>NC_053023.1:253236382-253898357 GCF_003073215.2 Triticum urartu
ACCATATCTTGTATACAATGATCAAAGTGAGCTATCAAGACAAGTTCGATGACCGCCAATGCATTTTACTTGGTAACAAATGAGCAGGATTGAAGGGGAATCCAAATTTCGTTCGTTTTCTGTCCTTGAGCTCTTGACAAACCAATGCACTATACGGTTGTCTAGCCATTCCACCCCATAGTTCTCACCAACCGTCATTTATGCCACCGCGCCGCACACTAATCGGTAAGGAAGCGATGGCATCCCACCGCGCCGAGATCCTCGCCGCCCACGATCGAACACAAAATGGTAGGGAAGCGATGGCATCCCGCAGTGTCGCTGCTCACGACCTCACACCTACGTGGGAGGAATTTGAAGCTGCCAAGGCTGAATGGGTGGTAGAGCAAGAGGCGGCCAAAGCCGCATAGAGGGAGCGGAAAAGTTAGAAAGCACTCAAGAAAAGGGAGGCCCGCCGCCACAAGAAAGAAGAGGATGCACGCGCTGCTGCGGAGAGGTCGGCGAAGATCCAAGCATGGTGGGGTGTCGCCGACAAAGCCGGGAAGGAGAATGACGGTGTCTGACCATCATGTAAGTAGTAGTACTAGTAGTTAGTGTGTGTGTCTGTGTCACCCGTATGTTTGTTTAATTAATTATGAGCATGTACCTGTACGAGTTACTACTATAGGTTTTAGAGGAAATTACCAGTACATTAGCCTAGACTCAATGGAAAAATTCCTATCCTATGCATCAAATGGCATCTCTTTCTCTATAGGAATTGAGATACATGTCATCTCACTTCCTATGATTTTCATATTCCTATAAAATTCCTATCCTATGGACCAAAGGAGGCCTCTGTTGGAGTAACTACTGTACCTAGCAGTACTGCTGGTATAGTAGTTTTCTTCAAGAAGCTAAATTCAATGATGTCAAGATGGTTCCTTCGTCCGAGCAACTTCACAGTGGGAAAGGTTGGGCCTGTGATTTGACGGCTCATTAGTCATTATTACTGCAGCGCGACGACCGGGGTGACTCTCCCTTGGAGTTCTACGTGCATGGCAAGTGGACCAGGATGGTCGACGTCCCACATGTCGACGTCCCACAGGATGGTCGACGTCCCACATGACGTCCCACATGTCAAGGAGCAAGGAAACCGCGTGGTATAGTATCATTGTTGATTTATATTTATTTTTTATTTTTGATGAATGCTAGCGTTTCAACTCTTACAATGAAGGAGTGCCAAACACAGCACGTGCTGGATGTCCCACATGTCAACGAAAGAAGTGGGACATGAACAACGTGGTAGGGTGTCTCCACTTCTTCCGCTTCTGGGTCGGAGACCACAGGTAGTAGTACTAGTGGTATGAACTATACAAAGTGCGACCCAGAGAGAAAGACACGTCTAGTAGGAATGTCTCGGGGCATACACGTAAACAAATATAAAACCTAATATATGCCTACAATTAATATAGTACTAGTATAGTACTTAGGCACGTACTCCATAACATCACCGTGCATTGCACGTACAACATTTAGCGGTAGTGCGTAGTAAGAGACAAATGCCACCCAAGAGTTCCCTTCTCGAACTACATTTGGGTGTTTGGTAGAGTGTATGGAGGGTGCATGAGTCCACACTAGTTTAGCACAAATACACTAGAAATATGCATGAAGAGGGGTGCTGAGTTGAGCATGCATGAAGAGGGAACAACTATGCTGAGACGAGAACGCAACCAAACACACCCTATATGCCACGCATGTTCATACCATTTGTGCCTTTCTACTTCACTTACTATGCTACATTACTCAGGTTCGTACGTCCACTCCTGGGTACATGTTCGTCTCGTAGTTCCAGTCCCACGTGTTCTTCATATAGATGGAACGATCCTTGCATAACACGTGCACCTTGATGCTAGATGTCTCGCGTGTTGGCAAAAGGATGAACAAAGCTCACGTAAAAAATAGAGTGGAAGAACATAGATTCCGGACGACCGAGAAGGAGCAAGGAACCTCGTGGTGGAGCGTCTGCACTCATAATATTTAATATTATTCAGCGATATGAAATTAACCAATCATCTCCACAATGGACTGGAAGAGTACGAAACACGGCAGCCTTGTGTAGTATCATACTAGTACATGGCTGTAATGGGTAGTATCAGAAGTTAATATCATGCATCTGGTATTAGTGTGTGATACTACCTCCCCTAATGCATAGTATCATGTACTAGTATCATAGATGACTTTATTTATTTCCATGCAGGACACATAGTAGCATTGCATTTATTATGATACGGTATCATTATATGATACTTAACCATCTCTTTCTTCATTTAATTCTATGCCACATCATCAAAATTGCTTGCTTGGCATGCATGATACTAGCTATGATACTCCCATTACGACCAGCCTAACTCACGCTATCACCATATTTCTTGGCTTCTGTGCGACACCTATCTCTAGTAATCCAGCAGCCTGTATCGCTTCTCCCTCCTTGTGTCTATCAAAGGACGGCGGGCTGGCGTTCCTGCCGTCTATTGAGGTCGGTTAACTATCACATGTTAGCGACATGCCAAGAGCATTCTAAAAAAAAATTCCTATCACGTTTCATTTTCAAAAAGAAAAAAAATCCTTTCACGTACGAATTTGCCTGTATGCTTTGAGCAACTTGCATGTCCAATACTGCTCCTGTTTGATACTCTAACTTAGTTAGAGGTTAGACTAACTCATGACTAACCCTGAACTAACTATAGCCAAAGAGGTGTTTGGGTGACAGGGTTAGATTGACAATAAATGCACTTCATGGAGAGAGAAAAGTGATTTTTCAGTGGTCCCAATGAGAACTATCTCCAGTTAGCACCTCTTGGGTGGGATAGTTTTTTTTGGTTGGTTCGGTGCAACTTGCTCCAATTTAAACCCTCATGCTTGGATAGTTTAGGGCTATTTGAGCCCCAACTAGCTCAAACTAACTCTAACCCATGGATCCAAACAGGGCCTATGGCTAGTTTCGACGCGAAGCAGTCGCGTGCACCAGGAAGCGGCACTCTCTCGGCCGTCGCGCCACTTCAAAGCCGGCGCCAGTGAGAGGTCGCCTCCGCTCTGGCTGGGCATTAATGCGGCACTGACGCTCCAGGGGGACGCTGACCGTTTCACGCAGGAAGCGCGCGCTGGCAAGGGAGTATAGGTTTTGAACCGTTTCAGGTGTAGTACTGGTAGTTTGCAAAACTACTCAATTATTGCACTCAGTTTCCTAAGAAATTGTGGTAAAAACGTCACTCCACAGCCCGCTTCCCTTCTCCTTCCTCTTCCACCGCCCGCGCACGTCCGCAGGAAGCGACCGGTCAACCCTTATATAGGAGTGCTAGCACAAAAAGATGCATGCATGACCACTAAAATTTCCATATTAAAGCGCCGCTCTGGCGGGAGTATGGCGTATGTTGTTACCTTCGGCCGGCCCATGGCTACCGGGCGACGGCGACCAGAGAAGAGGCGGCGGGAGGGGAATGAATGCATCTACTGTTTGGGTTCGCCTTCCGTCTTAAATAAATCCACAGCATCACGTGTACCCGCGGGTGCACAAATTGTAACATACGTGTCTGCTTAAGTGGGCGTCACGTAACTGGTGTCTGTGTGAGAGAGATTCTGAGAGACAGAGTGCGTGTGTGCGACTCTACTCTTCGGACATGTACTCAACCTTTTGCATCGGGATATAAGTATAATGGTATTTACTTTAGCTAGTGATTTACGTGGCCATGTTAACGTGGTTGTGTCAAAAAATGTCACTTCCTGCTCGTGATTTGCGTTATATAATTACAAGCAAGATTTTCGTGCATTGCACGGAACATCAATATGCATTTTTTTACAGAACACCTGTTGTGATTGACCCATGCTGGAGTAATCCCATGTGTAAAAACTAGTGATATCTCAAGAATTTTATTGGAAAATTGGTATCTTGAGAATGTCATCGAAAATATGAAAGATGAGAGATAAGGCGAGGAGGAGTGGAGCATGGTGGTGACTGGTGGTCAGAATGGCTGGAGGCATGGGGATGGACGGTGCCAGCAGGCGGCAGCGGCCACCATGAATGCTAGATTGTTCCATAGACTTATTCCTTTTTTAATTGCTGAGTAATGAGGTTGCGAGAGATAATGATGTGGAGAGACGTGCCGGTATCTTTTGTAAAATTATCATAGTTTGCTTTCTATCCTCAGATATAGATCATACGATGTGTATTACAAGATGGCAGGCACACCATCACCACCAACTCGTTTTTTTATAAGGGTACAGATGATAAGTTTGCTGACTACTGAAGTAAAGTGGAATTTGTCCATGTTATGCAAGTAAATAAAGGTGATTGTTTATCATACGGGTAAGGTTGGATGAAGGGTGGTAGGAACAAATGCTCTGCCTAGAGCATGTGTGTGTGAGATGGAGTCTTAGTGTGTGTGTGAGAGAGAGAGAGAGGAGAGAGAGATGGAGTCTTAGTTTGTGTGTGTGTGAGAGAGAGGGAGAGAGACGGAGTCTTAGTGTGTGTGGGGGGGCGTGCGTGCTTGCGTGTGTGTGTGTGTGAGAGAGAGAGAGATGGAGTCTTAGTGTGTGTGTGTGTTGGGGTGTGTGTGTGTGTGTCGCGGGGTCCTCTATGGCGGATGTAATTTAAGTGTGCATGGCTTTCATCATAGAGAGGTGATTTGTATGGCAGAGGCCACCAACGATGGGGTGCGAGAGAGAAAATGCCCGTAGAGAGGGGAGAGAAGGTGTGTGCGCGTGAGAGGAGTCGACTTTGAGAGAACGTGTTTTTTCAAGAGACCCCGAGGAAGACTACTATATACCGATGGTGCATGTAGGCGGGAATTAAACTAAGGGATGGTCTTATTGGTTTCTGGGATATAGGGGAAGAGTGAGAGGCGCGGGGGGGGGGGGGGTAGCTAGAAGGAGATTGTTAAGTGTGGGGGGGGGGGGGGGGGGTAGCTAGAAGGATATTGTTAAGTGTGAGTGTGTGTTTTACCCATCCAGGCGGAAGTTATGTGCACAAAAGAGGAGAACGATTCGATGTGGCGTTAGGATTGAGGATAATTAACTACGTATGGAGACATAGAGACCTTGAACGTGCATGTGTGAGAGGTATACATGTATACGTGGGATGTGTGTGTGCGCGCGCGCATGATCGAGATAAAAGAAAGAAGACATAAGTCATAAGATCAACGACATGGGAGAGACGGATCGGTATGACAATATGCATGCATGTGAGAATGCATGGAAGAAGTCCCGACAATTGAGCATGTGTTTTTGTCTTTAAGAGATAGTGGCGTGGGCTGGAGCATGCATCTATGGCGAGCAGAGGGAGTGAGGCGCAATGATTGTGCAAAAGAGACCAACCTATAAATGCATGTGTATGGAGAGACATATATAGTGTGGGTGATAGGAAGCAAGACTCTGTGCAAGAAAGAAATGTTGACGGAGAAACTACAGATAGATACAGAGATGGAGATGCTAGCTAGAGGGACATCCGCTAGTTTGGGTGTTGGAGATGACCGTCGGGTGGTTCAAAGGGTGAAGTTATATATGTGTGTGAGAGGGCACTTGACTGCATGTAGAGAGAAACATATGTAGTGTGCGTGATAGGAATCAAGAGGGAGGGCAAGAAAGAAGGTTGATGGAGAAACAGATAAATAGAAAGATAAAGATGCTAGCTAGTGTGCGTTAGAGATAGGAGTCGAGTGGATCAGAAGGCTGGTGTAACACCCCGGATATGATTTACCCAATATGTAATCCAACTCTTGCCGTTTCCGGCCTTAAGTTATTTTATTTTCTCGGGTTCAGGTTTTTGTCTCCGTGTGTTGCTGTCATTGTCATGCATCTCATATTATGTCATCATGTGCATTGCATTTGCATACGTGTTCGTCTCATGCACCCGAGCATTTTCCCCGTTGTCCGTTTTGCATTCCGGCGCTCCGTTCTCCTACGGTGGTCATCTCTACCTTTCTTTCGTGTGTGGGGATTAAACATTTTCGGATTGGACCGAGACTTGCCAAGAGGCCTTGGTTTACTACCGGTAGACCGCCTGTCAAGTTTCGTACCATTTGGACCATTTGGACATCGTTTGATGCTCCAACGGTTAACCGAGGGACCGAGAAGGCCTCGTGTGTGTTGCAGCCCAACACCCCTCCAATTTGGCCCAAAACCCACCCATCTAGAGCGTTCGATCACGATCGCGTGGCCGAAAACCGCACCTCATTTGGACTCTCCTAGCTCTCTCTATGCCTATATAAAGAACCCCCCTCCGAAATTCACGGGTGAAACCCTAACCCTCTCCCTCTCCTCGCGACCGGACAAAAACGCCATCAACGGACATGTCCATTTCCACCCCGCCGCCGCCACTTGTCGCCGCCTGATTCGCCCGCCCGGGCGCCCACTTCGCCGCCGCCAGGGCCCGTGGGGCCCATCGCCGGCCCTCCCGGCCCGAAGCTCCCGCGCCGCCCGCGCGTTGACCCCGCCGCCCCAGCGCCTCCTCGCCTCCATCTCCGGCGGCCCGCGCCAACGCGCCGCAGCGCGCCCTCGCCGGCGGCCGCCTCGCACCTCGCCGACGACGACCGCGGCAGCGCCGCCCCGCGCCGCCCTCTCCTTCCACGCCGGCCGCCGCCCACCGCGTCCGCAGCTCCGGCCACCGGCGCCCGCGGCCACCCCACCGGCGTCCGCCGCCACCTCCACTCCGTCTCCGGCGAGCACAGCTCCGGCCGCCGCCTCGGTTCACGCGCCCGATCTAGTTCCAGATCTGAGATTCGGTTGAACTTTGACCTAATTTTCAGTAATATTTTGCCATGTTCATCGCATCGTAACTTTGCATCCGTAGCTCCGTTTTGGGCATATAGCATATCAAAATGTTCATCTCAGAGAGTACATCATTTCATCTCATTGCATCATTTTCATTTGAGTTCATCTTGATGCCCGAAATGCTGTTGGAACAGTGCTATTTGAGATAATTGCCAGATCTGCTGATCCAATTAGCTATTTGTCATTTTTGCCATGATTATTGTGTGCATGATATGCCCATGAGCTCTACATATGTTTTGTTATATACTTTGTCATCTTTCCAGAGGTGCAATCCATGTATTTTTGTGATGTGTGTGGTGACTAGCAAAAGCTTGAAAAGTGGTGCATTTGTTAATGCTGGTTTCAGGGACTTAGCATTTCCACCAAGTCCTTAATCTGTTTTTATCAATATGCCATATATTCATGTTGTTTCCTAGTGATCCGTGCCTCTTTTGAGGATGATCAGTAAGGATGATTTGTTAGTCTTGTAGTGCTCTATCCATCCATGTCTTTGTTTGCATTTATGGAGCACCCTAACTTGAGTCAATCGAGCTCTACTTTTGTCATTTCGTGAATCTGGGTAGATTGTCTACTTGTTAGCGATTTTGCCGATGATGTTGTAGTTGATCCGTGCATGCTATGTTATTATTCTTGCCATTTCTAGCTTGTATTATGTGTGTTCTTGATGGGTGCATGCTTAGATTGTCATGACATGCTTTGTAGTGAGTGCATCGAGCTCATAAACATGCCTACTTGATATCTGATTTTGCATGCTCCAGTTTTCACTAAGTCTGTGATCTGATTATGTTTTTGCCATGTTCACATGCTTGCAATTGTATTTTCTGATCCCTTTTGGCTCAAGGTCACTAAGGGACTTTTGTTAAGCTCTTCGAGTAGCTCCATGCCATGCTTTACTTTGCCATGTTCAGGCCCTGTAGCATATAGTTTTCTTGCTGCAAAATGTGCTACCTGATCTGAAATTCCAGACAAGTGTTAATTTCACTAAGTCTGAGATCTGTTTACCAATTGCATTTTTGCCATGCTTGTTTGAACCTGTTAATGGATGAATTGGCCGTATCTCAGTGTTCCTCTTTTGTTAAGCATCATGAATGGATCCCTTCCATGTATTTTGTTGCCATGTTTGAGTGCTATAAAATGTTCATCTTGTTGCATTTAGATGGTCACTTGCTGTATATCGCAGACTGGTGCCATATTTGTTTTGCTTGCCATTTCCAAACTGTGTCTCCGATTCCGGCATTCTTTATATCGTTTTCAAGCGAAATCATCTCACCTTTCCAGTGGCATGCTTGGATTTCCAAGTTGAGGCCAGGTTCATTCTTTCCTTGTCAAATCTTGCATATGCATCCCATATCGTATCCCGCATAGCATACCATGTTTGCATCATGTTGTTTGAGCTTTGCACGTGGTTGATTGTGTATTTTGTTCTTGTTTGTCTTGTTTGGGTAGAGCCGGGAGACGAGTTTGCTAAAGAGGAGCCCGTTGAGTTTGCTTTCGAGGATCCAGTCAACTCTGACAACTTTGCAGGCAAGATGATCATACCCTCGAAATCACTTCTATCTTTGCTTTGCTAGATGCTCGCTCTTTTGCTATGCCTATGCTACGATGCCTTACACTTGCTTATCATGCCTCCCAAATTGCCATGTAAAACCTCTAACCCACCATGTCCTAGCAAACCGCTGACTGGCTATGTTACCGCTTTGCTCCGCCCCTCTTATAGCGTTGCTAGTTGAAGGTGAAGATTGAAGACCGTTCCTTGTTGGAACATTATTTACTTGTTGGGATACCATTCTATTATCTTGTTATCTTAATGCATCTATATGCTTGGTAAAGGGTGGAAGGCTCGGCCTCTCGCCTAGTGTTTTGTTCCACTCTTGCCGCCCTAGTTCCCGTCATATCGGTGTTATGTTCCCGGATTTTTGCGTTCCTTACGCGGTTGGGTGATAATGGGAACCCCTTGATAGTTCGCCTTGAATAAAGCTTTTCCAGCAATGCCCAACCTTGGTTTTACCATTTTCCAACTAGCCTTTTTTCCCCTTGGGTTTCCGGAGCCCGAGGGTCATCTTATTTAAACCCCCCTGGGCCAGTGCTCCTCTGAGTGTTGGTCCGACAGAGCTGCCTGCGGGGCCACCTCGGGGCAACTTGAGGTTTGGTTTTACTCATAGCTAGTCTCACCTAAGTGTGCCCAGAGAACGAGATATGTGCAGCTCCTATCGGGATTTGTCGGCACATTTGGGCGGTGTTGCTGGATTTGTTTTAACTTGTTGAAGTGTCTTGTAGAACCGGGATACCGAGTCTGATCGGAATGTCTCGGGAGAAGGTCTATTCCTTCGTTGACCATGAGAGCTTGTCATGGGCTAAGTTGGGACCCCCTGCAGGGATTTGAACTTTCGAAAGTTGTGCCCGCTGTTATGGGCAGATGGGAATTTGTTAATGTCCGGTTGTAGATAACTTGAACCATAACTTAATTAAAATGAATCAACTGTGTGAGTTACCGTGATGGTCTCTTCTCGGCGGAGTCCGGGAAGCAAACACGGTGTTGGAGTAATGCTTGCCGCAGGTTGTTCTCTAGTTACTCGTTCGCGCTTTGCTATCTCTTCTCGCTCTCTTTTGCGAATAGGTTAGCCACCATACATGCTAGTCGCTTGCCGCAGCTCCACATATTTTACCTTGCCTTTCCTATAAGCTTAAATAGTCTTAATCGCGAGGGTGCGAGATTGCTGAGTCCCTTTGGCTCACAGTTTACTTCCAAACCAGATGCAGGGCCAGACGACTCCGTTCCAGATGACGCGTTAGAGCTCAAGTGGGAGTTCGACGAGGACTCACGCCGTAACTATGTATCTTTCCCCGAGGATCAGTAGTGGTGCCCAGTTGGGGTGATCGGGACCGTGTCACATGTTGGGTTGGTCTTTTATTTTGGCACCGTAGTTAGGCCATGAGTGATTGGATGATGTAATTATATTTATGTACTTTGATTGACGTGGCGAGTGTAAGCCAACTATGTTCCTTCCCCTTTTATTATCTATATTACATGGGATGTTGTGAAGATTGCCTAACTTGCGACATTGCTTTCAATACGGTTATTCCTCTAAGTCGTGCCTCGACACGTAGGAGATATAGCGGCATCGAGGGCGTTACAGCTGGGTTATGTGTGTGGGTGTGAGAGAGATAGAGAGAGGGTGCGTGTGAGTCACATACAGACAGATATCAGAGAGAAATGAGATCCAGAGAGACGGAGTTTTGTGTCTGCGAGAGAGAAATATATTTCACAACGAGAGTGATAGCTAGAGAGACATACGAGGGAACGCAAGATATCTCTAGGGAGAGAGGGTGTGTGTGTGAGCGACATACAAGAGAACAATGGAGAAATATGAGACCCTGGGAGACAGAGTTTGTGTTTGTGTGTGAGAAAGAGATATTGATGAGGAAGAGTTGTAGGTTCTCATATCTAAGGAGCGAAAGACATCTCTGTATGAGGGGTGTGCGAGTGGCACACATGGGAATAGTAGAGAGAAATGAGACCCCGGGAGACAAAGTTTTGTGTTTGTGTGAGAGAAAGAGATTCCACATGGACAATCATAGTTAGAGACACATAGCAGGGAGCGAGATATACTTAGAGAGAGATAGAGTGATGAAGGTCGAGGGAGAGAGTACCGTCAGTGTTACAAAGATAAAAGATCATTGTCGACATACAGGTAGCACGAGATATACCTGAGAGACGATGAACGCGTATAGGTCCAGAGAGATAGTCATATATAAGCATGAGTGATAGCTATATGAGACGAATATCTGGATTAAAGGGGATTCAAATATTTAAACTGGAGATCACGACATCGATAATATCATAATGCAAATTGGTGTATCAAACATGGATATTCATTTGAATTTGGGAAGACGTGTAATGTTATATAGTTTATCAATATTGGTGATCCATAGATTCTTCAATTACAAACAATGCATGGTTTATATGCAATTAATGTCTAAACGGGATTACACTATATGTTGCGTGTGCGAGACACATTATACATGTTTGAGAAGTAAAAAACCCCGCATGAAACACACATTAATTGGAGACAGTTAGCGAGGAATGCATACATTGGATTTCAACATAAAGTGGTTTCAAATATTTGAAAATCCAAATAGATGGATACAACCTTATGAATCCGAGATCATGCCATTTGTAAACCATATTTATGTATAAATGGTGTTGTGCTTTTGAAAGTATATATAAAAAATGATGTATATAGAATGTAATTCCAATTGAAAATGGATCCCGCCCGAAAAAAATAGAATACAAACGGGATTTGAATTGAGTTGGCACGGTAAACGTGCACTCTACAAAATTTGAACGACGTGGGGAAAGTCGCAGTAACCGCCCGGAACCAAAATCTGTGAGATGGAAATCACTGCTGCCTATCCCTGCCACGCAAAGCCTATATGCTGGATTTCTATAGGTTTCGATAGGGGTAGGTTTGTAATTTCACCCAAACATGACGTAACCGCATCTCACCCGGATTCATACACGGCGGGCGCCAAAACACATTGTGTCCTCGGCCGAAATCGACTCCCTCCCCGATTCATATTCATACACGGTGGGTGTCGTGGTTTTGTCACGGCAGATGTCCTAGAGAAAGGACTTAGTCGTGGAGCCATCGCAACGGGTTAGCTTGAAGGGGTTAAAGCGGACACAGGGACACAAGAGAGTTTATACTAGTTCGGCCCCTTCGATGAAGGTAAAAGCCTACGTCTAGTTGTGATGGAATTGATGGGGTTTCGATGACTAGGGAGCAAACAAGCTTCGCCTAAGTCTCGAGTTTTTGTTTGTTGTCCTTGAACCGCCGCCGGGTCGTCCCCTTATATACAAGGGTGACGCCCGTCGGTTTACAGAGTCCCAACACCGGCTCATATACGTGTTCAGTTTGGTCTCTACTTATTCCTAACTTACAATACAAGTTTACTTACCGGCGCCAGTTTACGGCAACAGGCCTTAAACCGGTCATGGGCTTTAAGCCCTCATCTACCTTCATGGGCTTTAACATACTTAACTACTGATGAAGTTAACCCGACCCAAGTAGGCCGGTTTACACCCAGTAGTAATATCCCCAACATTAGGCCCCAGATTGATTTGAACAGGTTCAAGTCAATCCTTTAGCAAAAATTTCATCTTCAACATCTACTTGTAGTTTGGTGAACCATCGTGATGTCATCTTCTCTGATTGCTGTAAACCGGAGTGACGTCATCTGTTACAAAAAAACTATCCATGATACCTTCTTGTTTAATAGATCTGCGACAATCGAGGCGAAAGCTCTGTTTCCAAAGTCGCGGCTCCTTGATTCTCGTGCCTGACACATGTCCCTTTCTTTATAAATAGGACCGAAGGGTCATTTCTTTTTCCCCTTCATGCCCTTCTGCTTCGTCTTCCCCGCATCGTCCAGCTTCGGAGCTCCGCCGCCGTCGACGACCTCTGCTCCAACCTTGGCCGCTGCATCACCCTGATTGTACCAGAGCATCACGGCGACCTTCTGTTTCTTCCTCGGCTCCGGTTAGTTCTTCACCTTTTCCTCCATAGATCCGTTCTAGGGTTTCCAAGTTCTTCAGTGTTCATCATCTGCTTCGTACTCATATGATAGATCTTAGATGAACCTGTGAACCTTTGCTTTGTGTAGCGGTAGTTTTTAGCATCCGCCTTCACTTTCATGCCTCAAGACCATAGATCCACCTGTATTTCTGCCTATTGATTCGGTACTGTTCTTTTTTGAACCTTGAATATTTTCCTTCTTTTCTGAACTTGCTTCAGATCCGTCGCCGTAGAGAAATCTTGTGAAATCTGTTTCTGTACACTTACCCATCCGCAATCTCAACTGTTTCAATGCTTAGAGAAAAATTGCCAAACCGGTATATACCATTAGTCCCCTTGTTGAACTGCCAGATGCCGTTGCTTCATAAGACTCCGGTTTAGATAGAGCTGTCTCCGGTTTAACATTGTACATACCAGTGTACTTTTATCAATGCCTTCTTGAACCGGAATCACCTATCTTGTAGATTTCATCATGGACAAGCAAGTATATGAGTGCAACTGGGTTCCTTCTCGCGTCACAGAAACTCAACTGAACAATTCAGTCCTGATCGGCGCTTTAGGCAGCAAAAATACCATCCATTGGAGGGTCCCTGGCAAAGAATGCCCTCCCACACCTCAAGAAGGAGAGGTCGTCATTTTCTTGGATCACTTAGCCCGGGGCTTTAAGCCGCCCGGTTCTAAATTTTATCGGGACGTTTTAGCCAATTTTCAACTCCGCCCACAAGACATTGGCCCCAACTCTGTTACAAACATGTGTCACTTCCAAGTGCTCTGTGAGGTGTCCTTTCAAGAGGAGCCCACAGTTGAGTTGTTCAGAGACTGCTTCCATCTAAACCGCCACACTGAGTTTACTGACGGTTCAAATACGGAATTGGGTGGTGTGGTGATTCAGAAAAGGAAAGAGGTCACATATCCTCACGCCAAACTGCACAGCCACCCCAAAGAGTGGAATCAAACATGGTTCTATTGCAAAGACACCTCCCATGCTGGTGAAAATCCTTTGCCTGGCTTTCGTCCAGAGCGGCTTAGCAATACACACCCCTTCCCACAAAGGTTGACTGCCAAGGAGAGAAGCAAATACGCTCCTCAACTGTCCAAGCTCAGAGCCTTCATGGCCAATGGTTTAACAGGAGTTGATCTCGCTCACTGTTGGATATTGTGGAGCATACTGCCCCTTAGTCAGTGCTCCGGTTTGATGTGTGAGTATACTGGCAGTGTTGATGACCCGCTGCGACATGCTAACATCCAGCTCACCGACGAAGAAATCACAGAGGCTGTGAATAAAATGCTGAACAAACCGGAACACGTCTGTGCTCAAACCGGCTGGCTTCCCTTCTGTGCCACCAACAAACCGCCAACTATAAGAATTTGATTTTTCTTTTTACTGAACCTGTTATTGATATATCTGGGCATTGTTTAATATCAATGTCTGTTTAAACAGGGTAATGATCCGTTTTGGAGCAAGAAACTTCCACAGGAGAAGCCAGAAAAAACAGACAAACCGGAGCAACCAACCTGGCCAAAGACTAAAGTCGTGAAACGGTCTGCTCATAAGAAGAAAACCACTGCATCTTCTGATCCGGCCCCTGATGATGATGTGGGTAATCCGGACCTTGAGGTAGAGCTTGATTCACTTGGCTTATTTTTCATGCGCCTTATTGATGATGATATTTGTCAGGATGATGCCGAAGCCAGCCATGCTGATGCTGCAGAGGTAATTACTCTCTCTTCCGATTCAGACCCTTTGCCTTCATTAAAAATCCATCAGGCAAACCGGAAGGTTAAATTTTCTCATCCTCTTGCTTACTTGGATCCCAAATTTCTTATGAAGACCCAAAAGCACGAAGCTCGCCGCACAACCCGGCACAGCGGCCAGGTAGTTACCTCCGCCGGTTTACCGAACAGTCCGGTTCGGAAACGCCGTTCTGAGGTCTCTAATTTGCTTGTTAGCGCTTGTCCTAAAGCGGGCTGTTTTGGTCAACCTCTTAATCCATCTGACTCCGATTATCAGGTTACTTCCCACTCATCCTCTGGCGAGTCATCGGCTACTCAGCTGCCACCGCTCAAAACGGTGCTTGGGTAAGCTATACTTATCATAATATTTCCGGTACATCACCTTGGAACATATGCTGTATTTGACTTTGTTATTCCTTTCAGGGCCAAGCCTAGGCCGAGCAAGAAGGCTTGCCTGGATAAAGCGGCTGAGGAGGACGCCGTCCCTGAACCGGGTAAAACACCAGATCTTGAAGCGGCTATTCCTGAAGATATACCCAATGATCCACCACAGTAGGATGACGATTTTATTGCTGAAGAAAGGCCTATTGACACCTCAGGCCCTGTCAACCAGCCCACAAGCCCCATCCGGATTGAGAAATCCACCAGTCCATCCAAGCCTACTGATAAGCCAACGGCCCCAGTGCAGACCGGCGATGCCAAGGATGATGAGGTTGTCATTACCGACATTGGTCGCACAGAGCCAGGTAATCCCGTTGCTTTATCCAGACACACTGCCAAGGAAGAAAGTGCTGCCATTGGCAAGGGAAAGTGGAATGCCGATCTGACAACTTATGCCGCTCTGAATGTCCAAGATCTCCATTCCGGCTATCTGAACCGGCTATACACCAGTCGTGACTATGAAGCTGGTCTGGTTAATATGATGGAAGAGAAATATGAGGTAACTTCCATGTGCTTATCTGCATATGTTCTTCAATCTGTCAAGTCTCCTAGCCCCCAAGGGTCGGTTTAGAATCTCCATTCAAACCGGGACTTGTCAATGCAGACTTCAATATTTTCTGAATTTGCTGATATAGCCCCCAAGGGCCGGTTCAACTTAGTTAAGTTAAACCGGGACTTTAGGTAATCAAGAGTATAGCAATAGTATTAACTGAACAAATAGCCATTAGCCCCCAAGTGCCAAGTTGAATACTTGTATTGAGCTTGGGACTTTTTTGAATAATTGAAGAGCAAATATGCATTAGCCCCCAAGGGCCAAGTGCATAACTTGTTATGTGGTTGGTACTTCAATTCTTGTACTGCTTGCTGAATCATATAAGTGTCTGTATATAGGCTGAGCTGAAGACAAAAGAAAACCAAGCCACCGATCTCCAAGAAAATCTAAAGTCCCAACAAACTGAAGCCTCAAAAGCAAAAGAGGAATTGACCAGCGCCTTAAGTGTTATGGAACAGCTTAAGGAGGATTTCAAGAAGGAGCGGGCGGATTGGGCCTCTGAAAAATCTGCTTTAACCAAACAAGCAGAAGATGTCGAGGCTGCACTGAAACCGGTGGTGGACGAATTAACCAGCATAAAGCGGCACGTGCATGCCAAGACCGCTGCTATCTTTGGTAAGCTGGTTTGATTTCTGGATTGATTCGGCCGTCTTATAGAGCTGCCGGTTTATTAACCCTTTGGAATATTTCAGGGACACCCATTGGTCACTTGGGGTCAGATGTGTGGAAGAAATTGAAAGCCGCCTACACATTGATCGAGCAACTGTACACCGGTGCACAGCGGATCATCTCTACTGCATCCCACAACAATTCGGTGCCCACTTTGATTCAGGACACTCTGAAGAGACTGTCGATGCTTCCTGCCGGGGTTGAAGAGCTGAAGAAATCTGCTGCTCGAACCGGTGCGATCAATGCCTTAATCCGGGCAAAAGCTTGGGTGCCGGATTTTGATCCTGTTGAAGCGGCTAAGGGCTATCCCAGCTTGACGGAAGACGGGTCAGAGTTTAGTGAAGCGGATCTGGGAGCAATAAACCGGGAGGTGCGTCCGCTAGCGTGTTAATAGGTTGAAGAAGCAGACTTGTCTCATTATCAAGCCCAATATGATAGCCAAAACAAGCGAGTAGCTGCACCAATTCCTGAAGCGGAAAATCTTATCCTTCCAATCCATAAGCATACTTACGCTCCCGACATTGAACCGTCGTTGCTGATCCATTATGAAGCTGTCTTTCAAGCATTAATGGGAATCGACTGGACAACTGTTGATTTCCAGCCGCTGGGTAGAGAAGCTAAAGCTGAAGCGGCGCGGGATGACCCAGAACCATCAGGCCCGGCTGGTGACCAAGCTTGAACCGAAAGCCGGTTTAAACTGCTTCTCCTTTACGAAAAAACAATGATCTTATTTTGGGCACCGTGTTGCCTTGTAATAGGCTAGCCGATACTCTTGATTTCGATATGCCTTCGTGCATAATTACCGCAACTTGTTCTTCCTTTGGGTGATGAACTTTCCAAAGTATTTTCTGCCATCGTTGGGCATGAAGTTGGCTTGGCCAATCTTGAAGTGGAGGTTTATAAACCCACACTGTTGGAGGAGATAGCAGCTCCTGTATATATCTAATGCCGGTTTACCATGTAAACCGTGCCGGGTTATAATAAAACACCATGTTACTCCGTAATAGGATGTTTAAGAAAAAATCAAACCGGGCAAATAGTCTCCAGATTAAAAATGGACTGTGTTCCGTCAATTGACAGTTTGAACCGGCTTAAAACTTTGTCGGTTTAAAAAACGCAACAAAAGGAAAGAAATATCTATCAAAGAAAATTGTGAAGCAAAGGCAATGATAAAACCGTTTGCAAAAAGAGGCTTTATTTGAGCCGATCAGATGGCGTTACCATGGTCGGACACGACCAAGCTCCCGATAGGTGTAGCGATGGTTCAAGTCAGCCAGTTCCCCAAATGAAACCGTGGCATTTATGCCGATCAAGAGGCGTGGCAATGGTTCGGGTTCGACCAAGCCCCCAAGTGATTCTGTGGCCTTAGGCCGATCAAGAGGCGTGACTGGTTCAGACGTGAGCAACTCCCCAAGTGATCTGGTGGCTCTCGCCTATCAAGAGGTGTTGCATTGGTTCGGACACGGCCAAGCCCCCAAGTGATATAACATGATGCTTTGAAAAGCTAACTCAAGGAGTAAACCGGAGACCGCTTTAGAACAACTCCGTGTAACCAGACATGATGTAAAAGAATAGATACACCGCTTTAGCTGAGGTTCCGGTTTATTATATTTAATCATAATATATACATCATCTTAATATGTACATAAGTAGAGCCAATGGCTTAGGTATAGTAAGGCCGAAGATGAGCTATGTTCCACGGCCTGTTGGTCTCCCCCTCTGATGTACGTGAGTCTTTATGCTCTCAAATATCGATCAGATAGTATGAACCGTTGTGCAGATTCTTGCTGACCACGAAAGGTCCCTCCCAAGGTGGGGATAGCTTATGCAAATCAGTCTGATCTTGGATGAGCCGAAGCACCAAATCTCCTTCCTGAAAGGTTCTGGTTCTGACTCAGCGACTGTGATAACGACGAAGATCCTGTTGGTAAATCGCCGAGCGGGCGGCTGCTATGTCACGTTCTTCATCCAACAGGTCCAAAGCGTCTTGCCGTGCTATCTCGTTTTCCGCTTCAACATAAGCCGCCACACGAGGTGAATCATGACGGATATCACTGGGTAGAACCGCCTCCGCTCCATAGACCATGAAGAACGGTGTGTATCCTGTTGATCTGTTGGGTGTAGTATTGATGCTCCATAACACAGATGGTAACTCTTCTACCCAACAACCCGGTGTTCTCTGCAAAGGAACCATAAGCCGGGGCTTGATTGTCACGCCCTCGATGCGGCTATATCTCCCACGTGTCGAAGCACGACTTAGAGGCATAACCGCATTGAAAGCAAGTCGCAAGTAAGGTAATCTTCACAGAACCCATGTAATACAAAAGGGAAAAGAGATACATAGTTGGCTTACAATCGCCACTTCACACAATTACATGAATAAAGCATTACATCATCCAAATACAATCAAGGTCTGACTACGGAACCAAAATAAAAGAAGAACCCCAAATGCGACAAGGTCCCCGATCGACCCTAAGTGGGCTCCACTATTGATCAACTAGAACGAAACAACACAACGGGCAAGATCTTCATCGAGCTCCTCCTGAGCTTGGTTGCATCATCTGCACGGACTCATCGACACCTGCAAGCTGGTTTTGGAAGTATCTGTGAGCCACGGGAACTCAGCAATCTCGCACCCTCGTGATCAAGACTATTTAAGCTTATGAGTAAGGTAAAGGTATGAGGTGGAGCTGCAGCAAGCGACTAGCATATATGGTGGCTAACGTACGCAAATGAGAGCGAGAAGAGAAGGCAAGGCACGGTCGATAAAAGTAAGATCAAGAATTGATCCTAGAACAACCTACGTCAAGCATAACTCCAACACCATGTTCACTTCCCGGACTCTGCCGGAAAGAGACCATCACGGTTAGACACGCGGTTGATGCATTTTAATTAAGGTCAACTTCAGGTTTTCTACAACCGGACGTTAACAAATTCCCATCTGCCCATAACCGCGGGCACGGCTTTCGAAAGTTCAATCCCTGCAGGGGTGTCCCAACTTAGCCCATGACAAGCTCTCACGGTCAATGAAGGAATAGACCTCCTCCCGAGACATTCCGATCAGACTCGGTATCCTGGTTCTACAAGACATCCTCGACAATGGTAAAACAAGTCCAGCAAGACCACCCGATGCGCCGACATCCCGATAGGAGCTGCACATATCTCGTTCTCAGGGCAACACCGGATAAGCAATCCGTACAACTAAAACCAGCCCTCAAGTTTCCCCGAGGTGGCACTGCAAGGGGCTCTAGTTTGGACCAAACACTTAGACAAGCACTGGCCCGGGGGGGGGGGGTTAAAATAAGATGACCCTTGGGATGCGCGACTCCCAATGGAAAAGGCTAGGTGGCAAATGGTAAAACCAAGGTTGGGCCTTGCTGTAGGAGTTTTATTCAAAGCGAACTATCAAGGGGTTCCCATTATAACCCAACCGCGTAAGGAACGCAAAATCCGGGAACATAACACCGATATGACGGAAACTAGGGCGGCAAGAGTGGAAGAAAACACTAGGCATAAGGCCGAGCCTTCCACCCTTTACCAAGTATATAGATGCATTAATTAAATAAGATATATTGTGATATCCCAACAAGTAAAACATGTTCCAACAAGGAACAACATCTCCATGTTCCAACAAGGAACAAACTTCAATCTTCACCTCAACTAACAACGCTATAAGAGGGGCTGAGCAAAGCGGTAACATAGCCAAACAACGGTTTGCTAGGACAAGGTGGGTTAGAGGCTTGGTTCAACAATATAGGAGGCATGATAAGCAAGTGGTAGGTATCGCGGCATAGGCATAGCAAAAGAGCGAGCAACTAAGCAAGCAAAGATAGAAGTGATTTCGAGGGTATGATCATCTTGCCTGAGATCCCGCAAGGAAGAAGAACGAGTCCATGAAGAAGACAAACGGACGTAGACAAATGGGTCCTCACAAATGCGACATTACCGGAACCAACCCGAAGAAGCAAACACCGGAAAGAAGCACACAACATAGTAAACAACCAACACATGAACATGATATGATATGCGGGATGCGGTATGCGATGCATATGCATGATTTGCAAGGGAATGAATGAACCTGGCCTCAACTTGGAAATCCAAGTGTGCCACTGGAAAGATGAGATGAAATCGCTTAAAAACTATATAAAGATCACCGGAATCGGAGTTACGGTTTGGAAATGGCAAGCAATTCAAATATGGCACCGATCTGCGATATACAGCAAGTAGCCATCTAAATGCAATAAGATGAACATGCTACCGCACTCAATCATAGCAACAAAATACATGGAAGGGATCCATTCATAATGCTTAACAAAAGATGAACACTGAGCTACGGCCAATTCATCCATTAACAGGTTCAAACAAGCATGGCAAAAAGGCATTTGGTAAACAGATTTCAGACTTGTGAAATTAACACTTGTCTGGAATTTCAGATCAGATAGCACTCTTTGGAGCATGAAAACTATATGCTACAGGACCTGAACATGGCAAAGTAAAGCATTGCATGGAGCTACTCAAAGAGCTTAACAAAAGTCCCTTAGTGAACTTGAGCCAAAAGGGATCAGAAAATACATTTGCAAACATGTGAACATGGCAAAAACATAATCAGTTCTCAGACTTAGTGAAAACTGGAGCATGCTGAAACAGATATCAAGTAGGCGTGTTAACGAGCTCGATGCACTCACTACAGAAAAAGGCATGACAATCTAAGCATACAAACATCAAGAATACACATTATGCAAGCTAGACATGGCAAGAACAATAGCATACCATGCACGGATCAACTACAACATCCTCGGCAAAATCGCTAACAAGTAGACAATCTGCCCAGATTCACGAAATAGCAAAAGTAGAGCTCGATTGATTCAAGCTAGGGTGCTCCATAATTGCAAACAAAGAAATGTATGGATAGAGCACTACAAGATTAACAAAACATCCTTAATGATCATCCTCAAAAGAGGCACGGATCACTAGGAAACAACATGAACATATGGCATAATGAGATAAACAGCTCAAGGACTTAGTGGAAATGCTAAGTCCCTGAAATCAGCATTAACGAATGCACCACTTTGCAAGCTTGTGCTACTCACCACACACATCACAAAAATATACATGGGTTGCACCTCTGGAAAGATGGCAAAGCATATAACAAAACACATGTAGAGCTCATGAGCATATCATGCACACAATAATCATGGGAAAAATGACAAATAGCTATTTGGCGCAGCAGATCTGACAATTAACTCAAGTAGCACTCTTCCAAAAGCATTTCGGGCGTCAATATGAACTCAAATGAAAATGATGCAATGAGATGAAATGATGTGCTCTCTGAGACGAACATTTTGATATGCTATATGCTCAAATCGGAGTTATGGATGCGGAGTTACGACATGATGAATATGGGCATATGAAACATGGAAATCTCGGGGACAGTGAAATTTCACCTCGCGGGAAAGTCAACGGGTGGACGAGGTGGTGCGGGTTGAGAGGATCCGGGGCGCGGGGAGGCTGTTTGGATCCAGGGGCTGGTGGATCTGGTCCAGCCTCACCGGATCTGGCCGGAGTTGACTCCGGTGAGGGGCGGCCGGTGACGGGGAGCTCCAGGCACCGGCGGGGAGCACGCCGCGGCGGGGCAGCGAGCTCCGGCAGGGGCGGGCGCCGACGGGAACCGGGCGGCGGCGAGGTGCACAGAGGGCGTGGGCGGCGAGCGCTCGGGCGCTGGAAGGCCGGGAGCCGGGCGGCGACGGGATGGGCGGCGCCGGCGTCTTCCGGTGGTGGAGGCGGTGGCCGGCGCAGCTCCGGCAGGATGGAAGCTGAGAAGACGGCAGGCGGCGCGCGCGGGCTCTCCACGGGCGGCGGCGGCGGTTGGGCCCCGTGGGCTCGATCTGGGCCCGGGCGGGCCCGGGCGGGCCGTGGGGAGAGAGAGGCCGGCAGGGAGGTGACATGGCGTGGCCTGGTTGGAGGAGAGGGGCGGCGTGGCGCGCCCTGATTCGCCAGGGTGACGCGTCCGGCGGACATGTCCGGTGCGGGATGGACGTGTGCGGCGGCGCGAGGAGGGAGATGGCTAGGGTTCATCCATGAAATGATCCGAAATTTCGGGGAGGGGTGCTCTTTTATAGGTAGAGGGAGCTAGGAGAGTCCAAATGAGGTGCGGTTTTCGGCCACGCGATCGTGATCAAACGCTCTAGAAGATGGAGAGGGTTTAGGTGGGTTTTGGGCCAAATTGGAGGGGTGTTGGGCTGCAACACACACGAGGCCTTTTCGGTCCCTCGGTTAACCCTTGGAGCATCAAACGAAGTCCAAATGGTACGAAACTTGACAGGCGGTCTACCGGTAGTAAACCAAGGCCGCATGACAAGTCTCGGTCCAATCCGGAAATGTTTAATCCCCACACATGAAAGAAAGGTAGAAATGACCACCGGAGGAGAACGGAGCGCCAGATTACAAAACGGACAATGGGGAAAATGCTCGGATGCATGAGACGAACATGTATGCAAATGAAATGCACATGATGACATGATATGCAATGCAAGACACGCAAGCAATGACAAGGCAACAACAACGAATAACTAGAGGACACCTGGCACATCGGTCTCGGGGCGTTACATTAATGCCTCTCAAGATCTCTTGATTAGCCCTTTCTGCTTGACCATTGGACTGTGGGTGTGCCACTGATGAAACGTCAAGCCGGATGTGCTCCCGTTCGTAGAACTCCTTCATGGCACCCTTAGAAAAATTGGTACCATTATCTGTGATGATACTGTGTGGAAAGAGAAACCGGAAAATCACTTTTTTGATGAACTGAACCGCCGTGGCCGCATCACACTTGCTAACAGGTTCTGCTTCCACCCACTTTGTAAACTTGTCAACCGCCACCAGGAGGTGGGTCTTCTTATCCTTGGACCTTTTGAAAGGCCCAACCATATCCAGCCCCCAAGTCGCAAACGGCCAAGTAATTGGAATCATTCTCAATTCTTGAGCCGGCACATGAGCACGTCTTGAAAACTTTTGGCAACTGTCACATCATCTGACTAGATCCTCTGCATCAGCATGAGCAGTTAACCAATAGAAGCCATGGCGAAATGCTTTAGCCACCAAAGATTTTGAACCGGCGTGGTGACCACAATCTCCTTCGTGGATCTCACGCAAAATTTCACAGCCTTCTTCAGGAGACACACAGCGTTGAAACGCCCCTGACACACTGCAATGATGCAACTCGCCATTGACAATAGTCATGGACTTGTATCGCCGGATTATCTGTCGAGCCAGAATCTCATCCTCTGGTAACTTGCCTCGGTTCTTGTACGCAAGGTAAGGAAGCGTCCAATCCGGAATAACATGAAGAGCTGCCACCAATTGAGCCTCCGGATCAGGAATAACCAAATCCGCTTCACCAGGGAGCTTGACCGACGGGTTGTGCAGCACATCGAGGAAAACATTAGGCGGGACCGGTTTGCGCTGAGAACCTAGTCGGCTTAAAGCGTCCGCTGCTTCGTTCTTCCGTCGGTCCACGTGGTCCACCTGATAGCCTTTAAATTGACCTGCAATAGTATCCACCTCACGACGATATGCTGCCATGAGTGGGTCCTTGGAATCCCAAGTGCCGGACACCTTCTGAGCCACAAGGTCTGAGTCACCGAAGCACTTAACTCGACTTAGATTCATCTCTCTAGCCATCCGGAGACCATGGAGCAAGGCTTCATACTCAGTTGCATTGTTAGTACAAGGGAACATTAGGCGGAGAACATAACAGAACTTATCACCTCGTGGGGAAGTTAATACGACCCCAGCCCCCGAGCCCTCCAATTGCCTGGATCCGTCAAAATGGATTGTCCAATATGTGTGGTCCGGTTTGTCTTCAGGTGCTTGCAGTTCCGTCCAATCATTGATGAAATCAACAAGTGCTTGAGACTTAACCGCCATCCGCGGCATGTACTTTAACCCGTGCGGCCCAAGTTCTATAGCCCACTTGGCAATCCGGCCAGTTGCTTCCCGGTTCTGGATGATATCGCCCAAGGGAGCAGAACTGACTACCGTAATGGGTTGCCCTTGGAAGTATTGTTTAAGCTTCCGGATTGCCATAAAAACACCATATACTAGCTTCTGCCAATGCGGATACCTTTGCTTGGACTCAATAAGTACCTCGCTGATATAATAGACCGAATGTTGAACCGGATGCTCCTTGCCTGCCTCTTTTCGCTCCACCACAATAGCCACACTGACCGCACGAGCATTAGCAGCAACATATAGCAGTTGTCAATGGGAGCGGCGAGCACAGGCGGATTGGCCAATTGCTGCTTTAAGTCCTCAAATGACTTATCAACAGCAGAACTCCAGACAAATTGATCCGTCTTCTTCAACATCTGATACAAAGGGATTGCCTTATCACCAAGGCGGCTGATAAACCGGCTTAACGCGACAATCCGGCCTGCCAGGCGTTGAACATCGTTGATACACTTCGGTTTAGCCAGGGAAGTGATAGCCGTGATCTTCTCTGGATTAGCCTCGATTCCCCTGTTGGACACCAGAAAACCCAATAACTTGCCTGCCGGTACACCAAAGACACACTTGGCCGGATTAAGCATCATCTTGTACGTCCTCAGGTTATCAAAGGTTTCCTTCAAGTCGTCAACCAGAGTCTCCTTCTCCCTTGACTTAACCACAATATCATCCACGTAAGCATGTACATTACGGCCAATCTGCTTGTGAAGACAATTTTGTACACACCGTTGATAAGTTGCCTGGGCACTCTTGAGCCCGAAGGGCATCGACACATAGCAGAAGGCTCCAAAGGGGGTTATGAATGCCGTCTTCTCCAGGTCCTTAACTGCCATTTTGATCTGATGATAGCCAGAATATGCATCCAAAAAACTCAAACGCTCACAACCCGCCGTAGCATCAATAATTTGATCAATACGGGGGAGGGCAAAAGGATCTGCTGGACAAGCCTTATTAAGATCTGTGTAATCCACACACATGCGCCAGGTGCCGTTTTTCTTAAGGACCAGCACTAGATTGGCAAGCCACTCAGGGTGAAAAACTTCGATAATAAAGCCACCTGCTAAGAGCCTGGCTACCTCTTCTCCGATCGCCTTGCGCCTTTCTTCGTTAAACCGGCGGAGGAACTGTTTCAGTGGTTTGTATTTAGGATCCACATTAAGGGTGTGCTCAACGAGTTGCCTCGGTACACCTGGCATGTCAGAGGGCTTCCATGCAAAGATGTCCCGATTCTCACGGATGAACTCGATGAGTGCGCTTTCCTATTTCGGATCCAAGTTGGCACTGATGCTGAATTGCTTGGACGAATTGCCAGGCATGAAGTCAGCAAGTTTAGTCTCAGCTGCCGATTTGAATTTAAGGGCCGGATCATGCTCCATAATTGGCTTTTTCAACGAAGTCATGTCTGCCGGATCAACATTGTCCTTATAAAATTTCAGTTCCTCGGTGGCACAAACCGACTCTGCGTAGGCCGCATCTCCTTCCTCGCATTCCAAAGAAACTTTACGGCTTCCGTGAACCGTTATTGTCCCCTTGTGACCCGGCATTTTGAGCTGCAAATACACATAACAGGGTTGTGCCATAAACTTGGCGTAGGCCGGTCGCCCAAACAGGGCGTGATATGGACTTTGGATTTTCACCACTTCAAACGTCAATGTTTCCGACCTGGAATCATAATCATCTCCGAAAGCCACTTCCAGAGCTATATTACCAACATGATATGCTGACTTGCCAGGTACCACACCATGGAACATCGTATTGGACGGTTTGAGATTTTTATCTGTTAGTACCATACGACGGAAGGTCTCATAGTACAAGATATTAATGCTGCTCCCTCCATCCATGAGCACCTTGGTGAACTTGTAACCTCCCACCTAAGGCACCACCACCAGAGCCAACTGACCTGGATTATCAACCTGGGGAGGGTGATCCTCTCTGCTCCATATGATTGGCTGTTCAGACCAGCGTAGATAACGGGGCACGGCCGGTTCAACAGAGTTGACTGCCCGCCTCTGGACCTTCCGGTCTCGCTTGTCCAAGCTAGTGGTGAAGACATGGTACTGCCCACTATTCAACTGCTTTGGGTTGCTCTGGTAACCCGACTGTTGCTGCTGCTGGTTGTAACCACCCTGGTTGTTCTGATTATTTTGATTGTTATGTCCGCCCGGATTACCATTAAATCCTGAACCGGAATTTCCTCCACCATAACCCGGCCCGGATCCTGAGCCACCGCCGGAGCCGTGATCATACCGGAAAGCATTAGAATTTTTGAACTCCTGCATAATGAAGCAATCCTTCCAAAGGTGGTTTGCTGGCACCTCCTTCGTCCCATGCTTTGGACAGGGCTGGTTCAATAGATAATTTAGACGGTCCGGGTTAGGGTTAGGCGCTCCACCATGATTCGGCGGTTTACCCTTGCGTCGCTGACCCTTGTCCTGCGCGTTGGTATTAGCCACGAAGTCCATGTTGCCATCCGCTTTACGCTTGCCTCCGCTACCGTTACCTGCCGAGTGATGCTGCTTACCTTTGGAGTTGTTGTTCCTCTTTCCCTTCCCTGCCTTGTCATCATCAGACTCGGGATCCTTGGTACTATCAGAATCAGCATACTTTACCAAAGCAGCCATGAGGGTCCCCATGTCAGTGCAATGGCGCTTCATCCTTCCCAACATCAGCTTTAGGGGCCCAAACCGGCAGTTGCCTTCTAGGGTTATGACTGTAGTGTCAGCATTGATGCGGTCTGATGAATGCAACACTTGTGAGACCCGGCGCGCCCAATGAGTCATCGATTCTCCTTCCTCCTGGATGCAGGCCGCTAAGTCCACTATCAACATAGGCTGCTTACATGTATCCTTGAAATTACTAATAAACCGGGCTCGTAATTGAGCCCATGAACTGATAGAATTGGCTGGTAAGCTTTTTAACCAAGTACGGGCCATTCCTTCGAGCATCATGGTGAAGTACTTCGCACATGCCGCATCATCCACATCAAGCATCTCCATGGCCATCTCATAGCTCTCCACCCATGTCTCTGGAGGTTGATCCGCCGTGTAGTTTGGCACCTTGCGCGGGCATTTGAAATCCTTGGGCAGGCGCACATTGTGTAAAGCGGGGACAAGGCAAGGCACCCCTAAAGAACTACAAGTAACACCAGGTTCGATCGAGATAGTTGGAAAAACCGGCGTAAGCTGCCGAGCCTGATACTGTGCGGCTAACTCGGCCTCCCTGCGCGCTCGGGCCCGGTCCACCACTTCCTGAGCGTTATCGGCACCACCCGCCGGGTTGTTTCCGCGGGGTGCTCCACGTCGTTCATTACTTGAAACTGTCGGTTCATCCATATGCCTGCTATAGCTCCGGCTTGGACGAGGGGTCGAGGGAATCCGGTCGCGGCTGTACGAGTATGCTTCCTGTTGGACCAAAGTTGTCCTAGGAAGTTCCTTGACCCGTCGCGTCTCTACCGCCAACGGCGATTCACCTTCAATTGGAATGGCCTCCAGCCATGCAGCAGTGGCAATGAGATTGTCCATTTGGTTGGAGTAGTGACCCAGAGGTGTTGAAACAGCCTGAGGTATAATAGTGTTTGGACGAAGCGGATTCATCAGACGGGGCTGAACCGGCGTGCCGGTCCCAGGAGCTTCCGCCCGGTTTACCTCCAGGGGATTACTGGTTCCTGCTCTTGGGGTGTTGAAAAGGTCTCTGGCCTCGAAACCCGAAGGCAAACGGGATCGGTACTTCCTCTTCATGACTTCATGCGACGCGTTCTGATCCAACATGAGCCTGTAGGCTTGTGCGTCTAAAGCGGCCCGCTCTGCGGTCATCCTGGCATTCTCAGCTGCCAGGTCCGCCTTGGCCTGGGTGATCTGTTCCCTCACCTTTGCAATCTCTGCGTTGTGGACTTCCTGATCCGCCGGGTTAGCCTCTGCCATAAGCACAGCCAATGCATCAAATAGATCTGATAGAACTTGAGCCGGTGGGCGTACAGAGCCTCCTGCCCCGGCAGCCGTCGCCGCTACTGAACCGGAGGTCATTGGCGCAGCGGCCGAAGAATGAAGCGCTTCTTGTGTGCTGGCCATGAATATTCCAACTCGGTTGGGTAGATCATAGGGGTCCGGAATACTGTCGCCGTCGGAACAGCCCCCAATCCGGCCATCTTGTAGCTGATATAGAGATTCAGTTTCTCCGGTTGATGAATCGTCGCCAGAATAAACGATGGTCTTGCCGCGAGATTCCCATCCATCCTCATGACTTCCTCCATGGATGACTCCCACGAAGGCACGCTTCATGGCCGGTTTAACCCAGGCGGATCGTGCACGCTGAGCCATTTCGACAAGGTCGGTGCAGATGTCCGGCTTAGGCCCGGTTCACCGATCTTGCCGATGAAAACGTGTATGCCACCAAAGGGGACCCGGTACCTATACTCAACTGAGCCGGTGTCGGGGCCCCAGCCTGCATCGTTGATGTAGAGCTTGCTGCGACGACTCTTAGTCATCCGGGCCATAGCTTCGCCCTCGAGTCCTTCAAAGCGGCCCTCCAAGAACTTGAAACCATCATGCGATAGCCCCACGGTGGGTGCCAACTGTTGTGGTTTTGCCACGGTAGATGTCCTAGAGAAAGGACATAGTCGTGGAGCCATCACAACGGGTTAGCTTGAAGGGGTTAAAGAGGACACAGGGACGCACGAGAGTTTATACTAGTTCGGCCCCTTCGATGAAGGTAAAAGCCTACGTCTAGTTGTGATGGAATTGATGGGGTTTCGATGACTAGGGAGCAAACAAGCTTCGCCTAAGTCTCGAGTTGTTGTCTGTTGTCCTTGAACCGCCGCTGGGTCGTCCCCTTATATACATGGGTGACGCCCGTCGGTTTACAGAGTCCCAACACCGGCTGATATACGTGTTCGGTTTGGTCTCTACTTATTCCTAACTTACAATACAAGTTTACCTACCGACGCCGGTTTACGGCTACAGGCCTTAAAGCGGTCATGGGCTTTAAGCCCTCATCTACCTTCATGGGCTTTAACATACTTAACTACTGATGAAGTTAACCCGGCCCAAGTAGGCCGGTTTACGCCCAGTAGTAATATCCCCAACAGTGGGCGCCAAAAACAAACTCTTGTCGGCAAATATTCGGTGTATGCGAGATTACCGTCCTATCCCCAACCGACTAGTGTTGCTGTGATGTAGTAGAAATTTGAAACAGGGGCTAAGTTTGTAAATTTCCTCGAATTTGAGACAAGCGCGGCCTGAATACATGGTTCCCCCCTTCGTCTCTACCTCCCTTTTCCCCATTCGTACTCCATGGGCGCCAAAACACCCTCTCCACCCCACCCTCCTCCGTCCGCCGCCGTCCGCCACCCCATCCACCGCCGTTCTCCTCCACCATGCCGGAACTGATACCCCGACGCCGCTGTCCATTACAAGAGATCGACCTCTCTCATCCACGGCTTCGGACCTCGATCCTTGCATCCCGTCCTCTCGGTTCATCCCCGCCGTCGTCCACCTTGTCGGCGCCACTCCTACGACCGTCTCGTCCACCGCGCCCCGCCGCCACCGTCTACCCTCCTAGATCTGCTTCCACGCTGCCGATAGCCATCGCTACCACAACATCGTCAAATTCTCAGCAGATGCCTACACGGCGCCGCACCAGAGGCGGTACTCTTTCGTATCTGCTCAACTTATTTATCGCAGCAAGAAAATAGATCGCCACTGCTTTACTCTGATTTCTTGTCTTGGTTGCGAAGTTGCCTTTGTCCGGTTTGCACCTTCAGATCCGACATGGCACGCTCAACACCATACTCGCAATGCTTATGGTTTTCCCCTTTTATGTTCCACATTAGTTAAATCACAGTAGACTAAATTTCAAAATTGGGTAAGTTGATTTTTCAGAGCTCGCCGGAGTTCGCCGATGCGATCGAAGGGGCTCGGGTGGTTGTGGGGCCTCGCCGAACGAAGAAAACTCAACGCGGGTGGGGTCGGGGTGGGGGTGGGTTGGGGGTGGTGGAGGAACACAGGCGGTGGGGGCCGGTGGTCCGGCCGGCGGCCCGTGCGGTGTTCTGTATGGGAAGAATCAGAGACGAGGAAGAAGAAGGGTTAGGAGACGTAGGATCTTCATCCAACCGCCTGAAATGGTCGAGAGACAGCTAGGAGTTGCATTCTTAATGCGCTCTGGTTCGTCATGTGTGGGCACTGCGCAACCAACATTTTATTATCCAAAATCTGCTTGCTCTTCTTTACCATGTTCCTCTTCTGTTCTTCTTTAATATGTACTCTCTCCGTTCCTAAATACAAGTCTTTGTATAGATTCCACCATGGACTACATATGGAGAAAAATGAGTGAATCTACACTCTAAAATGTACATGGATACATCTGTATGTGATCCATAGTGGAAATCTCTACCAAGACTTATATTTTGGAACGGAGGGAGTATGATAGTAGTACAGTATGTTCCTTGTACTGAAGATGAGCAGGGACATTTGCAGTGTAGACATCTATATGGTCGGTTGTTATGGACACTTTAAGCCTCTTTGATTCGTAGGATCTTGTAAACATAGGAATAGGATTTGTAGTGGCCTACCCACTTGAATCCTATAAGAATAGCAAGGAAATGCGGGGAGCTGTGTTGCCTTTGAGAGCTACATTGATATTAACAGTACCGCACCTTCACTTGAAGAGAGCTGGTATCCGAAGCCTTTCTAGCCGTACCGGCAATACTAGCACATATATTCCAGCAAGTTCTACTTTGCTGATTTTACTCTGATGCTTAAGGTTTTCCCGTTATATCTACACTATGATCTGTGTAGCTGCTTTGTGTCGCACTAGCAGCAGTCCACTCTTGAAGCTAAACACTGCAATGACTTACAAAATTGGCACCAAGGCATTGAGTGCCATTCTGGATGCAATGAAACTCATACGCTCCCCACCTGTTGATTCTTGTTCAGAATATCATCCTAATAACTATTCTAACCTCGAGGAGTCAAAGGTAGATGGCATGTCCTGTTCACCCATCAAGGTGCCTGTTCTAATTCGGCAATGTTTTATTGATTGCGGGTATCTTGCATATGTTGTCTTGCATTTCTTCTACTTTGTTGCACCGCCATCTGCTTAGTTTACTCATCATATATGTCGAGATGCCATGCCCATCAATTATCAATACATATTCCATCTGTCACCATACCATGTTTTTCCACTCAAATGCTGTTCTTGTGCATCAGACATCAAAAAGGAAGAGGGTGATTGCCGAACCTGAAGGAGCACCAGCAAAGTCCTTGAAAAACATTGTGGTGCCGGAGAAATCAGATAGCACCCCACTTATATTGGCTGTACAACCAGTGACACAAAACGTAGGACTGACTCTACCAGACTGTACCCATACTTCACTGGCCACACCACTAGCCCCACCACACATGACCTGCACTCCAGCAAAAGCTATACCGATTTTATTTGCCATAACACCAGCTGTACCACAGAAAAATCCCACTCCAGCAAAAAGTACAGCAAGTCCACCGGCCGAAGACCTATCCCAACTACAGAGACGGCCAATTCCTGTAGATTGGAACCCCATTCCATTTATTCCCAGTTTAAAAGACAATGCTTTCAATATTGTTAGGGACTACGTGCATATATTCCCATCATGGGAAGATTATTGTGAAGACAAACACCATTTTCACATCTTCCTGTCCAACTTACGTGTAAGTGCTATTATTCATGGCTATTATTTTCCTATTTTCTGCTGATTGAACACATCAATGATTTACATTACATTGTTGTAACTAGGCGAGGGTCAATCTGGATAGTCATGACGAGCAAAGCTTGCTTGTGCTTTTCAAGGAAGCATTACAGCAGTATTGGTGTTACCTGAGGAAATCACACTTTGATGGCAAGTCTATAAACGAATTTCCGTTGAAGTCTCCTGTGCTAAATTTAGAAGACATTGAATGGAAAAACCTTGTTATGCACTGGTCTCGTTCCCAGGATGAGGTACTGTCTATGAAATCACATGACAATTTGAACTTCTACTTTTCCGCATGTGCCTTACGTATCTTTTTTGTAGGAAATCTGCTTGAAGAAAAAATTCGGTTTGACAAAAACGACGGGATATCGCAAATATGATGCCCGCTGCTTTGCTCTTGTTAGTACCTATTGTCCTGTATCACTGTACTTGCATACATACCTGGTTCATTGTGTGACAACAGTATGCATGATAGCTTGCTTATCAACTGTTCACTCCAAATTATCTGATATGTATGAACGGTTACATTAGTGTAGAATATATCCAATGCCAATGTTTTTTAGTTCTGCATTGTTCTTGTAAGTACATGTTGTCCTTTATCGGTGTACTTATAATGACATGTAGTTGTTCATGTACCATCACTCTGCAGCTTATTTTCCTTTGCCCTCCATTTTCTACACATCAAATCTATATTTACTCTTACCATAGGGTTGGTACTGAAGAAGCTTAGTTGTGCATTACTCTTGGCTGTACCTTTTGCCTGTATCGCTGCACTTACATTTATAGGTACTTGGTTATGTAGCATCACTCTTCATCTTATCTTAAATATTCTCCATTTTTTCTTATATTATCACATCTATATTTACTCTTAACAAAATGTAGAATAAAGGCAATGCTTTTGAAGAAGATTCTGTGGTAAACTTCTTGAATTGCCCCCCCCCCCCCATAAGCATGGACAAGGCCTTTATAGAGCCTGTCTTCACCAATAATGTAAGTTTGTCCATCTCAAGCCTTCAAACTTTGTTGTATATATTTGGTTAGGCATGACTGCAACAACTATTTATTTTTGGTGTTTGCATCAAATTGCTTGTTTGAAGTTTATTATATGTAGTTCATAAACAAAAGTTCGTCCTTTCTCAATTTAAGTTTTCAGTTGTACAACCAAGTTCCTTCTTCATACCATGTAAATTAAACTATACAGAGCAAGTGATCTTCTTTTGCACTGCATGTATGCTTCTGTTCTTCATCTGTAATCCAGTGGTGTGGTGAACCTACCAACTACAGCACAATGTCATATTCTGCAATGTCTTAACTATGAAAAATGTCATATCATTCTACTTTTATTTAAACCGTCTCTTTATTTGCCAATGTGAAATGGTATAAATTGACAGCACACTAACCATTGATACTTATGAGTTCTTGATCTGTAATCGAGTGGTGTCATGAAGCTGCCAACTCCTTCACAATGTCATTTCCTGCCATGTCTTGACCTGAACAATACCATATTGTGTTAATGCAAATTTAAACTGTGTCACTTTATTCGTCAGTAAGAAATGTGATGAATTGTCAGCACTGATACTTTTATGTGCAAAACCTGTCATCTGTCTGCTTGTTTATCTTTCAGAGTGAGGAAGATATAAGTGTTGAACAAGCGCAGTCTCATCATATTGCCCAGCTGCTTGCACTGCAGCTCCCCAGCAGGGTAAACTTTCTTGAACTCTATTGAAGTGCTTTTGGTTTTGTATATCATTTTGTCGGCGTGTTTATTTGCACTGGTGGTGATCTTTGATGCCCAGTGTATGTAATCTTCCGTCTTCTTGTGCTTTATTATCATAGTGGTGAACTTTGATGCCCAGTATATGTAATATGCCGTAATTTCTTTATGTAATATGCCGTAATTTCTTCCGTCTTCTTGTGCTTTATTATCAGCCGGAGCACAAGGTCTCCTTCTTGGAAAGATCTCGGCTTGACCTTCCGGTTGTAGTATCGGCGCAGGCTCTGCTGGTATAGCCGGCCCTCTTCCAGCAGATCGACGCCGTCTTGATGTGCTTCTTCTGCCTCCTCTTCGGTGTACATGGTGACTCGAGGGGAGTCGAATTCTATGTCCCTTGGGATGACGGCTTCGGCATCATAGACGAGGAAGAAAGGCATGAAGCCGGTTGACTTGTTCGGAGTTGTGCGCAGGCTCCAGAGGGCGGCTGGCAGCTCGTCGAGCCAGTAGCCGGCCGAACGCTCCATAGGCTCGACCAGTCGGGGCTTGATGCCGGACAAAATGAGGCCGTTTGCTCGCTCCACCTGGCCGTTTGACTGCGGATGGGCAACGGATGCTATGTCCAATCGGATGCCCTGCGTCGCGCAGAATCAGGCCAGGGCGCCTTTGGCAAAGTTTGTGCCATTTGTCGGTGATGATAATTTGCGGTATGCCATACCAGACGGTGATGTCGGTGATGAAAGTCACAGCTGTCGGACCATTCAGCTTCTTGATTGGTTTTGCTTCTTTCCACTTGGTGAAATTGTCCACCGCGACAAGCAGATGAGTCATGCCACCTCACGCTATTTTGAATGGTCCCACCATGTCCAGGCCCCAGACAGCAAAGGGCCAGGCAATGGGAATAGTCTTGAGTGCAGAAGCCAACTGATCTGGCTTGGAATGGAACTTCTGGCACCCTTTGCATTTCTGGACCAAGTCTTTGGCGTCTTCTAGAGGAGTCGGCCAGAAAAAACCATGGTGGAAAGCTTTGGCAACAAGTGCTCTTGAAGCCGCATGGTGGCCACATTCTCCTTGATGGATGTCTTTGAGGATTGCTTGGCCTTGCTCCGGCTCGACGCAGTGGTTGTAGACACCGGTGACACTGCGCCTCACAAGCTCTCTGTTGACTATGGTGTATGCTGCTGCCCGGCGTTGCACTCGCCAGGCAGAGATCTCATTAGTCGGTAGCTCTTTGTTTACCAGGAAGTTGAGGATGGGCTCGGCCCATGAAGGTGCTGCAATTTCTTCGACTGCCAGGACTGCAACTTGGACGAGGGCGGTTGGGCCGGGAGGTAGCGAGTTGGAGTCGGCTGCCGCTTGTTGGGTCGATGAAGTCCCCGGGCCGACTGCCGCAGTCCCCGGGCCAGGCTCTGAAGTCCCCGGGCTAAACGCTGCAGTCCCCTGGCTAGGTTCTGAAGTCCCTGGGCCGGGTGCGAGTGCCGCTGCCCCCGGCCGGCTTGCTGGAATTCCCGTGCCGGCTGCTGGAGCTCTCAAGTCGGATCCGACTGCTTCAGGAGGAGCCGACACGAAGATAGAATCCGACTCTGGCAATGGCTTGACAGACAGCTTGAGGAGGCATTGTAGGGTGATGCCGGTCGGTATTGCTTGACGGGTGGAGACAATTCGTGCCAAGGCATCTGCTTGCTCATTGTCATTTCTTGGCACATGGAGAAACTCGCACCCCTCAAAATATCCACTAAGTTGCTATACAAGGAAGCAGTAGCTCGCCATGTTTGCGTCTTTGGCGTCCTAGTCGCCTAATGACTGCTGGACCACCAAGTCAGAGTCACCATAGCACAGGATCCGGCGAATGCCGAGTTCTTTGGCAAGCCGAAGCCCATGAATGAGTGCCTCATATTTAGTGACGTTGTTGGAGGCGGCAAAATGGATTTGCAGCACGTATCTGAGCTTGTCGCCTTTGGGAGAGGTGAGGATGATGCCGGCTCCCAAACCGGTGCGCATCTTGGAACCATCAAAATGCTTCCGCCAATGGGTGGAGTCGGGAGGTGACGGCAGGTACTGGTTCTCGGCCCAGTCGACGAGGAAGTCGGCCAGCGCATGTGACTTGATGGCGGTGCGAGGCTGGTAGTAGATGGTGTAGGGGGCCAAATCGATGGCCCATTTGGCCACTCATCCTGAAGCATCCCGGCTTCAAATGATCTCGGCTAGTGGAGCTGTGCACACCACAGTGGTTGGGTGCTCTTGAAAATAAGGCTTCAATTTCTTGGCGGCAAAGTGCATGCCGTAGCACATCTTCTGGTAGTGGGGGTAGTTTTGCTTGGAAGCTGACATCACTTCACTCAGGTAATACACCGGTCTCTGGACTGGTAGTGCCTTGCCTTCCTCCTTGCGTTCTACCACCATGACTGTGCTGACCACTCGGCTGGTGGCGGCGATGTAGAGGAGCATGGGCTCCTTAGGAGTCGGAGCCGCTAGGACAGGTGGAGTAGTCAGCATCTTCTTGAGCTGGAGAAAAGCTTCATCCACCTTGCCATTCCACTCGAAAAAAGTGGTCTTCTTCATGAGCTGGTACAGGGGAAGAGCCTTCTCTCCCAGCCGACTAATGAAATGGCTGATGGACGCCAAACAGCCGGTGAACTTCTGCACACCCAGCAGTAGGGTGGGCACTTCCATCCTCTCGATGGCCTTGATCTTCATAGGGTTGCACTCTATACCGCGCTCTGAGACCAGGAATCCAAGAAGCTGGCCGGCTGGTACTCCGAAGACGCATTCCTCCGGGTTGAGCTTGATTTGAAATCGGTGTTGGTTCTCAAAGGTCTCCTTGAGGTGTTCCAGCAGCGTTCCACGCTTCTCCGTGTTCACCACAACATCGTCCACATAAACGTGGGCGTTTTTGCCGAGCTGTTTGAGGAGGCACTTCTGCAAACAACGTTAAAATGTGGCACCGACATTCCTCAAGCCGAACGTCATGGTCAAGTAGCAGAAGGCTCCAAATTGTGTGATGAAGGCGGTCTTCAGTCTGTCGGCCGGGTTCAACTTGATCTGGTGATACCCTGAGTATGCATCCAAGAAACTCAACAGCTCACATCCGGCTGTGGAGTCTATCACTTGGTCAATTCTCGGCAAAGCAAATGGGTCTTTGGGGCAGGCTTTGCTGAGGCTGGTGTAATCAATACACATGCGCCACTGCTTGTTTTCCTTCAGCACAAGGACTGGGTTGGCCAGCCATTCTGGAAAGAACACTTCCATGATGAAGCCGGCTGCCAACGGCCAGATTATCTCTTCTCCAACGACTCTTCTCTTCTCTTCTAACAAGCGGTGCAAGGGCTGCCTGACTGGCTTGGCATCATACGGGACATGTAACTTGTGCTCGGCGAAATCCGTCGGAACACCCGACATGTCTTTAGGTGACCATGCAAATATGTCCCGATTCTCATGGAGGAAATCGACGAGCTCGCCTTCCTATTTGCTATCAAGGTTTGCACCTATGACAGCGTACCTCTTCGGGTGCTCTCGGTCCAAGGGTATCTTCTTTGTCTCTTTGGCCGGCCTGAACGAACTCTCGGCTTCCGACTCCTTGGGGTTGGGTGACATCTCTGGTTGCTTGCCTGCCATTGCCACAACTCGGTCAAGGAGCCGCTTCTCGGCCACGATCACGAGGGATTCGGCAAGCCGACTGCTATCTGCCGCACAAGCGGACGACTTCTTGTAGTCCACGGCTATGGTCAGAATTCCCTTAGAACTCGGTATCTTCATCTTGAGGTAAGCGTAGTGGGGGACCGCCATGAACTTGGCCAGTGCAGGCTGGCCAAGTAGTGCATGGTATGGGCTCTCGAGGTCCACCACCTCAAACCAGACTGGCTCTCGTCGGAAGTGATCCTTGTCTCCAAAGAGGATGTCTATCTGGATCTTGCCGATTGGTGAGCAGGAAAGGCCAGGAACTATGCCATGGAATAAAGTTCGACTGAGCTGAAGCGGCCTTTGTTCGATTCCTAACTTCTCCATGGTATCTTTGTACAGAATGTTGATGCTGCTGCCGCCATCTATCAGAAATCAGGAAAACCGAGCAGCTCGCCTATCAATGGCAAAGGTGGCTTCTAGGACCAGGGCGTAGGAGCCAGGGTTGGGCATTACTTCCGGGTGGTCAGCTCTGCTCCAGCTGATGGGCTTCTCGGACCAATGCATGAACTCGGGGGTCTCCGATGCCACTGCATTCACTTCTTGCTATCGTTATCGTCTATTGTGCTTATCGTCGGCCACGCTAGTGAACACGACATAAGCTCCCTGCTCTTTAGGGTACTCGTCTTGTATGGCGAATAGGTTGGCAGTGGCCACACACACTTCTGCTGCACCGAGCCAAGGCGGCTGGGCCCAGCGGGAGCCGGCGTGCCGCCCACAGCGCGGTCCATCTCGCGTCGGTAGGCTTCGGACAGGCGTCTCATGCTGGCCAGCTTCTTGGCGCCCTCGACGAGCTGAATGCGGCATGCTTCCAGCATATAGGCGTCGACGTCTTCTGCGATGGGCCCCGTCAGGTCTTGTAGTGCCGCGTTGAGCGGATCATGAGCACCTCCGCCGGAGTGTTCGCTGTGGCCGATGACAAGCACTTCCGTGACGGCGCTTTTGCCGCATTTCACGCAAGGGGGCGGCTCGTCGTAGACCACCACGTTGGTGAGGAATGCGTCAAGTGACGCAGTGTCAGAATCGACAAGCATCGGGTCCATGGAGCCAATGGATTCCAAGTCCGCAGCGGGCTCGCTGGCTACATGGAGGTGGTTAAGGAGTCTGACGTCGCGGCTTTCAGGGCCATCATTGCCCGCATCGGACGCCGGCTCGTCGAAGAGGCGAACCTCGCCAACAAGGTCGGCGAGGCAGCTCGTTGTGCAGGCGATCTTCACGCCACGCAGCGCGTCGACACAGACGCCGTCTGGCATGCCGGGCTGGCTACGCTCGCCAGGGAGGAAAAGGGTTCCCGTCCAGAACGGTTCTCCGGACGACGGTGCACCTCGCCCCACAATGGGCGCCAAATGTTGGGGGTTGGGTGCGACATATGGCAAAGGATGGCTTATGTAACGCCCCGAGACCTTTATGCCAGGTGTCTTCCAATTATTCGCTGTTGTTGCCTTGTCATTTGTTTGCGTGTCTTGCATTTCATATCATGTCATCATGTGCATCGCGTTTCCATACATGTTTGTCTCATGGATCCGTGCATTTTCCCCGTTGTCCGTTTCGCAATCCAACACTCCTATGTCCTCTGGCGCGCCCTTTTGCCTGTTTTCGTGTGCGGGTGTTAAACGTTCTCTGACTGGACCGAGACTTGCCAAGCGGCCTTGGTATGCTACCAGTAGACCGCCTGTCAAGTTTCGTGCCATTTGGAGTTTGTTTGATACTCCAACGGTTAACTGAGGAACCGTAAAGGCCTCGTGTGTGTTGCAGCCCAACACCTCTCCAAAGTGGCCCAAAACCCATCCAAGCCTCCTCCTTCCTCTCGGTCTTTCGATCACGATCGCGTGGCCGAAAACCGCTCCTCATTTGGACTCTCCTAGATCCCTCTACCTATATATATGTGATCCTCTCCGAAATTTTGCGAAGTACAAACCCTAGCGTCTTCCTCCTCACGCCGCTGGACATGTCCAACCGCGCCGGACATGTCCGCCAGACACGTTGCTACAGCCAATCGCGCGCCGCCACCTCAGCAGAGCCGCCGCTCCAAGCCAGTGGCATCACGCCACGTGTCCTGCTCCACCTCGCCAGCTTCCCCGCAGCCGCACGGGACCGTGAGCCCACGGCCGGCCCGCGCAGGCTCGGATCCCCGCCACCGCGCCTGTTCCAGTTTCCCGCTCGAGGGGAGGAGCCCCTCGATCCTGTAGCTCGTAGCCGGCCTCGCCGGGGCCCGCTGTGCCGCCGCCGGGGATCATCTCTCAGGCGAGCTCTCCGCCGCCTGGCCTTCTCCCTTCCTCCCCGTGCTCTCTCATGCCGTCTCTCTCCTTCGCAGGGCAACCACCGCCATGGAGCCTCGGGTCGCCTAGTACCCCGCCCGGCCCCGCCGATGGCCAGATCCACCGGTTCCCGGCCGGATCTTCCCGTTCCCGCCTTGCTCTGGTCTTCTCCTTGCCGCCCTTCCGCCCGGTGCCGGCGCCGTCCTGCCATGGCCGCCTCCCCTGCTCGAGCAGGAGGAGGACGAACACCCGCTCGGGCTGCCTCCTTCGTCTTGTGGGCCCAGCCCAGCTCCGGTTGCCCACCTCCTCGCCGGCCTGCCTCACTTCCTCCTCTCTGGGCCGAGCCCATATGGTGAGCGCCCCCCTCTATTCTCCGCCCGATGCACGCTTTAGATATTCAGCGCCCGCCTGTTTTTTTTTTCAAAACGGCTAAGTCCCGAGGATCTCAGTAATTTTATGCCCCTGCTCATCGCATCATAACTTCATCACTGTTCCTCCGATTCGTACGTGTGGCATATCAAATTGTTCGTCTCGATGTCCTCTTCATTTCATTCCATTGCACCATGCTTGTCTGAGTTTATATTGATGCCCTAAATGCTGTTGCAAGAGTGCTATGTAATGTTAGTGTTTGTTTCTTAACAGATTATGGACATTTGTCATTTTTGCCATGATTAATGTGTGCCTCCTATGAGTATGAGCTCTACATGTGTTTCGTTATATGCCATGCCATCTTTACAGGGGTATATGCCATGTATTTTTGTGATCAATGTGGTGACTAGCACAACCATGCAAAGTAGCTCTCGTGATGTTGCTGATTTTAGGGACTTAGAATTCTTCCAAGTCATTTTCCTGCTGTTATTTTCATGCCATGTATTCACGTTGCTACAGAGTGATCCATGTCTCTTTTGAGCATGTTAAGTAAGGATGATTTTGCGATATTGTTATGCTCTATCCATCCGTGCCTTTGTTTGCAATTATGGAGTCCCCTAGAATTACTCAATCTTGGTCTACGTTTGCTACAAAATGTTCCTCGCAGATTGTTTACGTGTTAAATCAATTTTGCCAAGGTTGTTGTAGTTGATCCATGCATGCTATGAGATGGTTCTTGCCGTTTTTAGCTTATTGATCATGTCTTCTTGCTGGGTGTATTCTTAGTTTGTCATGCAATGCCTTGTGGTGAGTGCATCGAGCTCGCAAACATGCCTTCGTAATTATGTTTATGCCATGTCTAGTTTTCTGCTAAGTCTTAAACTGTTAACGAAACTTGCTATGTTTACATGGTTTCCATTGTATTTTCTAATTCCTTTTGGCTTATAGTCAGTAAGGGACTTTTGTTATATGCTTTGAGTAGATTTATGCCATGCCTTGCTTTCCCATGATATGTTCCTGTAGCATGTTGTTATCTTGCTCTAAACATTGATTCCTGATGTTAAGTCTGAGATGCTGTTATCTTTTGCTCTTTTGCCATGCTTGTTTGAACCTGTTATTGTGTGATTTAGCCTTAGCTCAGTGTTCATCTTTTGTCAAGCATCTTGAGTAGTTCACTGACATGTGCTTTGTTGCTATGTTGGAGTGCAGTAGCTTAGTTTCTTGTTGCATTCTAGATGGCATCATGCTGTTAATCGCAGCTTTGTGCCATTATTGTTTTGCTTGCCATTTGCAAACCGTGCATCCGATTCATCTTTCCAGCGGCACTCTTGGTTTCCAAGTTGAGGCCTGGTTCAATCTTTCCCTTCCGGAGCACGCATATGCATTGCATAACACATCCCACATATCAAGCCATGTTTTGCATCATGTTGCTTGCGCATTGCACCGTGGTTGATTGCCGTTTCCTTTGCTTGTGTTCTTGCTTTGGGTAGAGCCGGGAGAAGAGTTTGTGTTTGAGGTACCCGTTGAGTACGCTTACGAGGATCAAGCTTTCGTCTTCTCGGAGAACTTTGAAGGCAAGATGACCATACCCTCGAAATCACTTCTATCTTTGCTTGCTAGTTGCTCGCTCTTTTGATATGCCTATGCTGCGATACCTACCACTTGCTATATCATGCCTCCCATAATGCCATGTCAAACCTCTAACCCACCTTGTCCTAGCAAACCGTTGTTTGGCTATGTTATCGCCTTGCTCAGCCCCTCTTATAGCGTTGTTAGTTGCAGGTGAAGATGGAGTTGTTTCCTTATTGGAACATGGATATTTGTTGGGATATCACAATATCTCTTATTTAATTAATGCATCTATATACTTGGTAAAGGGTGGAAGGCTCGGCCTTATGCCTGGTGTTTTGTTCCACTCTTGCCGCCCTAGTTTCCGTCATACCAGTGTTATGTTCCTTGATTTTGCGTTCGTTACGCGGTCGGGTTATAATGGGGACCCCTTGATAGTTCGCCTTGAATAAAACTCCTCCAGCAAGGCCCAACCTTGGTTTTACCATTTGCACTAACAACCTTGATGTCTTGTAACCGGGATTCCGAGCCTAATCGTGTCTTCCTGGGAGAAGGAATATCCTTCGTTGACCGTGAGAGCTTGTGATGGGCGAAGTTGGGACACCCCTTCAGGGTTTTAAAATTTTGAAAGCCGTGCCCACGGTTATGGGCAGATGGGAATTTGTTAATGTCCGGTTGTAGAGAACTTGACACTTAACTTAATTAAAATGCATCAACCGCGTGTGTAGCCATGATGGTCTCTTTCCGGTGGAGTCCGGGAAGTGAACACGGTGTTGGAGTTATGCTTGAACGTAAGTAGTTTCAGGATCACTTCTTGATCACTTCTAGTTTCACGACCGTGCCTTACCTTCTCTTCTCGCTCTCATTTGCGTAAGTTAGCCACCACATATGCTAGCACTTGCTGCAGCTCCACCTCACTACCTTTTTCCTACCCTTAAGCTTAAATAGTCTTGATCGCGAGGGTGTGAGATTGCTGAGTCCCCGTGACTCACAGATTATTTCCAAAACCAGTTTGCAGGTGTCGATGATACCGTGCAGGTGACGCAACCGAGCTCAAGGAGGAGCTCGATGAAGATCTTGTTCATTATGTTGTTTTGTTTCAGTTGATCAGTAGTGGAGCCCAGTCGGGACGATCAGGGATCTGTAGCATTAGGGGTGGTCTTCTTTTATTTTGGTTCCGTAGTCGGACCTTGATTGTATTCTGGATGATGTAATGCTTTATTCATGTATTGTGTGAAGTGGCGATTGTAAGCCAACTCTGTACCTCTTTCTTATTCAGTACATGGGATGTGTAAAGATTACCCCTCTTGCGACATGCCTACAATGCGGTTATGCCTCTAAGTCGTGCTCCAATACGTGGGAGATATAGCCGCATCGTGGGTGTAACAACTTATCATGGTGGGTGCGATTAGAACGTCGCCAGTGCCTGGAAACGGGATGAGGCATAGACATGAACGCCGGCGTACTTCACCCAGGTTCGGGGCTCTCCTAGGAGATAACACCCCTAGTTCTGCCCTGCGCGGCCTCCGCATGATCACTAAGACACAAGTGGTACAATGGTGCTCCTCGAGCTGTTTGCTAGAGGTGGGAGAGGGCAAGGCTGGCTCTCTAGTCCCCTAGGTCTAAGTCTAGTCCTAACAGGTTAAGAACCCTTTGCATGGGTGCCCTGGGGGTTTATATAGACCTACCCCCCAGGGGTACAATGGTAATACAGCCGGGCGTAGGGCCCGGCTGTCAGTCTCTTTATCCGCCGGCTTCTCCGCCGCCTGGTGGGCCCCACCGACTGGTCAGGTATGGGGCCGACAGGACACCTTCACCACTCTCGGGTCTTGTCGGCTGCTGATCACTGTAGCCGTGACACTGATGACGTAGGCTTGGTCAGGGGATCGTGGTTATAGCTCCGCCGCCTGGCGGGCAATTACTATAGCCACTCTGCGTCTCGTTTGGTTAGTGGCGTGTGGGACCCGAGGAAGGGGCGAGCCGATTGCTGGGGGCCGACCTCCCTCGGGTTCAACTGGTCGGGCTCTAGCCATCTTCCGGGCTCTCGCTGATTGCTGGGGCCCGTCGTCCTTGGGTCGTACCGACAGGCCGTCATGGGAGCAGTGCTCCGCCTGCTTGTGGTGATGTCAGGAGTGGCGTGGCAACAGTGCCACGCCGGGCGGAGATCTCCGCCGGTATGGTGCACTGTGGCCATGCCCGGCCCTGGATAGGGGGGGAGGATGGTCTACACTGTAGCCACCCCTGTCTTGTCTTTCTTGATGAGGGCGCGGGCTTTGTTGGCTCCATGGGCCGACTGCTAGGGGCCAGCTTCTCTAGAAGCCGCCAACGGGCAGCCGGCTATTCCTTTAGCCAGCCACCAGAAGGTGGCACTTCATCTTGGTGCCTTGAGGGGCGCACCTAGCCCCGATGTCTTGAAAGGTTATGGGCCTCGGGTTAGCCTACCCGTGGCCCATTACTCGAACACAATCACCTCAATTTACTTGTATAACATGGACAAATTCCACTTTTCTTTAGTACTTAGCAAACTTATCATCTCTACTCTTGTAAAAAACGAGTTGGTGATGATGGTGTGCCTACCATCTTAGAATATAGACCTTCCGATCTATATCTGATGGGTAGCAAGCAAACTATGACAATTTTACAAAAGATACCCGCACCTCTCTCCACATTTCCAGATAAGGCCTTGCCTCGTTCATCCTTATCTCCCACAACCTCATTGCTGAGCAATTAAAAAAGAAGTCTCTAGAAGAAACATGGTGGCCGTTGCCACCTGCCGACGCCGTCCATCCCCATGCCTCCGCCCAGTACGACCACCAGTCACCACCACGCTCCACTCCTCCTCACCTTATCTCTCATCTTTAATTTTTTCGATGAAATTCTCGAGATACCATTTTTCCGATAAAATTCTCGAGAAATCATTAGTTTTTACACATGGGATTACTCCTGCATGGGTCAATCACAACCGGTGTTTTGTAAAAAAAAATACATCTTGATGTTCCATGCAATGCACGGGCATCTTGCTAGTAATTGTATAACGCAAATCACGAGCAGGAATTGACATTTTTTACACAACCACATTAACATGGCCACGTAAATCACTAGCTAAAGTGTAATACCATTATACTTATATCCCGATGCAAAAGGTTGAGTACATGACCGAAGAGTAGAGTCGCACACACGCACTCCGTCTCTCAGAATCTCACACACACACCAGTTACGTGCCGCCCCTTAAGAAGACACGTATGTTACAATTTGTGCACCCGTGGATACACGTGATGGTGCGCATTTATCTAAGCTAGACGGCGAACCCAAACAGTAGCTGCATTCATTCCCCTCCCACCGCCTCTTCTCTGGTCGGCGTCGCCCGGTAGCCATGGCCCGGCGGAAGGTAATGACATACACCATACACCCGCCGGAGCGGTGCTTTAATTTGGAAATTTTAGTGGTCATGCATGCATCTTTTTGTGCTAGCACTCCTATATAAGTACGACTGGTCGTTTCCCACGGACATGCGCGGGTGGTGGAAGAGGAAGGAGAAGGGAAGCGAGCTATGGTGTAACATTTTTACCACAATTTCTTACGAAACTGAGTGCAATAATAGTGTAGTTTTGCAAACTACCAGTACTACACCTGAAACGGTTCAAAACCAATACCACCACCACGCCTACGTCTGACCACCCTAGCCGACCCAACCCCCTCCCTTGCCAGCGCACGATTCCCGCGTGAAACGTTCAACGTCGCTATAGATCGTCAGTGTCGCATTAATGCCAGGACCTCTCATCGGTGCCGGCTTTGAAGCAGCGCGACGGCCGCGAGAGCACCGCTTCCCGGTGCACGCGACTGCTCCGTTTCAAGGCTAGCCATAGTTTGGATGAGTCTCCATCATAGGGAACCACACTAGCTGTGATGATATGGACTCCCGCTGCCCACAGTTATGAATCATTCCATCTATGAAGAACACATGGGACTAGAACTATGAGACGGTCATGTACCCAGGAGTGGACGTATGAACCTGAGTAATGTAGTGTAGTAAGCGAAGTAGAAAGGCACAAATCTTACATTCTTAAGAAGTTGATCCCCACCACTACCAATTCTGTCAACATGGACAACGTCCACATCAGCTGCATGCCACATCAGTGTTCACATGAGGCTTAACATGCATGTGATGCCATGTCATCCTACTGTTACCATCTCATAGATCTTTTCTTTATCCTGGAAAAATAGATCTTTTCTTTATCAATAAAATGTTCGATTTAGTGTGTATCGCTCCTCTTCCATCTTCTGTAGCCGACGATACACATCGTCTTCCATCTTTCATAAAGGACGCAACATCTTCTTATCCTCAACCCCCTGTTTGGTATGCACATCTCCTCACTCCAATCGAAATCTTTAATAACCTCCATCAGCCATCCGCACCGCCCAAGCCAGCGGCAATCTCTTCCTCTGTGCCACCCAAGATGGAGGTATTATCTTCATGCGTCCACACAGGTGGTGCCTGCCTTAACCGTCCGTCCGTGCTAGCCAAGCCGGCCGCACAACCGCCGGCCACCAATGTCTAAAGTGGCGCTCCTCCATTGACGTAAGTGCGGCCGCCTCGCTGCAACCTCATGGCGCAGCACGCCTTAGTTTCTATCTCCCTCCAAAGCATCTGGATCCATTCCCTTCCTGTAGTATTGTTGTTTGGGATGCCCCTGTGCCCCCGCCTCTCTTTGCTTTAGATGCAGGCCGGCCGCACGCTGCTGGCAATACGGTAGTTCTTACTCCATTGAACCCAACGAGGTAATCATGCATGTTTCTTCGATGTCTGAGCATTCAGACCCTTAATGTTGCATTCTATTTCCTTCTCCTTCCTTTATTTTTGTTCTCCGGGATGGCCCATCTAGCTGCCTCTCTTGATTCATGTTCAACCTTCCTACTGCCAGCAATTCAGCACTGTTGCTAGATATTTGCTGCATTTGTATTCTTGTACACATATTAACTCTTTGCATTTTGTGACGAGATAATTCGATGTAGATTTCTTACGGCTAATGTAGCTACTTCGTAATTATCTCTGTACTACACTGCTACTGTCCGGATGTACTAGCAATAACTTGGTTTGTTTGTGTATGCTTGCAGGTATACAGTCGAGTCTACACTTTCTGTTATATTTTACCCAAAGCAATATGACCTCACATAACAGTGGACTGCTATTGAATCATAATCTCACATGTGAATGATTGACAATTTTTTCTCTAATCTTGATTGGGGCTAGTATTTATAACTGCAAAACTTTGCTCACTTTCATGTTTGTTGCTTGGACTTCTCACACCTGTAATTTGTTTTAATTTATAAATTGTTTTAATTTTCAAACATATCATTCATCAATTATGTAACACTGAAGTAAAGATTGGCTTCAACATTATCTCTGTATTATCCTATGATCGGGGTGTTCTAGCAAGAAAATGATTTATTCATTTGTGCTTGCATGTATACAATGCATTCTACACATTTTTATATTAACCCATATCAATATGACACAAACACTGACCCTGATAACCTCTCTACACTTGAATAAGGATGTCAAATACGACTGACAAAAGATTTTCCTGTACTGTAATCTTGATCATTGAAAAAATTCAGTCACTTTTAGGCAGGTACTTAACTTAATCTTATTCATCTGAGTTAACTGGTACCTGTGTCGCAACATTGTACCAATTTTGTGTCATTGCAAAATAACATGTGCACTTAACTTTTGCTCACTCCTTTTACACCCATGCAATTCTACACATGCTTATTTTTATATACCAATAGGTCACTGCAGGTTGGGTTATCTGTTTGTGAACTTATATTTTTCTTTTTGTTCAAACTATGTTTTCTCAATGCTAGCAGAACTCCATAGATTATACATCTTCAGAGTCTTGTTTTTGCACATGAGAATATATCTTAAGAGCCCATTGCGAGCCATTAACTCCGCAGAAAATGCTAGCTGCCAATACAAATTCTTTAGCTATCAACAGTGTGATCAATAGTATGCACAATCTCACCACACAGAATTTGCTGAGATGCCGAATGCTCTACCTTTGTATTTCCATCGTCCGCACTCCAGGATGAACGCCTCTGAAATCCTCACGTCACTCTTCCATTAGTTCTGCCAAAAAGGCACAGTAGATACATGCACGGAATGAATCTGCTCAAGGATTCTACAAAACGAAAAGTATGTGTAACTATCACAAGGAAATCTCAGGGTGAAGACTATAGTAACCAACTGTCACATGAACATCACATTATCACTATTGGCTGCATAAAAAAAGTGAATGACACATCCAAGACATTTCCAGCAACGAGGACCCGGCAAAAGGAATTTGATACATATTTGCTCCTCTGCTAATTAACACACATTTATAAACAATATATTTATTCTACATATAACCACATTTATAAATATACTGTACTAAGTACTTGGATTCAATATAACTTTTGTTACTATACACTTCTTAAAATTTTCCCTCAACTCAAACCACGTGTAATTGCATTGCCAACTTACTATGGTTCTCTACGAATATCATGATATTTTAATCTTTGAATCGTTAACAGATTGGTTCTCTAAAATTCGTCCTCAAATACCCGCAGCAACGCGCGGGGAATCATCTAGTAGTATGAACATGCGTGGCATATAGGCATTTGTCTCTTACTACCACTAAATGTTGTACGTGCAATGCACGGTGATGTTATGGAGTACGTGCCTAAGTACTATACTAGTACTATATTAATTGTAGGCATATATTAGGTTTTATATTTGTTTACGTGTATGCCCCGAGACATTCCTACTAGACGTGTCTTTCTCTCTGGGTCGCACTTTGTATAGTTCATACCACTAGTACTACTACCTGTGGTCTCCGACCCAGAAGCGGAAGAAGTGGAGACACCCTACCACGTTGTTCATGTCCCACTTCTTTCGTTGACATGTGGGACATCCAGCACGTGCTGTGTTTGGCACTCCTTCATTGTAAGAGTTGAAACGCTAGCATTCATCAAAAATAAAAAATAAATATAAATCAACAATGATACTATACCACGCGGTTTCCTTGCTCCTTGACATGTGGGACGTCATGTGGGACGTCGACCATCCTGTGGGACGTCGACATGTGGGACGTCGACCATCCTGGTCCACTTGCCATGCACGTAGAACTCCAAGGGAGAGTCACCCCGGTCGTCGCGCTGCAGTAATAATGACTAATGAGCCGTCAAATCACAGGCCCAACCTTTCCCACTGTGAAGTTGCTCGGACGAAGGAACCATCTTGACATCATTGAATTTAGCTTCTTGAAGAAAACTACTATACCAGCAGTACTGCTAGGTACAGTAGTTACTCCAACAGAGGCCTCCTTTGGTCCATAGGATAGGAATTTTATAGGAATATGAAAATCATAGGAAGTGAGATGACATGTATCTCAATTCCTATAGAGAAAGAGATGCCATTTGATGCATAGGATAGGAATTTTTCCATTGAGTCTAGGCTAATGTACTGGTAATTTCCTCTAAAACCTATAGTAGTAACTCGTACAGGTACATGCTCATAATTAATTAAACAAACATACGGGTGACACAGACACACACACTAACTACTAGTACTACTACTTACATGATGGTCAGACACCGTCATTCTCCTTCCCGGCTTTGTCGGCGACACCCCACCATGCTTGGATCTTCGCCGACCTCTCCGCAGCAGCGCGTGCATCCTCTTCTTTCTTGTGGCGGCGGGCCTCCCTTTTCTTGAGTGCTTTCTAACTTTTCCGCTCCCTCTATGCGGCTTTGGCCGCCTCTTGCTCTACCACCCATTCAGCCTTGGCAGCTTCAAATTCCTCCCACGTAGGTGTGAGGTCGTGAGCAGCGACACTGCGGGATGCCATCGCTTCCCTACCATTTTGTGTTCGATCGTGGGCGGCGAGGATCTCGGCGCGGTGGGATGCCATCGCTTCCTTACCGATTAGTGTGCGGCGCGGTGGCATAAATGACGGTTGGTGAGAACTATGGGGTGGAATGGCTAGACAACCGTATAGTGCATTGGTTTGTCAAGAGCTCAAGGACAGAAAACGAACGAAATTTGGATTCCCCTTCAATCCTGCTCATTTGTTACCAAGTAAAATGCATTGGCGGTCATCGAACTTGTCTTGATAGCTCACTTTGATCATTGTATACAAGATATGGTGATTATACAGTCAATGGCTCAGCGTATAACTCTGTATTTGTCTGGTTGACCAGTCAAATAGTCCACATGCACCTCATCAGCTCATGTTCTTTATCTATCTATCTATATGGGCCTACCTATTAGTGGCGAAAGAAATAAAAACGAAAATTATGCGTATGTGAAGAATCAAACCACAGACTCGTCACTTCAACGCACACTCGTCAGCCAAATGAAAATGAAATACATTGCGTTAAATGCACAAACCGATTTTTTTATATTATACGTGATGCACACATTAGCGCACACCTTCCATAGAGGCAAGTAGCATGTACGCGTGAAGACACTCACACTCACGCCGTCAAACCATGCTAATGCATGCACATCGCCCTCTCAATCAAAGTCCTGCTCATGGCGCAATGCAAACGGCGAGCCTGTCACCTGCGCCCCTTGGCAATGCCTGACATTACTGTTTATGTGTTTGCTGGAGGCCTCCGCGAACACCGAGCATGTAATCACCTGGCTCAACACCCACGGTCATACTCGTGACTTGGTGCCTTGCTCATGTATATCATCCATAACAATGACAATCTATAAAACAGCCTAGCTAGAGAGGGTACTATGGTACCTATATATGTATCGTGAGCGACCGATCATAGTGTGTGTCTGATCGATTCATCCATTATTTGTAAGTTATGCATGGTTGTGTGGTTTCTAATGGTGGTCGTCGAAGGCTAGCTGGCGACAAGAGAGGTTGCATGGACGCCTGGTTGTCAATACGTTTTGCATACGCTTCAAAGGCTCGTCATCCATGAGTTCACATTTTACCGTCACGCCAGCGTCTGACCGCCCTGGCCTACCAAATGATCCTACCAAAGCTGATATCTTTTGCCCTTTTGCCATTCTTGTTTGAACCTGCTCTTGTGTATTTTAGCCGTAACTCAGTGTTCATCTTTTGTCAAGCATCTCTAGTAGATCACTGCCATGTGCTTTGTTGATATGTTGGAGTGCAGTAGCTTAGTTTCTTGTTGCATTATATATGGCATTGTGCTGTTAATCGCGGAATTGTGCCATTATTGTTTTGCTTGCCATTTGCAAACCGTGCATCCGATTCCGGTGATCTTTATATCGATTTTGACCAAAATCAACTCATCTTTCCAGTGGCACGCTTGACATGCCAAGTTGAGGCCTGGTTAAATCTTTTCCTTCTGGAGCACGCATATGCATTGCATATCTCATCCCGCATATCATGTCATGTTTTGCATCATGTTGCTTGCGCATTGCACCGTGGTTGATTGTTGTTTCCTTCGCTTGTGTTCTTGCTTGGGTAGAGCTGGGACATGATTACGTGATCGAGGAACCCGTTGAGTACGCTTATGAGGATCAAGCTTACGTCAACTCGGAGAACTTTGCAGGCAAGATGACCATACCCTTGAAATCACTTCTATCTTTGCTTGCTAGTTGCTTGCTCTTTCGCTACGCCGCGATACCTACCACTTGCTATATCATGCCTCCCATATTGCCATGTCAAGCTTCTAACCCACCTTTCCTAGCAAACCGTTGTTTGGCTATGTTACCACTTTGCTCAGCCCCTATTATAGCGTTGCAAGTTGCAGGTGAAGATGAAGTTTGTTCCATGTTGGAACATGGATATTGTTGGGATATCATTATTATATCATGTTTACTTTAATGCACCTATATACTTGGTAAAGGGTGGAAGGCTCGACCTTATGCTTGGTGTTTTGTTCCACATTTTCCGCCCTAGTTTCCGTCATACCGGTGTTATGTTCCTTGATTTTGGGTTCCTTACGTGGTTGGGTTATAATGGGAACCCCTTGAAAGTTCGCTTTGAATAAAACTCCTCCAGCAAGGCCCAACCTTGGTTTTACCATTTGCCACCTAAGCCTTTTTCCCTTGGGTTCTGCAGACTCAAGGGTCATATTTATTTTAAACCCCCCGGGCCAGTGCTCCTCTGAGTGTTGGTCCAAACTAGAGTCCTTTGTAGCGCCACCTCGAGGAAACTTGAGGTTTGGTTTTATTTGTACGAAGCGCTCATCCGGTGTGCCCTGTGAACGAGATACATGCGACTCCTATCGGGATTTGTCGGCACATCGGGCGGCTTTGCTGTTCTTGTTTTACCATTGTCGAGATGTCTTTTAACCGGGAGTCCGAGTCTGATCGGGTGTTTCTGGGAGAAGGAATATCCTTCGTTGACCATGAGAGCTTGTGATGGGCTAAGTTGGGACACCCCTGCAGGGTTTTGAACTTTCGAAAGTCGTTCCCGCGGTTATGGGCAGATGGGAATTTGTTAATGTCCGGTTGTAGAGAACCTGGCACTTAACTAAATTAAAATGAATCAACCGCGTGTGTAGTCGTGATGGACTCTTTTCGGCGGAATATGGGAAGTGAACATTGTTCTTGTTTTATGCTTGATCGTAAGTAGTTTCAGGATCACTTCTTGAAAATTTCTAGTTCACGACCGTGCTTTGCTTCTCTTCTCGCTCTCATTTGCGTAAGTTAGCCACCATATATGCTAGTGCTTGCTGCAGCTCCACCTCACTACCTTTTCCTACCCATAAGCTTAAATAGTCTTGATCTCGTGGGTGTGAGATTGCTGAGTCCTCGCGACTCACAGATACTTCCAAACAGTTGCAGGTGCCGATGATACTAGTTCAGGTGACGCAACCCAGCTCAAGTGGGAGCTCGATGAAGATCTTGATCGTAGTCTTGTTTCGTTTCAAGTTGATCAGTAGTGGAGCCAGTCGAGGCGATCGGGGACCTAGCATTAGGGGTGGTCTTTCTTTACTTTGGTTCTGTAGTCGGACCTTGATTGTATTCTGGATGATGTAATGCTATATCTATGTATTGTGTGAAGTGGCGATTGTAAGCCAACTCTTTATCTCTTTCTTATTCAGTACATGGGATGTGTAAATATTACCCCTCTTGCAACATGCCTACTATGCGGTTATGCCTCTAAGTCATGCTCCGACACGTGGGAGATATAGCCACATAGTGGGTGTTACAAGTTGGTAATCAGAGCCTTCCCCGACTTAGGAGCCCCTGCTTGATCGACTCGCTGGCGTTCTTGAGTCCAGAAAAATGTTTTGAGTCTTATAGGATTATATATATCGAAGAGCAGGATTCTTTTTACTCCTCAGTCCCTTCGTCGCTCTAGTGAGGCCTCCTGACGTAGAGTTTTGACTCTTCTCTTCTCAAATTTCACGAATTTTTTTAGGATCACGCGGGTATCTTGGAATCGTTCCGATATTCTTGTGACGAGAACATTGTTCTCGGTGCCTCCTGACATTTAGGGGTTGTGGCAGTGTCCCGGGGATTTGAGCTCTGAGGTGTTGTCGTCACAATTTTATCGTTGTGATTCTGGAATACCTGAGTTTCACCGACATCGAAAATCTCCTTTATGCAGTTGTTGGTGAGATAACCTCGACGCCACCCAGTACTGGGGCAGGAGTTCAGGAGTATTTCCATAACTCATATAATGGATGCTTTTCGAAGGTTGAGGTAAACTATTTCCGAAGGTTTCTTGGTTATGTGTTGAAGGATGGATACAGCTGGATGTAGGATTTGTTAGTTTCGGTGAGATATTATGCTTCCCCTATATCCCCAACACCCGATTGCATAACCAGAAAGTTTCGGGAGTTTATAAGTGGGAATTCAAGTAGCTCATAGGAATTCTTTCCGACAGACACATGATACAATATGGGATCTATCATACGTTTGTTTTCGGCTTATTTTGCAAGCCAATCCTTTGTTTTATTTTGAATTGTGGTATTCGAGTTGCTTCAATGTCAAGTTTTGATTCCATACCTTTCCTAAGCCGTGTTCTCATACTCCTATGTGAATACCAATCCTTCATGATAATCGAGATTGTCATGTCCATCCTTTTTCAAACGGCGTGTTTCTCTTCAAGTGGATCCGATCTTTTTCATCTGCAAGATCAACTCTAAGTATTCTCAACGGTGTTCGTTTCATTCGTCCCAAGTTGTCTTTGTTTTTCCCGCCCTCCCATCCCTTTTTCTTCAAGGACTCAGATTTCGTAATCAAGTATCCATCTTATTGATGTGAAGTCTCTCCATTCTTTTCCGCCAATATTCTTATCTGGAGATTCTAAGGAAGATACTAACGAAGCTTCAAGTTTATCAATTTTCGTTCTTTCTTCTCTGATGGGATAAGTCAAGTTTTCGGTGTTGACCATATTCCCTTCATCGCTTCAAATGCTTTCCCATGCCGGTGCACCTCTTAATCATCCACTCTTGCTATTCTATTGTTCCTGAGTGCTGAAGATATCTTAGAAGGCTCGTCTTGTCATTCAAGATCCATTAAAGCTCTTTTTGAGGATGTTATCTCATTCAAGCCATTTAATTTAACCGGTGCAATCTCCTTTTCAAGTAATCATTCAACGGTGTTTCTTTTGAGTGGGCCCTAACCCACAGGTCTTTTTCCCAGGATCTTACCTAACTCTTGTAATTTTACCGGAGCTATTCTCAAATCTTCTAAAGTTTGACGTAAGAATGAATTATCATCAGTCAAATGCCTTTCTCCATGAACTTTAAAATTCTTTTCGTTGTTGATTCAACATTATATTCTTCATTATCCCGGAGTATCTCAACAATTCATGGTGGTGTTTCTCAGCGTCATTCTCAACATTCGTGATTCTAGCTTGTTGCCATCCTCTCATAATTGTTTTCGATTGTGAGAATTCTTTTCACCCATCCGGAGCAGTTCAGGAGACTTTTCGGTTTGATTCTCCGAAGCCCATCATTTCAGAATATTTATTCTTTCTCAGCTTTCGGATATCATTCTCCAAATCTTACCGGTGCATCATTCAAGTATTCACTAATCATCTCGGGATCTCTTCGTTCACTTGTATCTAAATTCCCTAAAGTATCTTCATTCGTTCTCTAATACTTCCAGGTGTTCCTTTATCTTTTCTTCAATCGTTTTTCAATTCTTACGTTTGTTCGTTCAAGATTTCTCTTCCTTCTTTATAATATTAATTTATTCGTTGTCTCAATCCTACCGGTGGTCCATTGAGTTTATGCTCTATCTCTCTTAATCCTTTCAACGAGAATAAGTAGTTTGGCAAACCCATTGCTTTTCATCAATTTAATTGGTGAAGGATACGCATAATGTAATTCTTATTCTTGTTTCATTCAAGTGATTAATTCCTTATTCCAGAGGTTCATCAAAATTCTTGATTTCAATTGTTTCATCTTTTTCTTTTCCCGGAGTTCCAACCTCTATCAGTTATCTCGTCGTGAAGCACCATCTAAATCATCGCAAGGCTTCAGCTTGCGTTTTCAGTTTCTTTTTCCTTTCGTTTGATCAATCTTTTATTACCCGAGTTCTTCATGGAGGTTCTACATGATGGTTCCGCAAGGATTTAATTTCTTCTCGGAGTGTTCATCGAGATTCTTTCCACAGGAGTTCAAGCATTCTTCATCCTGCATCCCAAAGTGCAATTCTTTCTATCTTATTTTTTCAGGTGGTGGTATGTCTTTCTTGACAATTTTCCCTTCATTTTTCATGATTCAAAAGTTATCGGGAATGAGATATTTAAACCCATCACTTTCCTCCTTGGAGTTATCTTGGGTTATATTTCACCTAAAGCTTTCCCTAAGGATTGTTACTATTTATGGTGCTTATCAATGAACCAAGTTCTTCAGTTACACTCCCGGTGAAAATAAGCTTCTCGTCTTCTTGTTCATATCAATCCCATCTTTTGTTTTCCGTTAGTGGTAGAATTTCACCTCATAAATTTGAGATGTCTTCCACAAGCCACATCAAGCTTATCCTTTCGTTGTTGATAATCCAACAACTTCGTTCTAGCATATGTTGTAAGCATGCTCTCTCAAGATCTTGTTTCCTTCCGTTCATTCCATTCCGTTCATTCATTTCTTCTGGAGGCATTGTGTTGTTGCTCTCTCCTCTCATCATCTCGAGTTGTGAGGATCGTGTTCTTTTCATGCTTATCCATTTATTCGGAGTGTTGTGTCATCTCTTCAAGTTCTTTTCATCTTAACCGGAGTGATGTCCAAATTTGTTCTTCCTTGTTCCTCTTTTCTAACGGATTATTTTCATCTTTTCTCATCTCCGTTGTATTCTTTTCTCGAAGTTGTTCAACCTCTCAAGGTTCTTTGGTTTCACTCGTTTGGCAAAGAAGCAACTTAGCTTACCTCTTATCTTCCTCTTCCTTTTCCCTCCGGTGCCATCCTAGATCTCGGGATGAGATCCTCTCGTAGTGGTGGAGTGTTGTAACGCCCCGAGACTGTTGCACCAGGTGTCTTCTAGTTTTTCGATGTTGTTGCCTTGTCATTTGTTTGCGTGTCATGCATTTCATCTCATGTCATCATGTGCATCACATTTGCATACGTGTTCGTCGCATGCATCCGAGCATTTTCCCCGTTGTCCGTTTTGCAATCTGACACTCCTATGTCCTCCGGCGCCCCTCTTGCCTCTTTTCGTGTGTGGGTGTTAAACATTCTCGTAATGGACCGAGATTTTCCAAGCGGCCTTGGTACACCGCCGGTAGACCGCCTGTCAAGTTTCATGCCATTTGGAGTTCGTTTGATACTCCAACGGTTAACCGGGGAACCGTAAAGGCCTCGTGTGTGTTGTAGCCCAACACCCCTCCAAAGTGGCCCAAACCCATCCAAACCCCCTCCATCCTCTCGGTCGTTCGATCACGATCGTGTGCCGAAAACCACTCCTCATTTGGACTCACCTAGCTCCCTCTACCTATATATTTGCACCTTCCCCCAAAAATTCACGGACGAAACCCTAACCTTATTCCTCCTTGCGCCGCTGGACAAAAATCACGCGCTGGACAAGTCCGCGCCGCCGTCCGTGTCCAACCAGAGACCGCCACCTGTCCCGCCGCCGCCCTACCACCGCATGGCCCGGGGAATCCCATCGCGGGCCAGCTCGGGCCCGGATCTGCGCGCCACCGCCCGTGCCCGGCGACCCTCACCGCGTCCCCGCCCGCCGGCGTCGTCTTCACCGCCGCCCTTCGCCGGCGTAACTCGCCGCACCTCCTGCCGCGCGCCCGTATCACCCTGCCGGCCGATGCCCGCCTCGCCGCTCCGCCAGGCGCTCCGCCGGCGCCGCGCTGCCCGTCCCCGTCGCGCGCCTCGCCGGTGCGCCCCGCTCCTCCCGCCGGCGAACCTCGCCACCGGCGCCGCCATACCTCGCCGGAGGTCCCCGCCGCCTGGATCTGGAGGTGGACTAGATCCACCACCTCCTCCAACCAAACACCCCCGCGCCTTGGACCGCTCCATCCCAATCCCCTTCGTCCAACTTTTCAGAGGGTATATTTTCCACTATGTCCCAGATTTGGAATGTTTTATGCACCTGTTCAACATGCCATAACTCCTCATCCATAGATCTGTTTTGCATGCATGATATATCAAAATGTTCATATGGATATGCTCTTCATTTTGTTCCATTGTGCCATGCTTGTTTGAGTCCATCTTGATGCCCAAATCGTTGATGCAAGAGTGCTATAAAATGTTAGGTGCTGTTTCTTAGTAGAGTATGAGCATTTGTCATTTTTGTTGCATTTGATGTGTGCATCTTATGGGCATGAGCACTACATGTGTTTTGGACTATGCCATGGCATCTTTACAGGGGTGTATTCCATGTATTTTTTTATCAATGTGATGACTAGCACAAGCATGCAAAGTAGATCTCGTTATATTGCTGATTTCAGGGACTTATAATTTCACTAAGTCATTTCCCTACTATTATTTTTATGCCATGTATTCATGTTGCTACAGTGATATCCATGCTTCTTTTGAGTATGTTCCGTAAGGATGATTTGTACATATGGTTGTGCTCTATCCATCCATGTCCCTGTTTGTATTTATGGAGTGCCCTAGCATGACTCAATCATGCTCTACTTTTGCTATAAAATGTTCCTGGCAGGTTGTTTACGTGTTAATCAATTTTGCAAAGGTTGTTGTAGTTGATCCATGCATGCTATGAGATTGTTCTTCCCATGGTTAGCTTCTTAATCATGTCTTCTTGCTGGTAGTATGATTATTTTGTCATGCAATGCCTTGTGTTGAGTGAATCGAGCTCGCAAACATGCCTTCATAATTCTGTTTATGCCATGCCCAGTTTTCTGCAAAGTCTGAATTTGTTAACGAAACTTGCTATGTTTACATGGGTGCCATCATATCTTCTGATCCTGTTTCGCTTATGGTCAGTAAGGGACTTTTGTTATATGCTTTGAGTAGATGCATGCCATGCCTTGTTTTGCTATGTCATGTTCCTATAGCATGTTGTTATCTTGATCTAAACATTGCTTCCTGATGTTAATTCCTGCCATGTTACTATTTTCACTAAGTCTGTGAAGCTGATATATTTTGCCCTTTTGCCATGCTTGTTTGAACCTTCTCTTGTGTGTTTTAGCCATATCTCACTGTTCATATTTTTTTAAGAATCTTGCGAAGATCACTGCCATGTGCTTTGTTGCTATGTTGGATTGCAGTAGCTTAGTTTCTCGTTGCATTCTAGATGGCATCGTGCTGTTAATCGCAGAATTGTGCCATTATTGTTTTGCTTGCCATTTGCAAACCGTGCATCCGATTCCGGTGGTCTTTATATCGATTTCGACCGAAATCAACTCATCTTTCCAGTGGCATGCATGATTTACCAAGTTGAGGTCTGGTTCAATCTTTTCCTTCCAGAGCACGCATATGCATTGCATATCTCATCCCGCATATCACGTCATGTTTTGCATCATGTTGCTTGCGCATTGCATCATGGTTGATTGTTGTTTCCTTCACTTGTGTTCTTGCTTGGGTAGAGCCGGGAGACGATTACGTGATCGAGGAACATGTTGAGTACGCTTACGAGGATCAACCTTGTGTCAACTCGGAGAACTTTGCAGGCAAGATGGCCATACCCTCGAAATCACTTCTATCTTTGCTTGCTACTTGCTCTCTCTTTTGCTAGGCCGCGATAGCTACCACTTGATATATCATGCCTCCCATATTGCCATGTCAAGCCTCTAACCCACCTTTCCTAGCAAACCGTTGTTTGGCTATGTTACCGCTTTGCTCAGCCCCTCTTATAGCGTTGCTAGTTGCAGGTGAAGATGAAGTTTGTTCCATGTTGGAACATGGATATTGTTGGGATATCATTAGTATATCTTGTTTACTTTAATGCACCTATATATATTTGGTAAAGGGTGGAAGGCTCGGCCTTATGCCTGGTGTTTTGTTGCACTCTTGCCGCCCTAGTTTCCTTCATACCGGTGTTATGTTCCTTGATTTTGCGTTCCTTACGCGGTTGGGTTATAATGGGAACCCCTTGACAGTTAGATTTGAATAAAACTCCTCCAGCAAGGCCCAACCTTGGTTTTACCATTTGCGACCTAAGCCTTTTCCCTTTGGTTTTGCAGACTCAAGGGTCATCTTTATTTTAAACCCCTCGGGCTAGTGCTCCGCTGAGTGTTGGTCCAAACTAGAGTCCTTTGCAGCGCCACCTCGGGGAAACTCGAGATTTGGTTTTAGTTGTACAGAGCACTCATCCGGTGTGCCTTGAGAACGAGATACATGCGACTCCTATCGGGATTTGTCGGCACATCGGGCGGCTTTGCTGGTCTTGTTTTACCATTGTCGAGATGTCTTGTAACCGGGATTCCGAGTATTGTCGGGTCTTCCTGGGAGAAGGAATATCCTTCGTTGACCGTGAGAGCTTGTGATGGGCTAAGTTGGGACACCCCTGCTGGGTTTTGAACTTTCGAAATCCATGCCCGTGGTTATCGGCAGATGGGAATTTGTTAATGTCCGGTTGTAGAGAACCTGACACTTAACTTAATTAAAATGAATCAACCATGTGTGTAGCCGTCATGGTATCTTTTCGGCGGAGTCCGGGAAGTGAACACGGTTCTTGTGTTATGCTTGATCGTAAGTAGTTTTAGGATCACTTCTTGATCACTTCTAGTTCACGACCGTGCTTTGCTTCTCTTCTCGCTCTCATTTGCCTAAGTTAGCCACCATATATGCTAGTGCTTGCTGCAGCTCCACCTCACTACCTTTTCCTACCCATAAGCTTAAATAGTCTTGATCTCGTGGGTGTGAGATTGCTGAGTCCTCGTGACACAGATACTACCAAACAATTGCAGGTGCCGATGATACCAGTGCAGGTGACGCAACCCAGCTCAAGTGGGAGCTCGATGAAGATCTTGATCGTAGTCTTGTTTCGTTTCCAGTTGATCAGTAGTGGAGCCCAGTCGGGGCAATCGGGGACCTAGCATTCGGGGTGGTCTTTCTTTACTTTGGTTCCGTAGTCGGACCTTGATTGTATTCTGGATGACGTAATGATATATATATGTATTGTATGAAGTGGCGATTGTAAGCCAACTCTTTATCTCTTTCTTATTCAGTACATGGGATGTGTAAAGATTACCCCTCTTGCGACATGCCTACTATGCGGTTATGCCTCTAAGTCATGCTCCGACACGTGGGAGATATAGTCGCATCGTGGGTGTTACACTGATTAAATAAACTAATACCTCTATTTAAGGAAGACTACTATGTTGCTAACTTCACCCATTAAGATAATGCGGGTGCTTCTATTTGTTAGTGTATGTTTCATCAACTAGTCCCACTATTACAGTAATCTCACTCCCTCAATATATGTACCAACAGGGATGCTCGATTTTGGTGGAACTGCACGAAAACTTTGGGTGCTTCATTGCCTTGACTACTTCCTTCCTTTCCTGTTAGTCACTTATCTCGGCTTGCTTCCTTCCTTTGCTATCAGTAGCTTCGCTTATCTCGGCTTCAAAGGAAATAGTAATTGATAAGCTACCTCACACAGGTTGTACTGGTCTTTATCCTCATTATTGTGCTTGTCATATGTATTGGTAATTTGGTATTGTGCTACTATTTGCTGATTTCATAAAGGAGTAACTTGGAGACTAAACTTGCAGGGAAATCATTATATTGGGCGATTTCAGTAGAACTTCACAAAAAGATTAGATGGATATATACTTATGCTGCTGCTATGTACTTCAAAGTTCACTCAGACAAGCATCGATGTTGACAAGAAAAAGTACCTATATTTATTCGAGTATTAACTAGCGTAAACCAGTTGTCAAACTCCAAGTATTAGGAGAGTGAACGTCAAAAATATTGCTTGGTGCATAGCCCAGTCTTTGGTCCCAACTTGTGCCTTTTGGTTATCGGCACATATGGTAGCGAACTGTATGGCATGGAGTCTAAAGATTCCAAAGAAGTTGGTTGACGCATATATTCATCTGGCACTTAATCAGTCTGCACGCAAGGGATGCTCCATTTCAGTTGAACTGCACAAAAAATTTGGATGGTTTATTTTCTCAACCGCCTCCTTTCTTGTCTGCAATGTAGAATTTTGGCGAGGTACAGGACCAAGTTGAGCCAGTAAACTAGTTGGATGAAAGTAGTCGCCAAGTTGCTCAAACCTCCCTCGGCATGAGGCCACTATTTGAGGATAAACCTACAAGCAAACTTCATATTGTTTGTGCTACCTCTTATGTACTCGAAAGTTTACTCGTATAAGCATTAATTTTAGCAAGAAGTACCTCTGACTGAACACCATTTACCACTCTAGGTAATTAAAGTTCGTCCATGGATGATATTGTCTATGATCTAAATCATTTGGATGCATAAACATACTGAACATGTGTATATCTGAATCTTTTTGTGAATTATCTATGCATATTGTCGTGTGGTCTATCAATCATTTGGATGCATAGACATGCTGAACTTGTGTATATATGAATCTTTTAAGTTTTTGATTGTGAATGTTGGCTATGAATATGTACGTGTCCTACAAACCTGAGTTTGATACGAATGTTTTAACTTTTCTGTTGTACTTGTGTGTGAACTTGTTAGTATGTCTATTGTGGGATTTGTGACGTGTGGGTGTCAACGGCACACCTTCTTCCCAAGAAGAATTGCACCTACTTTGTTAGGGTAGGAACGGCGCATCAACTCTTTTTAATCTTTTTGCTCTGTCTTACCCCCTCCCCCGCTCAAATCCTACCGTAATGTTTTCGGCCTCAAAACAGACATAGTACTGCATTGTCTTTGGGGCTTGATGAAAAATCGAGTGCTGGTTTCTGTAGGTTGTCCCGCCCAACGAATGGGCTGCAGGTCCACCGGGGAATGGGAGGCTAAAAATACAAGTTGTATGGTGCAGGGGCAAGTAAAAAATTGCCATCGAGAGCCATCCACTGAAGAAGAAAAATCGCATCTGATGTGTTTCTCCATCGCGCCGCCGGCCCCCTCTTTCATCCAGTTCGCTCCATTCCCCAACTGGCACCATGGGACGAAAGTTTATTACCCCCTCGCGCCTGTCAAGGGATTGAAGAAGCGCGGCATCGAATCCAACACCGGTGATGGCTGCTTGTCCATGTGATTTTCAGATAAGAAACTGCATGTTTCAGAGGTAGAGCAATTAAATCAACATGCACTTTTCAAACATGGATAACAGAATGTTGGAAATTTTATTCATGGTAAAAATGGAACTAACAACAAGTTAACATCATGCTGACCAACATTCATGTATAGCACATCTTCATATGATGCAAAGTCAAAAAGATATGCTATTTTCAAAATGGCAAGACAATGTTTTTTTTAAACTGGGAATGGCAAGACAATGTTGAGTGTGTGAGAAACTGGGTAAACTAGGGACGGAATTTTGGCAAGTGTTAGATATTTTTCAACTGCACCAGTTGGAATCGAACCCGGGCAGTACAGCTTTTGGGTGAGAGGGTTGCAGCCATCGGGCTAGTGCGGTATGTTCGAAAGAATGAAGGCGGCTTTCCCGTCTCTGCTTCTTTCCCGTCCTTGTGCACTCGCCGTGGCACCACCGTATGTCGTTGTCAACATGCTCAACAAACGAGAGGAATCCGGAGAGGACTGTACACCAAGAAACTGACAGTGGGGACTCACCAGGTCCAAGCCGTACGCAAGCAAGTGCCCCATTGGAAAAAAAGCTTCCTCCTAATTGTATACTGACGTTGGGGCCCACGGGTTTGTCAACCTTAGTCAATAAACGAAATAAAATTCCAACGATGACTATCATCGGGGGGGGTTTTTTCTAGGGGTATCGAGGATCTTTTTTTTGGTTGTGCGAAAGGGATATCTTGGATCTAGCTGGTATCAATTTTTTCAAGAGGGTGAACAAGTATCAGCTAGGCGTAGGTTTTGTTTTTTAATATGCGTAGCCCACGACATAGGAAGACAGTGGTTTCAACTTATTTTTTGAGGTCCATACCGGCCTATGGGCCTCCCAGTGTAGGTTTTACTTTTTCTTAAAGATTGGCAACCTAATGTTTTTTAATAAAACGAAGATCTCTGTTCTATTTATCTATACATAAGAATAATAATGTTGTGTCCAATTTATGTTTTCCCTTCTAACCACATTATATATATTTATATTATTACTATTATCGTATATTTTATAGAGACTTATATATACATTATAAAAACATCCCACGTGTCATTAACTTATAAAAGTAGATGTTTAACAGAAGTTGGCAAGGAAAATCCTGGTTGTTTTTGACTCACAGGCAAGGAAAATCCTGGTGATTGCGTACAAAAGCTTGGTGATTTTAAGGACCAATGTAATAATAACGCACTCATTTTGGATTTGAGCAATAACTTGCTAATTTGTTAATTTTATATATATAAATGTGTCGCTCCAGTTTATTTTTTGATATTAATTGCTCCTTCTAACCTAACATTATATATGGAACGAGCCCAGCTAATTAATGTATTTCAAGAAAGTGCAAATGGTCTGAGATTTCATAGAAATATTAAATGGGCTGCATTGACGCAAATGGACTGTAAATTCTAGAAAATATGGGTTAAATATATGCCACATTTTTGCAGGCTGAGATGTGGGCCAATAGGTCGAAACGTACGTAAGGCATTGTCAACTTGGTCAACAAATGATTATGACATCCATAGCCATTGGATTTATATCCAACGGCCGACATGCACCTTTAATCTCTCGTCTTCATTCTCCAGCATCGCCGGGACCGCCTGGTCCGGCCTCCGGCGGCTAGTGGCTCTTCTTAGCACGCACTGCTGCGAAACGCTACCCCACCGCTGACCAGGCTATCCCTCCACCCCTCCACACCTCCTGTTATTCTCCAACGACTGCAGCCCCACGCTGCACCAGAACTAGTTATAACCCTTGTACTCCTCTCAATCTGCGACTCCACTGCCACGTCTTCCCATCTCCGGGACGTTCCCTTCTGGGGCCTCGCCGTCATCCACCGCCTCGCCACGCTCGGCACGGCGTTGTAAACAAATGAGAGTCGTCGGAAGAGGACTGTACGTGGAGAGCCTGATGACCGGGACCCACGAGGTCCATGGTCGCACCCAAGGAAAGTTCCACCTTATTAATCTGGAAAAAATGTTCCCTCCCCCTGACAGCTGGGATCCACCAACTGTATCTTTGCACGAAAGGAAGTGCCTCCTTGTTATGCGAAAAAAACTATTTCTCCCGTTGACAGCTGGGACCCATCAGATTTGGTGGCTTACTTGTGGGCCTACTAAGCGGACGTGTACGCAGGGCTTTGTCAACTTTATCAACAAATGATTCTAGCAGCTGGACCGTTAGATGTTAATCCAACAGTTGTGCTCCTTCTTCAGCCTTTGTTCTTGCTCCTGTCACCCGTGGGTGGCACTGCGGCAGTGCTGCCGCGCACCCGAACTAGTCAAGGTTCCCACTTCTCTCCATCTGCGACTCGACTGTCGTGTCTTCCCCATCTCCGGGTCATGTTCATTGGGAGCCAACCGACTTGGACGGAATAGCCGATCGAAACGAGGCCCGGCGTACCGTAGAATGGAGGAAATGGACTTGTGTTTGACCGACCACGGTCAAAAAAGGATCCTGTTCATCGAGAGGGGTCTGGCGTACCGCAAACGGAGGAAACGAACTTCTCTTGGACCTCCTACGGTCGAAACGGGGTCCTATTGATTGGGAGGGGTGTGGAGTACCGCAAAACGTAGGAAATGGACTTGTGTTGGAGAGCTAAGGTTGAAACGGGGGTCCTGTTCATCGGGAGGGGTGTGGCATACTGCAAAATGGACTCCACGGGATACTGTTCAGCTCCATCGTCGACCTCCTCTAGCCTCCACGGGCTACTGTTCATCCACCGGCGACCTCCTCCAGCCTCCACATGTGACTATTCATCCACGACGTCCCCCCCCCTGCCTCCCCCAGCCACTATTCATCCATGGTCTCCTGTTCATCCAGCCTCCACCGCTCCTCCACCAGCTACTGTTCAACCAGCCCTCTTCACGGGGTCCTGTTCAACCACCCCTCCATGGGCTATTGTTCATCCAGCCCTCCACCAGCTACTGTTCGACCAGCCCTCCACGGGGTCCTGTTCATCCATCCCTCCATGGGGTCCTGTTCATCCACCCCTACAGGCTCGATCGGGGTCCTATTAATCTAGCGGCAACGGCCTCTAGTACCACGGGGTCCTTCCCATCCAACCCCTCCCCCACCCACCGGGAACTGTTCACCCACCCCCCCAGCAATGCTCACTGTTCATCAAGAAGCAACATCGATTAGCTTCAGTTAGCAGCAGTAGAGAAGGAATCACTCGAGTTCAGTTAACAGCAAGGGATCGATCGGGGTTTAGTAACGTAGCCAGTGCAATCACTCCGGTTCGGTTAGAGCCCAATGCCTCACTCGGGTTCAGTTAGAGCGTGATGCCTTGCACACATGCGTGTACGTGTATGAGAGAAACATGCAAACCTCCATGCATCGCTTGGCCCCAATCACCCACCGTAACCGGGAACTCCTCGATATTTTCCTCGCCCTCGCTTCCACCATGGTTTTTTCCGTCATGGAAGGCCCAAAGAATGTCATGCAGCCATGTCTCCGGCCCGCCCAGGAAGAAAAGCCCATTTTCTGTCATGATTTTTTCATAGAAGTAGGAGCCCACCACATCTAGGATGATACCGGGTTTTGTCACAATTATCGTCATAGAAATGTCATAGGCATGACAGAAAAAAAATCGTTCGGCCCAAAATGCCATGGGTGTGTCTTTTTTTTGTAGTGAGGGCATCCCGCCGCGAGCCTCAGAGGCCTGGCGTCTTTGAGGAAAGGCTCATCAAGCCATCGGCAGCATCTCTGAACGCAGGCCCGGCGCTGCTCCGGGAGGAGCCGCCACCAGCCCCATCCTTAGGGGCCCTGGCCTGTGGCCCGACCTCAGGAGCCTGCCTACTCTTGGCCATGGAACCTCAGGCAGGCTGCTGGACCGAGAAGTTCAAGGCGTACCTGCTCCGTGGAGTCTTACTTGAGAAAGAGGAAGACTCGGAGCGCGCGGTCTGCCAGGCCACTGCTTATTGCTTGCAGGGCGACGAGCTGTACCGAAGACGCCCCAACAATGTCTCGTTGCAATGCACATTCAAAGAATAGGGGCGCGAGCTGCTGGCCGACAGCCATGGCGGGGATTGTAGACACCACTCCTCGTCGCGCACCCTCATGGGCAAGGTGTTCTGCAGCGGGTTCTACTAGCCTACGACGCTCAACGATGCGACCTATCTGGTGCGATCGTGCGAGGCCTGCTAGTTCCACGCCAAGCAGATTCACCAGCCCGCACAAGGTCTCCAGACCAACCCGCTCTCATGGCCCTTTGTAGTCTGGGGGCTGGATATCCTAGGCCCATTTCCTCAGGCAGCCGTCGGATACCGCTACCTCTACGTCGCCATTGACAAGTTCACCAAGTTGGCGGAGGTGGAGCCCATGTGCACCATCCCCGCTGGCTCAGCCATCAAGTTTATCAAGGGCCCCGTGAGCCGTTTCAGTGTCCCCAACGGTATCATTACTAACAATGGCTCCAAATTCACAAGCAACCTATTCAGGACATATTGTGCTAACCTTGGAACACAGATATGCTACGCTTCGATGGCGCACCCACAGAGCAACGGCAGGCTGAGCGCGATAACATGGAGGTCCTGAGGGGCTTCAAGGTAAGGAGCTTCAAGAAGAAGGTTGAGGCCTACGACAGGGGTTGGCTCGGTGAGCTTCAGTTCGTGTTGTGGTCCATCCGCACCATCGCGACTAAGCCCATCAGCGTGACCCCGTTCTTCCTCATCTACAGGGCTGAGGCGGTCCTGGCATTCAACTAGGGGCGTCAGGATGCCTCACGAGAACGGATCTCGTGCTCGGGTAGGAGGCCCGTCGCCAAGCCTCAGTCCGCACATCGAGATACCAGCAGTGCTAACGTGTTACCACTGTCGTAGCATCCGCTCTCGGACTCTCGAGTTTTGAGACCTCGTCCTGATGCGGGTTCTCTCTAGGGAGGGCCTTCACAAGCTCTCGCCCATGTGGGAGGGCCCGTTCGGGATTGCCCGCGTCTCCAGGCCTGGCGCCATATGCCTCGAGATGCAGGACGGGGTCCCCATCCAGAATACGTGGAACATCTAGCATCTCTGCAAGTTCTACCGTGACACTCTCACATAATAATGAGTGGGGATGTACAGGCCCCGGAGTCTCCCTGAGAGCTGCTCCTCGACCTCACGGGACTCCCACACACGCCCAAGTGGAAGCCCCATGCTTCGCGCTGGTGGAATGGTCAAACAACAACTATGCCAATGCCAAGTGGAGGCCCCGTGCTCCGCGCTGGTGGGAATACTAGCTTAGGTGCCGGACGTGGATGTTGCTTGCTTTCTCTTGTAAACAAATTTACCACTTCTTGGAATGAAGTTTGAAGCTTCCGCATCTTTATTTGAATGGGGGGTCAGGATTTTTCTTCTTGAAGTGTTTTATCTCTTGAACCTCCTTTTTTAAGGAAGTGGTAGTGGCCCATTACTCCCTCCCGCACGTCCCGCGAGCTGGGGTTGGGCACGGTGTTACACCTGGACCAGACCCAGTGATGTTGGAATCCTAGGCCACAACAGCCACGGTCCGCCCGCATGCACACCTCGCCAAGGCCTTGGCACCCAGATCCTCGCACTATGCTCCTGAGCGAGCCAATAGGCGAGTGTGGTTCCCGGCCCCTAGCCTCAGGAGCGTCCATCTCTTGGCCTTGTTAGGAATCACGACCCCGCACGCCAGCGGCGATCGACCCTCGCTCGGGGGCTTTCGATGTAGGATGGGCACCAAGAAAGGGTGGCTAAAAAATGCAGTCGCGGCTCAGCTCATTGTTAAGGAACCTCATGCAAGTGCTGCCTACGCCTACGAGAGGTCCGACACCTAGCGGAGGCATCTCCGGAGGCCCCGAAACCTCATGAGTCCTCTAGGGACCTCACGAGCTGTGAGCCTCTTGAGACGCTAGAGCAATCCAGCCAACGAGGAGGGAGCCTCCTCGGGGCCATAGGGGCGTACCTGGGATCAAGGATCCGGAGGGGCGCGCCCCCATGATGGAGGGACCCGACAAGGGTCACAAGCACACCAAGCTAACTTATCCTAATCGCGCCAGGAAGAAACCTTTCAATTAATAACTATATAGATACTATAATAAGAGCAAGAAACGATTATATAAAGGCGCAGGCGCCGCAGTTCAGCACAAGCCCCGTGGGGCCCTTCTTGGTTCTTAATGTAGGAAACGAAAAACAAACAAAAGAAGCGGCCTCCTGAGGGTCGCTGTTCCTCAAACCCGGCTCCGACGCCTCAGCAATCAGTCGGAGTCCTCCTCCTCCTTGATGTGTGCTCGTCGGCGTGACACCTCACCCCCTCCTGGGTCCGGGCGCAGCAACGTGGCATCTCGTCGTAGTCGTCGTCGCTCGTGCTTCTCCTGAGGGAGGCGCCGCTGTTGCTGGAGGTGCTGCGGCCGTCGCCAAGGGCAAGGTCACCACGGAGGGTGTCGCCGCCACTATGGTCCTCCTCGTTGAAGAGGTAGTCGCTATCACTGCCATCGCCCTCTGGGCAGCACCCCCAAAGCCTGTCGTCTTCCCCGAAGACCTTGATGAAGAGCGTCACCGCTGCCCCCACGGGCGCGGGCGAATGTCTGCCACCCACGGTTCAGGAACACCTTGCATGCGGGGGTGACCTCGACCTCCACCCATGAGGCCTTGCTGGAACAGCCATCGGCTTGCAGCCACAGGGCACCGGGCCCTCCGACCGGCAACTCCTCCGTGAAGAAGTGTAGGCAGTGGATCTAGATGCCTTCCGGCCTCTCCACCCACACCACAAACTCCCAGGCCACGTCGGCCGTGTGGTATCACGGGCGCGATGGTCGGGCGACCACTGTGACCCCCTCCACCTCGACCGCGCTGCCGCGGCTTCCGCTACCGCCCCCATGGGAGGGACCCTTCCCGTGGCCGTCCAACGCAATGCGTCCACCCGTGGGGGTGCACCCACGGCCCCAGGGAACCACCACCGGGGTCGTGGTGGACTTGCGGGGATGGCCACACTCCCTCTTGGGCGACAGCGATCCTGGCCCCTCCTGGGGGCTTGCCCTTTCTCAATGGATGAAAACCTCCTCACCAGCTCCACGGGTGCTACATCAAGAGTGTGGATTGGAGGAGCAAGAAGATGGAGGATGGGCTAGGGGGCTATGCTCCCCTCGCCCTCTTATAGGCGAGCAGAGGCCAACAGTCGTCCCTTCGAATTCAGGCAAAGATAGCCCTGCGGGCGTGCACAAGTCAGTTGTCAGCCTGGGCAGTTACCGAGGTGATGTGGGTAAGTGGAGGCGTCTGCGTGCGCCACGCGTCAGCCTTGGCCCGCGGCCGGTTGGGGCCCGCGATGCTTGTTCCTCGCCCCTTGTCTTCGCCTCAAAGATAGCTCGAGCGTGCCTTCGGCCCGGGGGCTACTATCGGCGTTCTGGGATCGGGGGTACCCAGATCTGTCTGCGTGTGGCCTATGGTGTGGGTCCTTCGACGGCCTGGTATGGCCCAGCTACAAGACCCCCCAGTACAAGACCCTCATGAGGCGGACAACACCAAGACCTCCCGAGGGGGTGCTCTCTGAGCCTGCCTCCTAAGGCTGCGATAACGTGAGCCATGATGACCAAGGACAGGCGGGCACCAGCGGGCGCAGAGGAGACAATTTCTCTTTGGTGCTAAGGATACAAGGACAAACATGGGTTCCCATGGAATCCCCCAAAGGTTTTCGTTCGGGTCCGACAAGACCAAGACCACGAGCTCGGCAGGACGGGTGTCATCGCCGTGCCCACTGTTGTGTCATGGCTAGAAGCTTTAGAGGAGAAGACCACCTTTCATCAAGATAAGATGTACTACTTGTCCCCTTTCAAATGGTCGTGGTGGGATCCCTTCCCGCCTAATTTATGAGGGAAGAGGACCAATGCCACTGTAAAGAGAGACCAGCCTCCACCGTAGGAGGGGATCGGATCTATTCCACCCTCACTTCATGAGCCCTCACAAGGATGCTCATCTACTATAGTAGTTCATCTTCAGCCTCCTCATGAGGCCAATCCACAACAAAGCAGGAGTATTGTTTTACACCGCAAGGTGGCCCGAACATGGGTAAACTATTGTGTTCATCTTCTTTCTCTCTTGCGCCTACTCAACGAGTCTAGGCCATAAGGTGGTCAGCTTGAGATTAGCGTAGGAGGGGATCTTCACACATGCCTCAGAGTTCGAACCTTCTTGGGTCTGCGGAGCCCTGAATCCGATGATACATCGATTTTGCATCATGCATTTATATCGATATTTATTGCATTATGGGTTGTTATTACACATTATGTCACAATACTTATGCCTATTCTCTCTTATTTTACAAGGTTTACATGAAGAGGGAGAGTGCCGGCAGTTGGAATTCTGGGCTGGATAAGGAGCAAACATTAGAGACCTATTCTGCACAACTCCAAAAGTCCTGAAACATCACGGGAGCACGTTTTAGAATATATGAAAAATATTGGGTGAAGGAAGTACCAGAGGGGGGCCACCCACCATCCACCAGGGTGGGGGCGCGCCCCCTGCCTCGTGGGCCCTCTGGTAGCCCTCTGATGCCCATCTACTATATGAGGTTTTTTGTCCAAGAAAAAATCATAAGCAAGCTCACGGGACGAAACTCCGCCACCACGAGGCGGAACCTTGGTAGAACCAATCTAGGGCTCCGACGGAGCTGTTTTGGCGGGGAAACTTCCCTCCGGGAAGGGGAAATCATCACCATCGTCATCACCATCGATCCTCTCATCGAGAGGGGGTCAACCTCCATCACCATCTTCACCAGCACCATCTCATCTCAAACCCCTATTTCATCTCTTGTATCCAGTCTTTTTCCCAAAGCCTCAGATTGGTACCTTTGGGTTGCTAGTAGTGTTGATTACTCCTTGTAGTTGACGCTAGTTGGTTTATTCGGTGGAAGATCATATGTTTAGATCATTTATACATATTAATACCCCTCTGATTATGAACATGAATGTGATTTGTGAGTAGTTAAGTTTGTTCCTGAGGACATGGGAGAAGTCTTGCTATAAGTAGTCATGTGAATTTGGTATTCATTCAATATTTTTATGAGATGTATGTTGTCTTTCCTCTAGTGGTGTCATGTGAATGTCGACTACATGAAACTTCACCATTGTTTGGGCCTAGAGGAAGGCATTGGGAAGTAGTAAGTAGATGATGGGTTGCTAGAGTGACAGAAGATTAAACCCTAGTTTATGAGTTGCTTCCTAAGAGGCTGATATGGATCCATATGTTTCTGGCTATGGTTAGGTTTACCTTAATACTTCTTTTGTAGTTGCGGATGCTTGCAAGAGGGGTTAATCATAAGTGGGATGCTTGTCCAAGGAAGGGAAGTACCCAAGCACCAGTCCACCCACATATGAAATCATCAAAGTACCGAACGTGAATCATATGAACGTGATGAAAACTAGCTTGACGATAATTCCCATGTGTCCTTTCTATAAGAGTTTGTCCAGTCTTGTCCTCTGCTACAAAAAGGATTGGGCCATCTTTTTGCACCTTATTTACTTGTATTACTTGTTATCCGTTACAAATTACCTTATCACAAAACTATCTGTTATCGATAATTTCTGTGCTTGTAGAGAATACCTTACTTAAAACTGCTTATCATTTCCTTCTACTCCTTGTTGGGTTCGACACTCTTACTTATCGAAAGGACTACGATAGATCCCCTATACTTGTGGGTCATCATATGACACAATGGATTTATACGGTTCCCTATTTAACATGAATGCGGTTGTCTCTAATGCATAACCCCAAAATGATAAAGGCAAAATGGTAAGAGACACCATAGAACGCACCATATCTAATAAAGTACGGTTACGACTTTTGGACACACCATTACGCTGTGGTGTTCCAGGTGGTGTGAGTTGTGAGACAATTCCACATTGCTTTAAATGAAGGCCAAACTCGTAACTCAAATATTTTCCTCCGCGATCAGATCGTAGAAACTTTATTTTCTTGTTACGATGATTCTCCACTTCAGTCTAAAATTCTTTAAACTTTTCAAATATTTCAGACGTGTGTTTCATCAAATAGATATACCCATACCTACTCAAATCATCTGTGAAGGCTAGAAAATAACCCTCCCGCTGCATGCTTCAATACTCATTGGACATCATACATCGGTATGTATTATTTTGAATAAGTCATTAGCTCGCTCCATTTTTTCGGAGAACGGAGTTTTAGTTATCTTACCCATGAAGCATGGTTCGCAAGTATCAAATGATTCATAATCAAGTGATTCCAAAAGTCCATCCGCATGGAGTTTCTTCATATGCTTTATACCAATTTGACCTAAACGGTAGTGCCACAAGTATGTTGCACTATCATTATCAAATTTGCATCTTTTTGCATGAATATTATGAATATGTGTATCACTACAATCGAGATTCAACAAGAATAGACCAATCATCAAAGGTGCATGACCATAGAAGATATTACTCATATAAATAGAACAACCATTATTCTCTGACTTAAATGAATAATCGTCTCGCAATAAAAAATATCCAGGTATAATGTTCATGCTTAACGTTGGCACTAAATAACAATTACTAAGGTCTAAAACTAATCCCAAAGGTAGATGTAGAGGTAGCGTGCCGACAGCGATCACATCGACCTTGGAACCATTCCCGACGTGCATCGTCACCTCGTCCTTAGGCAATCTTCGTTTATTCCATAGCTCCTATTTCGAGTTACAAATAAGAGCAACCAAACCGGTATAAAATACCCAGGTGCTACTACGAGCATTAGTAAGGAACACCTCAATGACATGTATATCAAATATACCTTTGTTCACTTTGCCATCCTTCTTATCTGCCAAGTATTTGGGGCGGTTCCGCTTCCAGTGACAATTCCCTTTGCAGTAGAAGCACTTAGTTTCAGGCTTGGGTCCAGCTTTGGGCTTTCTTCATGGGAGTGGCATCTTGCTTGACCTTCTTCTTGAAGTTCCCTTTATTTCCCTTGTATTTTTTCTTGAAACTAGTATTCTTATTAACCATCAACACTTGATGCTCTTTCTTGATTTAAGTATCGCGAAGAGCTCGGAAATTGTTTTAGTTATTCCTTGCATATTATAGTTCACCATGAAGCTCTAGTAGCTTGGTAATAGTGACTGGAGATCTCTGTCAATCACTATTTTATCTGGAAGATTAACTCCCACTTGATTCAAGCGATTGTAGTACCCAGACATTCTGAGCACATGCTCACTGGCTGAGCTATTCTCCTCCATCTTGTAGGCAAAGTACTTGTCTGAGGTCTTATACCTCTCAACACGGGCATGAGCCTAAAATACCAATTTCAGCTCTAGGAACATCTCATATCTCACATGGCATTCAAAACGTCTTTGGATCCCCAATTCTAAGACGTAAACCATGGAGCACTAAATTATCTAGTAGTCATAGGTCCAGCTTGTCAATCATTCATAACATCTGCATCAGCTCCTGCAACAGGTCTGTCATGTAGCAGTGCATCAAGGACATAATTCTTGTGTGCAGCAATGATGATATTCCTCGGATCATGGACCCAGTCCACATTATTTCTACCAACATCTTTCAACTTAATTTTCTCTAGGAACTCATTAAAATTCAGGGGGACGGTAGCACGGGCCACTGATCTACAACATAGATATGCAAAAACTATTAAGACTAAGTTCATGATAAATTAAGTTCAATTAGTCAAATTACTAATGAACTCCCACTTAAATTAACATCCCACAAGTTATCTAAGTGATACATGATCCAAATCAACTAACCCATGTCTGATCATCACGTGAGATGGGGTACTCATCAATGGTGAACATCTCTATGTTGATCATATCTACTATATGACTCATGTTCCACCCTTCGGTCTCCAGTGTTCCGAGACCATGTCTATACATGGTAGGATCATCAAGTTTAACCCAAGTATTATGCATGTGCAAAACTGTCTTACACCCATTGTATGTGAACATAGAGTCTATCACACCCGATCATCACGAGGTGCTTTGAAGCGACAAACTTTGGCAACTGTGCATACTCAAGGAGAACACTTTTATCTTGAAATTTAGTGAAGGGATCACCTTATAATGCTACCACCATTCTAAGCAAAATAAGATGCAGAAAGGATAAACATCACATGCAATTAAAAACATGTGACATGATATGACCATCATCATCTTGTGCTTTTGATCTCCATCTCCAAAGCATCATCATGATCTCGATCATCACCGGCTCGACACCTTGATCTCCATTGTTGCGTTTGGGTCATCTCGCCAACTATTGCTTCTACAACTATTGCTAATGCATAGCGATAAAGTAAACCAATTACATGGCACTTGCATTTCATACAATAATTAAGAGACAACCTTAAGGCACCTGCCGGTTGTCGATATTACAGAACATGATCATCTCATAAAACAATGTATATCACAACATATATTGACCATATCACATCACAACATGCCCTGCAAAAACAAGTTAGACATCCTCTACTTCATTGTTGCATGTTTTACGTGGCTGCTATGGGCTTCTAGCAAAAACCGTTCTTCACTATGCAAAACCACAACGGTGATTATCAAGTTTGTTGTTTTAACCATCTTCAAGTAACGGTCGTAGTCAAATTCGATTCAACTAAAGTAGGAGAAACAGACACCCACCAGCCACCTTTATGCAAAACAAGTTGCATGCCCGTCGATGGAACCGGTCTCATATGAGTGGATATGTAAGGTTGGTCCGGGCCGCTTCATCCCACGAGACCGCCGAATCAAAATAAGACATTGGTGGTAAGCAGTATGACCATCACCGCCCACAACTCCTTTGTGTTCCACTCGTGCAGGTCATCTATGCATAGACCTGGCTCGGATGCCACTGTTGGGGATCGTTGCATGGAAAACAAAATATTTTCTATGCACACGCAAGATCTATCCATGTAGATGCATAGCTATATGAGGGGAGGGTATGTCTACTTACCCTCACATACCGTTTAGGGAAAGCATTATCAACGCGGTTGATGTAGTCGTACACCTCCACGATCCAACCGATCAAGTACCAAACACACGGCACCTCCGCATTAAGCACATGTTCTGTTTGATGACGTCCTCTCCTTCTTGATCCAGCAGGACGAGCGAAGCAGTAGATGATTTCCGACAGCACGACGGTGTGGTGATGATGGTGATGCAAACTATCTTCGCAGGGCTTCGCCTAGAACTACGAAAATATGACTGAGGATGAACTAGAGGGAGAGGGGCACCGTACACGGCTTGGGAATCGTGGTATGTGTTGCCCCTCTCCCTCCTCTCATATATATATATATATATAGGTGGAGGCACTACTGCAGGATGCTACTAACATGACACTATGACTAGAGACCCTTTGACCAAACTATGTGCGATGCATTAATCGCAAACGGGGATGTAAAAAAACCGTCAAAAAGGTGGAAAACGTTTGCAATGGCGGAGCCATCAAACATGGTTCATATTTTAGTTGCGTGTGTGTCGTGGGAAACCATGGTCACCTATGGGATCAGAGGGCCCCTTGCTGGTTTGGCAAGGGGATGTCGCGTTGCACAAAGAGAAGACGAGGGTGGGGTAGCGCAGTAGCAATCACACATGCAATTTTACCCAGGTTCCGGTCACCATGAGGCGTAAAAGTCTACTCCCTCTTTGGTGGACTGATGGTAGAAAAACTGGTGGTGAGGAGTAGTACACTGCCTGGCAGGGGTTGCTTCAGGGCGACAGTGGCTACGCGCGTATGGGTGTGTCTTATCCAACTTTCCAACCATTTCTACGGTTCTCGTGGGCCTCCTTTTATAGATTAAGGGGTTACCACAATGGCAAAGTAGTCATTATGCACTGATAAGATAGCAAAAATTGCTATCGTACCTAACTCTGCAGGCTGACGGGGTGCATTAAATGCACCGCTTAACGTGACGTCACAGGTTGTCCGGCAAGCCTTGCTGGGCTATCTTGCCAGCTCCACACCTGCTTGCTTGACATGTCGTAGGACAGGTGTTATCCGTAGGCATTTCTTGTAGTAATAGGTCGCCATTTGCCAAATGGCCCCCACTTAGTCACTTTTCGCCTTGACACCGCACTGACTGATGACGTGGGTCGTGGCGGAGTGGTTGGGTGAGGTGGTTTTGCCTCCATGAGCCCCGGCAGGGCCTGCAGGGGCGTCTTGGGCGCCTTCTTCTTAGGATGGCCCCACCACTGTCTAGCTCGTCTGCCCGACAAGGGATGCCCTTCTCCTGATGGTATCTTGTTTCTCTGGCTCGACTTTGGTCTTTTTGATCTGCATTTTGGTCCTTCGATGATCTTGGTCTCTCGTACTCTGACTTCGATTGGTGGTTCAATCCTGTTCCCATGCCTGTGCATAGTCTGGGCAACAGACCCATGGTTTGTTGCACCGATAGATGCCCCCGGGCCTGCCCTAATGGCGCTACCGAGCATCATCAGGGTGGCCCTATTAAGTGCACAGGCAGGGGTGCTGATGAGGCTGGCCTCTTGGTGTTTTTTTGCTTCTTCGTTGATCTTGAGCTTGGGTCAGTTTCGGATTTCCCCGCACATCGTGTAAAGCCAATGGTGGTGGGACCGCTCTTGTAATGGCCCGTGAATGACTTTAACGCACGTCATAGAAACTGCCAATTCACTCTTCCCACCATGCTCTTATCCTCAGCCACGTATGTTGCATGCATCGTGCATGGTAGGTAACGGAGGCGCATGGCGCAGGAGAGCATCAAGGGCGAGGGCCTGGCCTTCTTGAATTGGTGGAGGAGGACGGTGGCCGCCCGTTGAGGGAGTGGCTCCCCTTCCTCGCCTGCCTATAAAAGGAGGGGCGAAGGGAGGTCGGAGCCATCCATACTTGTGCTCTCCCTCCTCTACTTTCTGCTTCTCGTGGGTTAGGTTGAAGAAAAGAGCCTGGGACCAGCCTCCGGGATCTTGGTTGAGGCTGGTATTGCCAGCTGTTGGTGCTAGTGTCCGTGGACTGAACCAGGTCCCTGCTGTGGTGAATCTCTTGGTGAGGGAGTCCTCGATTAGGGGGTCTCCGGACAGCCGGACTATATCCTTTAGCCGGACTGTTGGACTATGAAGATACAAGATTGAAGACGTCGTCCCGTGTCCGGATGGGACTCTACTTGGCATGGAAGGAAAGCTAGGCAATATGGATATGTATATCTCCTCCATTGTAACTGACCTTGTGTAACCCTAGCCCCCTCCGGTGCCTATATAAACCGGAGGGTTTAGTCCGTAGGACAACATACAATCATACCATAGGCCACCTTCTAGGGTTTAGCCTCTACGATCTCGTGGTAGATTAACTCTTCTAATACTCATATCATTAAGAACAATCAAGTATGACGTAGGATATTACCTCCATCAAGAGGGCCCGAACCTGGGTAACATCGTGTCCCCTGCCTCCAGTTACCATCCACCTTAGACGCACAGTTCGGGACCCCCTACCCGAGATCCGCTGGTTTTGACACTGACATTGGTGCTTTCATTGAGAGTTCCACTGTGTCGTCATCGTAAAAAACAACATCACTTCTGGGGGAGCCCTGGTTATAGGCCAAACTCTCCAACTAGGCGGCTTCGTCATGACCGCCTGCTCGACCGCTGCGCCAACGATGACTTCTCGGGTCATCGAAAACAACCTCCACATCGGCTCAAAATTCGCCGAGCAGATGGATCTAATGGAGCTCTCCTCTCTGAACGAGCTCTTGGATCACATCGCCGCTCTGGGAGACGCTATGGACTACGATCGGATCGGGCTTAAACCCGACCAAACGGAGATTAGCTCTCCGCCGGTCACCCATCAAATAGCGGTGGTGGAGGAACAATGCAGTGTTTCTCCCTCTATCCTGAGGACGAACTATGTCCAGATTCCCGAGCTCTCCGAGCCGGATACTCGCTCACGGGAGGACACCTCCCTAACCCTGAACCTGGAATTAGGTCGCATACCGAACCCACGGAGCAACATCCCGGAGTCCGAACTTCCATGATCGGAAACTCCCCCGCCCCGGGATCTCAGATTGGGTCAAGGTCTGGACTTAAATCCACCAACCCACCCAGATACAAACGATCTTTCCCACATTAGGCAAGTGCCCCAACAAACAGTACATCACTATTGGGCCAGATTCCTCCTTGTAATGAACAAGGTCAAGGACTGCCGTGAGGAAGACGCAATTTCGTTCTTTTGTAACAATTGCACAGACAAGGGGATCCTCAATGCCATAAGTCGCCGCGACATTACACACTTCGCCGACTTGGCGGCCATAGTACAGAAATATTGTGCGATGGAAAGCGCCTGGAAAACCCAAACACAATTCTGGGATAATCCAGCCCTGTCAAAACCCCCAGTCCGAACTAAAAGGGTGCACTCTCATAAGTCGCCTGACTCAATTATAAAGAAACAAAAGGCCACTACAGGGCATGGAACCGTATTGGAGGGATGGCTTAACGGGCCCTGCAAAATTCATAGTACAGCGGATGCCATACCAACACATAGCCTTCGAGCATGTTGGGTACTCCGGCAGGTGGCCAAAAGCAGTGAGGATCTCCTCATTCAAAACACCCTAGAACACCTCCCAGGGGATCACAATACAGTACTGACAGTCTTCGAGACCTTCGCCTCAAATAATAGGCGTAAGCGAGTACTCCGCAGCCTTGACAACATTTGCCACGTAGCAGCAACAAATCCATGGAGCGACACGGCTATAACCTTCAATGCCAGTGACGAACCTCAATTCCGAACAACCCGAGCACCAGCTGCTTTGGTCCTTAGTCCAATTGTGGACGGCTTTCGGCTCACTAAAGTGCTCATGGACGGCGGCAGTGGATTAAACCTCATTTATGAGGAGACCCTTCAAAAAATGGGAATAGACAGCAACCGTATAGAGCAAAGCAGCACGACCTTCCGAGGAATTATCCCTAGTCGGGAGGAACATTGCACTGGGAAAATCACACTAGATGTGGTATTCGTCACTCAGGAGAATTATAGGTCCGAAGAAATCACATTCCAAGTGGCCCCGTTCAGCGGATACCGCGCCCTTCTAGGGCGGGAGGCATTCACGATTTTCCGAGCCATACCCCATTACGGGTACATGAAGCTCAAAATGCCTGGACCCAATGGAATCATCACTCTAGCTAGTGATCCGGACATAGCACTCCGTGCCGAGAACAAAACAGTCGCACTGGCCCTCGAGGCATTATCCGAAGCCCTTGTGGCGGAGGAGTTAACCGCGCTGCGCTCCACAATGGACAGGGACAACGTGATACTAGACAAAAGATCCAAGTCCACCTCCTTTAAACCAGCGGATGAAATAGTCAAAATCCAAGTCCATCCAACGGATCACACAAAAACATCATCCACCGGGGCACAGTTAAACCCCGCTGTAGACGCCGCACTACGGGAGTTTCTGTGCGAGAATTGGGACATATTCACCTGGCATCCTTCAGACATGTCAGGAATCCCACGCAGATTGGCCGAGCATAGCGTTAATGTTCTAAAACGATTCAAGCCGGTCAAGCAGACTCTTCGGCTTTTCTCTGAACCTAAGTGACAAGCCATGGGAGAGGAGCTAGCCAAGCTACTGGAGGCCGGATTCATTAGAGAAATAAAACATCCGGACTGGCTAGCAAACCTGGTGATGGTACCAAAGAAGGACAAATCCTGGCGCCTATGCGTGGACTTCAAAGACCTTAATAAGGCTTGCCCAAAGGATCCCTTCCCCTCCCTCGCATCGGTCAAATCATCGGCGCTACTGCATGACACAAATCATTGTGCTTCCTCGATGCATACACCGGTTACCACCAGATTAAGATGGCAGAGTCCGATCAAGCAGTAACGGCATTTATCACTCCATACGACCCCGTCTGTTTTAACACAATGCCCTTCGGGCTCAAAAACGCTGGCACAACATATCAGCGCATGATTCAGGCATGTCCGGAAAAGCAGATCGGCAAGACAGTGGAGGCATACGTAGATGATGTGGTCATTAAAACCAGACACGTCGACTCCTTAATAGACGACTTGAGGCTCATGTTCACCAATCTCCGAACATACGACATTAAGCTCAATCCGGAAAAATGCATTTTTGGCGTACCCGCCGGAAAGCTCCTGGGCTTCATCGTCTCCAGTAGAGGAATTGAAGCAAATCCGGCTAAAATCCGAGCCCTGTCACAGTTGGCTATCCCAACCGACCTCAAGCAAATATAGAAGTTAACTGGATGTGTGGCGGCCTTAAGCCACTTTATATCCCGATTAGGAGAAAAGGCACTCCCCCTTTATCGCCTTCTTCGGTGCACCGAACACTTTGAGTGGGACGGACGCAGCCACGACCGGACTGGAAGACATAAAAGCCATCCTGGCCACTAACCCAATCTTGGCCGTGCCAAATGTCGGCGAACCAATGCTATTATATATAGCGGCAATGCACCAAGTTGTAAGTGCAGTGCTCGTCATCGAACGAGAGACAGATGGACATAAATTCCTGCTTCAAAAGCCGGTATACTATGTATCTACCGTCCTCAATCCATGCAAATCACGGTACCCACATTACCAAAAGATAGCATACACGGTATTCATGTCATCCCGGAAATTACGACACTACTTTCAAGAGTGTTCAATCACGGTGGCCTCTGAAGTACCACTCAATGACATAATAAACAACCGCGATGCCACGGGCTGGATTGCCAAATGGGCCATCAAGCTCCTCCTGTTCGACATAACATACAAACCACGACAAGCCATCAAGTCGCAAGTGCTGGCTGATTTCATCGCCGAATGGACAGAAACCGAACTCCCTAAAGAGTATGGCGCGTACTCCAATTGTATAATGCACTTCGACGACTCTAAAATGCTGGCTGGTCTGGGGGCTGGCGTCCTCCTGATGTCCACCACCGGATATACAGTTCAATATGTACTCCAAATACTATACACAGACTCCAATAACGAAGCCGAATATGAGGCCCTATTGCACGGTCTCCGGATGGCAGTTTCGATGGGCATTCAACGCCTGGAGGTGCGTGGGGATTCAAACCTAGCAATATCCCAAATAAATGGAGACTTCGATGCCAAGGATCCAAAAATGGCGGCATATCGCAACGCCGTTCTCAAAATGTCAGCTCGTTTCGAGGGGCTTGAATTCCACCATGTGGTCCGGGAAAATAATCAGGCGGCGGATATCGTCGCCCATCTCGGCGCTCAGCGCGACCCTGTTCCCACCTAACATCTTCCTGGAAAAACTATTTAAGCCATTCGTGGTATGGGATGGGGACACCGGCAATAAGAGCCCAGACCCGGTCACAACACCGGATACCGAACACTCTGATACAATCGGAGGCTCTGCCATTGAAATAACACCTTCATCCCAAGTAATAATGGCTGTCATCGCCCCCTGGACAGAGCCATTCCTGGCCTACCTAACCAGGCAGGAACTACCCGAAGACCAAAATGAGGCACGCTGCATAGTGCGGCGATCTAAATCCTACAAGGTCCCCGCGGGAGAGCTTTATAAGAAAAGCACTACCGGAGTCCTTCAAAGGTGCATCTCCGAACAGGAAGGGCGGAATCTTTTGGCAGAAATCCATGCCGGACTCGGCGGCCACCACGCCGTAGCCCGGGCCCTTGTAAGCAAGGCCTTCCGTACAGGTTTTTACTGGCCGACTACCCGGGCAGATGCACAACATCTGGTCCAACATTGCGTCGGTTGCCACGCTTTTGCAAACAAAAGCCATATGCCGCCCACCTCCCTCCAAACAATCCCCATCACTTGGCCCTTCACGGTCTAGGGGCTTGATATGGTCGGACCCCTTAAAGGGGGAACCCATAAGAAAAAATACTTACTGGTCATGGTGGATAAATTCACCAAATGGATAGAAGCCAAACCTGTCAAAACGGCTGAATCCGGACCGGTGATAGACTTCATATCTGGGGTTGTACACCGTTATGGTGTCCCCCACAATATCATCACTGACAACGACACGAAATTTACAGCCAACAAGGTGAAACTCTGGTGCAGCAATATGGGCATCAAGCTTGACTATGCTTCTGTCTATCACCCGCAAACTAACAGTCAAGTTGAGCGAGCAAATGGTCTTATCATGAGCGGTATTAAAGCCAGACTAGTGCAGTCCTTAACGAAATCAAACACGCACTGGGTAGAGGAGCTCGACTCTGTACTATGGGGGCAGGGGACCATGCCAAATCGCACTACCGGATACACACCGTTCTTTATGGTGTATGGCGTAGAGGCGGTTCTGCCTTGCGACATAATTCATGACTCACCTCGAGTGCGCATGTACGAAGAAAAAGAGGCCAAGCTCGATCAGCAGGACAGTTTGGACGCCCTGGAGGAGGAGCGCGACATGGCAAAGGTTCGTTCAGCATTTTATCAGCAACAGGCTCGAAGGTATCACAGCAGAAAAGTACGGGCCAAAAACTAGAACGTTGGCGAACTAGTTCTACGCCTGCCGCAGAAGAAAAAGAACAAGATCAAGCCCAAATGGGAAGGTCCCTTCATTATTGACCACGTTCTGACCGGTGGAGCGTACCGTCTGCGGGATGCATCAGATAATCGAATCGAGCCAAACCCATGGAACGCAGCCAGACTCCGAAGATTCTATGCCTAGCGCCGGACTATATGTTCGTCTCCTCACCACCGTTAATTTTTTTTGCATATCTGTCTTTTTTCTCTCTTCCTCTTTTTTTTCTCATCCCGGCCCTAAAAGGCTAAACTTGTGTCTTGATTGCACAATCGCGCCGCTCTTGCCGCGCTCATTATACCTGGGGGCTTCTTATACAAAAGCTTGATATAATTATTTTTCTGGGCTTTATGTCCCGCACATGTGTCATTCTTCCACATGTACCTTTTTTCGCCATTATATGCATCGATATGACTTAAGTTTTGGCCAAACTGGGTTGCCTGGCTCTTGTATTTATGCCCTATGTTCCCGTTAATTCAGCTAGGGCATAAGGGGAGCACCTTTGCGATTGTTACTGCCGGGTCAGTCGGATGTGTACCTCAGACTGGGTGAACCTGAAAGCTAGCGTTCTTAAGAGAATATTCGGTCGGCAAAAAAAAGATGACTTCTATTTTGAAAAAATGCCCCCAGATGTTTACATCCTGCATTTGTTTTCGCAATTCGGACATGCACATTAGGGCATGCGTACCCAGGGATAGGAGCCCTTAACGGAACTATTCTCCCTAGAAGATGTTTCTTACTACCCATGTAATATAACATAGCTAGTTGGGTACTTGTCTTTTCAAGCACTTATGACCCCTACGCCTGGTTTCCATGCATACCCCAGTTTTTATATAATCTAGCAGGTATTCGGATACACTCCATACTATCGGGCCCAGAGGTCGAAGCGAAAAGGTGCGCCATGACAAATGATTTATAATCCGGCTAGGGACATTACATATGTCACTTGAAGTACAGAGCCTCTAAGACTGATTCAACTCTTCTTCTATACCATCCAATAGGCTGTCTAGCCTACAATCGTGTTGCGAATACTTTGCGGCTAATTCTACTTGATCATACACTAAACTGACGGGGATCTCCTTCCCATCAGGCCCCACAGGTCCGACCTCGGCCATGTGGTTTGGGTCCGCTTTGGTGTATCGCGTCTTCACCATAGCCCAGGCTTCCCTCACACCTTGTCAGCAAGCTGATATCTTCCATAATTGGAAGCGCCACCGTGCCCCCTTGAGCTTCTCTACAAGCTCTCCAATGCCAAATGGTAGGGATGCGGATGGCCACAAGGCTTGGGAAATACCCTGCATCACCTGCCGAACTTGCTCGTGCAGTTGTGAGAGCTCTGGTAGAAGATCACCCGAAGACCCGGGCATCTCTTCTGCGGGACGACCCGTCAGCATACCTGTAGACACAACTCTGTTAGTCGACTTCGTCGCCGAACTCCTTTAAAATTATGTTCAAGCACTTACTAAAAATGCCGCGCCGAAGCCACTTATTCTCCTTTACGGAGTCCGCCAGCTGGGCCCAGACATCTTTCAATTCCTCGCCCAACCGGGTATTGGCATCTTGGAGATTTTTTTTCTCCTGCTTGAATCATGTAAGCACGCACTCACCAGTATTTAGTTGTCGATCCGCACGTACTGCATTCACCACTATGGCCTCCGGACTCACTCCGAGGTCACCTGCAACATCTATTGTTAGATTTGCATACATGCCGCATACTACCTGGTACCTATCTTCTTTGCAAGGGAAACATGTGTTACTAGAGGGACCCTTCTCGGACTCCCTCAACGTGGCAACAGCGGCCCCTAGCTGGGCCTTGCACTCTTCCAGCTCTTGAGACAATTGCGAATTCTTCTCCGTAAGAACCTACTAAAATAAATGATCCTTAAATCAGTTGTGTCAACTGTTTCAAGTCTCAGGGGCTACTAATACATATAATCGTCAGATTTAATTACCTGTATATCCCTTACATACTGATCCGTGGCTCTGGCTAGACCATTTTGAGAAGCACGGATGTACGCGTCTCCGGAATTGAAGGCATCAAATGCCTCTGGTGAGAAACAAGCGTCACGGGGTACGGCCCGGCGACGCCTGTGATTCATGGCGCTCTCCACTTCGGAATTCGTAGTGGATAGTCTGTATGCATCCTCTGTAGGAGGAACATCCGACATCTGCCCCGCATTAGCTTCCGCCTCTATGTCCAGCCCTGGAGCCCGATTGGTCGAGGCGTGATCGGCAGCCTCTCCGGATATAGTCCGGCGGGTGTTTTTTCTAGGAAACACGGATGTCGTTATATTTTAAGCAAGATGACAACCACGAAATGAGGTTTTGTGTTATACCCCAGTGTTGGTGTCTCCATCCTGACCGCCTTCCTTTTTGCCTACCCGGCTTCGGTGCCTCTTGTTGGCGAGTTGTCGTAGGTTCGGCACGGCGTCCCGAAGGCCTTGCCTGTAAGACACCATACGTGTTTGGTAGGTGAAGTGCATAAAAGGGGATCCTTTTTGGGAGTTGGGACTTGGGTTTTTCTAACGTGTGATGCAGGGAGTAGTCCCGGATAGTCGACCATTATTGCCACCATGGCGTCATCGCAGCTCAATTGATAGAATTGCATGTCTATTAGTTCCACGAATATGTCCGGATCCTCCTCGAGTCCGGGATCGAGGGCCCGGTCAGGGTCCTCAGGTTGTGGAGCTGGGTTGTTGACCTCCTTTTATCGCTTTTTGCAGTTCCTGCCATGAAATGGCAAGGTGAGTACCTACGATGAAGAGTGCGGGAAGGTTGAGAGCGAAAAGGGTACAACTCACCCACCTTGGAGGGTTGCACATGGAGAATCCGTCCCGTGGTTTAATGTGGATGAATTCCTCTTCCTCTCCCTTGAACAACTCGGACAGAACTTTTGCTAAAGCAGCAGGTGAGTCCGGTCCCTTGCGCCCGCAACGGGTGGCATCGTCTTCCCCGTTAAAACACCACAGGGGGTTCCCTCAATATTGAAGTGGTTGCACCCCCCGCATTATGCATATTGACATAACCTCGATTATTGTCAACCCTGATTGAGCCAGTGCTTTTATCCGGTTCATCAGATAAAGGACTTCTCTGGTATCTTCCTCCTGGGAGCTCCGTGGGCGCCAACTTTGGCGTTTCTTTAGAGGAGCATTGTCGAACTCAGGAAGACCCCGCCGAACAGGGTCTGGAAGAGGGACGTCCTCCATGTAAAACCACTTCGAAGGCCTGTCTTCGGACGTCTTCTTTGGAGTACCGGATGGATATCCGGTCTCAGCGATGCGCAATATTTCGGCTCCGCCCACTTGATAAAGTGACCCCTTCTGTGTGTGGGGCACAAGGCAGAATAGCCTTTTCCACAGCTCGAAATGAGCATCGCAGCCCAAAACAACTCGCAAATGGCAACATAGATGGCGGTGTGTAATATGGAAGCAGGGGTGAAATTATGCAACTGGAGGCCGTAAAACTCCAGGAGTCTGCGGAGGAACGGATGAATTGGAAATCCAAGTCCCCTTAGTAAGTAAGGGACAAGGCATACCCGCTCCCCCATGGAGGGATTGGGGAAGCTCTCTGCTTGCTCCCCGCCATTATAAGTGGCGAGCCCGGCTCAGACGGGGACCATATACATCGGAGGGAGAAATCCCAGGGTCTGCAACTGTACTAATCGGCCATGCGGGACGGAACACTTCTCCCAATCGCCGGGCGTCGGGCTACGGGAGCGAGAGGAGGAGCTGCGGTGGCTGGCCATGATGGAATGGATTTTTTCGAGCGTGCTCCGGTGGATTCTCACTGTGGGAAGATGGTGTGAATTGGATCTAAGAATCCCCATCCCTTTAATAGACGATTTATTTACTTGGCTAGGTGGGTGAATGTAAAAACACCCTGGCTCCTCGCATTCACTCAACATGTGGAAGATAGCCCTTATTGGGCGCAGAAGCCAAGAAGTCCAACATTTATGGGAGCCGGACACTACTTAACAGATATTCAAGATTTGGAGAAGAACCCGCCTTGCAATGTCGAACACAATACTGCACACTGGACTCAACGTCATTGAAGCCTGGTTCGGGGGCTACTGAGGGAGTCCTGGATTAGGGGGTCTCCGGACAGTCGGACTATATCCTTTGGCCGGACTGTTGGACTATGAAGATACAAGATTGAAGACTTCGTCCCGTGTCCGGATGGGACTCTACTTGGTGTGGAAGGCAAGCTAGGCAATACAGATATGTATATCTCCTCCCTTGTAACCGACCTTGTGTAACCCTAGCCCCCTCCAGTGTCTATATAAACCAGAGGGTTTAGTCCATAGGAAAACATACAATCATATCATAGGCTAGCTTCTAGGGTTCAGCCTCTAGGAACTCATGGTAGATCAACTCTTGTAATACTCATATCATCAAGAACAATCAAGCAGGACGTAGGGTATTACCTCCATCAAGAGGGCCCGAACTTGGGAAAACATCGTGTCCCCTACCTCCTGTTACCATCTGCCTTAGACGCACAGTTCGGGACCCCCTACCCGAGATCCGCCGGTTTTGACACCAACACTTGGCGTCTTCGAGGCTCGCCCGGGAGGCAGGACTGGAGATCATTGGTAATCACAGCACTGCCCCTCCCGGAGGTCTTGGGGCTAATGTCAATGAGAGGTGCGCCCTCCTGCCCGCCAAGGTGGGGAGCAGAGTGCCTCGAGCCCCCTGGTCGTCTTGGTCGCTCGCCGTCTCTCCAGGGAAGGTGCTGGGTTGGAGTCTTAGTGCTTCTCGGGAGCAACGGTGGTGAGGAGAAAACGAGGGAAGACGGAGAAGGCGGGTGGCAGGGGGTCAGGTCGGAGTACAATGGCGTGGATGCCCTCGCCTCCGACTAGCGACCTGCCGCCTCATCTTTCCACCTTTCCCTTCCCTCCCCGACACCATCATCACCAGCCTCCTAGGGTGATGGCCGGGGAGGGATGTTCCCTGGGTGCCTTTGCCTCCCCTCCAACAGTCTTCCAGCTGAGCTTTGGTGGATGACCCAACCACGGCTCAAGATGGGGCTTCGTGCTGGTCCTGAAGGTGGCGACCAGGGGAATGTCACTATGCTCCTGCACTCCTCCTTCGCAGCCTTGCCACTCCCGGTCCTGTCAGGACGCGCCGGGTGGGTCACGATGGGACCGGGATGGGCTCCTGCTTTGGTGCCCTTTTCTTGTCTTTTCCTCCTTCCACCGTAGTGCGTGCTGGAGGGAAAGTGAAAAGAGGGGATTATGGGGCACTTATCTTTTTTCAATCTTAAATCTGTAGGGACTTGCCAAATTTTAATTCAAATAATGTAATCTCTCGAGTCCATATTTGTGTTCTGTAATGCTTGTACTTGTATTACCAGCGTATTAATGAAAAATGGGATGCCTTCTATATAAAGGTGGGAACCCATGCATGTATATGTCCATGCAATGGTGGGATGGCCCCTTCGTGTAAATAATAGAGTTTCCCCCATAGGCTATCTTGCCGACACCCTTTTGCTTGTCGGAGAACTATGTCTACAGGGCGAAAACAAAGGGACCAACCCCCCGCCAACTTCCTTTTACCAAAGGCCACTGCGACCATTCTGACCGAAACAACATTCGGTCAAGGATAGGAGCACCTAAGTTTCAATAGAATGGTGAGGTTTTCTCACGCACAAGTTATAGTTTACAGAACACTAATGGAGGAGAGGTAGAACCTATCTTTTTGGCTTGCCAGGGATTGCAGTGCCAGGCAATCTTCTCAACTCCTTATTGAAGCCAAGTTCACGGCAGGAACCTGCAACTTTATGCAGATTAGAATGATGCAAGATGCGATCCTATCTATATGCATATACAAATGCTCATGACATCCTTATGAAGTTCTCTTGGAATGCTCATGCATGCATGCAACTTTGTCGAGGGCCACCCAGTGCTTCGTTTATTTTCTCTAGCACAGGTTCATCGCCCTGGCTTTGAACAAGGGGTTACATGCAGCTGAGGAAGGCCTGTACAAAATGGTGGCTGCCAGGCAGGGCCCGACAGCTGCGCCTTACGGGTAGAACTTGCGGAGATGCTCAATATTCTATGAGTTTTGCAATTGAATTCGAACTCCGATGTCCAGACGGACTGCGCCAGGTCTTGTGACTCGTACTACCCGGTAAGGGACTTCGCACTTTGGCGTCAACTTGTTTGCACCCTTGGTGTACTGAACGCGCCTAAGGACAAGGCCGCCTTCCTCTAAACACCGGGCATGAACTGTGTGGCTATGATAGCGATGCAGGGCTTGCCGATAGCGTGCAACACGTGTAGTAGCCCGGAGACGGTTCTCCTCGAGTAGCACAACGTCGTCACGCCAGTGCTGATCTTGTGCTACTTCATCGTAGGCAAGCACTCAAGGCAACCCGTAAATGAGTTCCGTGGGATAACTGCTTCTGCCACGTAGACCAGGGAGAAGGGACTCTGCCCGGTAGCTCGATTTGGTTTCGTTTTGAGGTATCAGAGAACTACCGGCAGCTCATCGATCCACCGCCTGCCATGCTTGTGCAGCGTATCAAAGGTTCTTGTCTTGAGTCCTCGCAACACTTCAGCGTTCGCCCTGTTAGCTTGTCCATTGCTTCTGGGATGTGCAACAGAGGCAAATGAGATCTTGCATCCGAGGGCATAAACATATTGCATGAAGGCGCGGCTCGTGAACTGTGTCCCATTGTCGGTAATGATCCTTGCCGGGTCTCCAAAACGGCACACCAATTCTTTCAAGAACTTGATAGCTGACTGAGAAGTCACCTTTCTCATGGCAGTCATTTCCGGCCACTTTGTAAACTTGTCGATAGCAACAAACAAGAATTCAAAGCCCCTGATTGCTCGGGGGAAGGTGCCAAGGATCTTGAGCCTCCAACCAAAAATGGCCATGATAAAGGGATCGTCTAAAGAGCTTTGGCAGGCAGGTGGATGTTCTTAGAATGGAACTGGCAGGCTTCACATTTGGTGACTAGCTCGACCGCACCTTGAAGGGTTGTGGGCCAATAGAATCCTTGCCGGAATGCTTTCCCAACTAATGCCCTCGATCCAATGTGGGAGCTGCACATGCCTTTGTGTATCTCAGCCAGCAGTTCATTTCCTTCTTCTCGGTAGATGCACTTCAATTTCACACTGTTGGGCCTCCTTCTATACAGAGTGTCATCGACAAACTGATACACACTAGCCTTCCGGGCTACACTTTCAGCCTCATCTTGGTCACCGCGAAGCTCTTTGGTTTTGAGGAAGTGGACTATGTGCCCAGGTTGGAGCCTGCGGCTCAGCAACGAGGACTAGAGGCACTTCCTCTACTACGGGGGCACATTCCTTGTCCACGGGGACCATGGGCCCGGCTAGAGGGTCCGGTCCGGCAGGTGGCGAGGAGTTGTATCCGGGAGGGTCTCTTCCAGGAGCGAACGGCTTTACCGGGAGAGGCTTACCAGAATCCAACTTTCTCCTTTTCTGGGCCATTGTTACTGGGGATACGGAGGGCTGAGTAAGATGGAGAACAAAAGTCCCTGGTTCCACAGGAAGCTTCTGCGCATCACACATTCATAGATGATCAGCTATGATGTTTCCCGCACGGGGTACGTGCTCTATTTATAATACATCAAGCGCTCCTCTAATCTCCTCACTTCCTCAATGTATGCCTCCATCAATGGGCTTTGGTAATCCTTATTAACCTGTCTCACGACAAGTTGTGAATCTCCTCGAATGATCAGCTTCTTAATTCCCAATACTGCAGCAATCTTGAGCCCGGCAAGGAGCCCTTCATACTCCGTTGTATTGTTAGTTGCCTCTTCCCAGGAAAAATGCATCTGGATGATGTACTTCAAGTGCTCCCCAGATGGGGCAACAAGAAGCATGCTAGCCCCCGCACCTTGTAGAGAAAAGGCACCATCGAAATACATAATCCATTCTTGCAGGGATTTCTTGTCGAGGATAACTGTCTCTGGTACCTCCTCATCAGGGGTTGGTGTCCATTCCGCAATAAACTCTACCAATGCCCTGCTTTGGATAGTTGATGCACTCTCAAACTTCAAACCAAAGCTGGATAACTCCAAAGCCCACTCCACTATTCTGTTGGTAGCCTCAAGGTTTCGAAGTATCCTTTGCAACGGGAAACGAGTGACAACCATGATCTCATAGGCTTGGAAGTAGCGGTGTAGTTTCCTTAACGCCATGATAAGACCAAAGATCAAGCGCTCGGTCTAGCCCCATGTAACAAGGAGCTGACGAAGTACACTGGTTGATGCACCACTTTCTTCCTTGCCATGTCCTTGGGGTTCCTCTCACTGTCGTGCTCATTACTGTCCTGATCCTTCTCTTGCTCTATCGGCCGTTGCTCACTCTCTGCCTTATCCACTTCCCGCTGCACCACCAAGACTGCACTAACCACTTGGTTGGTTGCCGCTAAGTACAGCAGCAATGGCTCTTGTGGTTTAGGAGCAACCAGGGGAGGCACAGAGGACAAGTAGGTCTTCAACTCTTGCAAAGCTGCATCTGCTTTTGGGGTCCACTTCATGGGCCCTGCCTTCTTCAAAATTTTGAAGAACGGCAGGGCGCGCTCGGCAGACTTGGAGATGAATCTGCTTAGCACGGAACACATCCTATCAGATGCCTCACATCCTTAACTATCCTTGGCGCCTGGATCTGCTTGATAGCTTTAATCTTGTCGGGGTTGGTTTCGACCACCCGATGGGATAGAAAGAACCCAAGCAGCTTGCCAGAGGGAACACCAAACACACACTTCTCTGGGTTGAGCTTCAAGTTGATCTTGCATAGATTAGCAAATGTCTCCTCCAAATCCAGAATAAGGGTGGCTCTATCCTTGGTATTGTTGACACTATCATACATATAAGATTCACTATTTCTGTGTAGCCGTGGTTCGAAACCAATCTGGATTGCCGTTGCAAAAGTGGACCCAGCACTTCTCAATCTAAATGGCATGCGGACAAAACCGTACATACCACATGGAGTGATGAACAATGTCTTCTCTTCGTCTTCCTTGGACCTGAAGATTTGGTGATACCCAGAATATGCACCCAAAAACAAGAGAAAATCACAGCCTAAAGTGGAATTGACAATCTGATCGATACATGGCAAGGGGAATGGGTCCTTCGGGCAGGCTTTGTTGAGATGTGTGAAATCTATGCAAAGCCTCCACTTCCTGTTAGCCTTCCGGACTACCATTGGATTTGCCAACCACGTGGGGTGTAGCACTCCTCTGACCAAACTAGCTGCTTCAAGTTTCTTGATCTCTTCCGCAATGAACTGCCACCTCGCTAAGGCCTACTTCCGGACTTTCGGGTTGAAGGTCGGGCATGTGGGCAGACATCAAGGTGGTGCTCGATTACCTCCCTGGGAACACCGGGGATATCCGATGGTTGCCAAGTAAACACATTGATATTCGCCCGTGGCAAGGCAATGAGCGAGCTTTCCTATTTGTCATCAAGGGTGGCGCTGATAGTGAAAGTACCATCAACACCAGCCAGCCCTGTCGGGACCTTTTTCACTTGGGGTGCAGCGACCTTGGATCTCTTATTGTTGGAGCTCTCCAACAAGTCATCAATAGACGCAGTGCACTTTGAAGAGGTACACTTCCCGGATTCCTTGCCAACATCCTTGCTACCCTTCTTCTTTCTCTATCCTCCTTGGCAAGAACTACTACTATTGCTGCCTCTGCCGTGTCTACGTCCTAGTACATCTTGTCCACACAAATGATAGCATCGTTCTTATCTGATGGGTTGGTAATTACTCCCACAGACCCAGGTATTTTCAAGGTGTTAAAGGCATAGTGGGATGCCACCATGAATTTAGCTAGGGCTGGGCGTCCAAGAATCCCATTGTATGGCAGGGGGAGATCAACCACATCAAACACAATCTTCTCAGTCCGGTAATTCAGCTCTCCTCCAAACATCACCAGCAACGTGATCTTTCCCTTAGGATGACTCCTGCCGGGATTAACTCCTTGAAACCTACCGGTGGTCTTCAACTCATCTTCCGCTATCTGAAGTTTGCTGATGACTGTCGGGGAAATTAGATTCAACCTGGCCCCGCTGTCCACCAACATTTCTGTGATCCTGAGGTTGTGAATTGTTGGAGAGACCAACAATGGCAAACATCCTACCGCAGTAGTACGGTTAGAATGATCCTCTTGGTAAAAGATGATGGGCGTGCATGAACACTTGAGCGGCTTCTGGGCCTCTGGCGCTGCTTCCACGGCATTGACTTATCATGCCAATCGCTTGAGCTGGTGTTGAGAGGTGTGCAAAGATGCACCCCCATCAATGGACAGGGCGCAGTGGCCTTTTGACACTCCTGCTCACTGGTTTCCTCTTCATCCTCCCATCACTCTCATCATCACAGTTTTCCTTCTCTCGACCTCTTGCGGGTTTTCCTTAGATCCTAAAGGGTTTGCCGGGGCGATTTACTTCACCGCCTTGGCCCTTGCCGCCAGCGGCATTCTGACCCTTTTCCTTGTCACGCTTCTCATACTCCGCTCTTTGTCTCTTAACAAGATGCTCAACCTGATAACAGTCTTGAAGGTCGTGGCCTTTGGTCCAATGAATCTTGCAATACGGCCCATCACCTTTCCCAGCCTTCTCGGCAGACGCTACCTACCGGCAACTAGCGCACTCGGCAGCTTTGCAATACCCACAATGGGGCTATATATCCCACGTGTCAGGGTACAACTTAGAGGCATAGCCACATGGTAGGCCTGTCGCAAGAGGGGTAATCTTCACACATCCCATGTACTAAATAAGAAAGGGATAAAGAGTTGGCTTACAATCGCCACTTCACACAAAAAACAAGTTATATGGACATCATTCAGAGTACAATCAAGGTCCGACTACGGAACCAAAATAAAAGAAGACAACCCCAAAAGCTAGATCCCCGATCATCCCAACTGGGCTCCACTATTGATCAACAGGAAACGAAACAACACAACGAACAAGATCTTCCTCGAGCTCCCACTTGAGCTTGGTTGCGTCATCTGCACTGGTATCATCGGTGCCTGCAACTGTTTGGAAGTATCTGTGAGTCACGAGGACTCAACAATCTCACACCCGTGAGATCAAGACTATTTAAGCTTATGGGTAGGATAGGGTAATGAGGTGCAGCTGCAGCAAGCACTAAGCATATATGGTGGCTAAACATACGCAAATAAGAACGAGAAGAGAAGCAACAAAATGGTCGAGAAGCTAGAAGTGATCAAGAAGTGATCCTGAAACTACTTATGCACAAAAATAACACAAGAACCGTGTTCACTTTCCGGACTCCGCCGGAAAGAGACCATCACGGCTACACACACAATTGATGCATTTCAATTAAGTTAAGTGTCAAGTTCTCTACAACCAGACATTAACAAATTCCCATCTGCCACATAACCGCGAGCATGGTTTTAAAAAATTTATACCCTGCAAGGGTGTCCCAACTTAGCCCATCACAAGCTCTCACGGTCAACGAAGGATATTCCTTCACCCGGGAAGACCCGATCAGTATCAGAATCCCGGTTACAAGTCATTTCGACAATGGTAAAACAAGACCAACAAGACCGCCCGATGTGCCGACATCACGATAGGAGATCCGCATATCTCGTTCTCAGGGAAACACCGGATGAACACTACGTACAGCTGAAACCAGCCCTCAAATTTCCCCGAGGTGGCACTGCAAGTGGATCTGGTCTGGACCAACACTTAGAGAAGTACTGGCCCGGGGGGTTAAAATAAAGATGACCTTCGAGAGCGCGACTCCTAAGGGAAAAGTATAGGTGGTGGTGAGGCAAATGGTAAAACCAAGGTTGGGCCTTGCTGGAGGAGTTTCATTCAAAGCGAACTGTGAAGGGGTTCCCATAACACCAAACCGTGTAAGGAACGCAAAATCAAGGAACATAACACCGGTATGACGGAAACTAGGGCGGCAAGAGTGGAACAAAACACCAGGCATCAGGCCAAGCCTTCCACCCTTTACCAAGTATATAGGTGCATTAAAGTAAATAATATATAATAATGATATCCCAACAATATCCATGTTCCAACATGGAACAAGCTTCATCTTCACCTGCAACTAGCAACACTATAAGAGGAGCCGAGCAAAAGCGGTAACATAGCCAAACAACGGTTTGCTAGGAAAGGTGGGTTAGAGGATTGACACGGCAATATGGGAGGCATGACATAACAAGTGGTAGGTAGCGCGACATAGAGATAGAGCGAACAACTAGCAAGCAAAGATAGAAGTGATTTTGAGGGTATGGTCATCTTGCATGAGATCCCACAAGGAAGAAGAACGAGTCCATGAAGAAGGCAAACGAGCATAGTCGAACGAATCCTCACAACTCTGGAACGGAACCGAAGCTAATGAGAGAAGCAACCCGAAAAGAAGCGAGCAACATGTAACACCCTCGATGCGACTATAGCTCCCACGTGTCGAGGCACGACTTAGAGACATAATCGCATTGAAGGCATATGTCGCAAGTTAGGCAATCTTCACAAACATCCCATGTAATATAATAATAAAAGGGGAGATAACGTAGTTGGCTTACACTCGCCACGTCAATCAAGTACATAAATAACATTACATCATCCAAACACTCATGGCCCGACTACGGCGCCAAAATAAAAGATAACCCAACAAGCGACACGGTCCCAATCACCCCCAACTGGGCACCACTACCGATCATCGGGAAAGGAAACATAGTAACGTTGAGAGTCTTCGTCGAACTCCCACTTGAGCTCATACGCTTCTCCTCGAGTGGAATCATCAGGCCCTGCATCTGGTGTAATAGTTATCTATGAGCCACAGGGACTCAGCAATCTCGCACCCTCGCGATCAAGACTATTTAAGCTTGTAGGTAAGGAAAGGTAAAATATAGGTGGAGCTGCAGCAAGCGACTAGCAAGTATGGTGGCTAACTTATCCGCAAAAGAGAGCGAGAAGAGGAGGCAAAGCGCGAGCGAGAAACTAGAGAGCAACCTGCGCAAACATTACTCCAACACCGTGTCCACTTCCTGGACTCTGCCGAGAAGAGGCCATCACGGTAACACACTCAGTTGATTCATTTTAATTAAGTTAAGGTTCAAGTTATCTACAACCGGACATTAACAAATTCCCATCTGCCCATAACCGCGGGCACGGCTTTCGAAAGTTCAATCCCTGCAGGGGAGTCCCAACTTATCCCATGACAAGCTCTCACGGTCAACGAAGGAATAGACCTCCTCCCAAGACATTCCAATCAGACTCGGTATCTCGGTAATTCAAGACACTTCGACAGGTTAAAACAAGACCAGCAACACCGCCCGAATGTGCCGACAAATCCCGATAGGAGCTGCACATATCTCGTTCTCAAGGCACACTCAGATGAGCTCTCCATACAACTAAAACCAAACCTCGAGTTTCCCCAAGGGGGCGCTGCACAGGACTCTAGTTTGGACCAACACTCAGAGGAGCACTGGCCCGGGGGGGTTAAAATAATGATGACCCTTGAGTCTGCAGAACCCAAGGGAAAGAAAAGGCTAGGTGGCAAATGGTAAAACCAAGGTTGGGCATTGCTGGAAAAGCTTTAATCAAGGCAAACTATCAAGGGGTTCCCATTATAACCCAACCGCGTAAGGAACGCAAAATCCGGGAACATAACACCGATATGACGGGAACTAGGGCGGCAAGAATGGAACAAAACACTAGGTGAGAGGCCGAGCCTTCCACCCTTTACCAAGTATATAGATGCATTAAGGTAGCAAGATAACATAATGATATCCCAACAAGTAAATAAATATTCCAACAAGGAACGGCCTTCAATCTTCACCTACAACTAGCAACGCTATAAGAGGGGCTGAGCAAAGCGGTAACATAGCCAATCAACGGTTTGCTAGGACAAGGTGGGTTAGAGGTTTGACATGGCAATTTGGGAGGCTTCCAAGCAAGTGGTAGGCATCGTAGCATTGGCATAGCAAAAGAGCGAGCAAACTAGCATAGCAAAGATAGTAGTGATTTCGAGGGTATCATCATCTTGCCTGCACAGTTGTCAGAGTTGACTGGATCCTCGAAAGCAAACTCAACGGGCTCCTCATTAGCGAACTCGTCTCCTGGCTCTACCAAAACAAGACAAACAAGCAACAATGATACAATCAACCACGTGCAAACTAAAACAACACGATGCAAGGATGATATGCTATGCGGGATGCGATGCGGGATGCAAAATGCAAGATATGACAGGAAATGCATGAACCTGGCCTCAAATTGGAAAACCAAGTGTGCCACTGGAAAGATGAGATGAAATCGCTTGAAAACGATATAAAGAATGCCGGAATCGGAGTTACGGTTTGGAAATGGCAAGCGATTCAAAAATGACACCGGTCTGCGATTTACAGCAAGTAGGCATCTAAATGCAATGATATGAACATGCTACAGCACCCAAACATGACAAAACAATACATGGAAGGGATGCACACAAGATGCTTAACAAAAGTCTAGCACTGAGCTACGGCCAATTCATCCATTAACAGGTTCAAACAAGCATGGCAAAAATGCAAATGACAAACAGATTTCAGACTTAGTGAAATTAACACTTGTCTGGAATTTCAGATCAGGTAGCCCTCTTCGGAGCAACAAAACTAAATGCTACAGGACCTGATCATGGCAAAGTAAAGCATGGCATTGAGCTAGTCAAAGAGCTTAACAAAAGTCCCTTAGTAACCTTGAGCCAAAAAGGACCAGAAAATACAATTGCAAGCATGTGAACATAGCAAAAACATAATCAGTTTTCAGACTTAGTGAAAAACTGACACATGCTGAAATATAACTCAAGTAGGCATGTTTACGAGCTCGATGCACTCACTACGGTGCAATTCATGACAAGACAAGCATACACCCATAGAGAAGGCACAAAATGCAAACTAGAAATGGCAATAACAATAGCATAGCATGCACGGTTCAACTACAACATCACCGGCAAAATTGCAAACAAGTTGACAATCTGCCCAGATTCACAAAGTAGCAAAAGTAGAGCTCGATTGACTCAAGCTAGGCTGCTCCATAATTGCAAACAAATGCATGGATGGATAGAGCACTATAAGATTAACAAAACATCCTTACTGATCATCCTCAAAAGAGGCACGGATCACTAGGAAACAACTTGAACATATGGCATCATGAGATAAACAGCTCCAGGACTTAGTGAAATTACTAAGTCCCTGAAAACAGAATTAGCAAGTGCACCACTTTGCAAGCTTGCACAAGTCACCACACACATCCTAAAAATACATGGGTTGCACCTCTGGAAAGATGACAAAACCCTTAACAAAACATATGTAGAGCACACGGGCATAGCATGCACACATTAATCATGGCAAAAATGACAAAAGTGCTAAACGGGGTAGCAGATCTGACAATTAACTCAAGTTGCCCTCTTCTAACAGCATTTCGGGCATCAAGATGAACTCAAAAGAAAATGATGAAATGATGTACTCTCTGAGATGAAGATTTTGATATGCTATATGCATGAATCAGAGCTACGGATGCAAAGTTACGGGGTCTCGAACAGGAGCACTTGGATCTGCAATTTCAGGACTTAGAGAAAAAAAATCAACCTCCGGATGGATCTAGATCTGGCGGTTACTGTAGCTCCGGATCGGGCACTGTAGCTCCTCGCCAGAAATGGCGCCTTGGTGGCCGGAGGAAGAAGGGCGCTCGCCGGACTTGGAGGCGCTCGCCGGCGCGTGGGCGGAGGAGGCCGGACGGCGGGGTAGCTACGGCGACGAGGCACGGCCTCGGGCGTCGAGCGAGGCAGCCGGGTCGGGTCGGCGACCGAGCGAGGCGACGATGACCGGCAATGGCGCGGCGGCAGTGGTGCGCGCCGGCGCCGAGGACGACGGCGACGGGGAACTAAGGAGCGGGGCGCTGCGGCTCGGCCCGGCTCGGGCCTCGGGAGGGCCGGCGATGGGCTGCGGCAGGCCCGCGCGGCGGGGAGGCGCGGCGATGTGGGCGCCCGGGCAGACGAATCCCGGGGCGCCACGTGGCGGCAGACCGGACGTGTCCATCGGCAGGTTTTTGTCCGGCGTGGCGCGGGGACGATTTCTAGGGTTTCGAGGAGGAAGGAGATTCGAAAATCGGGGGGGGGGGGTTTAAGTAGGCATAGAGGGAGCTAGGAGAGTCCAAATGAGGTGCGGTTTTCGGCCACACGATCATGATCGAACGCTCTAGATGATGGAGCAGAGTTAGGTGGGTTTTGGGCCAAATTGGAGGGGTGTTGGGCTGCAACACACACGAGGTCTTTTCGGTCCCTCGGTTAACCGTTGGAGTATCAAACAAAGTCCAAATGATACGAAACTTGACAGGCGGTCTACCGGTAGTAAACCAAGGCCGCATGACAAGTCTCGGTCCAATCCGGAAATGTTTAATCCCCACTCACAAAAGAAAGCTAGAAATGACCACTGGAGGAGAACGAAGCGCCGGAATGCAAAACGGACAACGGGGAAAATGCTCGAATGCATGAGATGAACACGTATGCAAATGCAATGCACATGATGACATGATATGGGATGCATGACAACGACAACAACACACGGAGACAAAAACCCGAACCCGAGATAAAAAAATATAACTTAACGCCGGAAACGGCAAGAGTTGGAGTACAAATTGGGAAAGTTACATTCGGGGTGTTACACAACATATTAAACAACCATAACAAAACATGGCATGATGCACAATCAAGTATGATGCATGTCCGGTTTAATGAGGCATGGCATAGCAAAGTGCACAAACGAAACCACAAGTTATGTGGAGCTCAATATGCAACGAGTTGCATATAGACGAAACACCACATTCAATCATTTAATTCACTCTCGTTTATGTACCCAATAATATTAAATGTTATTAAACATGGAAATATGTGAAACATAATAAAACTATCTATCTAGCAAGTTTAAATGAGGCCGGAACAACAAGCAACAAGTCCAAAAAAATCCTCATGTGCAAAATGTGGATTTGGTACTGTTCTGCCCTAAACCATATTTTAGAGTTGTTAAACATGCAATATGAGTGCACAAAGTTAAACTAGGCATTTTTCTACCCCATTTACATATAAAGTTTATTTAATTCGAAGCTACGGCTAATTAATTATGAAATAAATCATTTTAACATGGCATTTAAGCAAATTTAAACAAACATCATTTTTAAACATTTTAACCATCCATGAAAGTTGTAAATTATTAATCTACACAAAATTCGAAGCACTTTACATATTTAAAGTTTTTACATATGATGCACGGTTGGTGAGTTATGATATGCATGAAGCTTAGGGTTTTTTCTGCAAATCTGAAATTCTACGGATAATGCTAAATTAGCAGTCAGTGGAAAAAACATCAACGGGCCCAAATATGCTGGCCCAACTGGAGAAAAAAACAATAGGAGGGGCGCTGGAGGGGCAGCTCACCCATGGGCCAATCCCAGCTACAAAGGAGGCCGAGCAGGCTCGCTCGCTGGTTCAAGTCGAGGCTGACTCGGGCACGGTCAACACGCGGCTGCACCGAGCGAGTTGCTGCTGCTCGTTACTGAAGAACGAGCAACAGAAGCAGCGGCAGGTTCACGACGATGCAGGTGCCGGGGAGGTTCTGGCGACGGAAACCGGCGGGTAGGCGTCGGTGATGACCCACAAGTATAGGGGATCTATTGTAGTCCTTTCGATAAGTAAGAGTGTCGAACCCAACGAGGAGCAGAAGGAAATGATAAGCGGTTTTTAGTAAGGTATTCTCTGCAAGCACTGAAACTATATCTAACGGATAGTTTTGTGATAAGATAATTTGTAACGATCAACAAGTAACAAAAGTAAATATAGTGCAGCAAGGTGGCCCAATCCTTTTTGTAGCAAAGTACAAGCCTGGACAAATTCTTATATAGAGAAAAGCGCTCCCGAGGACACATGGGAATTATCGCCAAGCTAGGTTTCATCACGATCATATGATTCGCGTTTGGTACTTTGATAATTTGGTATGTGGGTGGACCGATGCTTGGGTGTTGTCCTTACTTGGACAAGCATCCCACTTATGATTAACCTCTATTGCAAGCATCCGCAACTACAACAAAAGTATTAAGGTAAACCTAACCATAGGATGAAACATGTGGATCCAAATCAGCCCCTTATGAAGCAACACATAAACTAGGGTTTAAGCTTCTGTCACTTTAGCAACCCATCATCTACTTATTACTTCCCAATGCCTTCCTCTAGGCCCAAATAATGGTGAAGTGTCATGTAGTCGACGTTCACATAACACCACTAGAGGAGAGACAACATACATCTCATCAAAATATCATACGAATACCAAATTCACATGACTACTAATAGCAAGACTTCTCCCATGTCCTTAGGAACAAACATAACTACTCACAAAGCATATTCATGTTCAAAATCAGAGAGTATTAATATGCATATAGGATCTGAACATATGATCTTCCACCAAATAAACCAACTAGCATCAAATACAAGGAGTAATTAACACTACTAGCAACCCACAGGTACCAATCCCAGACTTAGAGACAAGAATTGGATACAAGAGATGAACTAGGGTATGAGAGCAAATGGTTCTGGTGAAGATGTTGATGGAGATTGACCCCCTCCCAATGAGAGGATCGTTGGTGATGACGATGGTGATGATTTCCCCCTCCCGGAGGGAAGTGTCCCCGGCAAAACTGCTCCGCCAGAGCCCTAGATTGGTTCCGCCAAGGTTTCGCCTCGTGGCGGCGGAGTCTCGTCCCGAAAGCTTGCTTATGATTTTTTCCTCAATGAAAGACTCCGTATAGCAGAAGATGGGCATCGGAGGGCCACCAGGGGGCCCACGAGGTAGGGGGGCGCACCCAAGGGGGTAGAGCGCGCCTCCACCCTCGTGGCCAGGGTGTGGCCCCCCTCTGGAACTTCATGCGCTCAGTATTTTTTATATATTTGTGAAAATGACTTCCGTGAAGTTTCAGGACTTTTGGAGCTGTGCAGAATAGGTCTCTAATGTTTGCTCCTTTTCCAGCCCAGAATCCCAGCTGCCGGCATTCTCCCTCTTTATGTAAACCTTGTAAAATAGGAGAGAATAGGCATAAGTATTGCGACATAATGTGTAATAACATCCCATAATGCAATGAATATCAATATAAAAGTGTGATGCAAAATGGATGTATCAACTCCCCCAAGCTTAGACCTCGCTTCTCCTCAAGCGAAAGCCGAAATCGAAAAATATGAAAACATGTTTAGAGATAGAGGTGTCGACAAAAATAAAATACAGACATGAGGGCATCATGATCATTCTTAGAACAGCAACTTATATAATTCTTGTCATATGATCTCTTATTCTAGAGTAACAATTCAATCACAATTTCAAGTATGAATCATAAACTTCATTGAAAACTAACAAACTATAATCTCAGTCATTGGAGCAATTGTAATTTATCATAACATAGGAAAGAGTCAATATAAGAGCTTTTCAGCAAGTCCACATACTCAACTATCATATAGTCTTTCACAATTGCTAACACTCACGCAATACTTATGGGTATGGAGTTTTAATTGGACATAGAGAAAGATAGGGGCTTATAGTTTTGCCTCCCAACGTTTTACCTCAAGGGTAATGTCAACAATAATAGTTCATGAAAACTCACATCAAATTAGCCATATATACCAGGATCTTTCCAACATGTTATGCTTGCCAAAAGATAAAATGTAAAAAGGAAGGGTGAATATCACCATGACTTTTATGTAAGGTAGGAGATAAAAGTAAAAGATAGGCCCTTCGCAGAGGGAAGCAGAGGTTGTCATGCGCTTTTATGGTTGGATGCACAAAATCTTAATGCAGAAGAATGTCACTTATATTGCCACTTGTGATATGGACCTTTATTATGCAGTCCGTCGCTTTTATTTCTTCCGTATCACACGATCGTATAAAGCTTATTTTCTCCCACACTAATAAGTCATACATATTTAGAGGGAAGTTTTTATTGCTTGCATCGACGACAACTTACTTGAGGGGTCTTACACAATCCATAGGTAGGTATGGTGGACTCTCATGGAAAACTGGTTTATGGGTGTTTGGAAGCACACATACTATCTCTACTTGGTGCAAGGAATTTGGCTAGAATGAGGGGGAAAGGCAAGCTCAATCATGTTGGATGATCCATGACAATATAATTTATCTTAGATGTAAGAAAACATAACCCATTATGTTGTCTTCCTTGTCCAATGTCAACTCTTTAGCATGTCATATTTTACTGAGTGCTCACAATCATAAAAGATGTCCAAGATAGTGTATTTATATGTGAAGACCTCTCTTTCTTTATTACTTCCTATTAATTGCAAAGATGACCAAAACTATGTTTGTCAACTCTGAACAACTTTTATTCATCATACTCTTTCGATGTGAGCTCATTACTCTCCATAAGATCCAGATGATCTCTTTGTTTCTTTTTATTCTTTCTCTTTTCTTTTATTCACTCAAGATTATGGCAAAATAATCAAGCCCTTGACTCAACACTAATCTTTATTATATATAGCTCATGGACTCGATTACATAGAAGGATCGTAAAGCAAAACTCACAACTAGATCATACTAAAACTTTATGCTACTAGATCAAGATATTGTGATGGGCACGAGAGGTCAATGTTGTGGAACCAGCGCCAGAGGCCCGGAAATCGCTCAAATGGTTCCGCACACCCTTCATCTTTGACGAAGAGGATCACCCTAATCGCACCACTACAGTAGGGTGTTTGAATAGAGGAAAACACAGTCAGATAAGGATCAGGACAAAAGTGAGCACGATAATGAAAACAACCCCAGTGACACGGCAAGGAAGAAAGTGGTGCAGCGCAAGTGTACTTCATTAGCTCCTTGTTACAGGGGGCTAGATCGACGTACTCTGGTGTGCAAAAGTTGAGCTTTTGTCTCATTATGGCCTCAAGGAAACTACGCCACTACTTCCAAGACCATGAGATCACGGTTGTTACTCGTTTTCCGTTACAAAGGTTACATTTGAAACCCTGAGGCAACTAGCAGAATAGTAGAATGGGCTTTGGAGTTATCCATCTTTTTTTTGAAGTTTGAGAGCACTTTAACTATTCACAGCAGGGCATTGGCAGAGTGTATTGCAGAATGGACGCCAACCCCTGATGAGGAAAGGACAAAGACAACCATCTCGGGCAAGGAATCACCCCAAGAATGGATCATGTATTTTGATGGTGCTTTTTGCCTACAAGGTGTAGGGGCTGGCATGCTTCTTGTTGCCCCCTCCAGGGAGCAATTGAAGTACGTCGTCTAGACGCACTTTTCCTGGGAAGAAGCCACCAAAAATACAGCAGAGTATGAAGGGCTCCTTGCTGGGTTCAGGATTGTAGCACAATTGCGAATTAAGAAGCTGATTATTTGAGGAGATTCACAGCTTGTGGTGAGACAAGTCAACAAGGATTACCAAAGCCCATTGATGGAAGCATACGTCGAGGAAGTAAGGATATTGGAGGAGCTCTTTGATGGGTTGCAAACAGAGCATGTACCCCGTGCCGAAAATAGCATAGTTGATCACCTGTGAAAGTGTGCTGTGCAGAAGCTTCCTGTAGAACCAGGAAATTTTGTTCTCCATCACTATCAACCCTCCGTATCACCCGCCACAATGGCCCAGAAGAGAAGAAACCTGGACTACGGTAAGCCTCTCCCTGCAGAGGCCCTGCTGGAAACAACTCCTCACAGCCTGCCGGACCACCCCCTCCAGCCGGGCCTATGGACCCCGCGAACGAGGCTGGTGCTCCCGCAGTAGAGGAGGTGCCGCTAGTCCTCGTTGCCGAGCCCCAGGCACCAACTTGGGCAAGGCACATTGTGCACTTCCTCCAAACCAGAGAATTCCCTGGAAAACAATATGTAGCTGAAAGAGTAGCCCGGAGGGCCAGTATATATCAGTTTGTCGATGACACTTCATGATCACCTATGGGTCCACGGGTCCCTTTTGGTTCGGCAACGGGGAGATCATGTTGCACAAAGAGCAGAAGCCATGGGTGCAACACGACAGCAATGACACTAGAGGGTTTTACCCATGTTCGGGCCGCCATGAGGCGTAAAACCCTACTCCTGCCTTTGGTGGACTGGATGGTGGAACACAACAGCACGCAATGCTTGAGCCCGTCAAGGTAGCCTCAGGGGGAAGCAACTTCACGCGTACAAGTGCGAGGGGGTCCGAATCCCTTTCTATTTTGCCTTGGACCTCCTTTTAAAGCTCAAGGGGTAACCACAATGGCAAAACAGTCATTATCTAGTGATTAGATAGCTAACAATGCTATCATACCTAACTCTGGCAGTTAGTACAAAGTGTATTAAATGCACTGCTAGGTGTCATTCTGAAGGTGAAGCCCGGCAAGCCTACCGTTCCTCTTAGTCATCTTCTGTTTCTCTGTTTGACATGCCCATTGGACGGGTGTCATGTGAGGATAATCTTTCTTCCAACAGGCCGCCATGTGCTTACTGGAAGCCACTTAATCATCTTGGAGGCTCGACATTGCATTGATAAGTGACCTCCATCGTCGGGCGGTGGAGCGGTGGTGTCTTGGCTAGATTTCCTGCTTTTGTCGGTCCCGGCAAGCTTGCCGAGCCAATCTTGGACTTGTCCTCGAGGTGGCATCGACCTGACCGGCCTCACCTGCCCAGCAAGGGAGGACTTCCCAAGGTGATACCTTGCTGTCTTGCATGTTAACTTGGTCTTCCTGATCCGCTCCTTGATCTCACGAGAGCGGTTTCTCTGGCTTGGCCTTGCTTCATATGCTTGTGATGTACATGCAATGCTAGCATGCCTCTGTATAAGTCTGGTCAACAAGTACACATATTTGTTATGTCGACAAAGGTGGTGGTACCGGAGATATCAGATAGGACCCCACTTATATTGGCGATAGAACCAGTGCTACAAAACCTATGCACTACTAGGGAAAACCCTAGTAGTAGCGCTTGTTTTATAGCTAGTAGTAGCGCTTGTACAAGCGCTACCACTAAGGCGCTATAGCTAACTGGTCGCAGTAGCGCTGGTTAGCCAGCGCTACTGCTACACCTAGTTAGCAGTAGCGTTTCCCCCAAAAAAGCAGTACTGCTAACAGTAAGTAGCAGTAGCATTTCTTTTGAAAAGCGCTGCTACTAACTTTTCCTATATTTTTTAAAATAAAGCTTATTTTCGTTGTCTTTTTATATACAGTACTTTCATCATATGATTTTAAGACCATGATTAGTTATTATATATAACAGTGGGTGAAATGAACGTGGAGTAGATTCAAGTGCACACCGAAAGTACTACTAGATTAGTAGTACTTTCGATGTTCACCACATGTTGCCTCCACTTGAATCTAATCCATGTTTACTTCACCTACTGATATATATATATATAATAACTCACCATGCTCATATAACAACTTAGCATCATGCACCATCGATTATAATAATAAATAACTCATCATTGGTATCATAATAACAAGTCCTATTCATCATCATCGATCATACAACTTCTACTCGTTATCATAATAACAAGTCATACTGATCATCATCATAGTCATCTAACCAATCCCACTTAATTGTTCTTAACACATGATCATGAGTATTAGCTAGGACCTAAATACCCACTCTAAGGTAAAATAGCACAAAACAAGATAGGCCCTGGCTTTCCATTATGGAGAACGGAGATTATCCTGTCTCCAATTCTTGCCCTTCGCACAATGTTACTTCCAAGTAGCTCCCTATGATTTACCATACATTTTTTCCAATCTTTGATTGTCATGTCTTCATCGGTTTTAGAAATCTAGAATAGATAGGAGTGATTCATAGGGTGACTTAGCCATAAGTTCAAAACATCAAGGCGACCTTTCCAAAACATCAGATGAGGCACACAATCCTTCGGGATTTTCTGTTGGAAAACAAAGTAATGACTACGTAGTTAGCAATGTAGTTGAGTTTTAGAAGAATTTATGCAAAAGATACATGGATGTCGTAATAGTAAAAATCTTACCATGGCAACTCGATGGATGTTACCATAGTTCAACACGTGCACTAGTGGCACGTATTGACCATAATGTGGAGGAGTTTGATAATAGATTGTACTTCTCAAGATTAGTAATAAATGAGATCATATGATTTTTCTCCTGATAAGTTAATTCTGAGCCATCGGTGTAGTAGGTTCTGTCTACCATCTTTCGCACATTCTTTGAAGAATGAAAATAAGCTATCAATGGAAATAAGCTGTCAACTATTTCGAAATAAACTATATAAATTACTTAATAACTATGTTTGAGAAACTCACATAGCGGTAGAATTGGAAGCGTATCAACAAGGATCCAAATGTCCATATTATCTTGGGCGATGTTAGGATCACCAAGATCCATGGTGACAAGCATACCCTTATGAAAATCGTACATCTTGCAAAGTGCTTCCCAATTCGGGCAACCAAAATGGGATATGCTCTTAGAATTGTATAGATTTAAATCAAAATCCATACCATGACGGTTCCTTAGGCGAATTTTCTTTGTTTCCATCCTCTCCAAGACATAGCGTCTTGCATGGCATGGGATAAGCTAGTTGAATTGCAAAAGACGAAAATTACACGTTGAAGTAGTTGAAGTTGTGCTTAATTACGAAAAAAATACTTGTCGTTGTTGCGTACCGTTTCAACATCGAAGGTGTCCTGGAGCTTAATGCTGAAGCGCCGACCTTCGCCCAGGTGTGGCCTGTCGCACAGACCCCGGTCTTCATTTCACCAGTCGCACTCCCCCGGGAGACTTCCGTTGTCCGATGACGACATTTCCTAGGTTCATAATTCAAATATTAAACTTGTACAATTAAATATATGTACTAAAAAACTAAATTAGATCATTATTATTCATCACGGGTTAACTATCGGTCTGCTGAGTCTTTTCTTGAAAACACTCAGCTCAAGTGGTGTATATATTCGACCGACAGTGATGGTCGCTCCTCCCTTCGTCCCCGAGTGCATTACACCAAAATGTCAAGCACACGGGAATGAAGGAGAAGCGACCCCCACGACAACAGTCAGGATTCTTCGTCCTCTCATATATGGTGGAGACTCTCCCTCACTGGTTCCTCTCTGACATTTGCGACCGTCGGTGATGGTCGTTAGTCCTCCTTCCCCTAGTTCATAACAAAGGTCTAGCATAAGGAGAAGAAGGGGAAACGACCCCCACGACAACAATCGGGATTCTTCGTCCTCTCTCATATATGGTGGATACACTCCCCCACTGATTTTTCGACGGTCAGTGATGGTCGTAATTCCTCCTTCCCCTAGTGCGTAACAGAGGTCTACCGCAAGGAGATGAAGGAAAACAGACCCACACGACAACAGTCGGGATTCTTCTTCTCTCATATATGGTGCAGACTTTCTCCCTCACTCATTTGTTGACTGTCATGTATGGAGCCTCGACAGACTTAAAGTCAACCCGAAATGTCGTTTAATGATCTTTCTAGAAAATCCAGGCGACTCGATATTTCTTACATATTCTAGCACAAGTCATGCCAAAATTCATGGAAAAGTCTGGCATGACCTTTGCTATAAAAGGACATATCGAGCGCCTGAAATTTGCTGAAATGGAAATTAATCAACACTTTGGCAAAACATAGACCACTCAGAGGTGTAACCTGTAAACATGGCTAGCAACTTGGGCAAGAACATATCCTATTTGAGCAACACAAGATATACATGTTTATATCTACATCATATGCACATTCAAAGTTGATGGTCATTGCATTTCAATGGTTGAAAATATGAACAAAAACATAGGACTCATATTGACATGGAGATTTGGCTGGTCTCACCTCGAGGTTGGAGGGGGTCGGTGACGGGGATGACGGCGGGGATGATGGAGGGGCTCCTTGATTTTTGCAAAAACAAAAACCCTATAAGCTATCAAATCATCAAATGCACATGCCTTGCATAGTACTCTCTAATTTGAGCATTCAAAATAGAAGTAGTTCTCCAATTTGAGCATTCAATAAGCAAAACCAAATGATAAAATAAGTTAGTATTCAAATTAGCATGCATTCAATAAGCAAAACTAAATCATCTCTTACGTTCGTACATTGTCGAATATTATCACTAATACATCTTGAATAGTAACATACATATAACATCACTAATACAGCTAAAACCCTAGCGAACGATGGGTATTGGCGCAGGCGATGGACACCCAAAGAGAAGGAACCATCATAGGATCATAGCTCCAGTGAGATCCCTGAAGAACCAGCCAGGTATTGGAGAACCTTCCCTACAACGCAACCATGTAGCGACGGGCGTGCTCATTCTCCTCGCTGACATGGTGGCGTACCACCTCCGCGGGTTCCTCAAGCCTCTACACCGTCACTGCCCACGCGACCGCCACCAAAGAAGGTTCGAATCAACGACGGGCTGTCTCCTCACCAAGCTGCACCCCCCGGAAGGTAGCACCTCCTAGTACCAGCCCGACGGAGCCCAGTCCCGGACATTGCCCTTCTAATCAAGCAGGCCTCCTTCGTCGTGTCAACGAAGACGATGCGGGATAGGCATCATCGACATTGATGCAAGAATAATTTCTTTAACTAAAAAATAAACTAGTTCTATTAAGTTTCTTACTAAAAATAAACTAGTTCTATAGTAAAATTGTAATTAGATCATCAAATCTCATATACCTTAATTTTCTTACTAAAAATAATCTAGTTCTATTAATTCAACTAGTTCAACTAAGCACTTACTATAAATACAAATAAATTAGTACTTACTAAAAATAAATTAGTTCAACTAGTTCTATTAATTTTCTTACTATTCTATTAAACACTTACTAAAAACAGTAAAAAAACTATATTGAATTTTTTTCTCTAAACTAAAAACTATTGCCCTAAATTAACATCTACTTAGTTACCTAACCTAATTAACATCTACTTAGTTACCTAACCTACTTCCCTAACTAAAAAACATCTAATTAACAGTACCACTACTACCCTAACCTAATTAACACCTACTTAGTTACCTAACCTAGCTAGTTTACCTAAATTAACCTAGCTAGTTCACTTAGTGAACTTAGTTGACCAAATGAACTAAATTCACCTAAGTTAATTAACATACAGGGATGAGGGAGGAGGAGTACCTCTCGGTGTAGGACTGCTGGCCCGTGGTCAGCCGGCGGGGAGGAGAGCCGGCGTGGGCAAGGGTGGCCGGCAGGAGAAGACCGGCATGGTGGACGGCGGCAGCGACGGCGTGCTGCGGAGGCGCGCGAGTGAGAGTGTGTGAGGGGGAGAGTGAGGTCGAGCGCGGGCTGGAGTGTGGATAAGGAGCCCATAGTAGTGGCTCTTGTATGTAGAAAGCGCTACTTCCACGTTCAATAGCAGTAGCGCTTCCTACACACAAGCGCTACTACTATGCCTGGCCTAGCGGCAACAGTCTTGTAATTGTAGTAGTAGCGTGTTTTATGAACAAAGCGCTCCTGGTAAGTGCATAGTAGCAGCGCTTACTGTGTGCAAGCGCTACTGATAATTAGTAGTAGCAGTTTCTGATAAAAAGCGCTACTACTAAGCTCCTGTGTATAGGCATTTCCCTAGTAGTGAGGATATCACAACTATGATGGTCGCTGCTTTGATCTTGTTAGTACATATTGTCTTGTATCATTGTCCTTACATTCATACCTGGTTGATTATGTGACATCAGTGTGCATGATAACCTGCATCCACTGTTTGCTCCTAATTATCATATCTATATTAATGCTTACATTAATGTAGAATAAACCCAATGCTTATGAAGAAGTTTAGCTCTACATTGTTCTTGTAAGTAACTTTGTCCTTTATCACTGTGCTTATATTGTCAGCTAGTTGTTCATGTACCATAACTTTGCAGCTTATTTTCCCGTGGCCTCCATTTTCTACACATCATATCTATGTTTACTCTTAGCAAAATGTTGAATAAAACTAATGCTACTGAAGATGGTTAGCTCTGCATTACTCTTGTTAGTGCCTTTTGCATGTATCATGTACCTACATCTATATCTAGTTGATTATGTAGCATCACTCTGCATCTTAGCTTAAATAATCTTCATTTGTTCCTATATTATCACACCAATATTTACTCTTAAAAATGAAGAATAAAGCCAATGCTTATGAAGACGACTTTGTGGTAAACTTCTGGAATTGCCGCCCCATCAACATGGAAACGGGCTTTATAGAGCTAGTCTTCATTACTAACGTAAGTTTGTCTTTCTCGAGTCTTCAAATGTTGATGTGTATATTTGGATAGCAATGACTCCCGCTACTATTTATCTTTGCCATTTGCATCAAATTGCATGTTTAAAGTTTATTATGTAGAAGTTCATAAACATAAGTTTCTCCTCCTCAATTTCAGTTTTTAGTTGCACAACCTAGTTCCTTATTCATACCATGTAAATTAAACTAAACAAAGCAAGTGCTCTTCTTTAGCACTTCATGTATGCTTGTGTTGTTGATCTGTAATCAAGTGGTGTGGTCAAACTACCAACTCCAGGAATATGTCATACCCTGCTATGTCTTAACTATGAATAATGGATATTATGTTCATGTTATTTAAATCATGTCTCTTTATTTACCAATCTCAAATGGGGTAAATTGACAGTACACTCACCATCGATGCTTATACATTCTTTAGCACTGCATGTATGCTGGTGTTCTTGATCTGTAATATAGTGGTGTGGTGAAGCTGGCCACTCCTGCACAATGCCATTTCCTGCCATGTCTTAACTATGAACAATGTTAATGCTATTTTCAGCTAGATCTCTTTATTTTCCACTAAGGAATGGGATGAATCGACAACAATGATGCTTATACATGCAAAGCCTGTTACCAGTCTGCTTTCTTCTCTTTTAGGGTGATATCACTAACACCAAGAGGAACTACCACAATGATAGTGAGACAAACCCATTGCTTGTCCCTCTAACATATATTGTGGGGAAGAACACATCTTGGGGATAGCTATACAATGCCAAAGTCATGTCTTGATGTAGTGTAGAAGGTACTCGCTAATAGTAGTGACACAAGCTCGACAAAGTTGCCACCTGAATCTGTTTGACTTCTTGAGTCTCGAAATCAAGCAGAATGACATGATTAAGCTCAACTCCTACTGGAAATCCCATCTATATGGAAGAACTAAGCATAATTATAGGACGTCTATTGATGCTATGCAGCTAGAATTGGATATAAGCATCAAACAAGCGTAGTCTCATCATCTTGCTCAGCTGCTTGCACTGCAGCTCCCATGCAGGGCTAACCTTTCTTGAACTGCGTTGAAGTGTTGTCGATTCTGTATATTAATTTTCATGGTGTGTTTATTTTCATTGGTGTGACCTTTAATGCCTAGTAAATGTAATATGTTGTCTGGTTGCGCTTTATTATCACTAGTGCTAAACTTTTATGCCCAGTGCATGTATTATGTAGTAATTTCTTTATTGTATAGTATAGATTTATTCTTCACCATGATGCTGTAATATATTTTCTGTATATGTTTTCTTCGCTCTCTGAAAAATCCGTAAACATTAACAAATCATAATGAGCCTGAACATTCAGTTTATATAAAGAAATTATGGTACGAAAACTGGTCGGCCCGCCAATCGCTCTAAATGGGCCAAAATGTGGGCCTACAACCATCTCCAGCCATAGCAGGCCTAGATGTAAACTCACCAACTATTAGTTTCGAGCCTTTAAGAGGCTCAGTAAACCAGTTGCCTAAGTTGGGTCGAAAAATTAAATGGGCTTTTAATAGCCTGAAAAGTAGGTTGGGCCTGAATTGTGACGTCGGCCCATGATTGGCCCAACCACAAGACGGTTCGTTAACATCGGAAAATATGTGTCGGGCCATAGTTGGCCCAATAACATGATGGGTCATAAGCAGGCACGATGCAAAGCGGGCCATAATTAGACCCAGTTATATAATGGGTCTTTAACCGGCCAATAGTCAGGTTGGGCTAAAATGTATCCACGAAGACTATGGGCCATTAAGAGGCCAAAAGTCGCTTCGGACTAGAAATAGGCCCACATGCAAGATAGGTCACCAAATGGCCGAAAGTAAAACTGGGCCGACAATGGCACATGTGTATGAAGGGCCACTAATAGGCTGAAATTACTATCGGGCCAAAATATTACATGGGCCTTTAGGAGGTCGTATTTCAAATGGACCCCTAATGGGGCCAAAAGCACAGTGCCTGTTAACGGGCCGGATCTTATATGCGTCGTAATTTGGCCGAAAATATGTCAGGTAGTTAACGGGGCGGATCTGATATGGGCCATCATTTGGCCCAAAACAGGGCATACTATCAATGGGTCGGATCTGATATGGGTTCTTATTTGGCCCAAAACATGGCAAACATCTAATGGGTCGGATATGATGTGGGCTGCAGTTTGGTCCAAATCATGGCATGCTGTTAATGGGCCGACCTAGTACTGTATGACAAAATCTTGTGGGCCTTTGGCTGGGCCAACCCTTTTACCTTAAATGGGCTACTGTTGGGCCATGCCACGTGTCAACGTATCATAGGCTCGTTTGGTCAATTGTAAGGATGACATCTCTCCCAACGCTGAGCTGAGATGTGGATTCTCCAGCAAATGGCAAATTTACACATGGAAAATTGCCATTTGTCCGAGCTGTTAGCGGGTTCTCGGATCCAAAATCGGACCCGATAGCTTAATGGTGACCCGTTATAGCGGCTGCCACGTGTCGATTACCCTTGACGAAAACACTTCCATGACGTGGCATTTATCGTCATGGAAGTGGCACTTCCATGATGATAATTTCAATATTGTCATGGAACACTTCTACGACAGCACAATTATGACTATCTTGATTCTGTCAGAAAATCGTCATGGATGTACATGCATGACAAAAAACTTGACCTACTGTGACAAAAATGTATCATCATGGAAGTGTTTTTTTGTAGTGCATGCCCTAAATATATTAAAGATATAATAAGTTCCCTTGGTCATGCTGGTTTCTATAGAAGGTTAATTAAATATTTCTATAAAATTTCTAGTCGTCTAACTAATCTGCTTCAAAAATATGTTCCTTTTGTTCTTGATGAGGATTGTGTAGAATCCTTTGGATTACTTAAGAAAGCCTTAATTTCTGCACCCATTGTTCATCCACCTGACTGGAACTTGCCTTTTGAAATTACATGTGATGCTAGTGATTATGCTATTTGTGCTATCCTAGACAAAGAGTTGATAAGAAATTGAATGTTATTCATTATGCTAGTAAAACTCTAGACAATACTCAAAGAAATTATGCTACTACTAAGAAAGAATTGTTATCAGTTTTGTTTGCATGTGATAAATTCAGACCTTATGTCATTGATTCTAAAGTTACTATTCACACTGATCATGCTATTATTAAATACCTTATGCAAAAGAAAGATGCTAAACCTAGATTAATTAGATGGGTTTTATTATTACAAGAGTTTGACCTACAAATTATTGATAGAAAAGGAGTAGAGAATCCCGTAGCAGATAATTTGTCTAGGATGGAAAATGTTCTTGATGACCCACTGCCTATTGATGATAGTTTTCCTGATGAGCAATTAGCTGTTATAAATGCTTTCCCATAATAATCCTTGGTATGCAGACTATGCTAGTTACATTGTTGCAAAATATATACCACCTAGTTTCACATACCAACAAAAGAAAAAGTTCTTCTTTGATTTATGATATAAATTTTGGGATGACCCACATTTATATAAAGAAGGAGTAGATGGTGTAATTAGACATTGTGTGCCTGCGGATGAACAGAACAATCCTACGGAAGTGTCATTTTGAGGCATACAAAGGGCACCACGCTGGAGATAGAACTGCACATAAGGTATTACAGTCTGGTTTTTACTGGCCTGCTCTCTTCAAAGAGGCTTGTAAGTTTGTCCTTCCATGTGATGAATGTCAAAGAATTGGCAATATTGGAAGACATCGGGGAATGTCTATGAAGTATGCACTTGTTATTGAACCATTTGATGTATGGGGTTTTTATTGTACGGGACCTTTTCCTTCCTCTAATGGGTATACTCATCTTTTTAGTTGTTGTTCATTACATTACTAAGTGGGTAGAAACTATTCCAAATAGTAGTGTTGATGATAACACTTATATTAAAATGCTTAAGGAAATTATTTTAATGAGGTTTGGAGTCCCTATATATTTAATGGCTCATGGTGGCTGAAACGTCTCCAACGTATCTATAATTTTTTATTGTTCCATGCTATTATATTATCTGTTTTTGATGTTTAATGGGCTTTAATATGCTATTTTATATTTTTTTTGGCACTAACCTATTAACCGGAGGCCCAGTGCCAGTTTCTGTTTTTTTTGCCTATTTTAGAGTTTCGCAGAAAAGGAATACCAAACGGAGTCCAAATGGAATGGAACCTTTGCGATGATCTTTCTTGGACCGAAAGCAAACCAGGAGATTTGGAGTGGAAGTCTAGAACTCCGCGAGGCGGCCAAGAGGTAGGAGGGCATGCCCAGGGGGTAGGCACGCCCCCACCCTCATGGGCCCCTCGTAGCTCCACCAACATACTTCTTTCACCTATATATACTCTTGTACCCTAGATCGATCACAGAGAGCCACAAAACCACTTTTCCACCGCCGCAACCTTCTGTACCCATGGGATCCCATCTTGGGGCCTCTTTCGGCTATCTGTCAGAGGGGGAATCGATCACGGAGGGCTTCTACATCAACACCATTGCCTCTCCGATGAAGCATCAGTAGTTTACCACAGACCTTCAGTTCCATAGTTATTTGTTAGATGGCTTCTTCTCTCTCTTTGATTCTCAATACAAAGTTCTCCTCGATATTCTTGGAGATCTATTCGATGTAATACTCTTTTGCGGTTTGTTTGGCCAGATCCGATGAATTGTGGGTTTATGAACAAAATTATCAATGAATATTATTTGGTTCTTCTCTGAATTCTTATATGCATGATTTGTTATCTTTGCAAGTCTCTTTGAATTATCGGTTTAGTTTGGCCTACTAGATTGATCTTTCTTGCAATGGGAGAAGTGCTTAGCTTTGGGTTCAATCATGCGGTGTACTTTCCCTGTGACAGTAGGGGAAACAAGGCACGCATTGTATTGTTGCCATCGAGGATAAAAATAGGGTGTTTATATCATATTGCTTGAGTTTATCCCTCTATGTCATGTCATCTTGCTTAATGCGTTACTCCATTCTTATGAACTTAATACTCTAGATGCATGCTGGATAACGATCGATGTGTGGAGTAATAGTAGTAGATGTAGAATCGTTTTGATCTACTTGACACGGATGTGATGCCTATATTCATGATCATTGCCTAGATATTCTCATAACTATACGCTTTTCTATCTATTGCTCGGTGGTAATTTATTCACCCACCGTAATACATGCTATCTTGAGAGAAGCCGCTAGTGAGACCTATGGCCCCCGGGTCTCTTTCTTATTATATTGCATCTCATTTATTTACATCGCATATCGTTTACTATTTTGCAATATTTACTTTCTAATCTATACAACAAAAATACTAAAAATATTTATTTTACTATATGTATCAGATCTCACTTTTGTGAGTGACCGTGAAGGGACTGACAACCCCTTTATCACGTTGGTTGCAAGGTTCTTGATTGTTTGTGTAGGTACTAGGTGACTTGTGCGTTGTCTCCTACTAGATTGATACCTTGGTTCTCAAAAATGGAGGGAAATACTTACGCTACTTTGCTGCATCATCCTTTCCTCTTTAAGGGAAAACTAACGCATGCTCTAGAGGTAGCAAGAAGGATTTCTGGCGCCGTTGCCGGGGAGATCTATGCCAAGTCAAGACATACCAAGTACCCATCATAAACTCTTCTCCCTCGCATTACATTATTTGCCATTTTCCTCTCCCCCATTTCACAAAGATTTTCCCTTTTCTTTCGCCCTTCTTCCATTCGATCTTGTGTTACCATGTGCCTTCTTTTTGCTTGCATCTTCGCTTGCTAAGAGTTTATGGATCCCCATCCTCTTGCTATCCTTTTTAAAGGAACCAATTATGATGAACCTATTGCTAGTTTGTTGAGTGCACTAGATTATCTTTATGGAGTTTTACTTGAAATCCGTGAATCTGAAAAGTGATTCACGATAGATCTTTGAATAAAAAGCATGATTGCAATGATGTTACTATAAATTCTATTAATGTCAATTGTGCTAATAATACGCAAAACCCTAAGCTTGGGGATGCTAATTTGCTATGTCTACTACTTGTTGCAATAATCATGATTGAGGTGATTCTTCTTATGGTCTTGAAAATTTATTTGAGCCCCATGATGAATATGAGATTGATAATAATGCTTGCAATAATACTGAAAGTGGGTTTGGAAGAGTGTTAACTTTAGGTCCCACATATTTGTATAATGATCAATCTTATGAAGTTTTTGATAAAAGTGGGTTCGGAGAGGTCATGACTTTATTTTATGATAATCCCACAATTTCGGAAGAGTGTCAACTTTGAATGCATGTGGATCATGAAGAGAAAAATTTATGTGATAGTTATATTGTTGAAGTTGATTTTGATCCTACATGTAATTATTATGAGAGAGGAAAATATGGTTGTAGAAATTTTCATGTTACAAAATTACCTCTCGTTAGGTTGAGATTGGTATTGTTTCTTTCTTCTTCCTTGCATATGGTGGTTTTTGCTTGTCTCGTTAGGTTGAGATTGCTATTGTTTCTTTCTTCTTCCTTGCATATGGTGGTTTTTGCTTGTCTTGATAATTTGTTTGCTTATGAAATCCCTATGCATAGGAAGCATGTTAGACTTAAACTTGTTTGCCATATGTTTTATGATGCTCTCTTTGTGATTTAATTCTTGTCTTTCATGTGAGCGTCGTTGAAATCTCAATGCCTATCTAGGGGCGTTAAACGATAGCGCTTGTTGGGAGTCAACCCAATTTTATTTTTGTTCTTTGCTTTTTGTTCCTGTTTAGTAATAAATAATTCATCTAGCTTCTATTATAATTGTGTTTTTTATGTTTTAATTAGGGTTTGTGCCAAGTAAAGCCTTTAGGATCTTCTTGGGTGATTGTTGTTTGATCTTACTGATAAAAACAGAAAGTATGCGCTCACAAAAATAATTATCATTTTTTTACCAAAGTGATAAAATACTAATTCAAACTGCAGTAGATCAATATACTTTTTATCCTGGTCATCCTAATTTTTCCGAATTTTTGGAGTTACAAAAGTATTCGAAACCTCCGGATTGCTATAGACTGTTCTGTTTTTGACAGATTCTATTTTTCGTGTGTTGTTTGCTTATTTTGATGAATCTATGAGTAGTATCGGGGGGTATGAACCATAGAGAAGTTGGAATATAGTAGGTTTAACACAAATATAAATAAAGAATGAGTTCATTATAGTACCTTAAAGTGGTAGTTTATTTTCTTATAGTAATGGAGCTCATGAGATTTTTTGAAGTTTGTGTTGTGAAGTTTTCAAGTTTTTGAGTAAATATTTGATGGATTTTGGCATAAGGAGTGGCAAGAGCCTAAGCTTGGGGATGCCCAAGGCACCCCAAGGTAAAATTCAAGGACAACAAAAGTCCTAAGCTTGGGGATGCCCCGGAAGGCGTCCCCTCTTTCGTCTTCGTCTATTAGTAACTTTACTTGAGGCTATATTTTTATTCACCACATGATATGTGTTTTGCTTGGAGCATCTTGTATGATTTGAGTCTTTGATTTTTATTCTACCACAATCATACTTGCTGTACACACCTTTTGGGAGAGACACACATGAATCGGAATTTAATAGAATACTCTATGTGCTTCACTTATATCTTTTGAGCTAGATAATTTTGCTCCAGTGCTTCACTTATATCTTTTAAAGCACGGTAGTGGTTTTATTTTATAGAAATTATTGATCTCTCATGCTTCACTTATATTATGTTGAGAGTCTTTTAGAACAGCATGGTAATTTCCTTTGGCTATAAAACTAGTCCTAATATGATGGGCATCCAAGATGGGTATAATAAAAACTTTTATACAAAGTGCCTTGAATACTATGAGAAGTTTGATGCTTGACGATTGTTTTGAGACATGAGGATGGTGATATTAGAGTCATGCTAGTTGAGTAGTTGTGAATTTGAGAAATACTTGTGTTGAGGTTTGCAAGTCCCGTAGCATGCACGTATGGTAACCTTGTGTAACAAAATTGAAGCATGAGGTGTTTCTTTGATTGTCTTCCTTATGAGTGGCGGTCGGGGACGAGCGATGGTCTTTTCCTACCAATCTATCCCCCTAGGAGCATGCCGTAGTGCTTGGTTATGATTACTTGTAGATTTTTGCAATAAGTATGTGAGTTCTTTATGACTAATGTTGAGTCCATGGATTATACACAGTCTCACCCTTCCACCCTTGCTAGCCTCTCTAGTACCGCGCAACTTTTGCCGGTACCATAAACCCACCATTTACTTTCCTCAAAACAGCCACCATACCTACCTATTATGGCATTTCCATTTCCATTCCGAGATATATTGCCATGCAACTTTCCACCGTTCCGTTTATTATGACATGTTTCATCATTGTCATATTGCTTTGCATGATCATGTAGTTGACATCGTATTTGTGGAAAAGCCACCTTCATAATTCTTTCATACATGTCACTCTTGATTCATTACACATCCCTGTACACCGCCGGAGGCACTCACATAGTCATATTTTGTTCTAAGTATCGTGTTGTAATTCTTGAGTTGTAAGTAAATAAAAGTGTGATGATCATCACTATTAGAGCATTGTCCCAGTGAGGAAAGGATGATGGAGACTATGATTCCCCCACAAGTCGGGATGAGACTCCAGATGAAAAAAGGGGGAAAAGAGGCCATAAATAAGAGAAAAGGACCAAATAAAAAAATTATAAAAAAGAGAGAAAAAGAGAGAAGGGACAAAGCTACTATCCTTTTTCCACACTTGTGCTTCAAAATAGCACCATGATCTTCATGATAGAGAGTCTCGTATGTTGTCACTGTCAAATACAAGTGGGAATCTTTCATTATGGCACTTGGCTTGTATATTCCAATGATGGGCTTCCTCAAAATGCGCTAGGTCTTCGTGAGCAAGCGAGTTAGATGCACACCCACTTAGTTTCTTTTTGAGCTCTCATATACTTATAGCTCTAGTGCATCCGTTGCATGGCAATCCCTACTCACTCACATTGATATCTATTGATGGGCATCTCCATAGCCATCGATACGCCTAGTTGATGTGAGACTATCTTCTCCTTTTTGTCTTCTCCACAACCACCATTCTATTCCACCTATAGTGGTATGTCCATGGCTCATGCTCATGTATTGCGTGAAGATTGAAAAAGTTTGAGAACATCAAAAGTATGAAACAATTGGTTCGCTTGTCATCGGGGTTGTGCATGATTTAAATATTTTTTGTGATGAAGATAGAGCATAGCCAGACTATATTATTTTGTCGGGATAGCTTTCTCTGGCCATGTTATTTTGAGAAGACATGATTACTTTGTTAGTATGCTTGAAGTATTATTATTTTTATGTCAGTGTAAAACTTTTGTTTTGAATCTTTCGGATTTGAACATTCATGCCACAATAAAGAAAATTAAATTGATAATTATGATAGGTAGCATTCCACATCGAAAATTCTATTTTTATCATTTACCTACTCGAGGACGAGCAGGAATTAAGCTTGGGGATGCTTGATATGTCTCCAACGTATATATAATTTTTGATTGTTCCATGCTATTATATTACCTGTTTTGGATGTTTAATGGGCTTTAATATGCTCTTTTATATTATTTTTAGGACTAACCTGTTAACCGGAGGCCTAGTGCCAGTTTCTGTTTTTTTGCCTATTTTAGAGTTTCACGAAAAAGGAATACCAAATGGAGTCCAAATGGAATGAAACCTTCACGATGATTTTTCTTGGACCGAAAGCAAACCATGAGACTTGGAGTGGAAGTCTGGAATTCCGCGAGGCAGGCACGAGGCTGGAGGGTGCGCACAGGGAGGTAGGCGCGCCTCCACCCTCATGGGCCCCTCGTAGCTCTACCGACGTACTTCTTTCGCCTATATGTACTCTTATACCCTAAGTCGATCGCAGAGAGCCACGAAACCACTTTTCCACCGCCGCAACCTTTTGTACCCTTGACATCCCATCTTGGGGCCTCTTCCGGCGATCTGCCGGAGAGGGAATCGATCATGGAGGGCTTCTACATCAACACCATTGCCTCTCTGATGAAGCATGAGTAGTTTACCACAGACCTTTGGGTCCATAGTTATTAGTTAGATGGCTTCTTCTCTCTCCTTGATTCTCAATACAAAGTTATCCTTGATGTTCTTGGAGATCTGTTCGATGTAATACTCTTTTTCAGTGTGTTTGCCGAGATCCGATGAATTGTGGGTTTATGAACAAGATTATCTATGAATATTATTTGGTTCTTCTGTGAATTATTATATGCATGATTTGATATCTTTGCAAGTCTCTTAGAATTATCGGTTTAGTTTAGCCAACTAGATTGATCTTTCTTGCAATGGGAGAAGTGCTTAGCTTTGGGTTCAATCTTGCGGTGTCCTTTCCCAGTGACAGTAGGGGCAGCAAGGCATGTATTGTATTGTTGCCATCGAGGATAAAAAGAGGGGGTTTATATCATATTGCTTTAGTTTATCCCTCTACATCATGTCATATTGCTTAATGCGTTACTCTGTTCTTATGAACTTAATACCCTAGATGCATGCTGGATAACGGTCGATGTGTGGAGTGATAGTAGTAGATGTAGAATCGTTTCAATCTACTTGACACAGACATGATGCCTATATTCATGATCATTGCCTAGATATTCTCAAAACTATGCACTTTTCTATCAATTGCTCGGCAATAATTTGTTCACCCACTGTAATACATGCTATCTTGAGAGAAGCCACTAGTGAAACCTATGGCCCCCGGGTCTCTTTCTTATTATATTGCATCTCTTTTATTTACATCACATCTCGTTTACTATTTTGCAATCTTTACTTTCCAATCTATACAACAAAAATACCAAAAATATTTATTTTACTATCTGTATCAGATCTCACTTTTGCGAGTGACCATGAAGGGACTGACAACCCCTTTATTGCATTGGTTGCAAGGTTCTTGATTGTTTGTGCGGGTACTAGGTGACTTGTGCGCTGTCTCCTACTGCATTGATACCTTGGTTCTCAAAAACTGAGGGAAATACTTACACTACTTTGCTGCATCACCCTTTCCTCTTCAAGGGAAAACCAACACATGCTCAAGAGGTAGTAGTGGTTCACAATTTATTCATGGTGCATTTTGTAAACTTCTTGCTAAATATGATGTCAACCATAGAATTGTATCACCTTATCATCCCAGTATAGTGGTCAAGTTGAATTAAGAAATTGAGAAACAAAATTGATTTTGCAAAAGACCGTTAATAGATCTAAAAATACTTGGTCTATGAAACTTGACGATGCATTATGGGCATATAGAACTGCTTATAAAAATCCTATGGTATGTCTCCATATAAAATGGTCTATGGAAAAGCATGTCATTTACCTCTTGAGTTAGAACATAAAGCTTATTGGGCAATTAAAGAACTTAATTATGATTTCAAACTTTCCAGTGAAAAGAGGTTATTTCATATTAGTTCGCTACATGAATGGAGGGCACAATCTTATGAAAATCCCAAGTTGTTCAAAGAAAAAGTTAAAAGCTCGCATGACGAAATAATCCAAAAACGGAAATTTAAAGTACGTGTGCATGCTCTATTGTACAATTCTCGTTTGAGATTTTTGCGGGAAAACTTCTCTCCAAATGAGAAGGACCTTACACTATAGATAAGTTTATCACTCTGGAGCTATCAAAATCAAGAATGGCAAAGGCACTAATCCGAGGGTGGTTAATGGGCAAAGCATTAAACATTATATCTCAGAGATGCCCGTTAATGTTGAAACTAATATTATTCAAACTATGACACCGGGGGAGCACATAAGAGGGACCTTCTGGAACACTCCAGAACCCTGAAAAGAAGTATGTATGTAATACGGTAAGTAAACCGACTCCAAAAATTCCATAAGAAATATTCATGTCCATTTTGGAATATGAGAAAAAATTACAATAAGAATAACCAGCAGAGGGGACCCACGAGGAGGTCACAAGGCAACAGGGCGCGCCTTACCACCTAGGCATGTCGGGTTGCCTTCCCCTCGTGTGCCTTCCCAACTCCTTTTCTTCCAGAATACTAGTTTCGCGAGATAAAATTTATTTATATATACTCCCATATGTTTTGACCACCGCATCGCAAGTTTCTCCTTTGTTCTTGTTTCGGGCTGTTTTTCTAGCAGATCTAACAGCATGTCATCCCAAGACTCGGATGGAGAGAGCTATGTTTCCCATTATGTTGCCAACCCAAGGATCTATGGTGATGTAGATCCTTATGGGTGGTCCACAGATGAGGAACTAGAGGCCGATTTTGAATAGGCAGATTGCTCGAGCAGAGAAGAAGAAGATGTCCCTCTACCTCAACCATGGGACACGCAAATGGGGTTCAAAAAGTCAAGCCTGCCAAACACAATGAATATTCTAAGTTTCAATTTACTCCTTTCCGTCATGTGCAGGGAGAAGAGGACAAATTGCACCACAAAATGTGGGAAGTGGAGCAGGAAATCAATAGGCCGAAGGACGAAAAATCGCATTCTTAAGTGGCAGGACAAGCCCACTACCTCATCTCCAACATCACCAAAGAATGACACATAAGTACATGGGTATGGGCACCACCCATGCTTGTTCCAAGCTTGGGGGAGGTGCCCTGGTATTGTATCATCATCAGCTTTTTACCATCTTTATATATATTAGTTCGATCCTTAGTTATTTCATGATTTAGAAGAATAAAGGTTTAGTAAAGTTTTTGCTTCGAGTGCTTGCTTTGTGTCCTATGTATGTAACTGAGTGTGGGAGTTATATAATAAAGAGTAGTTTGAGTTTTTTCTTCTTTACATTCTTGTTCCAATGTCAATAATAAAAAGGAATAAAAGATCATATGCTAATCCCAAGGGGAATAATAACTTCACATAGAAAGAGTATTGTTGATAAAAGTTATTGGAAATTAACAAACATAGTTGGTCATGGATTCAATTGATGAAAAATTAGTAAGGGGAGAGGAGATTCACATATAAATATACTATCTTGGATGTTTTATGATTGTGAGCCCCCATCAAATATTTTCCGCATGGTCAAAATAGTTGATGTTGGACAAGGAAGACAACATAATGAGTTATGTTTGTTTACATTCACATAGAAGTTATATTTTCATGGATCCCCTAACATGTGGTGCTTGTTTAGAACCTTTTCCTAGACAAAATCCACACTAAGTAGAGATACTATTTGTGCATCCAAAACCCTTAAACCCAGTCTCTTGTTGAGTCCACCATATCTACCTATGGATTGAATAAGATCCTTCAAGTAAGTTGTCATCGCTGCATAAGGCAATAAAAATTGCTCCTAAATATGTATGATCTTTTATTGGAAGGGAAACTAAGATTTTACGAACTTTTCATGGCGATGAAATAAAAGCGATGGACTTCATAATAAAAGTCACTATCATAAGGGGCTATATAAAGTGACATTCCTTTCCATTTAAAGCTTGCACATTCAAAAATAAAAAGCACACAACAACATGTGCTTCCCTCTGCGAAGGGCATATATCTTTTATTTTTCTGTATTTTCTTTTATGCAAGAGTCAATAATATTCATCCCCATACCGCTCTATTTATTCTCTAGTTGGCAAGCATCATGTGGTGGGGAAAGATCCAAGCACATATGTCCAGTCGGATGTAGGTGATCATGAGTTATTATTGTTGACATTAACCTTGAGGTAAACAAGTTGGGAGGAGAAAACAATAAGCATGTATCTTCCTATGTGTCTGATAGAAATGTTTGTTCGCAAATATTTACATTCAGTGTTAGCAATCATACAAGACTAAATGATGGTTGAGTATGTGGACTTGCTAAAAGAAAAGATCTTACATAGAATCTTCCTCGAAATATGATGAATTGTGATTGTTTCAATGAACGAGAACATAGTTTGTTTGTTTTCAAGAACGTTTATACTTCATACTTTAAAGTATCGATGAATTGTTTTTTATGAGAAGCTATATGGCAAATAGTTGTTGCTATGATAAAGATCAGCATGCTATTATATTCGAATTTTGTGTTTATTGACACCTCTCTCTCTCTAAACATGTGGTCATGATTATCGAGTTTGGCTTTCACTTGAGGACAAGCGAGGTCTAAGCATGGGGGAGTTGATATGTCCATTTTGCATCATGATTTCCTACTATTATTTATATTGTTTTTGGTCATTATTTCACCTTCTGATGCAATTCTAATGCCTTTCCTCTCTTAATTTGCAAGCTTTACATTGAGAGGGAGATTACCTCCAGCTGGAATTTTGAACTTGAAAAAGCTACAACAGAGATACCTATATACAGAACTCCAAATGACCTGAAATTTTACTGAGATTTTTTATTGAATATATAAAAATACCAGAGTAAAGAAATACAAGAGGGGGGCACCAGCTGCTCACCAGGCAACAGGGTGCGGCCACCCCCTAAGCACGCCCTGATGCCTTATGGGTCCCACAGCTGGCCTCCGGTGCCCATATTTTGCTATATGAGGGGTTTTGACCTAGAAACAATAAGTAGAAGACTTTCGGGGTGAAGCGCCGTCTCGAGGTAGAACCTGGGCAGGGGCACATTTGCTCTCCGGTGCAGCGACTCCACCGGGGATACTTCCCTCCGAGAGAGGGAAATCGAAGCCATCGACATGACCAACGATCCTCTCGTCATGGGAGGACCAATCTTCATCAGCATCTTCACCAGCACCATCTCATCTCAAACCCTAATTCATCTGTTGTATTAAATCTTTGTCCCAAAACCTCAGATTGGTACATGTGGGTTGCTAGTGGTGTTGATTAAATCATGTAGTTGATGCTAGTTGGTTTATTGGTGGAAGATTAAATGTTCAGATCCTCAAGCATATTCAATACACCTCTAATCTTGAACATGAATATGATTTTTGAGTAGTTACTTTTGTTCTTGAGGACATGGGAGAAGTCTTGTCATAAGTAATCTTGTGATGTTGGTATTCATTCGATATTTTTGATGACATGTATGTTGTTGCTTCCTTTAGTGGTGTCATGTGAACATCAAATACATGACACTTCACCATACATGGGCCTAAGGGAAGGAATTGTGGAGTAATAAGTAGATGATGGGTTTCTAGAGTGACAGAAGCTTAAACCCTCGTTTATGTGTTATTCCGTAAGGGGCTGATTTGGATCCATATGTTACATGCTATGGTTAGATTTATCTTAATTCTTCTTTCATAGTTGTGGATGCTTGTCAGAGGGGGTAATCATAAGTGGGTTGCTTGTTCAAGTAAGAATAGCACCCAAGCACCGGTCCACCCACATATCAAATTATCAAAGTAAGGAACATGAATCAATTAGACATGATAAAAGTGACTAGACAATAGCTCCCATGTGTCCTGAAGAACACTTTGCTTTTTATAAGAGAACTTCCAGTCTTATCCTTTGCTATAAAAAGGATTGGGCCACCTTGCTGGACCTTTGTTACTATTGCTACTTGTTACGAATTATCTTGCTATAAAAACTATCTATCACTATTGCTTTCAGCACTTGCAGAGAATACCTTGCAAAAAACCGCTTGTCATTTTCTTCTACTTCTCGTTGGGTTCGACTCTTACTTATCAAAAGGACTACGATCAATCCCCTATACTTGTGGGTCAGCATTGGTCTTCGCACGGCCGTCTTCGATGACCTAAACGGATGGTGCAAGGCCCTACTGAACGAGCATGTTGCGCCACGTCCATTAGTTGCACTACCGCGAGTCACGATGGTTGGGTTCGATGGGAACGATGATGACCAGCGGTGACCGGATCATGGGACGGACGGCAAGATGCTAGGGGACGCGTGCAAAAAAACGGGAAGATGGGGGAAGTGCGTGAGCTCACAATGAAGCTTGAGGGCCCGATGAGGCCGGGGTTAAGCCGGAGGTGTGCAGATCTATGGTGATGGTGGTGGCGGTCGAAGGGGAGAAAACGACCCGATGGTGTCGATGCAGCAGCGATCCGGGGTGATTCGGCCTTGTAGACAACATAGATGTGGACGATGTGTTGGGGAACGTTGCATGGAAAACAAAAAGATTCTACGCACACGCAAGATCTATCCATGGATATGCATAACTATGAGGTGGGAGAGTATGTCTACGTACCTAGACCGTTTAGCGGAAGTGTTTATCAACGTGGTTGATGTAGTCGTACACCTTCATGATCCAACCGATCAAGTACCGAACGCACGACACCTCTGCGTTCAGCACACGTTCAGTTCGATGACACCCTTGCCTTCTTGATCCCGTGAGATGGGCAAAGTAGTAGATGAGTTCCAGCAACAAGACAATATGGTAACGGTGGTGATGCAAACTATCTCCGCAGGGCTTCGCCGAGCACTACGAAAATATGACCGAGGATGAACTACAGGGAGAGGGGTGTTGCACACGGCCTTGGAATCATGGTATGTGTTGCCCCTCTCCCTCCTCTCATATATATAGGTGGAGTGAGGAGAGGACGCATCCCTAGGGCGCCCCAAGTGGCCGGCGGCTACCCTAGAGGCATGCCTAGCAGCGCCACCCCCCCTCCATATTTGGACATGGGGGACGGGAAAGGGGGTTGGCTGCCTTATGGCGCGTCCCCCTTCCTTTCCCTCCCTCCTTGGTGCGTGGGTAGGAGCGGAGGGGCCTGCCAGCTACCTAGTGGGCTGGTGTGCTCCCCCGTTGGCCCATAAGGCCCGCTGCTTACTGGTGGCCTCCCGGAACCCCTTCTAGCACTCTATTAAATACATGATTCTTCTGAAACCTTTCCGGTGACCAAATACTATCATCCTATATATCAATCTTTACCTCCGAAGCATTCCGGAGCTCCTCGTCATGTCTGTGATCTCATCCGGGCCTCCGAACAACATTCGGTCATCAACTCACATAACTCATAGTACCATATCGTCAACGAACATTAAGCGTGCGGACCCTATGGGTTCGAGAATGATGTAGACATGATCGAGACACCTCTCCGGAAAATAACTAATAGTGGGACCTGGATGCCCATATTGGTTCCTACATATTCTACGAAGATCTTTATCGGTTGAACCTTTATGACAACATACATAATTCCCTTTTTCTGTCAGTATGTTACTTGCCCAAGATTCGATCATCGGTATCTTCATACCTAGTTCAATCTCGTTACAGGTAAGTCTCTTTACTCATTCCGTAAGACATCATCTTGCAACTAACTCCTTAGTGACTTTTCTTGCAAGCTTCTTGTGATGTTGTATTACTGAGAGGGCCCAGAGATACCTCTCCGATACACGCAGTGATAAATCCCAATCTCGATTCATGCCAACTCAATAGACACCTTCGGAGATACCTGTAGAGCATCTTTATGATCACACAGTTATGTTGTGACATTTGATAGAACACAAGGTATTCCTCCGGAATCCAGGAGTTGCACGATCTCATGGTCGAAGAAACATGTATTTGACATCAAGAAAGCAATAGCAATAAACTGAACGATCATATTCTATGCTAACGGTTTGGTCTTGTCCATCACATCCATCTCCTAATGATGTGATCCAGTTATCAAGTGACAGCACATGTCTATGGTTATGAAACCTTAACCATCTTTTGATCAATGAGCTAGTCTAGTAGAGGTTCACTAGGGACATGGTATTTGTTTATGTATTCACACATGTATTTAAGTTTTCGGTCAATACGATTCGAGCATGAATAATAAACCTTTATCATTAATAAGGAAATATAATAATAACAACTTTATTATTGGCTCTAGGGCGTATTTCCACCAGTCTCCCATTTGCACTAGGGTCAATAATATAGTTCACATCGCCATGTGATTAGCACCCATAGTTCACATGGCCATGTGACTAACACCCAAAGAGTTTACTAGAGTCAGTAACCTAGTTCACATCGTCATGTGATTAACACCCAAAGAGTACTAAGGTGTGATCATGTTTTGCTTGTGAAAGAGGTTTAGTCTGCCACATTTAGATCCGTATGTATTTTGCAAATTTCTATGTCTACAATGCTCTGCATTTAGCTACTCTAGCTAATTGCTCCCATGTTCAATACGTATCCAGATTGAGACTCGGAGTCATCCAGATCAGTGTCAAAGCTTGCGTCGATGTAACCCTTTACGACGAACTCTTCATCACCTCCATAACCGAGAATCATTTCCTTAGTCCTCTTTAAGGATAATTTCGACCATTGTCCAATGATCCACTCCTGGATCACAATTGTACCCCCTTGCCACACACATGGCAAGGCACACAACATGTTTGATACATAGCATGGCATACTTTATAGAACCTATGGTTGAGGTATAGTGAATGACTTCATTCTCTCTCTATCTTCTACGGTGGTCAGGCTTTGAGTCTTACTCAACTTCACACCTTGCAACATAGGCAAGAACCCTTTCTTTGACTGACCCATTTTGAATTTCTTCAAAACTTTGTCAAGGTATGTTCTTTGTGAATGTCCTATTAAGATTCTTGATCTATCCCTATAGATCTAGATGCCCAATATATAAGCAGCCTCACCGAGGTTTTTCATTGAAAAATTCTTATTCATGTATCCGTTTGTGCTATCCAGAAATTCTATATCATTTACAATTAGCAATATGCCATCCACATATAATATCAAAAATGCAACAAAGCTCCCACTCACATCCTTGAAAATACAGGCTTCTCAATAAGTCTGTATAAAACCATATGCTTTGATCACATTATCAAAGTGTATATTCCAACTCTGAGATGCTTGCACCAGTCCATAAATGGATCGCCGGAGCATGCACACGTTGTTAGTACCTTTAGGATCGACAAAACCTTCTGGTTGCATCATATACAACTCTTCTTTAAAATTTCCATTAAGGAATGTAGTTTTGATTTCCATTTGCCGGATTTCATAATCATAAAATGCGGCAATTGCTAACATGATATGGAAAGACTTAAGCATCACTACGAGTGAGAAAGTCTCATCATAGTCAACCCCTTGAACTTGTTAAAAACCGTTCACAACAAGTTGAGCTTTGTAGACAGTGATATTACCATCAATGTCCGCCTTCCTCTAGAAGATCCATTTATTTTGAATGGCCTGCTGATCATCAGGAAAGTCCACCAAAGTCCACACTTTGTTCTCATGCATGGAGCCTATCTCATATTTCATGGCCTCAAGCCATTTACCAGAATTTGGGCTCATCATAGCTTCTTCATAGTTCGTAGGTTCACCGTTGTCTAACAACATGACCTCCAGACATGATTACCATATCACTTTGGTGCGGAATGTGTTATGGTCGACCTACGAGGTTCAGTAGTAACTTGATCTTAAGTTTCATGATCGTCATCATTAGTTTCCTCTCTAGTTGGTGTAGGCATCACGGCAACAGTTCCTCCCACTCACTTCTTTCGAGAGAAACTCCTTCTCTAGAAATGACCCATTTTTAGCAACAAAGATCTTGCCTTCGGATATTTCATAGAAGGTGTACCCAATAGTTTCCTTAGGGTATCCTATGAAGATGCACTTCTCTGATTTTGATTCGAGCTTATTAGGTTGAAGCCTTTTGAAATAAGCGTCGCATCCCCAAACTTTAAGAAACGACAACTTAGGTTTCTTGCCAAACCAGAGTACATATGGTGTCGTCTCAACGTGTCGGCATTATGGGATCGGGGGTACCCAGATCTGCCTGCCTGCGGCCCATGGTGTGCCTCCTTCGACGGCCTGGTTTGGCCTAGCTGCAAGACCCCCCAAGACAAGACCGTCATGAGCCCCCCTAGCCTCGCGAGGTGGGTGACACCAAGACCTCTCCAAGCCTGCCTCCCGAGGAGTGGAGATTTCTATGCAGGCACCCAGCCTCACGAGGCTGCGATGACGTGAGCCATGACTACCAAGGCCAGGCGGGCACCAGCGGGTGCAGAGGAGACAATTTCCTTTTTGGTGCTAAGGAGACAAGGACGAACGGGGGTTCGCAAGGAATCCCCCAAAGGTTTCCATTCCGGTGCAACAAGACCAACACCATGATCTCGGCAGGACGGATGTCATCGCCGAGCCTACTGCTGCGTCATGGCCAGAAGCGTTGCGGGGGAAGACCACCTTTTGTTAGAATAAGATGTACTACTTGTCCTCTTTCAAATTGGCCGTTGTGGGGTCCCTTCCCGCCTAAGTTATGAGGGAAGACGACCAAGGCCACAATAAAGAGAGACTAGCCTCCACCATAGGAGGGGATTGGATCCATTGCACCCTCACTTCCTGAGCCCTCATGGGGCTGCTCATCCACTATAATAGTTCATCTTCAGCCTCCTTGTGAGGCCAATCCACCACAAAGTAGGACTAGGGTTTTACATCACAAGGTGGCTCGAACCTGGGTAAACTATTGTGTTCATCTTATTTCCCGCTTGCGCGTACTCGACAAGTCTAGGCCATAAGGTGGTGAGCTTGAGATTAGCGTTGGAGGGGATATTTGCACATGCCCCAGAGTTCCAACCTTCCTGGGTCTGGGAGCCCTGAATGCGACATTTGGTGCGTCAGGTAGGAGTGTGTCGAAGCTTCGCCTCTTCACTGACTAGGCTCCACCCTTGCTCCATCGTCCCCATGGCGCGTGCCACCCTGCAGGCATGGCCCACCGAGGTGTACGGGAGCGCTGTGGGTTTCCCGGCCTTCACCCCCGGCCTACGCCGGGTGCACTAGCCCATGCGGTTCAGGCCAGCATTGCCCCCGCGGTAAGATGGTGTTGTGGACCCCGAGGAGTTCCTCCGATTGTATGCGCAGACCATCCATGTGGCGGGGGGCAATGACAAGGCCATGACAAACTGGCTCCCCCTGGCCCTCACAGAGGCCCCCCAATCTTGGCTTCGCGGCCTCCCGGACGCCTCGATCTCTTCCTGGGAGGAGCTCTACGACCAGTTTATTGCGCGCTTCGTGGCTCTGGTGCCCCATGTAGTCACATGCATCATCGGTAGGCCGTAGGCGCCTACTTCTGGCCAACACATCAAGCAGCTCTTTCGTCGAGCGAATGCTACTCGTCCGCGGCATGACTCTCCTCGAGGCCACGTGGCGCCTGAGGTCGACATCACCTTCGACTTCAGGGATCATCCCAAGACCACGGTCGCTGCAGGAACGCTTCACATGCTATGCATGCCTGCATCAACAATGTCACAGTCACCGAGAGCCTCATCGACGGTGGCGCCAGCCTTAACGTCCCCTCCGTGGAGACTTTCCACCTGCTCCAGGTGCCTTATGACCAACTCGCTCCCACCAAGCCCTTCTCAGGGGTGGTCAAGGGCTTGGCCACCCCCTGGCACAAGCTCATCGACTTCGATGTCACGCACATTGTCCTCTGGTACAACGCCATCCTGGGGTATCCGGCCCTCGCCAAGTTCATGGCAGTGACCCATCCGAGCTACAACATCGTCAAGATGCCAGGCAGCAGCGGCATGATAACCAACAAGTATAGGGGATCGCAACAGTTTTCGAGGGTAGAGTATTCAACCCAAATTTATAAATTCGTAACAAGGGGAGCCAAAGAATATTTTAAGGTATTAGAAGCTGAGTTGTCAATTGAACCACACCTAGAGATTAATTATCTGCAACAAAGTGATCAGTAGCAAAGTAGTATGATAGTTTTGATAATAGCAGCAGTAACGGTAACGGTAACAATGATATCAGTAATTTGGTAGCCAGTGTAACAGTGATTATAGAAGTAGTAACTTATCAAGAACAATATAGGATAAATTCGTAGGTATTGGATCGATGACTTGTTCGATGATATTCATCATGAGACAGTTATAACCTAGGGCGATACGACACTAGCTCCAGTTCATCGATATAATGTAGGCATGTATTCGGTAAATAGTCATACGTGCTTATGGAAATAACTTGCATGACATCTTTTGTCCTACCCTCCTGTGGCAGCGGGGTCCATATTGGAAACTAAGGGATATTAAGGCCTCCTTTTAGTAGAGAACCGGAACAAAGCATTAACACATAGTGAATACATGAACTCATCAAACTACGGTAATCACCGGGAGTGGGCCTGGCTATTGTCACTCCGGGGTTGTCGGATCATAACACGTAGTAGGTGACTATAACTTGCAAGGTCGGATCTAGAACATGGATATAATGGCGATAAAATAAACAGTTCAGATCTGAAATCATGGAATCCGGGCCCAGAGTGACAAGCATTAAGCATGTCAAAGTCATAACAACATCAATCTAAGAACATAATGGATACTAGGGATCAAGCCCTAAGAAAACTAACTCGATTACATGATGAATCTCATCCAACTCCTCACCGACCAGCGAGCCTATGAAGGAATTAGTCACTCTCGGTGGGGAGCATCATGGAATTGGCGATGGAGAAGGGTTGGTGATGATGAAGAATGAAGACCCCCCTCTCCGTAGCTCCAAACGGACTCCAGATCTACCCTCCCGAGGAAGAATAGGGCTTGGCGGCGGCTCTGTCTTATGGATCACGATAACTCTTTTTCCCTGATTTTTTCTGGAAAAACAGGATTTTATAGCATTGGTTTCAGGGTCTGTAGGGCCACCAGGTGGGGACAACACACTTGGGCGTGCCTAGTGAGGGGGGCGCACCCTGGTGGGTTGTGCCCACCTAGGTGCCACCCCTTCGATAGGTCTTGGCTCCAGAAATTCTTATATATTATATAAAAATTCCCCACAAAGCTTCGTTCCATTTCGAGAAATTTTATTTCTGCACAAAAAACAACACCATGGTAGTTCTGCTGAAAACAATGTCAGTCCGGAGTTAGTTTCATTCAAATCATGCAAATTAGAGTCCAAAACAAGAGGAAAAGCGTGAGGAGAAGTACATACGTTGGAGACGTATCAACTCTCCCAAGCTTAAACCTTTGCTTGTCCCCAAGCAATTCAGTTAATAAATTGAAAGTGAAAAAGAAAAACTTTACGAACTCTTTTGATCTTGATTGCATAAATAAGCTTAAACAGCACCCAGTTTTTCAGCCAACATTATAACTAACCATGTCGACAATAACTCTTAAAGATTATATTAACTCGTATCAATGACATAATCAGCTAGCAAGCAATAATAAGACATCTCAAACGGCAACACGGTGTCAAAACAACCATGATATAATATGACAATAGTGGTATCTCGCTAGCACTTTCTAAGACCGCAAAACATAAATGTAGAGCACCTCCAAAGTCCAAGCAGCGACTAAACATTGTAATTCATGGTAGAAAAGATCAAGTCATGATGCACCCAACATTAGCTACACACAATGCATAAGTCATGACAGCTGTGCTCTCAGGTTCTGGCGCTTTTTTAGAAGGTGATGACACAACATAAAAGTAAATAGATAGTCCCTTCACAGAGGGAAGCATTGATTTGCAGAGGTGCCAAAGCTCAAGTTTTTAAAACAGTGATAAATGATATTTTGAGACATGCACCCTTCTCATTTACTTCATGACTATCAGTTATCAATATCTCCCATGCTAAACAAGCTAGTGGCAGTTCCCAAGCGATAAAAAGTAAATGTTTTGACTCCATGGGGAGTTTTTGTTTGATTATTTGAGCAATTAACTCTTTTTGTGTTTTGCATTTTGGGACTAGGCATCCCTATTATCGCCCTTTTCTCATGCGATGGCGAGTGAATAAACACTCGACCTGAGAATAACCCGCTTAGCATGGAAGATATCGTCTACCTCCTGTCATTCCATGAACGATCCAGTCACACAACACAGATATTTTTTTAGAATTTTTAGAGGTGGCACATGCAAATTTACTTAGGACGGCAGGGTAATACCACGTATAGCTATATATGGTGGACTTATCTGGAGTACCTTTGGGTTCTGGGTTTTTTATGTACAAGCAGAATCCCCACTCAGTACAGGCGAAGGCTAGCAATTATATTGAGAAGCGACCAGCTAGAGAGCAACAACCATCATGATCATGCATTATGCATAAGTAACATTGGACACTAGCATGAGTAGGATATGAACACCATGAACATAAATATCATAGAGGCTATTGTAACGCCCTCGATGCGGCTATATCTCCCACGTGTCGAAGCACGACTTAGAGGCATAACCGCATTGAAAGCAATGTCGCAAGTGAGGTAATCTTCGCAACAACCCATGTAATACATAAGGGAAAGAGATACATAGTTGGCTTACAATCGCCACTTCACACAATACATGAATAAAGCATTACATCATCCAGATACAATCAAGGTCCGACTACGGAACCAAAATAAAAGAAGACTACCCCAAATGCTACACAGATCCCCGATCGACCCCAACTCGGCTCAACTACTGATCAACTAGAATGAAACAACGCAAAGGACAAGATCTTCATCGAGCTCCTCCATGAGCTTGATTGTGTTACCTGCACGATATCATCGGCACCTGCAAACTGGTTTTGGAAGTATTCGTGAGTCACGGGGACTCAGCAATCTCACACCCTCGCAATCAAGACTATTTAAGCTTATAGGAAGGGTAAAAGTATGAGGTGGAGCTGCAGCAATCGACTAGCATATTTGGTGGCTAACATACGCAAATGAGAGCGAGAAGAGAAGGCAAAGCACGGTCGAGAAACTATGATCAAGAAGTGATCCTAGAACAACCTACGTCAAGCATAACTCCAACACCGTGTTCACTTCCCGGACACCGCCGGAAAGGGACCATCACGGTTACACATGCGGTTGATGCATTTTAATTAAGATCAACTTTAGGTTTTCTACAACCGGACATTAACAAATTCCCATCTTCCCATAACCGCGGGCACGGCTTTCGAAAGTTCAAATCCCTGCAGGGGTGTCCCAACTTAGCCCATCACAAGCTCTCACGGTCAACGAAGGATATTCCTTCTAGCGGGAAGACCCGATCAGGCTCGGAATCCCGGTTACAAGACATCCTTGACAATGGTAAAACAAGTCCAGCAAAGCCACCCGAATGTGCCGACAAATCCCGATAGGAGCTGCACATATCTCGTTCTCAGGGCACACCGGATTATCCAAGGTTCCGGTAGGCCAGCCCAGAGTTGCCCCTGGTGGCCACCGGCAGCTGACATGATGGATCAACACTCAGAGGAGCACTAGCCCGGGGGTTTAAATAAATATGATCCTTGAGTCTACAGAACCCAAGGGAAAGAAAAGGCTAGGTGGAGAATGGTAAAACCAATGTTGGGCCTTACTGGAGGAGTTTTATTCAAGGCGAACTGTCAAGGGGTTCCCATTATAACCCAACCGCGTAAGGAACGCAAAATCCGGGAACATAACACCGATATGACGAAAACTAGGGCGGCAAGAGTGGAACAAAACACTAGGCATAAGGCCGAGCCTTCCATCCTTTACCAAGTATATAGATTCATTAATTAAATAAGAGATATTGTGAAATCCCAACAAAATATCCATGTTCCAAACATGGAACAAGCTCCAATCTTCACCTGCAACTAACAACGCTATAAGAGGGGCTGAGCAAAGCGGTAACATAGCCAAACAACGGTTTGCTAGGACAAGGTGGGTTAGAGGCTTGGCTTAACAAAATGGGAGGCATGATAAGGAAGTGGTAGGTATCGCAGCATAGGCATAGCAAAAAGCGAGCAACTAGCAAGCAAAGATAGAAGTGATTTTGAGGGTATGGTCATCTTGCCTGAGATCCCGTAAGGAAGAAGAACGAGACCATGAAGAATAAACAAACGAACGTAGTCGAACGGGTCCTCACAAACGCGACATTATCGGAACTAACCCGAAGAAGCAACACTAGAAAGAAGCAAACACATAGTAAACAAACATCACATAAAATTGGCATGATGCACAATCAAGTATGATGCATGTCCGGTTTAATGATGCATGACATGGCAAAGCAAGAGCACGAACAAAACTACAAGTTAAGTGGAGCTCAATATGCATCGGGATGCATATTGACAAAACACCACATCAATTATTTAGTTCTCTCCCGTTTAAGTACTCAACAATATTAAATGTTGTTAAACATGGCAAGAGGTGAAACATGAGTAGAATACATAGTTAGACAATTTAAATGAGGCCGGAAACAACAACAATTCCGGTAACTCCCCGTATGCATTAGCAATCAGGTGCAACAACAATTTTAAACATTTAAATGTTATTATCATGATGCGAATGACATGTGCAAGTTTTATGCAGTTTTTATTAAAAGTTGACATGACCATAAAATGGAGCATTTGTCATCGTGGCAGAAAAAAGGGTGCCACAGCAACGATTACGGAAACGGTGCCACGGCAATGTTCCAGTTCCAGAAACTCGATTGAGATGCCGGTGGAAAAGAACAAGTGTGGCGGGAGTGTGTCATGCGATGAACGGTGTGGTGCTCCCGGTTACCGGGTTCCCACGAGAAGACGGTATGGCAACGGGGAACATGCAAGAAACATGTCGGGCACGGTGCAAACGCGAGCATATCATACAACACACATGCGTTCTTTCACGGGCATCGTCTCGGTGGTTATACCTGTGAAGCGTGCATTTCCGAGGCGGTTCTAGTTCGTTGAGGGAAGTAAAGGAAGTAGGCGTTCCGCGACGGTAGTAGAAGTAGTGGTACTATCGGTCCTCGATGGTAGTGGAAGTAGTGGTCCATGAGTCGACGAGGAAATGGTCGTTCATGTTCAAGGAGCGGTAGTGGTACATGGTCGTCATCGAACTTGGCATCACAACGCGTAGACGTACATATTCCATAGATGTTCATGTCATCGGTGTCGTGGTACTTGGGGTCTTCGGACTTGCCGGTCCATTCGTTCGGAGAGGTACTTGATGACTCCAACGTCTTCGGGGCGACGGTAGTGGTACACACGAGGGTAGACGAACTTAACGGATCCGAGGGGTCCGGACGTCGTGGTACTTGTCGATCCGAGTCTTGAGACATACTAGGCATCGGTGCGTTCGGGGAACTCGGCGTGTCCAAAACGTAGCAGAACAAGGACCCGGTTGCGGTCGTGTGGACGTTCAATGAAGACGAACTTGCCGATCAAAGCCAAATTGAAACCAGCCAAGGAGGCCTCGGGTGGGCAGTAGCAAGGCAGGCTACAACACACAACTGTGGACCATGGAGAGATCGAGCTGGACATCGAGGAGGGCAGCAGAGGCGACGGGCAGAGCAGAGGGGCCAAGGCCATGGCGTGCGGTGGAGAAGTAGGGCCAGGGGCGCGTCGAGAGGGTGCAGTAGCTACTGCTGCTAATGGCGGCGAGGTACTTGGTGGCGACGAGGAGAAACGGGAGGAGAAGCGCACGGGAGAAGAGCTGCTCCGGCGGGACTGCTCCGGTGACCAGTCTGCAAGGTCGTGTCGCTGCGAAGAGCGTAGCTGGCGAGGTCGAGGTCGAGCGATGGTGAGAGGCGAAGTGGACGACTTCGGCCTGGCACGACGGAGGCAAAGCAGAGGAGGCGGCGAAGCAGAGGGAATGAGAAGCATGGTGGCTCCATGGCTGGCTTCAGCCCACGGCGCGGGGTCTGGTTCGAGCGGTGCAAGGAGGCACGGGATCCGTGAGCAGAGGGGCTGAGCAGTAGCTCAGACGGCGAGGCGAGGAGAAGCAGAGGACGGGGAGGTGCTGGCGTGGGGAGCCGAGGCTGGCGGATCGGGGGCGCTTCCTGGCGATGGTGTATGCGTGTGCGTGTGTGGCAGTGCTGGGAGATCGAAGAGAGAGGAGGGGAGGATCCAGCACGGCCTCCTGGCTCGATGCGTGCGTGTGGCGGCGCGAGGGGACGAGGAAGGGATCGAGAGGAGGAGGTAGGTCGAGGATAGGGTTGAGAAGGGGTGCCGGCTGGGCTAGGAAGGGATATATGGGCCTTAGAGCCGGCTAGGTTTAGGTGCGGCTGGGCCTAAATGGCCTGTTGGGCTCCCTTATTTCCTTTTTATATCTATCTGCCTATTAAATAAACAGCCAACAAAAGGGAAAGGCCATGGATATTGGGTAAGAAATAGAAAGAAGTAAGGATACATATGGACTCCTGGAATTAAGCACCATTTTATAAAATTGGTTTGGGCATTTTAGATGTAGAAAAATAAAACAAGTTTGAATAAAATTCAAATTTGAGGCATTTTTGAACCTAACCAAAACAACTCCAAAAAGGCTGAATCTTGACATAGAGGTATAGGGCATGGTGCATCACTCATTGACAAAGATTGAACATTAATGGAGAAGGGAGAAATGGCACTTGCACCAAGGAAGGAAAAAGAAGTAATGGGGGAGGTGATGATACATGGGTCAAATGCAAAGCCAAACAACATTACAAACATAATGCAAGCACAACGAGATGGATACCACAATGCACATGATGAATGCAAAATGACAAGAGGCACAAATGCAATGTGACAATGGTGAGCATGTCAATGCAATATAACCAAAGATGACCATGATGCAAGAAACAACATATGACAAAGGCACCATCAAGATCATGGCAACAAACAATTGGAACACCCAACCTCGACAAAATAAAAGGAAGGTAACTAGAGCATCGGTCTCGGGGCGTCACAAAACTCCACCACTACGAGAGGATCTCGTCCCGAGATCTAGGATGGCACCGGAGGGAAACGGAAGAGGAAGAGAACAGGTAAAACTAAGTTGCTTCTTCGACAAACGAGTGAAACCACGAACCTTGAGAGGTTGAACAAATTGAAAGAAAGAATGCAACGAAGAAGAACAAAGTTGAAAGCACTCCGGTAGGGAAGAGTAACAAGGAAGAACAAATTCGGACAACACTCCGGTTGAAAAGTGATATGAAACTTGATAAGATGGAAAGAACTTGAGCAAAGGACACAACACTCCGGTTAAATGGAGAAACCAAGAAAAGAACACGATCCTGACAAAACAAGAAGATGGGTTGAAGAGAGCAACATCACAATGCCTCCGGAACAAAAGTAAGAATGGAATGGAATGAACAAAGGGAAACAGGATCTTGAGAGAGCGCGCTTACAACAAATGCTAGAACGGAGTTGTTGGAAAACCAACAACGAAAATAGTAAGCTTGATGTGGGCTTATGGAAACATCTCAGAATATGAGGTGACAACCTGCCACTAACGGAAATGATAGATGGGAATGATATGAACAAGGAGATGAGAAAGTATTTCACCGGGATTATAAAGAAGAGCTTGGGTCCTTTATAAAGCACCATAAATAGCAACAATCCTTAGGATAAGCTTTAGGTGAAGTATAACCCAAGATAATTCCATCGAAGAGGTTGATGGATTTAAAATATCTAATACTTGATAACTTGTGAATCATGAAACACGAAGGAAAATTATCAATAATGACATAACAACACCTCCGATGATACGGTAGAAAGAATTGCACTCCGGATTGCAAGATGAAGAATGCTTGAGCTCCTCTGAAAAGAATGTTGATGAACCCTTTGAGAAGGAATTAAATCTTTGATGAGCCATCATGAAGAAACTCTCGAAGAACTCCGATAATGAAAGGATGATCAAATGAAAGGAAAGATAAGTAGAGAACACAAGGTGAAGCCTTGCGATGATTGCATGAAGCTCTGCGACGAGATAAGTTGAAACTTGGAACTCTGGAAAAGAAAAGATGAATCAAGTGAAACTGAGAATTTGAAGAACCTCCGGAATAGGGAGTTGAATTTAGTCGATGAAACAAGAATAATAATTACATTGTGCTTATCCTTCATCAATGAAATTGATGACAACCAAAGGATTTGGCATACTACTTATTCTCGTAGGAAGGATTAAGAGAGATATAGCGTAAACATGGGAAGGTCTTCAATGAACCGCCGGTAGGATTGAAACAACGAATGAATTAATATGATAAACGAAGGAAGAGGAACTCTTGAACGAACCACCGTAAGAATTGAAAATGAACGAAGAGAAGATAAAGAAACACCGAGAAGAATTATAAAATGAATGAAGATGCTTGAGAGGATTTAGATACATGAGAACAAAGAGATCACGAGCCGATTAGATATCACTTGAACAAAGCACCAGTAAGATTGGAGAATGATAACTGAAAGCTGAGAATGAATAAACCTGAATTGATGGACTCCAAATAGGTGAAAGGAATTATCACAATCAAAACAATTATGAGAGGATGGCCTTGAACTAGAACCACGAATCTTGAAGAGAATGGAGCAAGATTGAGAGAAAATTCTTCTTCGATCTTCAAAATCTGAGAATTACGAGAAGAAACACCACCATAAATTGTTGAGACACTCCGGAATGAAGAATGGAAAGTTTGAGCCAATGGTGAAAAGAATTTGAAAGATCTTGGAGAAAGACATTTGACTGGTGATAAAACATTCTTAAGTCAAACTTTAGAAAAGAATTTGAGATGCTCCAGAAAAATAAGAAGAGTCAGGTAAGATCCTGGGAAAAAAACCTGTGGGTTAGGGCCCACTCAAAAGGAACACCGTTGAAAAGATTTGAAGAGAGATAGATAGCGCCGGTTGAATAAAATGGCTTGAATGAGATAACAACCTTGGAATAGGTTTGAACGGATCTTGAAGGAAAAGACGAGCCTTCCGAGATATCTTTAGCACTCCGGAATAATTGAATAGCGATAAATGAATGAATATGATGAGCACCGGCATGAGAAGGTATTTGAAACGAGTTAAAAGGGATATGATCCAAAAAGTTTGAATTGAATCCACCGGAGAAGAAAAAGGAATGAGGAATGACGAACTAGAAGAGCATCTTCATGTGAACCACCGGGTAAGAATATTGACGGAAAAGAATGGAGAGACTTCACATCCATAAGATGGATACTTGATTAAGAAATATGAGTCCTTGAAGAAACAAGGGTGGGAGGGAGGGACAACAAAGACAACTTGGGATGGATGAAACGAACACCGCTTAGAAAGCTGAGATTGAATCTTGCGGATTTTGAAAATGAACGGATCCGCTTGACGAGAGACATACCGGTTGAAAAGGATTGACATGACAATCTCGATTATCATGAAGGGTTTGTATTCACATTGGAACATGAGAACACCGCTTAGGCAAGGTATGGAATCAACATTTGACTTCGAAGAAACTCGAATACCACAACTGAAAACAAAACAAAGGATTGGCTTGCAGAATAAGCCGGAACAAACATATGATAGAGATTTCGTCTGAAGTTTTCGTGGTGGGGCCTACACGGGCTCTATCATACAGCACCATCATGTACAAGGCAGTGCACATGACATACGAAGCGTCCCCGAGTCGGCATAGCCAAGGACTCTTTAAGACACAACCAGACCACTGTAAAACCAACCGTGAATAGGCGGACCACTAGACGTCGAACCCCAATTTCATATCATACATCCGTCGGAAAGATATCCTAAGAGCTACTTGAATTTCCACTTATAAACTCCCAAAACTTTCCGGTTATGCAATCAGGTGTTGGGGATACAGGGGAAGCATAATATCTCAACCCAAAACTTGCAAATCCTACATTCAGCTGTATCCATCCTTCAACACATAACCAAGAAACCTTCGGAAATCGTTTACCTCAACCTTCGAAAAGCATTTGTTATACAAGTTATGGAAATACTCCCGAACTCCCGCCCCAGTACTGGGTGGCGTCGAGGTTATCTCACCAACAACTGCATAAAAGAGATTTTCGATGTCGGCGAAACTAATCTCAGGTATTCCAGAACTGCAACGATAAAATTGTGACGACAACACCTCGGAGCTCAACTCCCCGGGACACTGTGCCAACCCCAAAATATCAGGAGGCACCAAGAACAATGTTCTCGTCACAAAACCATCGAAACGATTCCAAGATACCCGCGTGATCCTAAAAAAACTTCTAGTGAAATTTGAGAAGAGAAGAGTCAAAACTCTACGTCAGGATGCCTCACTAGAGCGACGAAGGAACTGAGGAGTAAAAATAATTCCTAACTCTCTGATATATATAATCCTAAATGACTCAAAACATTTTTCTAGACTCAACAACGCCAATGATTCGATCAAGCAGGGGGCTCCTAAGGTCGGGGATTGCTCTGATTACCAACTTCTAACCCTCTCGATGCGGCTATATCTCCCACGTGTCGAAGCACGACTTAGAGGCATAACCGCATTGAAAGCAATGTCTCAAGTGAGGTAATCTTCGCAACAACCGATGTAATACATAAGGGAAAGAGATACATAGTTGGCTTACAATCGCCACTTCCCACAATACGTGAATAAAGCATTACATCATCCAGATACAAACAAGGTCCGACTACGGAACCAAAATAAAAGAAGACTACCCCAAATGCTACACAGATCCCCGATCGACCCCAACTGGGCTCAACTACTGATCAACTAGAATTAAACAACGCAAAGGACAAGATCTTCATCGAGCTCCTCCATGAGCTTGATTGTGTCACCTGCACGGTATCATCGGCACCTGCAAACTGGTTTTGGAAGTATCTGTGAGTCACGGGGACTCAGCAATCTCACACCCTCGCGATCAAGACTATTTAAGCTTATAGGAAGGGTTAAAGTATGAGGTGGAGTTGCAGCAATCGACTAGCATATTTGGTGGCTAACATACGCAAATGAGAGCGAGAAGAGAAGGCAAAGCACGGTCGAGAAACTATGATCAAGAAGTGATCCTAGAACAACCTACGTCAAACATAACTCCAACACCGTGTTCACTTCCCGGACACCGCCGGAAAGGGACCATCATGGTTACACATGCGGTTGATGCATTTTAATTAAGATCAACTTCAGGTTTTCTACAACCGGACATTAACAAATTCCCATCTTCCCATAACCGCGGGCACGGCTTTCAAAAGTTCAAATCCCTGCAGGGGTGTCCCAACTTAGCCCATCACAAGCTCTCACGGTCAACGAAGGATATTCCTTCTAGCGGGAAGACCCGACCAGGCTCGGAATCCCGGTTACAAGACATCCTCGACAATGGTAAAACAAGTCCAGCAAAGCCACCTGAATGTGCCAAAAAATCCCGATCGGAGCTGCACATATCTCATTCTCAGGGCACACCGAATTGTCCAAGGTTCCAGTAGGCCAGCCCAGAGTTGCCCCTGGTGGCCACCGACAGCTGACAGGTTGGACCAACACTCAGAGGAGCACTGGCCCGGGGGTTTAAATAAAGATGACCCTTGAGTCTGCAGAACCCAAGGGAAAGAAAAGGCTAGGTGGCGAATGGTAAAACCAATGTTGGGCCTTGCTGGAGGAGTTTTATTCAAGGCGAACTGTCAAGGGGTTCCCATTATAACCCAACCACGTAAGGAACGCAAAATCCGGGAACATAACACCGATATGACGGAAACTAGGGCGGCAAGAGTGGAACAAAACACCAGGCATAAGGCCGAGCCTTCCACCCTTTACCAAGTATATAGATGCATTAATTAAATAAGAGATATTGTGATATCCCAACAAAATATCCATGTTCCAAACATGGAACAAGCTCCAATCTTCACCTGCAACTAACAACGCTATAAGAGGGGCTGAGCAAAGCGGTAACATAGCCAAACAACGGTTTGCTAGGACAAGGTGGGTTAGAGGCTTAGCTTAACAAAATGGGAGGCATGATAAGGAAGTGGTAGGTATCGCATCATAGGCATAGCAAAAGAGCGAGCAACTAGCAAGCAAAGATAGAAGTGATTTCGAGGGTATGGTCATCTTGCCTGAGATCCCGTAAGGAAGAAGAACGAGACCATGAAGAAGAAACAAACAAACGTAGTCGAACGGGTCCTCACAAACGTGACGTTATCGGAACTAACCCGAAGAAGCAACACCGGAAAGAAGCAAGCACATAGTAAACAAACATCACATAAACTTGGCATGATCCACAATCAAATATGATGCATGTCCGGTTTAATGATGCATGACATGGCAAAGCAAGAGCACGAACAAAACTACAAGTTAAGTGGAGCTCAATATGCATCGGGATGCATATTGACAAAACACCACATCAATTATTTAGTTCTCTCCCGTTTAAGTACTCAACAATATTAAATGTTGTTAAACATGGCAAGAGGTGAAACATGAGTAGAATACATAGTTAGACATTTTAAATGAGTCCGGAAACAACAACAATTCCGGTAACTCCCCGTATGCATTAGCAATTAGGTGCAACAACAATTTTAAACATTTAAATTTTATTATCATGATGCGAATGACATGTGCAAGTTTTATGCAGTTTTTATTAAAAGTTGACATGAGCATAAAATGGAGCATTTGTCATCGTGGCGGAAAAAAGGGTGCCACGGCGACGATAACGGAAACGGTGCCACGACAACGTTCTGGTTCCAGAAACTCGATTGAGATGCCGGTGGAAAAGAACAAGTGTGGCGGGAGTGTGTCATGCGATGAATGGTGGGGTGCTCCCGGTTACCGGGTTCCCACGAGACGACGGTATGGGAACGGGGAACATGCAAGAAACATGTCGGGCATGGTGCGAACGCGAGCATATCATACAACACACATGTGTTCTTTCACGGGAGTCGTCTCGGTGGTTATACCTGCGAAGCATGCATTTCCAAGGCGGTTTGAGTTCGTCGAGGGAAGTAAAGGAGGTAGGCGTTCCGCGACGGTAGTAGAAGTAGTGGTACTATCGGTCCTCGATGGTAGTGGAAGTAGTGGTTCACGAGTCGAAGAGGAAATGGTCGTTCATGTTCGAGGAGTGGTAGTGGTACACGGTCGTCATCGAACTTGGCATCACAACGCGTAGACGGACATATTCCATAGATGTTCATGTCATCGGTGTCGTGGTACTTGGGGTCTTCGGACTTGCCGGTCCCGTTCGTTCGAAGAGGTACTTGATGACTCCAACGTCTTCGGGGCAACGGTAGTGGTACACACGAGGGTAGACGAACTTGACGGATCCGAGGGCTCCGGACGTCGTGGTACTTGTCGATCCAGGTCTTGAGACATACTAGGCATCGGTGCCTTCGAGGAACTCGGCCTGTCCAAAACGTAGCAGAACAAGGCCCCGGTTGCGGTCGTGTGGACATTCAGTGAAGACGAACTTGCTGGTCAAAGCCAAATTGAAACCAGACCAAAGAGGCCTCGGGTGGGCAGCAGCAAGGCAGGCTACATCACACAATTGTGGACCACGGAGAGGTCGAGCTGGACGTCGAGGAGGGCAGCAGAGGCGACGGGCGGAGTAGTGGGGCCAAGGCCATGGCGTCCAGAGGAGAAGTAGGACCAAGGGCGTGTCGAGAGGGTGCAGTAGCTGCTGCTGCTACCGGTGGCGAGGTACTTGGTGGCGACTAGGAGAAACGGGAGGAGAAGCGCGCGGGAGAAGAGCTGCTCCAGCGGGACTTCTCCGGTGACCAATCCGCAAGGTCGTGTCATTGCGAAGAGCGTAGCTGGCGGGGTCGAGGTCGAGCCTCGGTGAGAGGCGAAGTGGATGACTTCGGCCTGGCACGACGGAGGCAAAGCAGAGGAGGGGGGCGGAGCAGAGGGGATGAGAAGCATGATGGCTCCATGGCCGGCTTCAGCCCACGGTGCGGGGTCTGGTTCGAGCGGTGCAAGGAGGCACGGGATCCATGAGCAGCGGGGCTGAGCAGTAGCTCAGACGGTGAGGCAAGGAGAAGGAGAGGACGGGGAGGTGCTGACATGGGGAGCCGAGGCTGGCCGATCGGGTGCACTTCCTAGCGACGGTGTATGTGTGTGCCTCTGTGGCAGTGCTAGGAGATCGAAGAGAGAGGAGGGGAGGATCGAGCACGGCCTCCTCGCTCGATGCGTGCATGTGGCGGCGCGAGGGGACGAGGAAGGGATCGAGAGGAGGAGGTAGGTCGAGGCTAGGGTTGAGAAGGGGTGCCGGCTGGGCTAGGAACGGATAGATGGGCCTTAGAGCCGGCTAGGTTTAGGTGCAGCTGGGCTTAAATGGCCTGTTGGGCTCCCTTATTTCCTTTTTATATCTATCTACCTATTAAATAAACAGCCAACAAAAGGGAAAGGCCAGGGATATTGGGTAAGAAATAGAAAGAAGTAAGGATACATATGGACTCCTGGAATTAAGCACCATTTTATAAAATTGGTTTGGGAATTTTTAGAGGTAGAAAAATAAAACAAGTTTGAATAAAATTGAAACTTGAGGCATTTTTGAACCTAACCAAAACAACTCCAAAAAGGCTGAATCTTGACATAGCGGTATAAGGCATGGTGCATGACTCATTGACAAAGATTGAACATTAATGGAGAAGGGAGAAATGGCACTTGCACCAAGGAAGGAAAAAGAAGTAATGGGGGAGGTGATGATGCATGGGTCAAATGCAAAGCCAAACAACATTACAAACATAATGCAAGCAAAACGAGATGGATACCACAATGCACATGATGAATGAAAAATGACAAGAGGCACAAATGCAATGTGACAATGGTGAGCATGTCAATGCAATATAACCAAAGATGACCATGATGAAATAAACAAAATATGACAAAGGCACCATCAAGATCACGGCAACAAACAATTGGAACACCCAACCTCGACGAAATAAAAGGAAGGTAACTAGAGCATCGGTCTCGGGGAGTCACAGCTATGTTGGTTTTGATTCAACTACATGCATGAACATGTGCCAAGTCAAGCCACTAGAACATTCAGAGGAGGATACTGATGTCGCTTGAAGCTACGTCGGTATTTCCCCAAAGAGGAAGGGATGATGCAGCATAGCAGCGGTAGGTATTTCCCTCAGATATGAAACCAAGGTTATCAAACTAGTAGAAGAACCAAGCAACACAACGTAAATAGCCCCTGCCCACGGATAACAAATCCTCACAACCCGGTGTGTTAAAGGGGTTGTCAATCCCTTTCGGGTAATGGCGCCCCAAACGGTGCTTGGACGGGAGAAAGTTGTGAATAGATTGAATAAATAGATCGCAAATCAAATAAATTGCAGGAAAGTATTTTTGTATTTTTGGTTTAACAGAACTGAAAATAAAAGCAAATAAAAGGTAGATCGCAAAGGCAAATATATGAGAAAGAAGACCCGGGGGCCGTAGGTTTGACTAGTGGCTTCTCTTGAGAAAAATAGCAAACAGTGGGTAAACAAATTACTGTTGGGCAATTGATAAAACCTCAACTAATTATGACGATATCCAGGCAATGATCATTACATAGGCATCACGTCCAAGATTAGTAGACCGACTCCTGCCTGCATCTACTACTATTACTTCACACATCAATCACTATCCAGCATTCATCTAGTGTATTAAGTTCATGGAAAACGGAGTAGTACAATAAGAACAATGACATGATGTAGACGAAATCCATTTATCTATGGCGGTAGATATAGATCCCATCTTTTTATCCTTAGTAGCAACGAAACATACGTGTCGGTTCCCTTTCTATCACTCGGATCAAGCATCGTAAGATCGAACCCACTACCGGGCACCTCTTCCCATTGCAAGATAAATAGATCAAGTTGGCCAAACAAAACCCAAATATCAGAGTGGAAATACGAGGCCATAAGAGATCATGCATAAAAGAGATCAAAGTAACTCAAATACTTTCATGGATATAAAAAGATAGATCTGATCATAAACTCAAAGTTCATCGATCCCAACAAACACACCGCAAAAGAGTTACATCACATGGATCTCCAGGAGACCATTGTATTGAGAATTCAGCGAGAGAGAGAGAGAGAGGAAGCCATCTAACTACTAACTACGGACCCGAAGGTCTACAAAGAACTACTCATGCATCATCGGAGAGGCACCAATGGAAGTGGTGAACCCCTCCGTGATGGTGTCTAGATTGGATATGGTGGTTCTGGACTCTGCGGCGGCTGGATGAATATTTCGTCGAATCCCCTAGGGTTTTGGGAATATTGGGGTATTTATAGAGCAAAGAGGCGGTCCGGGGGGCACCCGAGGTGGGCACAACCCACCAACACACTTGAATATTCACTACAGCCAATAGTTAAGAATGATTATATTGCCTGCTAGTTGGTGCTTTTATAAGAGAATATGGAGACTCAAAATAAAAATTGCATAAAGTAAAATATAGGCCCTATGCAGAGAGAAGTAGGGATTTGTAGAGGTGCTCAAGCTCAAAGTGAAAAATTTGAGATAAAAACATTTTGGGAGGTTTATCCATCACACCAACGAAAACGACTTAGAGTTCCCAATACTTTCCATGCATAGATATATCATAGGCGGTTCCCAAACAGAAAATAAATATTATTCCTTTTTCCATCATAACTTTCACTTTTCAAGGCTAGCCATATCCACGGTTGCCCTCCATACCAACACTTCCTAAGGAATTTATTGTTTGACAACATAATGTAAATTCATTTGTTTTGGCATTTCGGGACTGGGCATCCCTAATACATTTTCCTTACTCTCGTGCAATGACAAGTGAATAAACACTCATCTTGAGAATAACACATCTAGCATGGAAAAAATTAGCCACCCCTCACTGCTCTGCGAGAGAAACAAACACACAAAAGAGAAATTTATTTTAAAAATTAGAGGTGGCATATGTAAATTTTCTTAGAACGGCACAAGAAAATCGCACATAGGTAGATATAGTGGACTCATGTGGCAAAACTAGTTTAATGGATTTTGGATGCACAAGTAGAGGTCATACTTAGTGCAAAATGAAGGCTAGCAAAAGATTGGGAAGCAACCAACCAAGAAATGAATAATCTCATAAGCAAGCATTAAGCATAATTAACACCGAATAATACACCACAAGTAGAATATACTTTTCATTGGATGATTATTGACTTTCGTGCATGCATAGGGAATCACAAACCTTAACACCAATATTCTTACTAAAGCATAATTACTCATCAACATGACTCACATATCACATCATCATATCTCAAAACTATTGCTTAGAATCAAGTTTATTTTGTCCAATGATCTTCATGACACTTTTTTTATTTATCCTTCTTGGATATCTATCACTTAGGGAATAATTTTAATGTGTTGCTTTTCATAAGCTCAAACAAATGTAAGTGAAGATCATGAGCATAACAAATTTTCTTTCTCTCAAAATAATTTAAGTGAAGCAAGAGAGAATTTCTTCAAAATTTTAGTAACTCTCAAATTAATCTAAGTGAAGAAAGAGAGCATTTCTTCAAAAATAACAAGCACACCGTGCTCAAAAATATATAAGTGAAGCACTAGAGAAAGTCCATTTCTCATAAAAATTGAAGTGAAGCATAGAGAGCAATTCTAACAAGTCAAGATATAATTTTGGCTCTCTCAAATAGGTGTGTCTAGAAAGGATTGATGACTTAAAACACAAAATAAAACAAGCAAAGACACATATCATACAAGACGATCCAAGAAAAACACATATCATGTGACGAATAAAAATATAGTCTTGAGTAAAATACCGATAGTTGTTGGAAGAAAGCGGGGATGCCATTCGTGGGCATCCCCGAGCTTAGTTGGTTGCTCATACTTGGATAATATCTTGGGATTCTGGGTCATCCCCAAGCTTAGGCTCTTACATCCTTCCTTCATCCATCATAAGATGACCCAAAACTTGAAAACTTCAATCACACAAAACTCAACAAAGCCTTCGTTAGATCCGTTAGTATAAGAATAATATATAGCTACTATAAGTGATGTATCAAACCAATTCATATTTTGTTTTTGTATTATATCTACTATATTCCAAATTTTCTATGGCAAAAACTCATCAAAGAAAACCATAGAGCCATCAAAGTAAACACACAACACAAAGAAAACAGAATCTGTCAAAACAGAACAGTCTATAGAAATCTGACTATTTCGAATACTTCTGTAACTCAAAAAACTCTATAAAATAGGACGACCTGAGAAATTTGTATATTGATCTACTGCAATTGGAATGGGTAATTTATCGCTCTCTGGTAAAAATGAAAATTAATTTCATGAGCATAAAAGTTTCTGTTTTTTCAGCAAGATCAAACAACTATTGCCCAAGAAGATCCTAAAGGCTTTACTTGGCACAAACACTAACTAAAACACAAAAAAACAAAAATCATAACAGTATCATAATTGTGCTAACACTCAAAAATAGGAAGCAAAAAGGAAAAATAAATTTTATTCATTGGATTGCCTCCCAACAAGCGTTATAGTTTTACGCCTTAGCTAGGCATAAAGCAAGGATCTAAGTTTTGTCATCTTTGTCCAACTCTTCAATCAAACACTTAGAATCCTTCAAAGATTCAACATAAAGATTTTGAATAGCAATACTTCTAGGAGTTAATTTAAAGATTTCATTCCTGCAAAAAGGATCTCTTATCACTTCAACAAAATCAGGATGGATACTAATCATCTTAAGATATCCTTTATTGCTATCACTAGAAGTTGCACCCTTGTTTCTAGATCTCCTACTCTTTACGGGAGTTTCCTCAATAATTTTAGTGGTAGTAAAAGCCGTGCTTAGATACTAAAGATTTCTTCCAATTTATCGATCTGAGACGGACTTTCTTCTATTCTTTCATGGATTAAGGTATCCCTCTCTTTTATCAACTTAAAAATATTGCCTACTTTTGACCCAATATTACTAGCAAAATTATGCATCTTTTTATGTATAATTTCCATATGATCTTTAGTGAGTATTTTCCTTTCGATAGCATCTAGTCTTTCCATAGAATGCTCAAAAGTCAAAATTGTTTCATTAACCATAAGAGGTGGTGAGCCCACTAAATTTCCCATAGCATTAAGAGCATCAAAAGGAGGACTCATTAAGAAATTTCCACCGGTAATCGTATCAAGGACGAATCTATACCAAGTAGTGATGCCAACATAAAAACAACGCAGAAGCACAATGGTAGATTGCTTACAGGTAGATCTATTATAAGCATTGCAAATTCTATACCAAGCATATTTTAAACTTTCTCCTACCCTTTGTTTAAAGTTTAGAACCTCATTCTCGGGAGTGGAAGCAATAAAGGAGGAATTATCCATAACAGCAAACAAGATCTCACACACAAAAACAGATCCGAGAAGAAAACGGCGAACGGAAAAAGGGAGGCGAATAAAACGGCATTTTTTGTGAAGTGGGGGAGAGGAACACGAGAGGCAAATGATGAATAATGTAACTTGCGAGGAGATGAAATTTGTGATTAGGAACCTGGTTATGTTGAAGATCTTCCCCGACAACGGTGCCAGAAACTACTTTTGATGTTGCTCGAAGCTACGTCGGTATTTCCCCGAAGAGGATGGGATGGTGCACCATAGAGGCGGTAGCTATTTCCCTCAGATATGAAACCAAGGTTATCGAACCAGTAGGAGAACCAAGCAACACAACATAAACAACCCCGGCACACAGATAACAAATCCTCGCAACCCGACGTGTTAAAGGGGTTGCCAATCCCTTTCGGGTAATGGCGCCTCAAATGGTGCATGGACGGGAGAAAGTTGTGAATAGATTGAATAAATAGATCACAAATAAAATAAAGTGCAGAAAAGTATTTTTGTATTTTTGGTTCAATAGATCTGAAAATAAAAGAAAATAAAATGTAGATCACAAAGGCAAATATATGAGAAAGAAGACCCGGGGGCCGTAGCTTTCACTAGTGGCTTCTCTTGAGAAAAATAGCAAACGGTGGGTAAACAAATTACTATTGGGCAATTGATAGAACCTCAAATAATTATGACGATATCCAGGCAATGATCATTACATATTCATCACATCCAAGATCACTAGACCGACTCCTGCCTGCATCTACTACTATTGGTCCACACATCGACCGCTATCCAGCATGCATCTGTATTAAGTTCATGGAAAACGAAGTAATGCAATAAGAACAATGACATGATGTAGACGAGATCCATTTATCTATGGTGGTAGATATAGATCCCATTTTTATATCCTTAGTAGCAACGATACATACGTGTCGGTTCCCTTTCTGTCACTGGGATCAAGCACTGTAAGATCGAACCCACTAGCGGGCACCTCTTCCCATTGCAAGATAAATAGAAAACCCAATTATCGGAGAAGAAATACGAGGCTATAAGAGATCATGCATAAAATATATCAAAGTAACTCAATTACTTTCATCGATATAAAAAGATAGATCTGATCATAAACTCAAAGTTCATCGATCCCAACAAACGCACCACAAAAGAGTTACATCATATGGATCCCCAAGGGACCATTGTATTGAGAATTCAGCGAGAGAGAGAGAGAGAGAGTGGAAGCCATTTAGCTACTAACTACGGACCCGAAGGTCTACAAAGAACTACTCACGCATCATCGGAGAGGCACCAATGGAAGTGGTGAACCCCTCCATGATGGTGTCTAGATTGGATCTGGTGGTTATGGACTCTACGGTGGCTGGATGAATATTTCGTCCAGTCCCCTAGGGTTTTGGGAATATTGGGGTATTTATAGAGCAAAGAGACGGTCCGGGGGGCGCCCGAGGTGGGCACAACCCACCAAGGCGCCTGGGCTTCCTGGCGCGCCCTGGTGGCTTGTCTCCTCCTCGGGACTCCCCCAGGTGAACCAGGGCCCAACATCTTCCTTCTGGTCCATAAAAAATCTCCGTAAAGTTTTGTGGCATTTGGACTCCGTTTGATAGTGATTTTCTGTGATGTAAAAAACATGGAAAAAATAGCAACCGACACTTGGCACTATGTCAATAGATTAGTACCAAAAAATGATATAAAATGACTATAAAATGATTATAGAACATCCAAGATTGATAATAAAACAGCGTGGAACAATCAAAACTTATATATACATTGGAGATGTATCAGATACCATATCATCATACTACATCACAATCATTTTAATGCAATGTTGATATCCAAGATAAATTATTATCCACTCCCAGCTACTTATACATGGCATGAGAAACTATAATCTCTTATTGTCATTGCAAACATGTTTAATCATAATGGGCTGAATCATGGATACTAGGTTAAACATATTTACACAAACAAAACAAGTCGAGCTCATACCAATTTCACTCTGCCACGACCAGTTCATCGAATATCGTCATTATTGCCTTTCACTTGCACGACCGAACGATATGAAAACAATAATAGTGCAAGAGTGCCATGGACTAAGCTGGAATACGCAAAACATTTTATTCAACAGGAGAAGACAAGGTAAAATGGGTTCTTTATTAGTTCAACAATTATTCATATGAGAGCCACTCAACATTTTCATCGTGGTCTTCTTGATCAACTACAAGTAATCTGTCAAGTGCAGGTGTGTCCTGGATGACCATACTGTGGTACAGATCTTGTTATGTCTTCCTGCCGCACCAGCAACACACGCAAATAGTCCGGAGAGTCATGGAGGTGATGTGGAAGGTACTCAACCCATTGATCACCTGAAGACGAAGGTACTCGAGTGTAGTACAGCCATGGAGCAGGCGCTCCATGTCACCCTTTGAGAGGCAGACGACGATGAGCTCGAGGTGCTTTAGTCGTGGTAGAATAAGAGCGGGCGCGTCATTAAGGGCGGGAAATGGCCGTTCCAGAACTTGGCAACATGCAGCGTGGGCGGGAGGCAGAGTGGGGACGTTGGCAATGACCGCATATGCCCATCATCAAAAGTGAGCTCCTCGAGCTAATCTATGGCGGGGGATCGGAACCATTCGTCAAGCTTGGCTCGGTCCTAGCCGTTGGAACGGAACTTGCCCATTCTAAGGCCTTTGGTTGGGCCAAGGTGACTACCGAGGATCTTGGAGAATGCATCCAAGCTTTTGCGATAGCCATGGCAGAGCTCATCGGTGTCGATGAGGTCGAGAGTGCTGGAGTTCCATAGGGGGCGCCACCACCAGGAAAGGAGGGTTGTACGTGCCCCATATTTGCTAAGTGTGTCACGGAGGTTGCTAATTAAGTCTAGGCCTGCTGGAGTCACTTGCGGTTCTAGCTCGCCCTGCCTCCGCTTGTTGGCAGCCCCATTCTCCACCTCTGGAGTCTCCTTGTCAGCGGCACTTTCTGATAGAAATGGGAGTACAGGAAATATTTAGTTAAAACAGGTCAATAGAAAAGTGTGTTGGTAACTAGAAGTTATTAGGTAGGAATATAGTAAGAAAAGGGAATAAAAATTGGTTGCTTAAATACGACACAATTTATTTGACATTGCGGGGTAAGTCAACATATGCAGATAGTTGAAAAGAAAACTTACTTCGAACAAAGTCTGGACAGATGATTTTGTCGGGGAAGCTAGCATATACCTCATGACCAGGCCCTTTTATGTGAAGTGCAATTTTAGTGCCAGCTTTCAGTACATAAAACTTTGCAATTTCATTCCAAAAGCCAGTGCCAAAATAGGAGTCACCACATTCATCAAGTCTTATTGTAGCAACGATTATAGATCCATGGTTTGTGTGCAGTATGACATCCATGGAGCCTTGATGTATTTAAAGGGAAAAAGTGTGCACTACATATTCTGTTGCATAGCGAGGGATGTTCTACAGAAAATGGTAGGATTGTTAAAGAAAATGTGGTAACATGCAAATATGGGCCCAAATTGAAAGAACTGTACAGCAGTTGAAACCGAAGGACAAAAATCTATAATTAAATAGATAGGGTAAACATGATGTCATGAAAAAATGAGAGTAATCGAAATAACAATACATTATTAATTTACCTAATATAGAAAGATGAGGGGAAAGACACCTTTTGACGTATATGGTGCATGTGGCACCTTCTATCCGAATGTAGCAATATTGAGAATATGTTTAGGAAAGTAGGCCATGACAACCGATATAGGGTGAGATTGAACATACTACGCGCGTGCTCAAGTTATCTGGTACGGAGAGATGGAATCTCTGGCAGCGGTCCTGAAGTGTCAGCGCACTATACATTCTATGGATGAAAGAAAACCCTCAAATCAGCTCGAATAAAAATGAATTAACGGTGATTTCCGCCGAGTGATTAAAGGAGGCAGGTGAACTAGGATAAGAGATGAGATAATATCTCGTTAAACTAGTTACCTTGTCGTCCATGAGAAAGAACTCTTAGTAAGGCAGATTCCCCAACCGAGCCGAGCTGGGTCGACCGCGAGCAGCGTCGAGAAAGTTGATGGCGATAGGCGGCGACAAGCGGAAGTGGTGAAATGCGATGGGCTTTGCCGGCAGCCTGGCAGCGGCGGCAGGCGGCAGCCTAAGTGTTTACCGCCGCGATAGGCGGTGCCATGGCATAGACGCGGAGGAGCTTGTGCAGGTGTTAATGGGGAATGTACCGGAGGGGCTAAGGGAGTGGCAGGCGGGGTGATGGTTTTTGTGATGTGGGGATGGTGAGGGTTTCCTTTTTTCTTTTTTAATTTGTGTGGTGAGGGTTTTCTGTCCCATAAAGAATTTTGGGGGCGACGGTCTGCTAGAGCGAACCGTGTGTGATTGACAAAGCAGGAAAAATGGAAGTCATTGCACACGGTTCCAATTTTGGGAACCGTGTGTGATTTACGTACTACCTCCGTCCTGGTTTATTGGTCCCCTGTTGTAATTTTTACCAAAATTTGGAGAAATATTTAACATACTCAGACATATATAATAAGCGTACATGTAGATAATCATAGTTCAACCATATGTAGTACATTGTTCAACAGTATTAAGCATACTCAAGCGTACATATATAGTTCCATCCATCCCACATCTCATCTCATAGGACGACACGATCCTAAAGCTTCTCTAAGTACTCGGTGTACGCGTCGTGCGCCACACTGCTTGAATACTTTTGCTTGAAGGAGCCAACGGCCCGTCCTCTTGCATGCGCTAGAACACTTAGATACATGTCATGAAGCTTCTGGTTGTAAAATGGGCATCCATAGCCACCGTTCCAGGTTCTAATACGCCTGTTATGCATTCCCGCATAAAGCTCCCTCAGGACATGCCTGTTGTACCTCCTCTGGACATCTTCATCCTCGCTGTCCACATCATCAGACATCACCTATACAAATAGTAAAACAAATTTGGCATCAAATCAATGATGACATGCCGTGAAGTAGGATTAGGAATTTATGGCTATTTATTTACACATATCCAGATATTGTGGTTCGATTTTTAAGCACAGTCGTCTATGTACAGACCAATCTTGAATATAATAATGGCACAAACATATGTAGGTCATTGAAAATCAATTGTCAAGCCTTGGTTAGGAATTATTAGCGCAAACATTAACCCTAGTCGGATTACTAGAAGAAATCATTTGCACAAATGAAACAATTAATCACTTATCACCTATACCATTCAAACAATCAATACACTACGCGGATCTAACGAAACTTACTCAGATTTCATGGATTGGGAGAACATAACCATAGTATTTCTATTCCAAAAAGGGGGAGGCAGGAGTAACGAGAGATACCCTATGATTTATTTGACACATAAATGGGTATAGATGACTAACCAGCTGTTCGTCGTTGTCGGAGTCGTCGCCGGAGTGGTCATCGGAGTGGTCGTCAGAGTCGGTGTGGAACTCCGCCTCCGGCTATGGAATCTCGACGATATCAGGGTGCAGCGATAAGTCGCCGGTGATGACGGCAACCTCTGTCTCCATCTCCATGCCGTGCTCCGGTCCATTAGCAGCCCCGGAGTCGCCACTCCGTTCGATGAGGCGCTTCGGCGGCATCCTCATACACCAACGACTTTGAGGACTGAGAGCGGCGTCAAGAATGCAAGCGGAGAGAGATGATTGTGTGTGCGTAGCGGGGATGGGGTGTGGCTGCTCAGGCGCACCATTAATATGGAGTTGTGGGAGAGAGGCGGGTGGCGGTCAAATCGATGGCTCGTCTCCTGGTGAGCCTGCACACAGGACTACTGGCATGCCTACCAAAGTTTCACACAGCTACTCGCACACCTCCCGATGACACTATGCAGCAAGCACGCCTCTGTCAATTCACACACCTGCATCGTGTTTTTTTACTGCCAATAATGAGTTGTGTTAGATGACAATGTCGGAATCATTTTCCTTTGAAGTGGTTGCCAAAGCAGTTTACTCAAGATTACCTCTCAAACTACATGATTGGTGGGCATGTAAAGGTTAAAGTATTTCTACCAGAACACGGTGATTATCTAGATGTTTTCATGAAGACCGTGAAGGATGGGTGGTCGGCCATCACCATGGGTTGGATTAGAGTCGTGCGTGCCTCCTGCATGGAGGAGGGCACAACATGGGCATTCTACTTCACGTTGTTCAGCAACCAGAATATATTTCGCATCTTTCTTTACCGTCTTTAATAGTACAAGTATACAACTGTTGTTCATCATTCTTTATTTGGTTCTTATGTAATTCTTGAACATATGTACCTATGAATCGAATAATGCATTGGTTGTTTGAACCTGATGGATATGAGTAAAGCTGTAGCATACATTCAAATTCAAATCCAAATCCGGTACAATTTGGAAAAGCAGCAATTAAATTGGGGTCAAATTACGCTCTCCAGGTTGCTACGGCACACACGGTTGGTAAAACACAAATGTTTGTGATATGCACCATAATATGAGACGGTCCACAAAGAGGAAACATGTGCAAGCATGCACACAGTTGTCGTTTGCGAACCGTATGTGATGTCAGACAATATCACAAACGGTGCGGGCAAACTAAACGTTTGTGTTAGTTGCCTTATCATATATGATTCGCAACCATGAACTGTTTCTGATGAAGTATGCACCGTAAACGTTGCACCACAAGATAGCATGTTCGATAGTTGTCGTGTACGATGACGTTACGACGGTCCGACATTTCGTAATCCCGTTGGACAATCGTACGATGATTAGCTAATCTTCTTAACAGTGAACCGTTTGTGATGGGCCGCGCATCATACACGTTCTATAATAGTGAACCGTTTGTGATGGGCTGCACATCGTAAACGTGGCACCACAGAATACTGACTGTGATGGGAATGCGAGAAGAAACGAGTAGGAGTACTGTTTTAATACTGTAGCTAAGCATGCATGGAAAATAAACTAACTACAACTAATGAATTTTCTGTTTTTCTAAAGTTTTTCAAACACACAAGAAGAATGCAAGAAAAATAAAATTTAAACATGGATGATACAATGAAAAAGTGTGAACACCAACAAGATGAATAAGTGAACATGAATGTAATGTCGGTGAGAAACACGTACTCCCCAAAGCTTAGGCTTTTGGCCTAACTTGGTAGTCGATCAGTAGTCTGGATAGTAGTTGGCGTGGTAGCTCACGGAGGCTCTCGGTGCGGATGCCTCAGCATGTCGTGCTACCTCCACTGCTGCGTTGTGAGATCGGGCCTCGCTCTCAAGAACAAAACATCTTCCTTTGCTGTGATAATCAAAAACAGTAGGCGCAGGCAAATATGTGTGTGCAACATATTTTTGGTTAAACAATAGATTATAAGTGAAGTTGTCAACCTTTCCCTTGAGATTCTTATGTTCTTTTAAAGTGCCAAAATCTAAATACTGCGTGGGTAGGATAGGATCAAATGGCAAAGGTGAAACACCCAGCCCTCGTGCTAGATGTGTGGCATATATTCCACCATAGAAATAGCCACTGTTAGCGTTGTGCTGAAGTCCGCGTGCAACAATCGCTCCAAGGTTATAATTCCTTTCACCGGTGAGAGCGGTGTGGATGAGGCTCAAGTCTGGAGCATAGAGTGTACTACAATCTTGCTTGCCTAATATACATTTCACTACTAGGAAAATGTCTGCTAGTGGCGAACCTGTTTTGGCTACTAATGGCGCACTACATTTGCGCCACTAGCATCACGCCATTAGAATTTTTTACTAATGGCGCACCACAGGTGCACCATTAGTATCTGGTATTCTGATGGCGCACCATGCAGTGCGCCATTAGTATATCCCACGGTGCGCCATTACTATCTGGCTTAGTAATGGCGCACCACATAGATGTGTGCCATTACTAACAACTTTTTTCAATTTTTTTTCAGAATTTTTTTTTCAATTTTTTTTCTTTTTTTCTTAATCTCGAGTCACTATGGCTTAATCTTGGGTCAATATGCTTAATCTCAAGTCAAATCGCACTTTGTGGTCAAACTTCCTGAAAGGTCACCCATCCTCACACTACTCCAGCCTGAGCACGCTTAACTTCGCAGTTCTATCCAACCCCAGCACCAGCTCACTTCACACGCACTTGTTGATATATATATCATATCAATCCTATTAAACCTTGTGGATGTTTAGGACTTTGTTCATGTTCATGAGTGTGATGAAATTTTGAAAAAATATTTCAAATTTCCCGGTCATATTACGTATAATATTTTGCAAAAAAATTCCAATTTTTTTTAAATCATTTTTTTCTGTTACTAGTGGCACACTTAGCAAATGGTGCGCCACTAGTAAGTTTGAATTTTTTTTCATTCCCCCCCTCTAGATCTTAAAAGCCTTGTATCTTTTGTTCTGTTAGGTTTTTGGGGATTTTGAAGAGGTTGAACAAGGATCCCCCGATTCAATTCGTATGTAACTTTTCGAGTAGATGATTTTTCATATAAAAAACTTTTTAATCCGAGTTCATATGCAAAAGTTGTGCCCATTTTACTAAATTCAAGAGAGATTTTGAAAATAAAGTCGAAATTCATATTTGTAAATTTTCCCAACAACTAGACCACATATCACATGGGAAACTTATTTTCTTTTATTTTTTTGACATTTCTAGCATTTTCTTTTATTTTTTCTAACTGAAAAGGCGGTCCACGGGGTGTGTGGTGCGCCATTAGTAGTTTTGAAAAAAAAATTGTTAGTAATGGCGCACCAGTGGACAGTGCGCCATTACTAGTTTTTTTTCAAAACTACTAATGGCGCACAGTGGGTGTGGTGCGCCATTACTATGTCAACTAATAATGGCGCACTATCCCATGGTGCGCCATTACTAACATTTTTTTTCAAAACTACTAATGGCGCACCACACACCAGGTGCGCCATTAGTAATATGTCAATAATAGTGCACCTGTATCTGGTGCGCCACTGCTATATAGCAATGGCACACCACATACATGGTGCGCCATTAATGTCCATATCATCTATACCCCTTTTCCTAGTAGTGTTTACCGTTAAATAATGCAAAGTAGTGAATTGTGGGAAAATGAATGCTCTTTATTCTACCTTGTGTCACTTCCCTCGTCTCACTGTAACAAAGACTAGACAAGAATGTTTGATACTCAGTCCTTGGTGGTTCGTCAAGCGAACCCCAATACGGGAGTTCGCAGTGGTAAGCAAAATTCTCTAGTGATATGGTAAATGGGTTATCATAAAGCATAAATGACACCGTACACTCATGGGGAAAGAATTTAAATCCTTTGACCAATGATTCGGTGAGAAGGTGGCGTTGTTCACAATTTTCTAAAAGGTAGTGACCGAGACCAGCATTGTGAACATATTACTCAAATTCTTCTTTAATGCCCACATGCATCATATACTCATCACAAGGCCATAAGCATCTTTTGGTGGCGGCATCTCGAGTAGAACTTTCACTTGGTTCAACATATGACCGGCGAGCGGAGCTGTCACTAGAAGATGCCTCCGAGGATCGCTTTCTCGAAGAACTCCTTCCAAAGAGGTTCATCATGTCCGCGTACAATTTTCTGAAAAATTTTGGGTGACAAAAATTTGTCAACAAAACTTTATAAGATTGATAGCAACTACTCATAGGGATACATAGAGGCCATAGCAATCATTCGAACTACTTAGAACACTAAGAATTCAACATGCAAGCTCATCTATAATAGCACCAAGAGTAGCTAATCATTCAAAATATAAACCATTAAAACAAAAACTAATTGGACAAAAGGTGGAGTCACATACCAAGCAACAATCCCCCAAAACAGTTTCGGAAACGAAGCTTCGAGCAAAGAGATGGAAATCCACGGGTTTGAGATCAAGAACACGGGAGAGAGAGTAATGGAGATTTTTTTCTGGAGGTAGGTGATGATGTGGTGTAAAGTGATAAGTGAGGGGTCCACGTGGGGATCACAACCCACCACGGCGCGCCTGGGGGTCCTGGTGCGCCCAGGTGGGTTGTGCCCACCTGGTGCACCTCCCTCTGATGTTTATTGCACCAAAGATTTAGAAATATTCAGAAAAAATCGTATTAAATTTTTAGAGCATTCTAAGAACTTTTATTTTTGGGTCATTTTTTATTGCACGGGAAAAATCAGAAAACAGGCAAAACATGGCATTTTATTTTATTAACTAATTAAAACAAAGAATAAAAAGTAGGGACAGAAGATAGTGCTTACTAAATTCATCAACTTCATACCGTTCAAAAATGATCCATTAATAAGGTTGATCAAGTCTTACTAACAACCACTTTCGATTAGCATGAAACCGAAGAACTTTCGTATGTCACTAAGTTACCTCAATGGGGATATGAATGTCCCCAACAATAAGAATTTCATATTTATTTTTGATAGTAGGTAGAGGTATTTGAAAGCTTCCAACAGTGATTGTCGAAGATTTTCCAATAACATTAATACCATTCACTTGGAATTATTTCTTTAGAAAGTGCACTGTATGCTCATTACCATTGCTATGAAAAGTGATATTGCTTTTATTGCAATCAATAACAGCCCCTGCAGTATTCAAGAAGGGTCTACCAAGGATAATCGACATGTTGTCGTCCTCGGGCATCTAAAGTATAATAAAATCAGTCAAAATAGTAACATTAGCAGCAAAACGGTACATCCTCACAGACACCGATAGGTATGGCAGTTGATTTGTCAGCCATTTGCAAAGATATTTCAGTAGGTGTGAGTTTATTCAAATCAAGTGTTTTATATAAAAAGAAAGGCATAACACTAACACAAGCTCCTAAATCACACAAAGCAGTTTTCAAATAATTCTTTTTGATGGAGCAAGTTATAGTTGGAATTCTCGGATCTCCAAGTTTTTTAGGTATTCCTTCTTTAAAAGTATAATTAGCTAGCATAGTGGAGATTTCAGCTTCTGGTATTTTTTTCTCTTATTTGTGATGATGTCTTCCATATACTTTGCATAAGGAGGCATTTTCAAGATACCAGTGAAGCGAGTACGCAAAAAGACTGGCCTCAGCATTTCAGCAAAGCGTTCAAATTCTTCATCATCATTCTTTTTAGTTGACTTAGGTGGAAAAGGCATAGGTTTTTGAACCCACGGTTCTCTTTCTTTACCGTGTTTTCTATCAATGAAGTCTCTTTTATTATACCTTTTATTCTTAGGTTGTGGGTTATAAAGATCAATAGGTGGTTCTATCTCAACATAATTGTTTGGTTCTTTATTATTTGGTTGAGAGTCTTCATGAAAATCAACATTATGTTTTTCATTATCACTAGGTGAGTGTTCATTACCAGATTGAGTTTCAGCATCTGAGATAGAAGTTTCATTATCATTATCAAGAGGTTTCTCTATTTCAGGTTCACTAGGAGCATGCAAAGTCCTATCACTTTTATTCTTCCTTTTCTATTTAGAAGAACTAGGTGCACTAGTTTTGGCTCTTTGTGAATCTTGTTCAATTCTTTTTGGGTGTCCCTCAGGACAAAGTGGTTCCCGAGTCATTTTACCTCTTCTAGTTGCAACTCTAACAGCAAAGTCATGAATATTATTATTCATTTCATCAAGCAATTCACTTTGAGATTTAGCAACTTGTTCTAACTGAGTTTGAACCATAGAAGCATGCTTTCCAACACCTCTAACATCATTTGATATTCTAAATAACAAGTCACTCAAACGAGCAATCATATCAGAGTTGTATTTCAATTGTTTCATAACATTTGCATTGAAGTGATCTTGTTTTCTAATATAATTTTAAAACTCATAAAGGCATTGACTACGATGCATATTATGAGGATTGTCATTATCATTGAATTTCATAAGAGAATTTACCTCTACCACCTTAGGTAGTGGTAGTGTATCAAGCCCATGTATTTCGTCAATAGGAGGTAAATTTTTAACATCTTCAGCTTTAATACTTGTTTCCTTCATAGATTTCTTTGCCTCTTGCATATCTTCCAGATTGAAATATAATATATCCCTCTTCTTTTGAGTGTGTTTAGGCGGTGGTTCAGGAATAGTCCAATCATCGTAATTTTTCAATATGTTATTCAATAATTCTTCAGCTTGACCAACAGTTCGTTCCCTAAAAACACAACCAGAACAACTATCTAGGAAGTCCCTAGAAGCATCGGTTAGTCCATTATAGAAGATATCAAGTATTTCATTTTTCTTAAGTGGATGATCAGGCAAAGCATTAAGTAATTGGCAAAGCCTCCCCCATGCTTGTGGGAGACTCTCTTCTTTTATTTGCACAAAGTTAAATATTTCCTGTAAGGCAGCTTGTTTCTTATGAGCAGGAAAATATTTTTTAGAGAAGTAATAAATCATATCCTGGGGACTACGCACACAACCAGGAGCAAGAGTATTGTACCAAGCTTTAGCATCACCCTTTAATGAGAACGAAAATAATTTGAGAATAAGGTAATAGCGAGTTTTCTCATCATGAGTAAAATGGGTGGCTATATCATTCAACTTAGTAAGATGTGCCACAACAGTTTCAGTTTCATAACCATGGAAAGGATCGGATTCAACCAAAGTAATTAACTCTGGGTTGACAGAGAATTCATAATCCTTATCATCAATAAAGATAGGTGAAGTAGCAAACTTAGGATCACATTTCATTCTAGCATTCAGGGATTTCTCTTTATACTTGCATAATAATTTCTCTAGGTCATCTCTGTCTCTGCAAGCAAGAATATATATAGTTGTTTCTTCACTCATAACTTAACCTTCCGGTACCTTAGGCAGTTCATATCTAGGAAGGCTAGTTCTAGTAGGTGTTTCAAGAGAATCAATTTCAAGCTCATCAACAGAATCAGCAACATCATGTTGTATGACTCTAGCAATTTGTTTATCAAGAAATTCACCAAGTGGCACATCATCATTAAGCAAGGTACTATTATCATCACAAGCATTATCCATAGCAGAAGTAGCATCGTCAATAACTTGCAACATATTAGAACTAATAGAATGTGGTGGTGTTGCAAGTTTACTTATAACAAAAGGTGAATCTAAAGCAGAACTGGATGGCAGTTCCTTACCTCCCCTCGTCTTTGAGGGAAATATCTTATTCTTAGCATCCTTCAGATTCTTCATAGTGATAATATGATAATAATCCCAAGTGTCTGAACAAATATTGCTATGCTCCCCGGCAATGGCGCTAGAAAAGTTCTTGATAACCCATAAGTATAGGGATCGCAACAATTTTCGAGGGTAGAGTATTCAACCCAAATTTATAGATTCGATACAAGGGGAGCGAATGAATATTTGAAGGTATTAGGAGCTGAGTTATCAATTCAACCACAACTAGAGATTAATTATCTGCAACAAAGTGATCAGTAGCAAAGTAGTATGATAGTTTTGATAATAGTAGCAGCAGTGACGATAACGGTAACAGTGATAGCAATAATTTGGTAGCAAGTGTAACAGTGATGATAGCAGTAGTAACTTAGCAAGAACAATATAGGAAAAATTCATAGGCATTGGATCGGTGACTTGTTGGATGATATTCATCATGAGACAGTTATAACCTAGGATGATAAGGCACTAGCTCCATTTCATCGATATAATGTAGGCATGTATTCCGTAAATAGTCATATGTGCTTATGGAAAGAACTTGCATGGCATCTTTTGTCCTACCCTCCCATGGAAGCAGGCTCCATATTGGAAACTAAGGGATATTGAGGCTTTGTTTTAATAGAGAACCGGAACAAAGCATTAACACATAGTGAATACATGAACTCTTCAAACCACGGTCATCACCGGGTGTGGGCCCAGCTATTGTCACTCCGGGGTTGCCGGATCATAACACGTAGTAGGTGACTATAGCTTGCAAGATCGGATCTAGAACATGGATATAATGGTGATAACATAAATGGTTCACATCTGAAATCATGGCACCCGGGCCCAAAGTGACAAGCATTAAGCATGGCAAAGTCATAACAACATCAATCTAAGAACATAATGGATACTAGGGATCAGCCCTAACAAAACTAGCTCGATTACATGATGAATCTCATCCAACTCCTCACCGACCAGCGAGCCTATGAAGGAATTACTCACTCACAGTGGGGAGCATCATGGAATTGGCGATGGAGAAGGGTTGGTGATGACGAAGAATGAAGATCCCCCTCTCCGGAGCCCCAGACGGACTCCAGATCTGCCCTCTAGAGGAAGAACAAGGCTTGGCGGTGGCTCCGTCTCGTGGATCGTGATAATTCTTTCTCCCTGATTTTTTCTAGAAAAATAGGATTTTATAGCGTTGGTTTCAGGGTCTGCGAGGCCGCGAGGTGGGGACAACTCACCTGGGCGCGCCTGGTGAGGGGGGCGCGCCCTGGTGGGTTGTGCCCACCCAGGTGCCCCCCCATCGGTAGGTCTTTGCTCCAGAAATTCTTATATATTATTTAAAAATTCCCTGCAAAATTCGTTCCATTTCGAGAACTTCTATTTCTGCACAAAAAACTACATCATGGTAGTTCTGCTAAAACAGCGTCAGTCCGGGGTTAGCTTCATTCAAATCATGCGAATTAGAGTACAAAACAAGAGGAAAAGCGTTTGGAAAAGTAGATACGTTGGAGACGTACCACGGCATCATCACGGTGGCCAGAGACACGAAGGACGCGGTCTGGGCCCTCAAGCTCGCCTACAGGGCTATGGCCGCCTGACACCATGGAGACTCAGGAGGCCGCGCTCGCAAAGAAAAAGCAGTTGTTCTCTCAGGACGGAGCCAAGACAAAGCAGGTGCCTGTCGATAGCGAGAACTCAGGCCCCACCTTCACCATAGGTGCCAACCTCCCCCCAGCCCAGGAGGAGGCATTGGTTGGCTTCCAGAGGGCCAACAAAGACGTACTCGCATGGGAAGCGTCTGACTTGGTTGGTATCCCGAGGGAGGTGATCGAGCACCACTTGATGGTATGCCCCGGTGCGTGACCGATGAAGCAAAAGGCGCGGTGTCGGGCACAAGAGAAGCAAGCATTCATCATCCAAGAGATCCACAAGCTGCAAGAGGCTAGTGTCATTTTGGAAGTGCGGCACCCGAATTTGTTAGCGAACCCAGTGATCGTCCCCAAGAAAGGGGGAAGGAGCGCATGTGCGTCGACTTCACGAGCCTCAACAAAGCTTCCCCTCAGGACCCTTTCCCGCTCCCGCGCATTGACCAGATCATGGATTCCACTACCGAGTGCGATCTGCTATGCTTTTTGGATGCTTTCTTCGGATATCATCAAATCAAGATTGTGGTAGAGGACGTCGAGAGAGCAACCTTCATCTCCCCATGCAGCATGTATTGCTTCACCTGCACGCCCTTCGGGCTGCGAAACGTTGGTGCAACCTTCCAGCGGCTGATGCACATTGTGCTTGGGCCACAGCAGGAGAGAAATATGGAGGCATACATCAACGACATCGTGTTCAAGACACGGGAGGCAAGTGATATGTCAGCAACGTATCTATATTTTGTGATTGTTCCATGCTATTATATTATTCATCTTGGATGTTTTATAAGCATTGAGATCCTATTTTATATTATTTTTTGGACTAACCTATTAACCTAGAGACTAGTGCCAGTTTCTATTTTTTTCCTTGTTTTTCAGTTTTGCAGAAAAGGAATATCAATCAGAGTCTAAATGAGCTGAAAATTTACGGTGATTTTTTTATGGACCAGAAGAAGCCCCCGAAGCAGAAGAGTCGGTCCAGAAGTGTCCCGAGTCAACGACAAGGGTGGAGGGCTCGCCCCTACCTTGTGACTGCCTTGTGGACCCCCCTGACGTGAAACGGACGGCAAAAAATCCTATAAATCCATAAACCTCCAGAAATAAACTTAGATCGGGAGTTCCCCACCGCAAGCCTCTATTGCCACGAAAAACCAATCGGGAGCCGTTTCCGGCACCCTGCCGGAGGGGGAAACCATCACCGGAGGACATCTTCATCATCCCGGCGCTCTCCATGACGACGAGGGAGTAGTTCACCCTCGGCGCTAAGGGTATATAAGTACCAGTAGCTATGTTTTGATCTCTCTCTCGTGTTCTTGATTTGGCACGATCTTGATGTACCACGAGCTTTGTTACTATAGTTGAATCATATGGTGTTTCTCCCCCTCTACCTTCTTGTGATTAATTGAGTTTTACCTTTGAGGTTTCAATATTATCGAAATGAATACTATTTTGGATTTCAGAACACTTGATGTATGTCTTGCGTGGGATACTCATGGTGACAATGGGGTGTTCTATTGATTCACTTGATGTATCTTTTGGCACTGAATTCGCGGATTCCCGAGGTGACATTGGGGTAATCTATGCATAGGGGTTGATGCACATTTTCGTCCTTGTTTCTCCAGTAGGAATCTTGGCGCACTCTTCGAGGTTCTTTGTGTTGGATTGAATATTATGAATCTGAAGTTGTTTGATGCATATTGTATAGTTGACCCATGAATACTTGTGGTGACATTGGAGTATCTAGGTGACATTAGGGTTGATTGATGTGTGTCATATGGTGTTATTTTACTACGAACTCTAGGGCTGTTTGTGACACTTATAGGAATGGCCCAATGGATTGATCAGAAATAATAACTTTGAGGTGGTTTCGTACCCTACAAGAAATTTCATCTTATGTTCTCCACGATAGGAACTTTGGAGTGACTTTTGTCACACGTTGAGAGTTTACCTTATGATTTAATTATGTTATCATTGTTGAGAGAACATGCACTAGTGAACGTATGAACCCTAGGCCTTGTTTCCAAGCATTGCAATACAGTTTTGCTCACTTTTGTTACTAGTTACCTTGCTGTTTTATATTGTCAGATTACATAACCTATATCTACCATCCATATTACACTTGTATCACCGTCTCTTCGCCGAACTGGTGCACCTATGCAATTTACCATTGTATTGGGTGTGTTGGGACACAAGAGACTCTTTGTTACTTGGTTGCAGGGTTGTTTGAGAGAGACCATCTTCATCCTACGCCTCCCATAGATTGATAAACCCTAGGTCATCCACTTTAGGGAAAATTGCTACTGTCCTACAAAACTCTACTCTTGGAGGCCCAACACGAGTCTACGACAAGAAGGTTGCGTAGTAGACATCAACCTCTTTTTCTAGCGCCGTTGCCGGGGTGGTTAGTGCTTGAAGGTATATATTTAGATCTTGCAATTGAATCTGTTAGTTTCTTGTTTTATCACTAGTTTAGACCATAAAAGAAAACTACAAAAAAATGGAATTGAGGTTGCCTCATATGCTTCATCTTTTTAATGAATATCGTGAAAATGATGGAAAGGAAAATTGTGCTCAAGTGTTAGAAGAAGAAGTCTATAGAATGTTTGGCACTAAATTTTTGAATGATGAGCATGATTGCTATGTTGTTAGTATGAATTCTTTGAATATCCATGATGCTAATGATATGCAAAGCCAAAATCTTGCGGATGCTATGTTTGATGAAGATGATATTTTTTGTCCCCCAAGTTTTGATGAGAAAATTTATTGTTATGATAGCATGCCTTCTATTTATGATGATTATATTGATGAAAGTGGGTTTGGAAGAGTGTCAACTCTAGGTAATAATGATCCCACTATTTTGGAGGGTGTTGAATCTTTTCACAATATTGATGAAAGTGGATTTGGAGAGGTCATGACTTTATTTTGTGATGAATACATTATTTCGGAAGAGGTTCCAATTGATTATGAGAACAAAGTTGCTATATATGATGATTATTGTGATGGCATATATGCTATAAAGAATAATTATAACCATGAAACTTGTCATCAAGTTTTAATTTTTGATTGGATTATGCCTCACATGATAGTTATGTTGTTGAGTTTGCTCCCACTATCCCGAATGAGAAGAATTTTCCCTATGTGGAGAGTAGTGAAATTTCTATGCTTGTGCATCATGAAAATAATGCTTTATGTGATGGTTATATTTTTGAATTAATTCATGATGCTACTGTAAATTATTATGAGGGAGGAATATATGCTCGTATGAGTTGCAATAATATCAAGTTTCCTCTCAATGTGTTTAAAGTTTTGAAGTCATGCTTGTTCTGCCTTCCTATGCTAGTTGATTCTTGTTCCCATAAATTGTTGGATCACAAAATCCCTATGCACAGTAAGTGGGTTAGACTTAAATGAGCTAGTCATATGCTTCATGATGCTCCCATTATGTTTGAACTCTTATCCTTTAAGTGAGCATCATTGACATCATCATGCCTAGCTAAAAAGGCATTTAAGTAAAGCGCTTGTTGGGAGACAACCCATTGTTTACCATTACTATTTTTGTGTGTTCACATGATTATGCTACTATACCAATTATGTTTTATAGCTTTTGTTTCAATAAAGTGCCAAGTAAGACCTTTGGGATGGTCTATGGTGATAGTTTATTTGATCTTGCTAAAAAACAGAAACTTTTGCGTCAAGTAAAACAATTTTGAAAAATCACAGAAGCATGCTTTTGATCTGAATTTTGTACACAAGATTGATATACAAATTTCCCTAGTTTTCCTAATTTTTCAGAAGTTTTGTAGTTATAGAAGTATGGAAAGTTTCCAGATTACTATAGACTGTTTTGTTTTTGACAAATTCTGTTTTCTATGTGTTGTTCGCCTATTTTGATGAAACTATGAGTAGTATCGGAGGGTATCAACCATGGAGAAGTTGGAATACAATAGATATTACACCAATTTAAATAAAGAATGTGTCACAACAGTACCATAAGTGGTTATTTATTTTCTTACTAACGGATCTCATGAGATTTTCTGTTGAGTTTTGTTTGTGAAGTTTTCAAGTATTAGGTAAGGATTTCATGGACTATGGAATAAGGAGTGGCAAGAGCCTAACCTTGGGGATGCCCAAGGTTCCCCAAGGTAATATTCAAGGACAACCAAGAGCCTAAGTTTGGGGATGGCCCAGAAGGCATCCCCTCTTTCGTCTTCGTCTATCGGTAAATTTGCTTGAGGCTATATTTTTATTCACCACATGATATGTGTTTTGCTTGGAGAATCTTGTATGATATGAGTCTTTGCTTTTTAGTTTGCCACAATCATCCCTGCTATACACACCTTTTGAGAGGGACACACATGAATCGTAATTTATTAGAATACTCTATGTGCTTCACTTATATCTTTTAAGCTAGGCAATTTTGCTCTATTGCTTCACATATATATTTTTAGAGCACGGCAGTGGTTTTATTTCATATAAATTGTTGAACTATCATGCTTCACTTATATTATTTTGTGAGTCTTTTTCAATAGCATGGTATTTGATTTGGTTATGAATTTAGTCCTAAAATGATAGACATCCAAGAGGGATATAACAAAAACTTACATATAAAGTGCATCGAATACTGTGAAAAATTTGATTCCTTATGATTGTTTTGAGATATGAGGATGGTGATATTAGATTCATGCCAGTGAGTAATTGTGGATTGTAGAAATACTTGCATTAAAGTTTATGTTGCTCGTACCATGCACATATGGTGAACCGTTATGTGATGAAGTCGGAGCATGAATTATTTATTGATTGTCTTCCTTATGAGTGGCGGTCGGGGGCGAGCGATCGTATTTTCCTACCAATATATCCCCCTAGGAGCACGCACGTACTACTTTGTTTCGATGACTAATATATTTTTGGAATAAGTATGTGAGTTCTTTATGACTAATGTTGAGTCCAAGGATTATACGCACTCTCACCCTTACACCATTGCTAGCCTCTCTAGTACCGCGCAACTTTTGCCGGTGCCATACACCCACCTATTACCTTCCTCAAAACAGCCACCATACCTACGTATTATGGCATTTCCATTGCCATTCCGAGATATATTTCCATGCAACTTCCACCATTCCGTTTATTATGACACGTTTCATCATTGTCATATTGCTTTGCATGATCATGTAGTTGACATCGTATTTGTGGCAAAGCCACCTTTCATCATTTTTTATACGTGTCACTCTTGATTCACTGCACATCACGGTACACCGCCGGAGGCATTCATATAGAGTCATATTTTGTTCTAAGTATTGAGTTGTAATTTTTTGAGTTGTAAGTAAATACAAGTGTGATGATCATTATTATTAGAGCATTTTCCCATGTGAGGAAAGGATGATGGAGACTATGATTCCCCCACAAGTCGGGATGAGCTTCCGGACGAAAAAAGAGAGAAAAAAGAGGCCAAAGAAGCCCACATAAAAAATGAGAGAAAAGAGAGAAGGGGCAATGTTACTACACTTTTTCCACACTTGTGCTTCAAAGTAGCACCATGATCTTCATGATAGGGAGTCTCCTATGTCTTCACTTTCATATACTAGTGGGAATTTTTCATTATAAAATTTTGCTTGTATATTCCAACGATGGGCTTCCTCAAATTGCTCTAGGTCTTTGTGAGCAAGCAAGTTGGATGCACACCCACTTAGTTTCTTTTTGAGCTTTCATACACTCATAGCTCTAGTGCATCTGTTGCATGGCAATTCCTACTCACTCACATTGATATCTATTGATGGGCATTTCCATGGCCCGTTGATACGCATAGTTGATGTGAGACTATCTCCTTCTTTTTGTCTTCTCCACAACCACAATGTTATATTCCACCTATTGTGCAATGTCCATGGCTCAAGCTCATGTATTGCATGAAAGTTGAAAAGGTTTGAGAACATTAAAAGTATGAAAATGGAGCATAGCCAGACTATATGATTTTTTAGGGATAACTTTCTTTGGCCATGTTATTTGAGAAGACATGATTGCCTTATTAGTATGCTTGAAGTATTATTGTTTTGTGTCAATATTAAAATTCTTTTTGAATCTTATGGATCTAAATATTCATGCCACAATAAAGAAAATTACATGGATAAATATGTAGGTAGCATTCCGCATCAAAACTTCTGTTTTTTTATCATTTACCTACTCGAGGATGAGCAGGAATTAAGCTTGGGGATGCTTCATACGTCTCCAATGTATATATAATTTTTGATTGTTTCATGCTATTATATTATTCATCTTGGATGTTTTATATGCTATTTTATATTATTTTTTAGACTAACCTATTAACCTAGAGCCCAGTGCCAATTTTAGTTTTTTTTCCTTGTTTTTGAGTTTTGCAGAAAAGGAATATCAAACGGAGTCCAAATGAGATGAAATTTTACTGTGATTTTTAATTGACCTGAAGAATCCCCCGAAGCACAAGAGTTGGGCTAGAAGAGTCCCGAGTCAACGACAAGGGTGCACTACAAGAAAAAGACACATCCATGACATTTTGGGCCGAACGATTTTTTTTTTCTGTCATACATATGACACTTCTATGACGATAATTGTGACAAAACCAGGTATCATCATAGAAGTGGTGGGATCCTACTTCTATGACAAAAAATCATGACAGAAAATGGGCTTTTCGTCTTGGGTGGGCCGGAGACGCAGCTGCATGACATTCTTTGGGCCGTCCATGACGGAAAAAACTGTGGTAGAAGCGAGGGGGATGAAAATTTTGGGGAGTTCCCGGTTACGGTGGGAGGTCGGGGGCTGAGCGATGCGCATTTCTCTCATACACGTACGCGCGTGTGTGTGAGGCGTTGACTCTAACTGAACCCGAGCGAGGCGTTGGGCTCTAACTGAACCCGAGCGATTGCACTGCAGGCTACGCGTTACTGAACCCGAGCGATCGATCGATGGCTGTTAACTGAACCCGATCGAGCGATTCCTTCGCTACTGCTGCTAACTGAAGCCGATCGATGCTGCCTCTGGATGAACAGTGAGCGTTGCAGGGGGGGTTTGGATGAACAGTTTCCGGTGGGGGTGGATGAACAGGACCCCGTGGTGTTGCCTCTGGATGAACAGGACCCCGATCGATCGAGCCGGTTGGGGCTGGATGAATAGGAACCCGTGGAGGGCTGGATGAACAGGACCACCCCGTGGAGGGCAGGATGAACAGTAGACGGTGGAGGGCAGGATGAACAGTTGCCCGTGGAGGGGTGGTTGAACGGGAGCTCATGGAGAGGGCTGGTTGAACAGTAGCCGGTGGAGTAGCGCGCGGTGGAGGCTAGATGAACAGGAGCCCATGGATGAACAGTCGCAGGTGGAAGCTGGAGGAGGTCGACGGTGGATGAACAGTAGCTCGTGGAGGCTGGAGGGGGTCGACGGTGGAGATGAACAGTATCCCGTGGAGTCCTGTTTTGTGGTACGCCACACCCCTCCCGATGAACAGGACCCCCGTTTCGACCATAGCGCTCCAACACAAGTCTGTTTCATCCGTTTTGCGGTACGACACACCCCTCCCGATCAACAGGACCCCCGTTTCGACCGTAGGAGGTCCGTTTCCTCCGTTTTGCGGTACGCCAGACCCCTCCCGATGAACAGGATCCCGTTTCGAACGTGGTCGGTCGAACACAAGGCTGTTTGCTCTGTTCTACGGTACGCCAGGCCTCGTTTCCATCGCCTGTTCCGTCCAAGCCCTCCCGATGAACACGACGCATTCTGTTGCCTCCCCATGAACACGATGACGACGCTATTTCTCCATTCCGACCCAGCCATGTACACGAGCCCTGGCCGTACGTATGCGCGAGTAGGCGTTCGAGACCCCGCCCGTATGTACACATACGTGGCCATATTTTCTTTCTTGCACCTTGGCCGCCTCTACTATGACACGTGCGCGCCTCTACATCGACCAGTATATATGTATGTACATGTTCGCGACCAGAATGACAACGCTATGTACGCTTCGACCAGGTGGGTCCCGACTGTCAGGCACTTCGTTGTGTGCGAAGATGTAGCTGGTGGGTCCCAGCAGTCAGGGGGGCGAAATACGGTGGCCCGTCCGGTGGGTCCCGCTGTCAGGTGGAGGAATAATTATTTTGCACGTAATAAGGAGGCAATTCCTTGCTGCGGCTATGGACCCAGCTATCAGCCTCTCCCGTACAGTCCACGTCCGATGGAAGCCGTTCCTTGACCACGTTGACCACGCCGCGCCGCGAGCACCAGGGCGGTGGAAGACGGCGAGGCTTAGGAAGGGGACAACGCGGAGCCGGGGACGATGCGGTAGTGGATGCCCACGCGTAGAGTACGAGGGTTCACTGGTTCGCTGCGGTGTGAGGCTACCGTCCCTGCAGAATAACAGGGGGTGTGGGGGAGTAGAGGGATGGCCTGGCTAGCGGTGGGAGTAGTAGGGGGTGGTGAGGCCTCCGTCACATCGCAGTCGGCCACGGGAGGCAGGAGCACGAGGCACAACCGGCGCTGGTTTGGGCGGCTAGAGCAAGAAGACCAGAGGTTGAAGAAGCACTACGGCCATTGGATGGACATCGTACGGTCACTCGAGCTAGAATCGTGCATATTGACTAAGTTGACAAAGCCCTCCGTCCCCGTCAACTTAGTAGGCCCACAAGTCAGCCTCCCACCAAGGTGGGTCCCAGCTAGCAGGGGGTATTCATTTTTTTGAGCGTAATAAGGAGGCACTTCCTTGCGTGCGAAGATATAGCTGGTGGGTCCGAGCTGACAGCGGCGGTAACGTTTTTTTCGCGAAATACAGAGGCCCTTTCGATGGGTCCCCGATGTCAGGTGGAGGAATCATTATTTTGCGCGTAATAAGGAGGAATTTCCTTGCGTGCGGCCGTGGACCCAGTTGTCGGCCTCTCCACGTAAAGTCCACATCAGATGCATGTTGGTCGTTGACCACGTTGACCAGGCCGCGCCGAGAGCACCAGGACGATGGACGACGGCGAGGCCTAGGAAGGGAACGACACGGAGGCAGGGAAGACTCGGTAGTTGTTTCCCATGCAGAGGGGAGTACGACTGTACGAGGGTTTACTGGTAAGTCTGCCGTCGCCGGATAATAACAGCAGGTGTGGGTGAGTAGAGGGATGGCTAGGCCAGCGATGGGAGTACGGTGGGGCGGTGAGGCCTGCGCGGCAGCAGAGCCGGCCGCGGGGAGGAGGGAGCAGGCAGTCCCGCCAGCGTCTGTTTGAGCGGCTGGAGCAGGAAGAGCAGAGATTGAAGAAGCACGACGGCCATTGGATGGCCATCCAACAGTCACTGCTTGTGCGTCAACCTTTTTTAGGAAAGCCTCAAATCTGTGGAAAACAACATACAACCCATCAGCCATTATTTCTAATATTTTACAACCCATTTGCTAATTATTAAGGTTTTTTTGGAGCCCATATTCTTTTTGTTAGCATTACAACCCATATTGTGGCCACGGTTAAAAAAATATACGAAATTTTGCATATTTCGGTGCGGTCCGAACTGTTTTTAATCCCGAAATTTCGACTCACATTCAAACTGATTTTAAAAATAAATGTATATCAATATAAAATCCAAAAAATTCTCCATGCATAAAAATTAATGTAATTTCAAATCTCGAAATGAAGAAAAGATATTCGAATCTAATTGCCGGTTTGATGTGTTTTAAAAATGTACAACCCATTTCTCATTACTGATGGGCCATTTTCTCCGCCAACCGAATGAAAGCTCTCCTCGTCTTGAAAGATTTGCATCCCAACAGGTCTGACAAAGCGACTTACTTGGCAAATCACAAAAAAACTGGGCTGTGGCCGTGGACCCAGCTGTCAGCCTCTCCACGTACAGTACTCTTCCGATGGAATGTCGTTGACCACGTTGACCATGACGCGCCGAGAGCACCAAGGCGGTGGACGACGGCGAGGCCTAGGAAGGGGACGACGCGGATCCGGGGAAGACGCGGCAGTGGATGCCCACGCGGAGAGGAGTACGAGGGTTCACTGGTTCGGCTGCGGTGTGAGGCTGCCGTCGCCGTAGGTCCTGGCTAGTGGTGGGAGTAGTAGGGGGCGATGAGGCCTCATCGGCAGCACAACCGGCCACTGGAGGCAGGAGCAGGCGGTCTCCTCGGTGCTGGTTTGGGCGGCTGGTGCAAGAAGAGCAGCGATTGAAGAAGCAGCAAGACCGTTCGATTCAAATCCAATGGTTACTACTGCTAGAATCGTTTGTTGACTAAGTTGACAAGCCCTACGTACGCGTCAACTTAGTAAGCCCACAGGTCAGCCTCCGAACCAGTGCACCCCAGATGTCAGTGGGAGGAATCATTTTTTTCGCGTAATAAGGAGGCAGTTGATTACGTGCGGCCAGGCCAGCGGAGGGAGTAGGGTGGGCCGGGGAAGCCTGCGCGGCATCACAGCGGGCCACAAGAGGAGGGAGCAGGCAGTCCCGCCGGCGCAAGTTTAGGCGGCTGGAGCAGGAAGATCAGAGATTGAAGAAGCACGTCGGCCGTTGGATGGACATCCAACACTAACTGCTGCTAGAATCGTTTGTTCACTGACAAAGCCTTGCGTAAACAAGTCAGCCTCGAAATCTGTGGCGTGTACAGCCCATTTGCTATTATTTTTATAACTTTTACTCATTTTCTAATTCATATGGAATTTATTGCAGCCCGTTTTCCATTTTTAGAATTGCTGGCCATTTTCTGGTCAGTACCAGGGTCAAAAAATTAATTAAATATGTGGGAAATTTTGAAAATTCGCAATTTTTTGCTGGGGAACGAAATATTCTTAATCCAAAAATTAATAGCCATACTAAAACAAATTTAAAAATAAATTACTACTATGTCATGTTAAATCCAATGAAATACGTATAAGATATGAGTGAAGAACAAAAACAAAAAAAAGAAACTTATATCCCATTTGCTATAATTTTTTTTGGAATTTTCAACCCCTTTTGATACTACTTTTAACAGACATTGACCATACTCTTAGGCCAGGCCGGAATGCATCCCTCCTCGTCTTGAAAGATTTGCAACCCGGTAATTTGGAGAAAACAAATAGGCCTAGCTTGGGTATTCTTCAAATAGAAATACTGGGCTACCTATTTTCCCAAAGAACTGGTGCATGAGCATTTAGCTTTATTTATTTATTTACTTATTTATGTTTAGGGGACCATGAGCATGTACCTGGGCCGGATTCATGTGAGAGCCTCCCTTCCAGTTAATTATGGGCTTCTCTATTGGGCCTTCATCAGTGGGCTGCATGTTATCAACAAGTGGAAAATGTGTTCCGAGTTTCAAAAAAAATGTGTTCCGTGCGATAAATAGTATGCGCTACATACGGTACGGGGCACTAAAGCATCGAACCGTGCAACGACTTCCAAAACATTGTGTTTGTCGTTCTAACAACACATTTATTCAACCAACAGACGAAATATACTACTGATTGTACATTGAAAACAGCAGCAGCAGCAACCAGGGCTGGGGGTGCAACAGAAGCAGTAAGCAGGCCAGAAGAGTGAAGACGCAGCTCTCTCTTCCAAACCAAACATCAGCCATCATTACAAAAGGGCTACCAAAAAAGAACAAGTGTATGGATCAAACTAAATAAAGATCCTACTACACCAAGTGTACACATCTAACTAACTGGCTCAGTTAGATGTTACTAATTTTTTTTCAAAACAGAGGCAAAAGAATTGCCTCGTCGATTAATTAAGAAGAAGAGAATTTCCTGGTTAATCTACGGAGAAACGGGCTAAAACTGAAGATGTTACTATTTATTAAGCTGCAGTGGAGTCGCAGATGGAGAGGAGTGGGAAACTTCACTGGTTCGGGTGCGCGGCAGCACAGCCGCGGTGGTTAGAAGGGAAAACATAAATTGGACACGGCATTACTTTTATAAGAGACCTACGTTTTATACCCCACAGTAGGCATACTAACAAGTTCACACACAAATACAACAGAAAAGGTAAACATTCATATCAAACTCAGGTTCACAGGACACGTTCATATCCATAGCCAACATTCACAATCAACAACTCAAAAGATTCATATATACACAAGCTCAGCATATCTATGCATCCAAATGATTGATAAATCACACGACATTATTCATACATAATTTACAAAAAGATTCAGATATACGAATGTTCAGTATGTGTATGCATCCAAATGATTGAGATCACAGCCAATATGATCCATGGATGAACTTTAATTACCTAGGGTACAGACTGGTAAATGGTGTTCAATCGGAGGTACTTCTTGCTAAAATTAGTTCTTGTACGAGTAAACTTTTGAGTACATAAGAGGCAGCACAAACATTCTGAACTTTGCTTGTAGGTTTATCCTCAAATAGTGGCCTCGTGCCCAGGGAGGTTTGAGCAACTTGGCCACTACTTTCATACAACCAGTTTACTAGGCCATCTTGGTCCTGTATCTTGCCAAAATTCTACAATGAAGACGAGAAAGGAGGCGGTTGAGAAAATGAACCACCCAAATTTTTTGTGCAGTTCAACTGAAATGGAACATCCTTGGCATGCAGACTGATTAAGTGCCAGATGAATATACGCGTCAACCAACTTGTCTAGAATCTTTAGACTCCATGCCATATAGTTCGCTACCATATGTGTCGATAACCAAAAGGCACAAGTTGGGACCAAAGACTGGACTGCATTTTTCTGGGCTATGCACCAAGCAATATTTTTTATGTTCACTCTCCTAACACTTGGAGTTTGACAATTGGTTGACACCGGTTGATACTCGAATGAATATAGGAACTTCTTATCAACATTGATGCTTGTCTGAGTGAACTTTGGAGTACATAGCAGCAGCATAAGTACCTGTCCATCTGATCATTTTGTGCAGTTCTACTGAAATCACCCGATGTAATGATTTGGCTGCGAGTTCAGGCTCCAAATAACTCCTTTATGAAATCGGCAAATAGTAGAACAATACCAAATTACCAATACATATGACAGGCACAATAATCAGGATAAAGACCAGTACCAACCTGTGTGAGGTAGCATATCAATTACTATTTCCTTTGACTGGAAGCCGAGATAAGCCAAGCGACTGACAACAAAGGAAGAAAGCATGCGGAGTTTAGCAACTAACAGGAAAGGACGAAAGCTGTCGAGGCAATGAAGCACCCAAAGTTTTTGTGCAGGTCCACCAAAATCGAGCATCCCTATTGGCACATATATTGAGAGAGTGAGATTACTATAATAGTGGGACTAGTTTATGAAACATACACTGACAAATAGAAACACCCTTATTATCTTAATGGGTAAAGTTAGCAACATAGTAGTCTTGCTTAAAGAGAGGTATTAGTTTATTTAATCAGTGCCAATTAGCTCAACTCAACACTCAAAGCATTGCCATTTATCATAGGTTGCAAAACTTTAACATGCAAAGATAAAGGAGTTTCTCATGACAGTAGCACGATACAAATAGAGATGACAGCAAACTAATATGGATGAAGGCCTTAGGCCTGTACCAACCTGAGAAAAAAGCTTATTCATGTAGTGCCATAAGAGATGACAAAGCACTCACTGGAATCACACAATAGTATATAGTTTGTGCACTTCAAATGTATGGTTGAAATCACTCTTGTTTACCAGCGCTGAGATTATATCGAAATATTATCAAGAACTTCCAACAGAGTTAAAGCGCTGGCTGGGATACAGTTCATTGTATTGTCTTGTGTAGTTCCATTTAATGTATGATTGGCACAACATGATCCCTGTTTGCATAAGTAGGAACAAGGTGAAACCTTCATTATCTTAGTGAGAACGGATAGGAAGACATTAGCATATTACTCAACTAGTAGCATCAAATTCATGATGGACAATACGCAAAACATTGCCTCATTGAACCAATGGAAATAAATTGACATGCAAAACAATATAACTATTATGTCATGACACTAATAATATTCCCTCCCTGCTCCACCACATGATTCACCTCGATAGACAAACATACACACGTACATGATTCAGCATAGGGTCCTACTAAAGATTTGTTTAACTCCAACAGGAAAATTAGGAAGTAATAAATTGGTGGTACTTAAGTACTCCTAATTAATTAAGTGAGACAGCAGAAGTGGAAGGGCTCCCTAGAGGATCGTCTCACATGTAAGGTAGTCGTTGCCGGAGCCCTTGAATGGCCTCGACTGAGGCCTCTGGCTTCAGCAAGATCGCGTTGGCACTGTTTATTCTTCTTCTTCTTCCTCTTCATGCTCTGTTTCTCTTTCTCCTCACTAGTTGGTGAAACCAAGTACATGGTTGGCCTTCTAATTCAGAATTGGTTTTGTCAGTGAGGGAGTACAAGTGTACTAGTAAAAAACTGCATTATTTTCTCATGGCAGTTGGAAAATAGAGATGAACACATGCATTAAATATCATTCTTACCTAAAGGAAGGTTATGGCACCAATATGGATGATGAGTATTGGAACACAGATCTCCCTTTGTGCAGTTCCACCAAAATGAACCAACTGTTCCATTCTGACATTCCAGTTAAACAGCACAAAAGTCACTTCTTTTAAGAAGAGTTTTGTGCAGTGCACCAAAAGGTCACAACAGCAACCAGGTGAATTGGATATCCCTGTTCGCACAAAAAGGCACAGAGGAAATAGTCAGAGTCTCAAACAATTACAGGAAAAAACATTTGGCTAAACTTGTCATGGCTTATAATAGTGGGTGCACCAGCAGTCCAGCACCATGTACGTAAACAGGGGCATAAAGTGGTGATTCATAGTTTGTTGCCCCGAGAAACAAACATCCAAGAAACATATCTGGGTTGGTCCCATTTTTGTTCACTCTAGCCACCTACTCCTATGTGTGGATAGCAAATCTAGTCCTGGTCATACCACTGTGTACAACGTTACCCCTATATTTCCCTTTTCGACCAAGAGACCGGTTGGATGACCAGTCTGTACTACTTTCACCCCCTTTCCTTCCTGTTTGTACCAACTCCGATGTACATACTAAATTCCCCCACCCCCACTTTATTTCTTGTTTGAACCAAGTAACCCCTCCGTCCGGAATTACTTGTCATCAAAATGGATGTGTCTAGAACTCAAATATATCTAGATACATCCATTTCAATGACAAGTATTTTCGAACGGAGGGAGTACAAGATTCGACTCCATGAAGTAGCTTTACCTCTAACAATAGAAGGAAAAAATATGTGACGTTGGACCATCCGATCGAGAGGGGCTGAGAGGTAGAAAATGATGCACATGCAGCGACGTAGAGACCTGGGGAAGTAGAGCTAAGGCGGTTTGAACGAAGATATACCTGAAGATCATCGGGATGTGGATAGGTGGGCGGCGGGAGGCCGGATCCGCCCACAGGCAACGACGAAGGGATCGGAGGACCTCCCCCGCCGGTGCTCGGCCATAGATAAGGGTGCGGCCGGCAGTGGGTCTCCTCCCTCGCTGTCGACGATGGCCTAAACACTGCCCCTTCTCCCCTTCACCGGCGGAGGGGGATACGTCCAGATCTGTAACCAGCGGTGAGGATAGAAAGCCAGTGTTTTTTGAAGGGAGAAAGACAATGGTACTACTCCTATCTTGTTTAAATCTGGAGAGGATGAGAGTGTGCGAATAGAGCAACCCTAGCAAGCAAGCGCGTAGGCTCCGGCCTATATATACGTAGTGAGAAACCCTAGCAAGCAAGCAACCCCTATCTTCGTCAACTCATACAAGACTGAGAAATTTCATTACTACAACACCCTGTCCCTCACGGACTGAGCTTCGGTGCCTTAACTGCACCTGCCTTTGGCTGCATGACAGGAGGGCCAACCACCTATTGGGCCCACCTGTCATGGACGCAAGGGCAGGAGCAGTAAGTTGAAGCTTTCTCTATCCCTCCCGCACGAGGTGGACGGACATGCAGCAGTGCATTCGATACTGTAGAAGTAGGAGTAATCATTATTGTTCAACTTCTGAAGAGGCGAAGAGCCAAGCGCAACCCGAACGTTGCAGTTGCGAACGCTCGTGTGGTGCGGTTCCCTGGAGTACTAGCCAGGCTCTTGCATGAGACAAAATTGCTATTGTTTAACAACTAAACTCCATTATCCATTGGTTGAAACTCATTCTGCATAGGTCCATGTTCTTAGCACCGTTTCCTCCTGGGGTCACCAATGTTTATTTGCTAATTAATAGCAATGCATGCAATGAACTAGCCATTGCAAGTCATTAAAAGCATGCACACCTCTCATCTCTTATTGGTTGATATGTCAAGAAACAAGAAACAAGGTAGAAGTTAATGCACCGCGCCTAAGTGCTTTGGGACTATTTGGTTTTCGTAAGGATGGTCATAGTGGGGAGTAACTTAGACTAGTGTCATGCATATGACACTAGACTAAATTACTACCTTCATAATGCAAAGTACTCCCTCCTTTCCGGTTTATAGGGCTTATCTCAAAATTTTAGTTTTTCCATTTTATAAGGCTCAATTTGGTTGTTTCCCATCACATGTTCAGATTCCAAGGTGCATTAAATCATTGCATGCAAGTATTAAGAGAAAATTGACCAATGCATGTAATTTATGCATGCATGCATTGCAATTAATGCATTGGTAAACATACTTTTTTGAGGAAAACAAGAGCATTAATTGGGTGTTTTTGCAAACTACAAAAAGTATTCCACCACTCACCATCTACCTTGGTTGGTGAGATTTTTGAATTGAGCCTTATAAACCGGAAAGGAGGGAGTAACATAATAGTAGTATTTTAGATGGCTACATTTATTAGCTTGTAGACTCATCTTATCTTGAAAAGCATTATGTTACCACCTCTCATTAATTACTTGCCACATAAGCAAAAAATTCTTGGAGTGCGCTATGTTACTAGCTAAGTTACTCCCACTATGGCTAGCCTAAGATGACTTACACACCTAGACGGAGGGAGTAGTATAGCCCTGTAAACTGGAAAGGAGTATTTGCCTTTCTAGAGATTTCAACAAGTGAGTAGACTACACCGTGTGTAGTACTCCCTCCCTTCCGGTTCATAGGGCTCAAATCTCATTAACCAAGGCATTTTGCGATTGGAGGAATGTATGTCGTACTTTACAAAACTACCCTAATTAAACTCATGCATTAATTACGTAGTTCTCTCGTTTTCCTCTCCGCCTTGGTCGCGGTGCACAATATTGAGCACTCCTATTTGACTAGCCGCTCTATCTACATGCGGGACATTTCAAAGCATCCGGGCCCGCGTTCCATCCACCAAATCACAGCGAGGTGCTACAGTCGAGACTCACTTGTAACCCCGGTGTGGCCATCATGACCTATCATATCACAAAGCCCACACCTTTACCAGCAGTGGTAAGGTGGCCTCCAAGTTGGACTGGACTAAGCAACCATCATTTCACTGTAACGCTCGTTTAAGCCCTTTCTTCCCTTTCTTGAAGAAAACCTCACTCCAGGCTACTCACTTCTGCCATTTTTATTCTATACCGACGAAGGAAAGGTGGGCGAATCAGTTATGCTGCTATATTTTCATTCCAAGAATCTTCTTTTTGCGAAGCACCGACCGATTCTCACATCCTATTATTTTCCCGTTTTCATTGCGATTGTGGTTTCCTTTCGATTGCTTTTTGTTTGTCAGTTCATTGATGGATCCTGGAGCACTAGGCAAAGAGTTGCTGGTGGACAACCCACTGGAGACAACGATCTCCAGGAAGCAAGCACCGACCAACGAGTTGACCATGTTGGCGAGCCAACCCATGGAGACGAAGAACTCCAAGAAACAAGCATTGGCCAAAGAGTTGAGGACGTTGGCAGACGAACTCCTCAAAGGAAGTTGGAAGAACAGCAAGGGCCCCACCGTGCCTACCCCAGGAACTCTGATTGCCACCTATGTGAGGCTCAAGACCGAGTTTGAGGAGATAGTCGCCGTTGAGAAGTAGTATTCCCATGGCAAGGTGATGGCCCCCATCGAGGACAAGGAGATGGCGCCGGAGGGATGAGATCCCCCACTGAGCTGCACAAGGTAAAAAATAATGGCTTATTACCATAGTTGTGGTTTTTTATTATTTGCAATGTGCTTGCTAATATGTTAGGGTTGTGCAGGTGCCGGTGGACGTCCTTGGTGATTCCGATGTCGTGGCCCGTCCTATTGGCATCGCCCCAGAGATCGATTCCGATGCCGCTGTCCATCTTGTGGACATCGCCCCAGAGATCGATTCCGATGTCGCGGTCAGTCCTACAGACATCGCCCCAGAAATCGATTCCCATGCCGCTGTCTGTGCTGTGGTCATTGCCCGAGAGATCGATGACAAGAAATAGTTGGTCGGCTAATCCTTCAGGGTAGTTTGCATTGCCCTGTGTTTAATTACTAGAACGATGCGTGTTATCAAACCATCTTAGGGCTAGTGCACTGTCTTGTGTCGGCGGATCTTGCTACTTTTGTTTGATAGTGAATCATGCGATGAATCATGCGAACCCTTTCCGAGTTATGGAAACAGATGTATCCTCACCAGCTTTTGATGTAATATATGGCATGATTAGATGTAAGTTCGAACTGTTAATCATATCAGCATGGCTTGTTTTGATGATTCTTGGTGTTAGTAGGCTAGCTACTGTGCGAGCTATAGTACTTGCAAAACACTCACCGAAGAGAAACGTTGGGGCTGATGAGCTCGTGGTACGCTTATACTTATCCCTCGTCGATCGACCAATAGCCCTAGCTCCTAAAATTGTAGGCTTAGCGATCGATGACCTAGGCGGGCTAGTTTGGCCTAGTGGGTTTCAGTGATATGACTTGCAACACAAAATCATAGCAGTGCAGAGACGTACTCCCTCCGTTCCAAAATAGATGACCTAGGCAGGCTAGTTTGCCCTAGTGGTTTCAGTGATATGACGTGGTACAGTGTCGTCCAGTCTTCGCGTGTGGTAGCAGTATTGCGGGTACAGTAAGTTTTCTTGAAGAAGCGGAATTCAACGAAGTCATGATGGTTCCTTCGTCCGAACAACTTACAGTGGGAAAGGTTGGGCCTGCGATACGACCGGGGTAGACCAGGATAATTTTGTGCATGGCAGGTGGACCAGGATGGTCGACATCCCACATGTCGGCGAATGAAAGTATTCTTTCCGATATAGAGGACGTGCAACGAGTATTCATTGTTTATTTTTGATGAAAGCTATTGTCTTCACTGTTACGACGGAGGAGTGTGAAACACGGCAGCCTAGTGAACTTGGCATGTGCACCACTCCCTCCTTCCTCATGTAATGCCCAGGTTACAACTTTTTCTCGGTTTCTCTCTATCTATTTCCTCTCAAATGTTTTTTACCTTTCTTTTTTTAAGACACAATTATTTTTTATGCCTTTTATTAGAATTATTTTTTATACCTAGGAGCACGTGTAGAGACGGGATCTTGCAGAGCCCACTCCTTGACTTTGTCAATGCCTCTCTCTCCTCCACATAAGGAGTACTACTTGCTATGCATGCATGCGGTGGGCAGCTAGCGTCTTGAGGGGCCAGGGCGAGGAGAGCGGGCTCCGGAAGTGGTCCGGACTCTAGCATAATTTTGGTTTTTATAGTATTTTTTCTCCATTGATAGGTAGGCCCGCGTAGATAGATAAAGAACACGAGCTGATGAGGCGCATGCGGACTGTTTGACTGGTCAACCAGACAAATACGGAGCTATACGATGAGCCAGTGACCGTATAATCACCATATCTCATATACAATGATCAAAGTGAGCTATCAAGACAAGTTCGATGACCGCCAATGCATTTTACTCGGTAATAAATGACCAGGATTGAAGGGGAATCCAAATTTTCTTCGTCTTCTGTCCATGAGCTCTTGACAAACCGATGCACTATACGGTTGTCCGGCCACTCCACCCAGAGCTCTCACCATGCGCCGTTCATGCCACCGTGCCGCACACTAACCGGTAAGGCAGCGATGGCATCCCGCCGCGCCGAGTTCCTCGCCGCCCACAACCGCACAGAAAATGGTAGGGAAGTGATGGCATCCCGCCGTGCCGAGTTCATTGCCGCTCGCGACCTCACAACTATGTGGGAGGAATTTGAAGATGCCAAGGCCGAATGGGCGGTAGAGCAAGAGGCGGCCAAAGCCGCACAGAGGGAGCGGAAAAGTCAGAAATCACTCAAGGAAAGAGAGGCCCGCCGCCGCAAGAAAGAAAAGGACGCACGCGCTGCTGCGGAGAGGTCGGCGGAGATCCAAGCATGGTGGGCTGTCACCGACAATGCCCGGAAGGAGAACGACGGCGTCTGGCCAGCATGTGAGAAGTTGTAGTACTAGTAGTTAGTGTGTATGTTTGTGTCTGAGTACGAGCATGTACCAGTACTACTAGTTACTACTGTAGTTTTTAGAGCAAATTACCAGTACATTAGCCTAAACTAAATGGAAAAATTCCTATCCTAAGCATCAAATGGCATCTCTTTCTCTATAGGAATTGAGATGCATGTCATCTCACTTCGTATGATTTTCATATTCCTATCCTATGAACGAAAGGAGGCCTTTGTTGGAGTAACTACTGTAGCTAGCAGTACTGCTGGTATAGTAGTTTCCTTCAAGACGCGAAATTCAACGAAGTCATGATGGTTCCTTCGTCCAAGCAACTTCAAAGTGGGAAGTGGGCCTGTGATTTGACGGCTCATTAGTCATTGTTACTGCGGCGCGACAACCTGGGTGACTCCCTTGGAGTTCTGCGTGTATGGCAAGTGACCAGGATGGTCGACGTCGCACATGTTGGCGAACGGAAGTATTCTTTCCGATATCGAGGAGCAAGGAAACCGTGTGGTATAGTATCACTGCTGACTGGTTCGCAAAAAAATAGTATCACTGCAGATTTATAATTATTTTTTATTTCTGATGAATGCTAGCATTTCAACTCTTACGACAAATGGTGCCAAACACGGCACGTGCTGGATGTCCCACACATCAGCGAAAGGAGTGGGACATGAACAGCGTGGTAGAGCCCAGCGTAAAAAAACAGTGTGGTAGAGCGTCTCCACTTCTTCCACTTCTGGGTCGGAGACCACACGTAGTAGTACTTAGTGGTATGAACGATACGAAGTGCGACCTGGAGACAAAGACACGTCTTGTTGGAAGGTCTCGAGGCATACACGTAAACAAATATAAAAGTTAATATGTGCCTCCAACTAATATAGTAGTAGTAGAGTACTTAGGCACGTACTCCATAACATCACCGTGCATTGCACGCACAACATTTAGTGGTAGTGCGTAGTAAGAGACAAATGCCACCCAAGAGTTCCCTTCTCGACCTACTTTTGGGTGTTTGGTAGAGTGTATGGAGGGTGCATGAGTCCACACTAGTTTAGCACAAATACACTAGAAACATGCATGAAGAGGGGTGTTGAGTTGAGCATGCATGAAGAGGGAACAACTATGCTGAGACGAGAACGCAACCAAACACACCCTATATGCCACGCATGTTCATACCATTTGTGCCTTTCTACTTCACTTACTGCGCTACATTACTCAGGTTTGTACGTCCACTCCTGGGTACATGTTCGTCTCGTAGTTCCAGTCCCACGTGTTCTTCATATAGATGGAACGATCCTTGCATAACACGTGCACCTTGATGCTAGATGTCTCGCGTGTTGGCAAAAGGATGAACAAAGCTCATGTAAAAAAATAGAGTGGAAGAACATAGATTCCGGATGACCGAGAAGGAGCAAGGAACCTCGTGGTGGAGCGTCTGCACTCATAATATTTAATATTATTCAGCGATATAAAATTAACCAATCATCTCCACAATGGACTGGAAGAGTACGAAACACGGCAGCCTTGTGTAGTATCATACTAGTACATGGCTGTAATGGGTAGTATCATAAGTTAATATCATGCATATGGTATTAGTGTGTGATACTACCTCCCTAATGCATAGTATCATGTACTAGTATCATAGATGACTTTATTTATTTCTATGCAGGACACATAGTAGCATTGCATTTATTATGATACGGTATCATTGTATGATACTCAACCATCTCTTTCTTCATTTAATTCCATGCCACATCATAAAAATTGCTTGCTTGGCATGCATGATACTAGCTATGATACTCCCATTACGACCAGCCTAACTCACGCTATCACCATATTTCTTGGCTTCTGTGCGACACCTATCTCTAGTAATCCAGCAGGCTATATTGCTTCTCCCTCCTCGTCTCTATCAAAGTGCGGCAGGCTGGCGTTTCTGCCGTCTATTGAGGTCGGTTAACTATCACATGTTAGCGACATGCCAAGAGCATTCTAAAAAAAATTCCTATCACGTTTCGTTTTCAAAAAGAAAAAAATCCTTTCACGTACGAATTTTCCTGTATGCTTTGAGCAACTTGCATGTCCTATACTGCTCCTGTTTGATACTCTAACTTAGCTAGAGGTTAGAATAACTCATGACTAACCCTGAACTAACTGTAGCCAAAGAGGTGTTTGGGTGACAGGGTTAGATTGACAATAAATGCACTTCATGGAGAGAGAAAAGTGATTTTTCAGTGGTCCCAATGAGAACTATCTCCAGTTAGCACCTCTTGGGTGGGATAGTTTTTTTTGGTTGGTTCGGTGCAACTTGCTCCAATTTAAACCCTCATGCTTGGATAGTTTAGGTCTATTTGAGCCCCAACTGGCTCAAACTAACTCTAACCCATGGATCCAAACAGGGCCTATGGCTAGTCTCGATGCGAAGCAGTCGCGTGCAGCGGGAAGCGGCGCTCTCTCGGCCGTCGCGCCACTTCAAAGCCGGCGCCAGTGAGAGGTCACCTCCGCTCTGGCCGGGCATTAATGCGGCACTGACGCTCCAGGGGGACGCTGACAGTTTCACGTAGGAAGCGCGCGCTGGCAAGGGAGTATAGGTTTTGAACCATTTCAGGTGTAGTACTGGTAGTTTGCAAAACTACTCAATTATTGCACTCAGGTTCCTAAGAAATTGTGGTAAAAAATGTTACTCCACAGCCCGCTTCCCTTCTCCTTCCTCTTCCACCACCCGCGTACATCCACAGGAAGCGACCGGTCAACCCTTATATAGGAGTGCTAGCACAAAAAGATGCATGCATGACCACTAAAATTTCCATATTAAAGCGCTGCTCTGGCGGGAGTATGGCGTATGTTGTTACCTTCGGCCGGCCCATGGCTACCGGGCGACGGCGACCAGAGAAGAGGTGGCGGGAGGGGAATGAATGCATCTACTGTTTGGGTTCGCCTTCCGGCTTAAATAAATCCACAGCATCACGTGTACCCGTGGGTGCACAAATTGTAACATACGTGTCTGCTTAAGTGGGCGTCACGTAACTGGTGTGTGTGTGAGAGAGATTCTGAGAGACAGAGTGCGTGTGTGCGACTCTACTCTTCGGACATGTAGTCAACCTTTTGCATCGGGATATAAGTATAATGGTATTTACTTTAGCTAGTGATTTACGTGGCCATGTTAACGTGGTTGTGTCAAAAAAATGTCACTTCTTGCTTGTGATTTGCGTTATATAATTACAAGCAAGATTCTCGTGCATTGCACGGAACATCAATATGCATTTTTTTACAGAACACCTGTTGTGATTGACCCATGCAGGAGTAATCCCATGTGTAAAAACTAGTGATATCTCAAGAATTTTATCAGAAAACTGGTATCTCGAGAATGTCATCGAAAAAATGAAAGATGAGAGATAAGGCGAGGAGGAGTGGAGCATGGTGGTGACTGGTGGTCAGAATGGCTGGAGGCATGGGGATGGACGGCGCCAGCAGGCGGCAGCGGCCACCATGCATGCTAGATTGTTCCAGAGACTTATTCCTTTTTTAATTGCTGAGCAATGAGGTTGCGAGAGATAATGATGTGGAGAGACGTGCCGGTATCTTTTGTAAAATTATCATAGTTTGCTTTCTATCCTCAGATATAGATCATACGGTGTGTATTACAAGATGGCAGGCACACCATCACCACCAACTCGTTTTTTATAAGGGTACAAATGATAAGTTTGCTGACTACTGAAGTAAAGTGGAATTTGTCCATGTTATGCAAGTAAATAAAGGTGATTGTTTATCATACGGGTAAGGTTGGATGAAGGGTGGTAGGAACAAATGCTCCGCCTAGAGCATGTATGTGTGAGATGGAGTCTTAGTGTGTGTGTGTGAGAGAGAGAGGAGAGAGAGATATGGAGTCTTAGTTTGTGTGTTTGTGAGAGAGAGGGAGAGAGATGGAGTCTTAGTGTGTGTGGGGGGGCGTGCGTGCTTGCGTGTGTGTAGAGAGATAGAGAGATGGAGTCTTAGTGTGTGTGTGTTGGGGTGTGTGTGTGTGTGTCGCGGGGTCCTCTGTGGCGGATGTAATTTAAGTGTGCATGGCTTTCATCATAGAGAGGTGATGTGTATGACAGAGGCCACCAACGATGGGGTGCGAGAGAGAAAATGCCCATAGAGAGGGGAGAGAAGGTGTGTGCGCATGAGAGGAGTCGACTTCGAGAGAACATGTTTGTTCAAGAGACACCGAGGAAGACTACTATATATCGATGGTGGGAATTAAACTAAGGGATGGTCTTATTGGTTTCTGGGATATAGGGGAAGAGTGAGAGGCGGGCGGGGGGGGGGGGTAGCTAGAAGGATATTGTTAAGTGTGAGTGTGTGTTTTACCCATCCAGGCGGAAGTTATTTGCACAAAAGAGGAGAACGATTCGATGTGGCGTTAGGATTGAGGATAATTAACTACGTATGGAGACATAGAGACCTTGAACGTGCATGTGTGAGAGGTATACATGTATACGTGGGATGTGTGTGCGCGCCCGCACATGATCGAGATAAAAGAAAGAAGACATAAGTCATAAGATCAACGACATGGGAGAGACGGATCGGTATGACAATATGCATGCATGTGAGAATGCATGGAAGAAGTCCCGACAATTGAGCATGTGTTTATTTCTTTAAGAGATAGTGGCGTGGGCTGGAGCATGCATCTATGGCGAGCAGAGGGAGTGAGGCGCAATGATTGTGCAAAAGAGACCAACCTATAAATGCATGTGTATGGAGAGACATATACAGTGTGGGTGATAGGAAGCAAGACTCTGTGCAAGAAATAAATGTTGACAGAGAAACTACAGATAGATACAGAGATGGAGATGCTATCTAGAGGGACATCCGCTAGTTTGGGTGTTGGAGATGACCGTCGGGTGGTTCAAAGGGTGAAGTTATATATGTATGTGAGAGGGCACTTGACTGCATGTAGAGAGAAACATATGTAGTGTGCGTGATAGGAATCAAGAGGGAGGGCGAGAAAGAAGGTTGATGGAGAAACAGATAAATAGAAAGATAAAGATGCTAGCTAGTGTGCGTTAGAGATAGGAGTCGAGTGGATCAGAAGGCTGGTGTAACACCCCGGATATGATTTACCCAATATATAATCGTTCGGATTTTTGTCTCCATGTGTTGCTGTCGTTGTCATGCATCTCATATTATGTCATCATGTGCATTGCATTTGCATACGTGTTCGTCTCATGCACCCGAGCATTTTCCCCGTTGTCCGTTTTGCATTCCGGCGCTCCGTTCTCCTCCGGTGGTCATTTCTACCTTTCTTTCGTGTGTGGGGATTAAACATTTTCGGATTGGACCGAGACTTGCCAAGCGGCCTTGGTTCACTACCGATAGACCGCCTGTCAAGTTTCGTACCATTTGGACTTCGTTTGATGCTCCAACGGTTAACCGAGGGACCGAGAAGGCCTCGTGTGTGTTGCAGCCCAACACCCCTCCAATTTGGCCCAAAACCCACCCATCTAGAGCGTTCGATCACGATCGCGTGGCCGAAAACCGCACCTCATTTGGACTCTCCTAGCTCCCTCTATGCCTATATAAAGAACCCCCCCTCCGAAATTCACGGGTGAAACCCTAACCCTCTCCCTCTCCTCGCGACCAGACAAAAACGCCACCGACGGACATGTCCATTTCCACCCCGCCGCCGCCACTTGTCGCCGCCTGATTCGCCCGCCCAGGCGCCCACTTCGCCGCCGCCGCCAGGGCCCGCGGGGCCCATCGCCGGCCTTCCCAGCCCGAAGCTCCCGCGCCGCCCGCGCGTTGACCCCGCCGCCCCCGCGCCTCCTCGCCTCCATCTCCGGCGGCCCGCGCCACCATGCCGCAGTGCGCCCTCGCCGGCGGCCGCCTCGCACCTCACCGACGACGACCGCGGCAGCGCCGCCCCGCGCCGCCCTCTCCTTCCACGCCGGCCGCCGCCCACCGCGTCCGCAGCTCCGGCCACCGGCGCCCGCGGCCACCCCACCGGCATCCGCCGCCGCCTCCACTCCGTCTCCGGCGAGCATAGCTCCGGCCGCCGCCTCGGTTCACGCGCCCGATCTAGTTCCAGATCTGAGATTCGGTTGAACTTTGACCTAATTTTCAGTAATATTTTGCCATGTTCATCGCATCGTAACTTTGCATCCGTAGCTCCGTTTTGGGCATATAGCATATCAAAATGTTCAAATCAAAGAGTACATCATTTCATCTCATTGCATCATTTTCATTCGAGTTCATCTTGATGCCCGAAATGCTGTTGGAACAGTGCTATTTGAGATAATTGCCAGATCTGCTGAACCAATTAGCTATTTGTCATTTTTCCCATTATTATTGTGTGCATGATATGCCCATGAGCTCTACATATGTTTTGTTATATGCTTTGTCATCTTTCCAGAGGTGCAATCCATGTATTTTTGTGATGTGTGTGGTGACTTGCACAAGCTTGCAAAGTGGTGCATTTGTTAATGCTGGTTTCAGGGACTTAGCATTTCCACTAAGTCCTTGATCTGTTTATATCGATATGCCATATGTTCATGTTGTTTCCTAGTGATCCGTGCCTCTTTTGAGGATGATCAGTAAGGATGTTTTGTTAATCTTTTAGCGCTCTATCCATCCATTTGTTTATTTGCAATTATGTAGCACCCTAGCTTGAGTCAATCGAGCTCTACTTTTGCTATTTTGTGAATCTGGGCAGATTGTCTACTTGTTAGCGATTTTGCCGAGGATGTTATAGTTGATCCGTGCATGCTATATTATTGTTCTTGCCATGTCTAGCTTGTATAATGTGTATTCTTGATGGGTGTATGCTTAGATTGTCATGACTTGCTCTGTAGTGAGTGCATCGAGCTCGTAAACATGCCTACTTGATATCTGATTTTGCATGCTCCAGTGTTCACTAAGTCTGTGATCTGATTATGTTTTTGCCATGTTCACATGCTTGCAATTGTATTTTCTGATCCCTTTTGGATCAAGGTCACTAAGGGACTTTTGTTAAGATCTTTGAGTAGCTCCATGCCATGCTTTACTTTGCCATGTTCAGGCCCTGTAGCATATAGTTTTCTTGCTCCAAAATGTGCTACCTGATCTGAAATTCCAGACAAGTGTTAATTTCACTAAGTCTGAGATCTGTTTACCAATTGCATTTTTGCCATGCTTGTTTGAACCTGTTATGGATGAATTGGCCATAGCTCAGTGTTCCTCTTTTGTTAAGCATCATGAATGGATCCCTGCCATGTATTTTGTTCCCATGTTTGAGTGCTGTAACATGTTCATCTTGTTGCATTTAGATGGTCACTTGTTGTATATCGCAGAACGGTGCCATATTTGTTTTGCTTGCCATTTCCAAACCGTGTCTCCGATTCTGGCGTTCTTTATATCGTTTTCAAGAGAAATCATCTCACCTTTCCAGTGGCACACTTGGATTTCCAAGTTGAAGCCAGGTTCATTCTTTCCTTGTCAAATCTTGCATATGCATCCCATATCGCATCCCGCATAGCTTACCATGTTTGCATCATGTTGTTTGAGCTTTGCACGTGGTTGATTGTGTCTTTTGTGCTTGTTTGTCTTGTTTGGGTAGAGCCGGGAGACGAGTTTGCTAACGAGGAGCCCGTTGAGTTTGCTTTCGAGGATCTAGTCAACTCTGACAACTTTGCAGGCAAGATGATCATACCCTCGAAATCACTTCTATCTTTGCTTTGCTAGATGCTCGCTCTTTTGCTATGCCTATGCTACGATGCCTACCACTTGCTTATCATGCCTCCCAAATTGCCATGTCAAAACTCTAACCCACCATGTCCTAGCAAACCGCTGATTGGCTATGTTACCGCTTTGCTCCACCCCTCTTATAGCGTTGCTAGTTGCAGGTGAAGATTGGAGACCGTTCCTTGTTGGAACATTATTTACTTGTTGGGATACCATTATATTATCTTGTTATCTTAATGCATCTATATACTTGGTAAAGGGTGGAAGGCTCGGCCTCTCGCCTAGTGTTTTGTTCCACTCTTGCCGCCCTAGTTTCCGTCATATCGGTGTTATGTTCCCGGATTTTTGCGTTCCTTACGCGGTTGGGTGATAATGGGAACCCCTTGATAGTTCGCCTTGAATAAAGCTTTTCCAGCAATGCCCAACCTTGGTTTTACCATTTGCCACCTAGCCTTTTTTCCCCTTGGGTTTCCGGAGCCCGAAGGTCATCTTATTTAAACCGCCCTGGGCCAGTGCTCCTCTGAGTGTTGGTCCGACTGAGCTGCCTGCGGGGCCACCTCGGGGCAACTTGAGGTTTGGTTTTACTCGTAGCTAGTCTCATCTGAGTGTGCCCTGAGAACGAGATATGTGCAGCTCCTATCGGGATTTGTTGGCACATTCGGGCGGTGTTGCTGGATTTGTTTTAACTTGTCGAAGTGTCTTGTAGAACCGGGATACCGAATCTGATCGGAATGTCTTGGGAGAAGGTCTATTCCTTCGTTGATCGTGAGAGCTTGTCATGGGCTAAGTTGGGACCCCCTGCAGGGATTTGAACTTTCGAAAGCCGTGCCCGCGGTTATGGATAGATGGGAATTTGTTAATGTCCGGTTGTAGATAACTTGAACCTTAACTTAATAAAAATGAATCAACTATGTGAGTTACCGTGATGGTCTCTTCTCGGCGGAGTCCGGGAAGCGAACACGGTGTTGGAGTAATGCTTGCCGCAGGTTGTTCTCTAGTTACTCGTTCGCGCTTTGCTATCTCTTCTCGCTCTCTTTTGCGAATAGGTTAGCCACCATACATGCTAGTCGCTTGCCGCAGCTCCACATATTTTACCTTGCCTTTCCTATAAGCTTAAATAGTCTTGATCGCGAGGGTGCGAGATTGTTGAGTCCCTATGGCTCACAGTTTACTTCCAAACCAGATGTAGGGCCAGACGACTCCGTTCCAGATGACGCGTTAGAGCTCAAGTGGGAGTTCGACGAGGACTCACGTCGTTACTATGTATCTTTCCCCGAGGATCAGTAGTGGTGCCCAGTTGGGGTGATCGGGACCGTGTCGCATGTTGGGTTGGTCTTTTATTTTGGCACCGTAGTCCGGCCATGAGTGATTGGATGGTGTAATGCTATTTATGTACTTTGATTGACATGGCGAGTGTAAGCCAACTATGTTCCTTCCCCTTTTATTATCTATATTACATGGGATGTTGTGAAGATTGCCTAACTTGCGACATTGCTTTCAATGTGGTTATGCCTCTAAGTCATGCCTCGACACGTAGGAGATATAGCGGCATCGAGGGCGTTACAGCTGGGTTACGTGTGTGGGTGTGAGAGAGATAGAGAGAGGGTGCGTGTGAGTCACATACAAACCGATATCAGAGAGAAATGAGATCCAGAGAGACGGAGTTTTGTGTCTGCGAGAGAGAAAGATATTTCACAACGAGATTGATAGCTAGAGAGACATACGAGGGAACGCAAGATATCTCTGGGGAGAGAGGGTGTGTGTGAGCGACATACAAGAGAACAATGGAGAAATATGAGACCATGGGAGACAGAGTTTGTGTTTGTGTGTGAGAAAGAGATATTGATGAGGAAGAGTCGTAGGTTCTCATATCTAAGGAGCGAAAGACATCTCTGTATGAGGGGTGTGCGAGTGGCACACATGGGAATAGTAGTGAGAAATGAGACCCCGGGAGACAAAGTTTTGTGTTTGTGTGAGAGAAAGAGATTCCACATGGAGAATCATAGTTAGAGACACATAGCAGGGAGCGAGATATACTTAGAGAGAGATAGAGTGATGAAGGTCGAGGGAGAGAGTACCGTCAGTGTGTTACGAAGATAAAAGATCATTGTCGACATACAGGTAGCACGAGATATACCTGAGAGACGATGGACGCGTATAGGTCCCGAGAGATAGTGATATATAAGCATGAGTGATAGCTATATGAGACGAATATATGGATTAAAGGGGATTCAAATATTTAAACTGGAGATCACGACATCGATAATATCATAACGCAAATTGGTGTATCAAACATGGATATTCATTTGAATTTGGGAACACGTGTAATGTTATATAGTTTATCAATATTGGTGATCCATAGATTCTTCAATTACAAACAATGCATGGTTTATATGCAATTAATGTCTAAACGGGATTACACTATATGTTGCGTGTGCGAAACACATTATACATGTTTGAGAAGTAAAAAAACCCGCATGAAACACACATTAATTGGAGACAGTTAGTGAGGAATGCGTACATTGGATTTCAACATAAAGTGGTTTCAAATATTTGAAAATCCGAATTGATGGATACAACCTTATGAATCCGAGATCATGCCATTTGTAAACCATATTTATGTATAAATGGTGTTGTGCTTTTGAAAGTATATATAAAAAATGATGTATATAGAATGTAATTCCAATTGAAAATGGATCCCGCCCGAAAAAAAATAGAATACAAACGGGATTCGAATTGAGTTGGAACGGTAAACGCGCACTCTGCAAAATTTGAACAACGCGGGGAAAGTCGCAGTAACCGCCCGGAACCAAAATCTGCGAGATGGAAATCACTGCTGCCTATCCCTACCACGCAAAGCCTATATGCTGGATTTCTATAGGCTTCGATAGGGGTAGGTTTGTAATTTCACCCAAACATGACGTAACCGCCTCTCACCCGGATTCATACACGGCGGGCGCCAAAACACATTGTGTCCTCGGCCGAAATCGACTCCCTCCCGATTCATATTCATACACGGTGGGTGTCGTGGTTTTGTCACGGCAGATGTCCCAGAGAAAGGACTTAGTCATGGAGCCATCGCAACGGGTTAGCTTGAAGGGGTTAAAGCGGACACAGGGACGCAAGAGAGTTTATACTAGTTCGGCCCCTTCGATGAAGGTAAAAGCCTACGTCTAGTTGTGATGGAATTGATGGGGTTTCGATGACTAGGGAGCAAACAAGCTTCGCCTAAGTCTCGAGTTGTTGTCTGTTGTCCTTGAACCGCCGCCGGGTCGTCCCCTTATATACATGGGTGACGCCCGTCGGTTTATAGAGTCCCAACACCGGCTCATATACGTGTTCGGTTTGGTATCTACTTATTCCTAACTTACAATACAAGTTTACCCACCGACGCCGGTTTCCGGCTACAGGCCTTAAACCGGTCATGGGCTTTAAGCCCTCATCTACCTTCATGGGCTTTTACATACTTAACTACTGATGAAGTTAACCCAGCCCAAGTAGGCCGGTTTACGCCCAGTAGTAATATCCCCAACATTAGGCCCCAGATTGATTTGAACAGGTTCATGTCAATCCTTTAGCAAAAATTTCATCTTCAACATCTTCTTGTAGTTTGGTGAACCGTCGTGATGTCATCTTCTTTGATTGTTGTAAACCGGAGTGACGTCATCTGTTATAAAGAAACTATCCATGATACATTCTTGTTTAATAGATCTGCGACAATCGAGGCGACAGCTCTGTTTCCAAATTCGTGGCTCCTTGATTCTCGTGCCTGACACATGTCCCTTTCTTTATAAATAGGACCGAAGGGTCATTTCTTTTTCCCCTTCGTGCCCTTCTGCTTCATCTTCCCCGCGTCGTCCAGCTTCGGAGCTCCGCCGCCATCGACGACCTCTACTCCAACCTTGACCACTTCATCACCCTGATTGTACCAGAGCATCGCGGCGACCTTCCGTTTCTTCCTCGGCTCCGGTAAGTTCTTCACCTTTTCCTCCATAGATCCGTTCTAAGGTTTCCAAGTTCTTCAGTGTTCATCGTCTGCTTCGTACTCATATGATAGATCTTAGATGAACCTGTGAACCTTTGCTCTGTGTAGCGGTAGTTTTTAGCATCCGCCTTCACTTTCATGCCTCAAGACCATAGATCCACCTGTATTTCTGCCCATTGATTCGGCATTGTTCTTTTTTGAACCTTGAATATTTTCCTTCTTTTCTGAACTTGCTTCAGATCCCTCGCCGTAGAGATATATTGTGAAATTTGTTTTTGTACACTTACCCATCCGCAATCTCAACTGTTTCAATGCTTAGATCCGGCGGTTTAACTTTTTAGAAAAATTGCCAAACCGGTATATACCATTAGTCCCCTTGTTGAACCGCCAGATGCCATTGCTTCATAAGACTTCGGTTTAGATAGAGTTGTACATACCAGTGTACTTTTATCAATGCATTCTTGAACCGGAATCACCTATCTTGTAGATTTCATCATGGCCAAGCAAGTATATGAGTGCAACTGGGTTCCTTCTCGCGTCACAAAAACTGAACTGAACAATTCAGTCCTGATCGGCGCTTTAGGCAGCAAAAATACCATCCATTGGAGGGTCCCTGGCAAAGAATGCCCTCCCACACCTCAAGAAGGAGAGGTCGTCATTTTCTTGGATCACTTAGCCCGGGGCTTTAAGCCGCCCGGTTCTAAATTTTATCAGGACGTTTTAGCCAATTTTCAACTCCGCCCACAAGACATTGGCCCCAACTCTGTTACAAACATGTGTCACTTCCAAGTGCTCTGTGAGGTGTTCTTTCAAGAGGAGCCCACAGTTGAGTTGTTCAGAGACTGCTCCCATCTAAACCGCCGCACTGAGTTTACTGACGGTTCAAATACGGAATTGGGTGGTGTGGCGATTCAAAAAAGGAAAGAGGTCACATATCCTCATGCCAAACCGCACAGCCACCCCAAAGAGTGGAATCAAACATGGTTCTATTGCAAAGACACCTCCCCTGCTGGTGAAAATCCTTTGCCTGGCTTTCGTCCGGAGCGGCTTAGCAATACACACCCCTTCCCACAAAGGTTGACTACCAAGGAGAGAAGCAAATACCATCCTCAACTATCCAAGCTCAGAGCCTTCATGGCCAATGGTTTAACAGGAGTTGATCTTGCTCGCTGTTGGATATCGTGGAGCATACTGCCCCTTAGTCAGCGCTCCGGTTTGATGTGTGAGTATACTGGCAGTGTTGATGACCCGCTGCGACATGCTAACATCCAGCTCACCGACGAAGAAATCACAGAGGCTGTGAATAAAATGCTGAATGAACCGGAACACGTCTGTGCTCGAACCGGCCTGCTTCCCTTCTGTGCCACCAACAAACCGCCAGCTGTAAGAATTTGATTTTTCTTTTTACTGAACCTGTTATTGATATATCTGGTCATTGTTTAATATCAATGTCTGTTTAAACAGGGTAATGATCCGTTTTGGAGCAAGAAACTTCCACACGAGAAGCCAGAAAAAACAGACAAACCGGAACGACCAACCCGGCCAAAGACTAAAGTCGTGAAACGGTCTGCTCATAAGAAGAAAACCACTGCATCTTCTGATCCGGCCCCTGATGATGATGTGGGTAATCCGGACCTTGAGGTAGAGCTTTATTCACATGGCGTATTTTTCATGCGCCTTACTGATGATGATATTTGTCAGGATGATGCCGAAGCCAGCCATGCTGATGCTGCAGAGGTAATTACTCTCTCTTTCAACTCAGACCCTTTGCCTTCATTAAAAATCTGTCAGGCAAACTGGAAGGTTAAATTTTCTCATCCTCTTGCTTACTTGGATCCCAAATTTCTTATGAAGACCCAATAGCACGAAGCTCGCCGCACAACCCGGCACAGCGGCCAGGTAGTTACCTCCGCCGGTTTATCGAACAGTCCGGTTCGGAAACGCCGTTCAGAGGTCTCTTATTTGCTTGTTAGCGCTTGTCCTAAAGCGGGCTGTTTTCGTCAACCTCTTAATCCATCTGACTCCAATTATCAGGTTACTTCCCACTCATCCTCTGGCGAGTCATTGGCTACTCAGCTGCCACCACTCAAAACGGTGCTTGGGTAAGCTATACTTATCATAATATTTCCGGTACATCACCTTGGAACATATGCTGTATTTGACTTTGTTATTCCTTTCAGGGCCAAGCCTAGGTCGAGCAAGAAGGCTCGCCTGGATAAAGCGGCCGAGGAGGACGCCGTCCCTGAACTGGGTAAAACACCAGATCTTGAAGCGGCTATTCCTGAAGATATACCCAATGATCCACCACAGCAGGATGACGATTTTATTGCTAAAGAAAGGCCTATTGACACCTCAGGCCCTGTCAACCAGCCCACAAGCCCCATCCGGATTGAGAAATCCACCAGTCCATCCAAGCCTACTGATAAGCCAACGGCCCCAGTGCAAACCGGCGATGCCAAGGATGATGAGGTTGTCATTACCGGCATTGGTCGCACAGAGCCAGGCAATCCCGTTGCTTTATCCAGACACACTACCAAGGAAGAAATTGCTGCCATTGGCAAGGGAAAGTGGAATGCCGATCTGACAACTTATGGCGCTCTGAACGTCCAAGATCTCCATTCCGGCTATCTGAACCGGCTATACACCAGCCGTGACTATGAAGCTGGTCTGGTTAATGTGATGAAAGAGAAATATGAGGTAACTTCCATGTGCTTATCTGCGTATGTTCTTCAATCTGTCAAGTCTCCTAGCCCCCAAGGGTTGGTTTAGAATTTCCGTTCAAACCGGGACTTGTCAATGCAGACTTCAATATTTTCTGAATTTGCTGATATAGCCCCCAAGGGCCGATTCAACTTAGTGTAGTTAAACCGGGACTTTAGGTAATCAAGAGTATAGCAATAGTATTAACTGAACAAATAGCCATTAGCCCCCCAGTGCCAAGTTGAATACTTGTATTGAGCTTGGCACTTTTCTGAATAATTGAAGAGCAAATATGCATTAGCCCCCAAGGGCCAAGTGCATAACTTGTTATGTGGTTGGTACTTCAATTCTTGTAGTGCTTGCTGAATCATATAACTATCTGTATACAGGCTGAGCTGAAGACAAAAGAAAACCAAGTCGCCGATCTCCAAGAAAATCTGAAGTCCCAACAAACTGAAGCCTCAAAAGCAAAAGAGGAATTGACCAGCGCCTTAAGCGTTATGGAACAGCTTAAGAAGGATTTCAAGAAGGAGCGGGCGGATTGGGCCACTGAAAAATCCGCTTTAACCAAACGAGCAGAAGATGTCGAGGCTGCACTGAAACCGGTGGTGGACGAATTGACCAGCATAAAGCGGCACGTGCATGACATGACCGCTGCTATCTTTGGTAAGCTTGTTTGATTTCTGGATTGATTCGGCCATCTTATAGAGCTGCCGGTTTATTAACCCTTTGGAATATTTCAGGGACACGCATTGGTCACTTGGCGTCAGATGTGCGGAAGAAATTGAAAGCCGCCTACACATTGATCGAGCAACTGTACACTGGTGCACAGCGGATCATCTCTACTGCATCCCACAACAATTCGGTGCCCACTTTGATTCAGGACACTCTGAAGAGACTGTCGATGCTTCCTGCCCGGGTTGAAGAGCTGAAGAAATCTGCTGCTCGAACCGGTGTGATCAATGCCTTAATCCGGGCAAAAGCTTGGGTGCCGGATTTTGATCCTGTTGAAGCGGCTCAGGGCTATCCCAGCTTGAAGGAAGACGGGTCAGAGTTTAGTGAAGCGGATCGGCGAGCAATAAACCGGGAGGTGCGTCCACTAGCGTGTCAATTGGTTGAAGAAGCAGACTTGTCTCATTATCAAGCCCAATATGACAGCCAAAACAAGTGAGTAGCTGCACCAATTCCTGAAGCGGAAAATATTATCCTTCCAATCCATAAGCATACTTACGCTCCCGACATTGAACCGTCGTTGCTGATCCATGATGAAGCTGTCTTTCAAGCATTAATGGGAATCGACTGGACAACTGTTGATTTCCAGCCGCTGGGTAGAGAAGCTGAAGCTGAAGCGGCGCGGGATGACCCACAACCATCAGGCCCGGCTGGTGACCAAGCTTGAACCGGAAGCCGGTTTAAACTGCTTCTCCTGTGCGCAAAAACAATGATCTTATTTTGGGCACCGTGTTGCCTTGTAATAGGCTAGCCGATACTCTTGATTTTGATATGCCTTCGTGCATAATTACTGCAACTTGTTCTTCCTTTGGGTGATGAACTTTCCAAAGTATTTTCTGCCATCATTGGGCATGAAGTTAGCTTGGCCAATCTTGAAGCGGAGGTTTATAAACCCACACTGTTGGAGGAGATAGCAGCTCCTGTATATATCTAATGCCGGTTTACCATGTAAACCGTGCCGGGTTATAATAAAACACCGTGTTACTCCGTAATAGGATGTTTAAGAAAAAATCAAACTGGGCAAATAGTCTCCGGATTAAAAATGGACTGTGTTCCGTCAATTGACAGTTTGAACCGGCTTAAAACTTTGTCGGTTTAAAAAATGCAACAAAAAGAAAGAAATATCTATCAAAGAAAATTGTGAAGCAAAGGCAATGATAAAACCGTTTGCAAAAAGAGGCTTTATTTGAGCCGATCAGATGGCGTTACCATGGTCGGACACGACCAAGCTCCCGATAGGTGTAGCGATGGTTCAAGTCAGCCAGGTCCCCAAATGAAACCGTGGCATTTATGCCGGTCAAGAGGCGTGGCAATGGTTCGGGTTCGACCAAGCCCCCAAGTGATTCTGTGGCCTTAGGCCGATCAAGAGGCGTGACTGGTTCAGACGTGACCAAGTCCCCAAGTGATCTGGTGGCTCTCGCCTATCAAGAGGTGTTGCATTGGTTCCGACACGACCGAGCCCCCAAGTGATATAACATGATGCTTTGAAAAGCTAACTCAAGGGGTAAACCGGAGACCGCTTTAGAACAACTCCGTGTAGCCAGACATGATGTAAAAGAACAGATACCCCGCTTTAGCTGAGGTTCCGGTTTATTATATTTAATCATAATATATACATCATCGTAATATGTACATAAGTAGATCCAATGGCTCAGGTATAGTAAGGCCGAAGATGAGCTATGTTCCACGGCCTGTTGGTCTCCCCCTCTGATGTACGTGAGTCTTTATGCTCTCGAATATCGATCAGATAGTATGACCCGTTGTGCAGATTCTTGCTGACCACGAAAGGTCCCTCCCAAGGTGGGGATAGCTTATGCATATCAGTCTGATCTTGGATGAGCCGAAGCACCAAATCTCCTTCCTGAAAGGTTCTGGTTCTGACTCGGCGACTGTGATACCGACGAAGATCCTGTTGGTAAATCGCCGAGCGGGCGGCTGCTATGTCACGTTCTTCATCCAACAGGTCCAAAGCGTCTTGCCATGCTATCTCGTTTTCCGCTTCAACATAAGCCGCCACACGAGGTGAATCATGACGGATATCACTGGGTAGAACCGCCTCCGCTCCATAGACCATGAAGAACGGTGTGTATCCTGTTGATCTGTTGGGTGTAGTATTGATGCTCCATAACACAGATGGTAACTCTTCTACCCAACAACCCGGTGTTCTCTGCAAAGGAACCATAAGCCGGGGCTTGATGCCTCTCAAGATCTTTTGATTAGCCCTTTCTTCTTGACCATTGGACTGTGGGTGTGCCACTGATGAAACGTCAAGCCGGATGTGCTCCCGTTCGCAGAACTCCTTCATGGCACCCTTAGACAAATTGGTACCATTATCTGTGATGATACTATGTGGAAAGCCAAACCGGAAAATCACTTTTTTGTTGAACTGAACCGCCATGGCCGCATCACACTTGCTAATAGGTTCTGCTTCCACCCACTTTGTAAACTTGTCAACCGCCACCAGGAGGTGGGTCTTCTTATTCTTGGACCTTTTGGAAGGCCCAACCATATCCATCCCCCAAGTCACAAACGGCCAAGTAATTGGAATCATTCTCAATTCTTGAGCCGATACATGAGCACGTCTTGAAAACTTTTGGCAACCGTCACATCGTCTGACTAGATCCTCTGCATCAGCATGAGCAGTTAACCAATAGAAGCCATGGCGAAATGCTTTAGCCACCAAAGATTTTGAACCGGCGTGGTGACCACAATCTCCTTCGTGGATCTCACGCAAAATTTCACAGCCTTCTTCAGGAGACACACAGCGTTGAAACGCCCCTGACAAACTGCAATGATGCAACTCGTCATTGACAATAGTCATGGACTTGGATCGCCAGATTATCTGTCGGGCCAGAATCTCATCCTCTGGTAACTCGCCTCGGTTCTTATACGCAAGGTAAGGAAGCGTCCAATCCGGAATAACATGAAGAGCTGCCACCAATTGAGCCTCCGGATCAGGAATAGCCAAATCCGCTTCACCAGGGAGCTTGACCGACAGGTTGTGCAGCACATCGAGGAAAACATTAGGCGGGACCAGTTTGCGCTGAGAACCCAGCCGTCTTAAAGCGTCTGCTGCTTCGTTCTTCCATCGGTCCACGTGGTCCACCTGATAGCCTTTAAATTGACCTGCAACAGTATCCACCTCACGACGATATGCTGCCATGAGTGGGTACTTGGAATCCCAAGTGCCGGACACCTGCTGAGCCACAAGGTCCGAGTCACCGAAGCACTTAACTCGACTTAGATTCATCTCTCTAGCCATCCAGAGACCATGGAGTAAGGCTTCATACTCAGCTGCATTGTTAGTACAAGGGAACATTAGGCGGAGAACATAACAGAACTTATCACCTCGTGGGGAAGTTAATAGGACCCCAGCCCCCGAGCCCTCCAATTGCCTGGATCCGTCAAAATGGATTGTCCAATATGTGTGGTCCGGTTTGTCTTCAGGTGCTTGCAGTTCCGTCCAATCATTGATGAAATCAACAAGTGCTTGAGACTTAACCGCCATCCGCGGCATGTACTTTAACCCGTGCGGCCCAAGTTCTATAGCCCACTTGGCAATCCGGCCAGTCGCTTCCCGATTCTGGATGATATCGCCCAAGGGAGCAGAACTGACTACCGTAATGGGTTGCCCTTGGAAGTATTGTTTAAGCTTCCGGCTTGCCATAAAAACACCATATACTAGCTTCTGCCAATGCGGATACCTTTGCTTGGACTCAATAAGTACCTCGCTGATATAATAGACCGAACGTTGAACCGGATGCTCCTTGCCTGCCTCTTTTCGCTCCACCACAATAGCCACACTGACCGCACGAGCATTAGCAACAACATATAGCAGTAACGGCTCCTTGTCAATGGGAGCGGCGAGCACAGGCGGATTGGCCAATTGCCGCTTTAAGTCCTCAAATACTTATCAGCAGCAGAACTCCAGACAAATTGATCCGTCTTCTTCAACATCTGATACAAAGGGATTGCCTTCTCACCAAGGCGGCTGATAAACCGGCTTAACGCGGCAATCCGGCCTGCCAGGCGTTGAACATCGTTGATACACTTCGGTTTAGCCAGGGAAGTGATAGCTGTGATCTTCTTCGGATTAGCCTCGATTCCCCTGTTGGACACCAAAAAACCCAATAACTTGCCTGCTGGTACACCAAAGACACACTTGGCCGGATTAAGCATCATCTTGTACGTCCTCAGGTTATCAAAGGTTTCCTTCAAGTCGTCAACCAGATTCTCCTTCTCCCTTGACTTAACCACAATATCATCCACGTAAGCATGTACATTACGGCCAATCTGCTTGTGAAGAGAATTTTGTACACACCGTTGATAAGTTGCCTGGGCACTCTTGAGCCCGAAGGGCATCGACACATAGCAGAAGGCTCCAAAGGGAGTTATGAATGTCGTCTTCTCCTGGTCCTTAACTGCCATTTTGATCTGATGATAGCCAGAATATGCATCCAAAAAACTCAAACGCTCACAACCCGCCGTAGCATCAATAATTTGATCAATACGGGGGAGGGAAAAAGGATCTGCTGGACAAGCCATATTAAGATCTGTGTAATACACACACATGCGCCAGGTGTCGTTTTTCTTATGGACCAGCACTGGATTGGCAAGCCACTCAGGGTGAAAAACTTCAATAATAAAGCTAGTTACTAAGAGCCTGGCTACCTCTTCTCCGATCGCCTTGCGCCTTTCTTCGTTAAACCGGTGGAGGAACTGTTTCACTGGTTTGTATTTAGGATCCACATTAAGGGTGTGCTCAGCGAGTTGCCTCGGTACACCTGGCATGTCAGAGGGCTTCCATGCAAAGATGTCCCGATTCTCACGGATGAACTCGATGAGCGCGCTTTCCTATTTCGAATCCAAGTTGGCACTGATGCTGAATTGCTTGGGCGAATCACTAGGCACGAAGTCAACAAGTTTAGTCTCAGCTGCCGATTTGAATTTCAGGGCCGGATCATGCTCCATAGTTGGCTTTTTCAACAGAGTCATGTCTGCCGGATCAACATTGTCCTTATAAAATTTCAGTTCCTCGGTGGCACAAACCGACTCTGCGTAGGCCGCATCTCCTTCCTCGCATTCCAAAGCGACTTTACGGCTTCCGTGAACTGTTATTGTCCCCTTGTGACCCGGCATTTTGAGCTGCAAATACACATAACAGGGTCATGCCATAAACTTGGCGTAGGCCGGTCGCCCAAACAGGGCGTGATATGGACTTTGGATTTTCACCACTTCAAACGTCAATGTTTCCGACCTGGAATCATAATCATCTCCGAAAGCCACTTCCAGAGCTATATTACCAACAGGATATGCTGACTTGCCAGGTACCACACCATGGAACACCGTATTGGACGGTTTGAGATTTTTATCTGTTAGTCCCATACGACAGAAGGTCTCATAGTACAAGATATTAATGCTGCTCCCTCCATCCATGAGCACCTTGGTGAACTTGTAACCTCCCACCTGAGGCGCCACCACCAGAGCCAACTGACCTGGATTATCAACCTGGGGAGGGTGATCCTCTCTGCTCCATATGATTGGCTGTTTAGACCAGCGTAGATAACGGGGCACGGCCGGTTCAACAGAGTTGACTGCCCGCCTCTGGACCTTCCGGTCTCCCTTGTCCAAGCTAGTGGTGAAGACATGGTACTGCCCACTATTCAACTGCTTTGGGTTGCTCTGGTAACCCGACTGTTGCTGCTGCTGGTTGTAACCACCCTGGTTGTTCTGATTATTTTGATTGTTATGTCCGCCCGGATTACCATTAAATCCTGAACCGGAATTTCCTCCACCATAACCCGGCCCAGATCCTGAGCCACCACCGGAGCTGTGATCATACCGGAAAGCATTAGAATTTTTGAACTCCTGCATAATGAAGCAATCCTACCAAAGGTGGTTTGCTGGCACCTCCTTCGTCCCATGCTTTGGACAGGGCTGGTTCAATAGATAATTTAGACAGTCCGGGTTAGGGTTAGGCGCTCCACCATGATTCGGTGGTTTACCCTTGCGTCGCTGACCCTTGTCCTGCGCGTTGGTATTAGCCACGAAGTCCATGTTGCCATCCGCTTTACGCTTGCCTCCGCTACCGTTACCTGCCGAGTGATGCTGCTGACCTTTGGAGTTGTTGTTCCTCTTTCCCTTCCCTGCCTTGTCATCATCAGACTCGGGATCCTTGGTACTATCAGAATCAACATACTTTACCAAAGCAACCATGAGGGTCCCCATGTCAGTGCAATGGCGCTTCATCCTTCCCAACTTCAGCTTTAGGGGCCCAAACCGGCAGTTGCCTTCTAGGGTTATGACTGCAGTGTCAGCATTGATGCGGTCTGATGAATGCAACACTTGTGAGACCCTGCGCACCCAATGAGTCGTCGATTCTCCTTCCTCTTGGATGCAGGCCGCTAAGTCCACTATCGACATAGGCTGCTTACATGTATCCTTGAAATTACTGATAAACCGGGCTCGTAATTGGGCTCATGAACTGATAGAATTGGCCGGTAAGCTTTTTAACCAAGTACGGGCCATTCCTTCGAGCATCATGGTGAAGTACTTCGCACATACCGCATCATCCACATCAAGCATCTCCATGGCCATCTCATAGCTCTCCACCCATGTCTCTGGAGGTTGATCCGCCATGTAGTTTGGCACCTTGCGCGGGCCTTTGAAATCCTTGGGCAGGCGCACATTGCGTAAAGCGGGGACAAGGCAAGGCACCCCCAAAGAACTAGAAGTAACACCAGGTTCGATCGAGATATTTGGACGAACCGGCGTAAGCTGCTGAGCCTGATACTGTGCGGCTAACTCGGCCTCCCTGCGCACTCGGGCCCGGTCCACCACTTCATGAGCATTATCAGCACCACCCGCCGGGTTGTTTCCGCGGGGTGCTCCACGTCGTTCATTACTTGACACTGCCGGTTCATCCATATGTCTGCCATAGCTCCGGCTTGGACGAGGGGTCGAGTGGATCCGGTCGCGGCTGTACGAGTATGCTTCCTGTTGGACCAAAGCTATCCTAAGAAGTTCCTTGACTCATCGGGTCTTTACCGCCTGCGGCGAGTCACCTTCAATTAGAATGGCCTCCAGCCGTGCAGCAGCGGCAACGAAATTGTCCATTGGGTTGGAGTAGTGACCCGGAGGTGTTCAAACAGCCTGAGGTATAATAGTGTTTTGACTAAGCGGATTCATCAGATGAGGCTGAACCGGCGTGCCGGTCCCAGGAGCTTCCGCCCGGTTTACCTCCAGCGGATTACTGGTTCCTGCTCCTGGGGTGTTGAAAAGGTCTCTGGCCTCGAAACCCGAAGGCAAACGGGATCGGTACTTCCTCTTCATGACTTCATGCGACGCGTTCTGATCCAACATGAGCCTGTAGGCTTGTGCGTCTAAAGTGGCCTGCTCTGCGGTCATCCTAGCATTCTCAGCTACCAGGTCCGCCTTGGCCTGGGTGATCTGTTCCCTCACCTTTGCAATCTCCGCGTTGTGGACGTCCTGATCCGCCGGGTTAGCCTCTGCCATAAGCACAGCCAATGCATCAAATAGATCTGATAGAACTTGAGCCGGCGGGCGTACAGAGCCTCCTGCCTCGGCAGCCGTCGCCGCTACTGAACCGGAGGTCATTAGCGCAACTGCCGAAGAATGAAGCGCTTCTTGTGTGCCGGCCATGAATATTCCAACTCGGTTGGGTAGATTAGAGGGGTCCAGAATACTGTCGCCGTCGGAACAGCCCCCAATCCGGCCATCTTGTAGCTGATATAGAGATTCAGTTTCTCCGGTTGATGACTCGTCGCCATAATAAACGACGGTCTCACCGCGAGATTCCGATCCATCCTCATGACTTCCTCCATGGATGACTCCCACGAAGGTACGCTTCACGGCCGGTTTAACCCGGGCGGATCGCGCACGCTGAGCCGTTTCGACAAGGTCGGTGCAGATGTCCGGCTCAGGGCCCGGTTCACCGATCTTGCCGATGAAAACGTGTCTGCCACCAAAGGGGACCCGGTACCCGTACTCAACTGAGTCGGCGTCGGGGCCCCAGCCTGCATCGTCGATGTAGAGCTTGCCGTGACGACTCTTAGTCATCCGGCCCACAGCGTAGCCCTCGAGTCATTCAAAGCGGCCCTCCAAGAACTTGAAACCATCATGCGATAGCCCCACGGTGGGTGCCAACTGTCGTGGTTTTGCCACGGCAGATGTCCTAGAGAAAGGACTTAGTCGTGGAGCCATCGTAGCGGGTTAGCTTGAAGGGGTTAAAGCGGACACAGGGACGCAAGAGAGTTTATACTAGTTCGGCCCCTTCGATGAAGGTAAAAGCCTACGTCTAGTTGTGATGGAATTGATGGGGTTTCGATGACTAGGGAGCAAACAAGCTTCGCCTAAGTCTCGAGTTGTTGTCTGTTGTCCTTGAACCGCCGCCGGGTCATCCCTTATATACATGGGTGACGCCCGTCGGTTTACAGAGTCCCAACACCGGCTCATATACGTGTTCGGTTTGGTCTCTACTTATTCCTAACTTACAATACAAGTTTACCTACCGACGCCGGTTTACGGCTACAAGCCTTAAACCGGTCATGGGCTTTAAGCCCTTATCTACCTTCATGGGCTTTAACATACTTAACTACTGATGAAGTTAACCCGGCCCAAGTAGGCCGGTTTACGCCCAGTAGTAATATCCCCAACAGTGGGCGCCAAAAACAAACTCTTGTCGCCAATATTCGGTGTATGCGAGATTACCGTCCTATCCCCAACCGACTAGTGTTGCTGTGATGTAGTAGAAATTTGAAACAGGGGCTAAGTTTGTAAACTTCCTCGCATTTGAGACAAGCGCGCCCTGAATACATGGTTCCCCCCTTCCTCTCTACCTCCCTTTTCCCCATTCGTACTCCATGGGCGCCAAAACACCCTCTCCACCCCACCCTCCTCCGTCCGCCGCCATCCGCCACCCCATCCACCGCCGTCCTCTTCCACCATGTCGGAGCTGATACCCCGACGCCGCTGTCCATTACAAGAGATCGACCTCTCTCATCCACGGCTTCGTACCGGGATCCTTGCATCCCGTCCTCTCGCTTCATCCCCGCCGTCGTCCACCTTGTCGGTGCCGCTCCTACGACCGTCTCGTCCACCGCGCCCCGCCGCCACCGTCTACCCTCCTAGATCTGCTTCCACGACACCGACAGCCATCGCTACTGCAACATCGTCAAATTCTCAGCAGATGCCTACACGGCGCCGCACCAGAGGCGGTACTCTTTTGTATCTGCTCAACTTATTTATCGCAGCAAGAAAATAGATCGCCACTGCTTTACTCTGATTTCTTGTCTTGGTTGCGAAGTTGCCTTTGTCCGGTTTGCACCTTCAGATCCGACATGGCACACTCAACACCATACTCGCAATGCTTATGGTTTTCCCCTTTTATGTTCCACACTAGTTAAATCACAGTAGACTAAATTTCAAAATTGGGTAAGTTGATTTTTCAGAGCTCGCCGGAGTTCGGCGGTGCAATCGAAGGGGCTCGGGTGGTTGTGGGGCCTCGCCGAATGAAGAAAACTCGGGCGGGGGGGGGGGGTGGGGGGGGGGGGGGGGTAGTGGAGGAACACAGGCGGTGGGGGCCGGTGGTCCGGCCAGCGGCCCGTGCGGTGTTCTGTATGGGAAGAATCAGAGAAGAGGAAGAAGAAGGGTTAGGAGACGTAGGATCTTCATCCAACCGCCTGAAATGGTCGAGAGACAGCTAGGAGTTGCATTCTTAATGCGCTCTGGTTCGTCATGTGTGGGCACTACGCAACCAACATTTTATTATCCAAAATCTGCTTGCTCTTCTTTACCATGTTCCTCTTTCGTTCTTCTTTAATATGTACTCTCTCCGTTCCTAAATACAATTCTTTGTATAGATTCCACCATGGACTACATATGGAGCAAAATGAGTGAATCTACACTCTAAAATGTACATGGATACATCTGTATGTGATCCATAGTGGAAATCTCTACCAAGACTTATATTTTGGAACGGAGGGAGTATGATAGTAGTACAGTATGTTCCTTGTACTGAAGATGAGCAGGGGCATTTGCAGTGTAGAGGTCTATATGGTCAGTTGTTATGGACACTTTGAGCCTCTTTCATTCGTAGGATCTTTTAAACATAGGAATAGGATTTGTAGTGGCCTACCCACTTGAATCCTATAAGAATAGCAAGGAAATGCGGGGAGTTGTGTCGCCTTTGAGAGTTAAATTGATATTAATAGTACCAAACCTTCACTTGAAGAGAGCTGGTATCCGAAGCCTTTCTAGCCATACTGGCAATACTAGCACAGATATTCCAGCAAGTTCTACTTTGCTGATTTTACTCTGATGCTTAAGGTTTTCCCGTTATATCTACACTATGATCTGTGTAGCTGCTTTGTGTCGCACTAGCAGCAGTCCACTCTTGAAGCTAAACACTGCAATGACTTACAAAATTTGCACCAAGGCATTGAGTGCCATTCTGGATGCAATGAAACTCATACGCTCCCCATCTGTTGATTCTTGTTCAGAATATCATCCTAATGACTATTCTAACCTCGAGGAGTCAAAGGTAGATGGCATGTCCTGTTCACCCATCAAGGTGCCTGTTCTAATTTGGCAATGTTTTATTGATTGCGGGTATCTTGCATATGTTGTCTTGCATTTCTTCTACTTTGTTGCACCGCCATCTGCTTAGTTTACTCATCATATATGTCGAGATGCCATGCCCATCCATTATCAATGCATATTCCATCTGTCACCATACCATGTTTTTCCACTCAAATTCTGTTCTTGTGCATCAGACATCAAAAAGGAAGAGGGTGATTGCCGAACCTGAAGGAGCACCAGCAAAGTCCTTGAAAAACGTTGTGGTGCCGGAGAAATCAGATAGCACCCCACTTATATTGGCTGTACAACCAGTGACACAAAACGTAGGACCGACTCCAGCAGACTGTACCCATACTTCACTGGTCACACCACTAGCCCCACCACACAGGACCTGCACTCCAGCAAAAGGTATACCGATTTTATTTGCCATAACACCAGCTATACCACAGAAAAATCCCACTCCAGCAAAAAGTACAGCAAGTCCACCGGCCGAAGACCTATCCCAACTTCAGAGACGGCCAATTCCTGCAGATTGGAACCCCATTCCATTTATTCCCAGTTTAAAAGACAATGCTTTCAATATTGTTAGGGACTACGTGCATATATTCCCATAATGGGAAGATTATTGTGAAGACAAACACCATTTTCACATCTTCCTGTCCAACTTACATGTAAGTGCTAGTATTCATGGCTATTATTTTCCTATTTTCTTCTGATTGAACACATCAATGATTTACATTACATTATTGTAACTAGGCGAGGGTCAATCTGGATAGTCATGACGAGCAAAGCTTGCTTGTGCTTTTCAAGGAAGCATTACAATAGTATTGGTGTTACCTGAGGAAATCACACTTTGATGGCAAGTCTATAAACGAATTTCCATTGAAGTCTCCTGTGCTAAATTTAGAAGACATTGAATGGAAAAACCTTGTTATGCACTGGTCTCGTTCCCAGGATGAGGTACTGTCTATGAAATCACATGAAAATTTGAACTTCTACTTTTCCGCATGTGCCTTACGTATCTTTTTTGCAGGAAATCTGCTCAAAGAAGAATTTCGGTTTGACAAGAACGACAGGATATCGCAAATATGCTGCCCGCTGCTTTGCTCTTATTAGTACCTATTGTCCTGTATCACTGTACTTGCTTACATACCTGGTTCATTATGTGACAACAGTATGCATGATAGCTTGCTTATCAACTGTTCACTCCAAATTATCTGATATGTATGAATGGTTACATTAGTGTAGAATATATCCAATGCCAATGTTTTTTAGCTCTGCATTGTTCTTGTAAGTACATGCTATCCTTTATCAGTGTACTTATAATGACATGTAGTTGTTCATGTACCATCACTCTGCAGCTTATTTTCCTTTGCCCTCCATTTTCTACACATCAAATCTATATTTACTCTTACCATAAGGTTAGTACTAAAGAAGCTTAGCTGTGCATTGCTCTTGGCTGTACCTTTTGCCTGTATCGCTGCACTTACATTTATAGCTACTTGTTTATGTAGCATCACTCTTCATCTTATCTTAAATATTCTCCGTTTTTTCTTATATTATCACATCTATATTTACTCTTAACAAAATGTAGAATAAAGGCAATGCTTTTGAAGAAGATTCTGTGGTAAACTTCTTGAATGCCCCCCCCCATAAGCATGGACAAGGCCTTTATAGAGCCTGTCTTCACCAATAATGTAAGTTTGTCCATCTCAAGCCTTCAAACTTTGTCGTATATATTTGGTTAGGCATGACTGCAACAGCTGTTTATTTTTGGTGTTTGCATCAAATTGCTTGTTTGAAGTTTATTATATGTAGTTCATAAACAAAAGTTCGTCCTTTCTCAATTTAAGTTTTCAGTTGTACAACCAAGTTCCTTCTTCATACCATGTAAATTAAACTATACAGAGTAAGTGATCTTCTTTTGCACTGCATGTATGCTTCTGTTCTTCATCTGTAATCCAGTGGTGTGGTGAACCTACCTACTACAGCACGATGTCATATTCTGCAATGTCTTAACTATGAAAAATGTCATATCATTCTACTATTATTTAAACCGTCTCTTTATTTGCCAATGTGAAATGGTATAAATTGACAGCACACTAACCATTGATACTTATGAGTTCTTGATCTGTAATCCAGTGGTGTCATGAAGCTGCCAACTTCTTCACAATGTCATTTCCTGCCATGTTTTGACCTGAACAATACCATATTGTGTTAATGCAAATTTAAACTGTGTCACTTTATTCGTCAGTAAGAAATGTGATGAATTGTCAGCACTGATACTTTTATGTGCAAAACCTGTCATATGTCTGCTTGTTTATCTTTCAGAGTGAGGAAGATATAAGTGTTGAACAAGTGCAGTCTCATCATCTTGCCCAGCTGCTTGCGCTGCAGCTCCCCAGCAGGGTAACCTTTCTTGAACTCTATTGAAGTGCTTTCGGTTTTGTATATCATTTTGTCGGTGTGTTTATTTGCACTGGTGGCGATCTTTGATGCCCAGTGTATGTAATCTGCTGTCTGCTTGTGCTTTATTATCATAGTGGTGACCTTTGATGCCCAATGTATGTAATATGCCATAATTTATTTATTGTATAGTATAGGTTTTTTCTTATTCACGATGCTGCAGTTATTTTACTGTATATATATCCTGTCTTCGCAGTAAACCGGCCAAACCATAAAATTACGGTACATAATCGGGCTGTCATGCAATCACGATGTAGGTTGGGCCTGAAACGTGCCGACCAGCTCACGGGCCGGCAGCAGCCCGAAATGAACCCCGGCTGTGATGCCCGGATAATTAAGCTACAGTGACCCTCTGCTAATGATACCACATCACCTCGTTTATAGTTGCTAATCTCGAGTTAGTTCGAAACCGATTCAAATTCAAATTCAAAAATAGGCAAACAATAAAAGTTCTCAAATATTAAAACTAAAATGTTCGGACTGAACTAAATATTGCATAGATAATTATGGGGAAAAAACCACACATGTATAAAATGTTTAAATACTATGAGATGAATAAAACAGTAGTAAAAATGATTATTTGAATAACTTTTATAATTAATAAAATGTCAAACTAAGTTATTTGGGGTCTAGACTTTTTGTGACTATGGACTAGGTTGTAATACTAATTTAGATACTAAGTGTATGTTTTACTAAAATAGAATGCAACTACAATAAAGCAGGAAAGAATAAATAAAAGGAAAAGAAAACACAAAAACAGAAAAGGAAACTAACCAAAAAAAGGGTAAAAGGAGACCCCCCCACTAGACCCCTTGGCCCAACTGGGCCGGCCCATCCCGCACCTCCCTGGCCTATATGGCCCTATCCCCCGAAACCCTAAACCGCTACCCACCCCCACTACCCACTCCCCCCCACTCGCGCCCCCACTCCCTCTCCCCCGATCCAATCGGGATCAGGCCCGACGCCGGCGCCGCCCCTCCCACTCTCCTCCGCGCCCCCCCTTCGCCAACTGCCGCCCGGAGTGCCCTCCCCGCCGGTGCCCCGTCGCCCTACGCCATCGCCACCTCGACCCGGACGCCGCCCCGTCGCACACCGTCCTCCTCGACGTCTCCTTCCTCCACCCCGCGCCCATTGCCCGTGCCCTGCAATCCCGGTGAGGACCCCGGTCCTCCTCCTTCCCGTGCCCTCACGCCGGCGCTCGCCCGCGCCTGCCCCGGCCGCGCTCACGGCGGCCAACGCTCACCGTGGCCTCGCCCCGCTTCGGCCCCTCCTGCTTCTTGTGCCCGCGCACACACGCGCCGCACCCGCCGCGGCCCCTGCGGGCCATGCTCGGCCATCGCCGCTGGCGCATCGCCCTCCCCCACCCCGCGCGTGTATGCTACTGCGCTGCTGCCGCGCTCGCTCGCCTCTGACCTCGCCTTGCCTCGCCTCCGGCCGGCGCTTGACCGCACCCCCCGCGCCGCTCGCGCAAGTCCCGCTCGCACGCCTCCTCCCGCGTCCGTCGTCGACGCTCGCCTTAGCTCCGCTCCGGCGCCGATCGCCGCACGTCCTCCCGCATCCCTCCACTCGTCGGTGGCTGCTGCTGCCCGCCTCCACTCGTCGGCGGTTGCGGCGCCACACTGCTGCCCCGGATGCCGCCCCTGTCGGGCGCCCGTCGCCCGGGCTCGCCCCATCGGGCGCCCGTGCACGTAACCCGTGTGCCCGCCCTGCTAAGGCCCTTTGGGCCACTGCCAAACGGGGGCCACGCCCCGCCCACAGAAGGTTTTTTGAGAGTTATTAATAAACAAAAAATATATATAATTAAATTAATAAAAAGAATTAATTAAATAAATAAAACTTAATTAATTATGTAATTAATCAATTAACTTAATTAACACTGTTTAGTTAACTAATTAACTCTAATTAAACCTGCTAATTAAATGTTAACAAATAATTAGATAGTAGTCTATGACAATCAGGACCCACACGTTAGTTGACCAAGTCAAACACACTTTGACTGCTGACATCATGATGATGTCATGCTGATGCACTAAACCTGTTTTTATTTAAATTAAATCTGTTAATTCCAAAAATGAATTAAAACTTTAGAAAATTAATATAAAATAAACCGTATATCGGATAAAAATACTTTGTACATGAAAGTTGCTCAGAACGACGAGACGAATCCGGATTCGCAGCCCGTTCGTCCGCCACGCATCCCTAGCATAGCGAACACGCAACTTTCCCCCTCTGGCTCATCTGTCCGAAAACGCGAAACACCGGGAATACTTTCCGGATGTTTTCCCCCTTCACCGGTACCACCTCGTACCGCGTTAGGGCACACCTAGCATCACGTTTTGTCATGTCATGCATCATTATGCAGCTGTTTGCATTATATTTATTGTTTCTTCCCCCTCTTCTCTCGCTAGACACCGAGACCGACGCCGCTGCTACCCAGTACGACTACAGTGTTGACGACCCCTCTCTCTTGCCAGAGCAACCAGGCAAGCCCCCCCTTTGATCACCAGATATCGCCTACTCTTCTCTATACTGCTTGCATTAGAGTAGTGTAGCATGTTACTTCTTTCCGTTATTCCTATCCTGATGCATAGCCTATCCTTGCTAATACTGTTGTTACCATTACCTGCTATCCTACTGCGTAGTATAGGATGCTAGTGTTCCATTAGTGGCCCTACACTCTTGTCTGTCTGCCATGCTATACTACTGGGCTGTGATCACTTCGGGAGGTGACCACGGGCATATACAATATACTTTACATAGTTACCTTACCTGTGATACTGTTTGGAGATGGGGGCTGAAGGGGCAGGTGACTCCATCCCGGTAGAGGTGGGCCTGGGTTCCCGACGGCCCCCGACTGTTACTTTGAGGCGGAGCGACAGGGCAGGTTGAGACCACCTAGGAGAGAGGTGGGCCTGGCCCTGGTCGGCGTTCGCAGATACTTAACACGTTTAACGAGATCTTGGTATTTGATCTGAGTCTGGCTACTGGCCTATACGCACTAACCATCTACGCGGGGACAGTTATGGGCACTCGACGTCGTGGTATCAGCCGAAGCCTTCGTGACGTCAGCGACTGAGTGGCGCGCGCCGGATTGGACTGGAACGCCTACTAGGCTAGGTCTGCTTCCGGCCGCGTTCGCAACATGCAGGTGTGCAAAGGGCGATGGGCCCAGACCCCTGCGCCATAGGATTTAGACCAGCGTGCTGACCTCTCTATTGTACCTAGGTAGGGCTGCGACGTGTTGATCTTCCGAGGCCGGGAATGACCCAGGAAAGTGTGTCCGGCCAAATGGGATCGAGCGTGTTGGGTTATGTGGTGCACCCCTGCAGGGAAGTTAATCTATTCGAATAGCCGTGATCTTCGGTAACAGGATGACTTGGAGTTGTACCTTGACCTTATGACAACTAGAACCGGATACTTAATAAAACACACCCTTTCAAGTGCCAGATACAACTGGTGATCGCTCTCTCACAGGGCGACGAGGGGAGGATCATCGGTTAGGATTATGCTATGCGATGCTACTTGGAGGACTTCAGTCTACTCTCTTCTACATGCTGCAAGACGGAGGCTGCTAGAAGCGTAGTCTTCGGAAGGACTAGCTATCCCCCCTTATCCCGGCTTTCTGCAGTTCAGTCCACATATAATAGCCTTATTCCAGTTGATACCAATGCATACATATGTAGTATAGCTCCTTGCTTGCGAGTACTTTGGATGAGTACTCACGGTTGCTTTCTCCCTCTTTCCCCCTATCCCTTCTACCTGGTTGTCGCAACCAGATGTTGGAGCCCAGGAGCCAGACGCCACCTTCGACGACTTCTACTACACCGGAGGTGCCTACTACTACGTGCTGCCTGCTGACGACGACCAGGAGTAGTTAGGAGGATCCCAGGCAGGAGGCCTGCGCCTCCTTCGATCTGTATCCTAGTTTGTGCTAGCCTTCTTAAGGCAAACTTGTTTATCTTATGTCTGTACTCAGATATTGTTGCTTCCGCTGACTCGTCTATGATCGAGCTCTTGTATTCGAGCCTTCGAGGCCCCTGGCTTGTAATATGATGCTTGTATGACTTATTTTATTTGTAGAGTTGTGTTGTGATATCTTCCCGTGTGTCCTTGATCTTGATCGTACACATTTGCATGCATGATTAGTGTACGGTCAAATCGGGGGCGTCACACTGGCCCGTGATTGTGCAAATCAAATTATGGGATTTTAACAAGCCGAAAAATTGTCTCGGTCCTTGTTTGGCCCAATCAGATATTGGCTGCGAGCAGGCCGGATGCAAACCGGGCCGTAGTTAGGCCCAACTATATGACGGGATTTTAACAAGCTGAACTTAATATAGGGCCGAAATGTTAAACGGGCCCTTAACAGGACAGAACTAATATCAGGCCGAATTACTAAGTGGGTCCAAAAGCATAGTGTCCAGTTGACGGGCCGAATCTGATATGGGCCATAATTAGGCCCAAAACCTCTTAAAGGGCCGGACCTGATCTGGGCCGTAATTTGGCCTAGAACGTGGTAGGCTTTTAACGGGCTGGATCTCATATGGGCCACTATTAGGCCCGAAGCGTGGCAGGCCATTAATAGACCGTATCAAAGATGGGCCGACATTTGGGCCAAAACATGGCAGCCAGTTAACGGGCCGGCCTACTAAGGTCCTCAAAATCTTGTGGGCCTACAGCTGGGCCGACCCATTAATGTTGGTGAAATCTCGTGGGCCTTTAGCTGGGCTGGCCCATTATGATCCGCAAGAATTTTGTGGGCCTTTACCTGGGCCGGCCTATTATGGCACACAAAAATCTTGTGGGCCTTTACCTGGGCCGGCCCATTTTGGCCCGCGAAATCTTGTGGGCCTTTAGCTGGGCCAGCCCATTATGGTCCGCAAAATCTCGTGGGCCTTTAGCTGGGCCGGCCCATTATGGTCCGCAAAATCTTGTGGGCCTTTAGTTGGGCCGGCCCATTTAAACTTGTTGGGCGGTGCCACATGTTGACGTATCATAGGCGCCTTCTGTCCAGTGATTGGATGACATCTGTCCCGACAATGAGCCGACACGTGTTTCTTCTAGCCAATGATGATTTTACACGTGGAAAATCCCCATTTGTCGGGGCTGTTAACGGGTTATCGGATCCAAAACCCGACCCGATAGCTTAACGGCGTTCCTTTACGGCGGATGCCACGTGTCGGTCACCCTTGACGAAAGCACTTCTGTGACGCGCGATTTATCGTCATGGAAGTGGACACTTCCGTGATGATAATTTTGGTAATGTCATGGAACACTTCTACGACAGCACAAGTATGACTATCTTGATTCTGTCATAAATTTGTCATGGATGTACATGCATGACAAAAAAAGTGACCTACTGTGACAAACACGTATCATCACGGAAGTGTATTTTTTTGTAGTGGTGGAGGGCGCGCCCCCCTACCTCGTCGTTGCCTCGTGGACCCCCCTAACGTGAAACCTACGCCAAAAATTCCTATAAATCCCGAAACCTCTAGAAATAAACCTAGATCGGGACTTCCGCCACCGCAATCCTCTGTAGCCAGGAAAATCCAGTCGGGAGCCTGTTCCGGCACCCTGCCGGAGGGGGTAACCATCACCGAAGGCCATATTCATCAGCTCATCACTCTCCATGACGAGGAGGGAGTAGTTCACCCTCGGGGCTGAGGGTATGTACAAGTAGCTATGTGTTTGATCTCTCTCTCTCTCATGTTCTTGATTTGGGAGGATCCTGATGTACCACGATCTTTGCTACTATAGTTGAATCATATGGTCTTTCTCCGCCTCTACCTTCTTGTGATGAATTTAGTTTTACCTTTGATGTTTTACTATTATCGGATTGAATACTATTATGGATTTGAGAACACTTGATGTATGTCTTGCGTGGGATACCTGTGGTGACAATGGGGTGTTTTATTGATTCACTTGATGTATGTTTTGGCACTCAACTCGTGGATTCCCGAGGTAACGTGGGGGTAATCTATGCATAGGGGTTGACGCACGTTTTCGTCGATGTTTCTCCTGTAGGAATCTTGGGGCACTCTTTCAGGTTCTTTGTGTTGGATTGAATATTATGATTCTAAAGTTGTTCGATGCATATCATATAATTGAACCATGGATACTGGTGGTGACATTGGAGTATCTTGGTGACATTAGGGTTCATTGATGTGTGTCATATGGTGTTATTTTACTACGAACTCTAGGGCTATTTGTGTCACTTATAGGAATAGCCCAATGGATTGATCAGAAAGAATAACTTTGAGGTTGTTTCGTACTGTACAAGCAATTTCAGCTTATGTTCTCTGCGATAGGAACTTTGGAGTGACATTTGTCGCACGTTGAGGGATGAGACAAGTCGACATTTCAACCCTCAACTAACCACATGGTTTGTTTTTCAACCTTGATCTTTGAAATCAGTCGAATTTAACCCTCAAGTTGTCCCATAGTTCAAATAACAACCCTTGACTCAGTTTTGGGCTGGTCAAGCGGTTTTGACCAAGTCAAAGTTGACTCGGAAGCCTATTCATCATGCCATGTAGACATCTATCCCAACCTTATCCCCCTTCTCTCTATGTCTCGTTCAAACCCCTGACCTAGTCCACCCTGTCGCTGCCTGATTCGCAAGGAACGCCACCGCCCGCGACCACCACCTCTATCGCCGATGACTGGAGACAGGCGATGCCGCCACAACGTTGGGATGAGGCGCGTGGCATTGCTGGGGACACGACGCGACGGAGAAGCTGCTGGGGACACATACAATGGATGTTACAGACGCCGTTGCTGGTGGTGCCTCCTGGAGCGAGTCCGGCCCTTGAACGGGATTTCATGATGATACCTTCGTGCTTTTGCCTACTAGATAGAGAAGAGAGAGAAAGAGAGGGTGGGATGGTTTTTTATTGTTGTTTTTTCTGGTGAGTCCCACATGTAAGTAGTGCTTAGTCTGTGGTCAACTCGGTTAAAACCACATAACCAGGGCAAAACCATGAGGAGGGTTGATTTTTAGACCGTGTAGTTAGTTCGGGGTATATTTCTACCGGTTTTGAAGTTCGGGGTTGAATTCTAAACTAACTGGTTAGTCAGGGTTGTAATGTGGACTTTTCTCTTGAGGGATTGCCATATGATTTAATTATGTTATCATTGTTGAGAGAACTTGCACTAGTGAAAGTATGAATCCTAGGCCTTGTTTCCACGCATTGCAATACTGTTTTTGCTAACTTTTGTTACTAGTTACCTTGTTGTTTTCACATTTTTAGATTACAAGACCTATATCTACCATCCATATTACACTTGTATCACCATCTCTTCACCGAACTAGTGCACCTATACAATTTACCATTGTATTGTGTGTGTTGGGGACACAAGAGACTCTTTGTTATTTGCTTGCATCGTTTTTTTAGAGAGACCATCTTCATCCTACGCCTCCCACGGATTGATAAACCTTAGGGCATCCACTTGAGGGAAAATTGCTACTGTCCTACAAAATTCTGCGCTTGGAGGCCCAACACGAGTCTACAAGAAGAAGGTTGCGTAGTAGACATCAGTGCGGATCCTGATCAAAGACCTGGAAGAGCCATTCGTCAACTTGGGCAAAGTAAACCTGAGTCTCAACTCGGAGAAGTGCATGTTTGGGGTTTGGTCCGAGAAGCTGCTGGGTTTCCTAGTATCACACAGAGGGATCGAGGCTAACCCCGAGAAGATCAAGGCAATAGAGAGGATGAGCCTCCCTCAGACCCTCAAAGATATGCAGAAGTTTGCGGGTTGCGTGACCTCCTTGGGCGCTTCATCTCCAAGCTCGGCGAGCACGCCCTCCATTTCTTCAAGTTGATGAAGAGGAAGGGCCCTTTTGAGTGGACCCCAGAAGCTAAGGCAGCGTTCGAAGACCTCAAGAGATACCGCACGAGTCCACATGTCATGGTGGCAGCTTGTCCTCGTGAGCCCCTAGTGCTCTACTTGGTGGCCACTCCCCACTCAGCTAGAGCAGCACTCATGGCGGTCCGGGAGGAGCACGCTGATACATCTCCAACGTATCTATTATTTTTGATTGTTCCATGCTATTATATTATCTGTTTTGGAAGTTAATGGGCTTATTTATACACTTCTATATTATTTTTGGGACTAACCTACTAACCCAAGGCCCATTGCAAATTGCTATTTTTTTTTCCTATTTCAGTGTTCCGCAGAAAAGGAATATCAAACGGAATCCAAACGGAATGAAACCTTTGGGAGAGTTATTTTTGGAACAAACATGATGCAGGGGACTTGGAGTGGATGTCAAGAAACAAACGAGGGAGCCAACCGGCAGGGAGGCGTGCCCCCACCCTCGTGGGCCCCTCGCAGCTGCACCGACCTACTTCTTCCTCCTATATATATCCATATAACCCGAAAACATCCAGGAGCACCAGGAAACCCTATTTCCACCGCCGCAACCTTCTGTACCCAAGAGATCCCATCTTGGGGCCTTTGCCGGAGCTCCGCTGGAGGGGGAATCAATCACGGAGGGCTTCCACATCAACACCATAGCCTCTCTGATGATGTGTGAGTAGTTTACGTCAGACTTTCGGGTCCATAGTTATTAGCTAGATGGCTTCTTCTCTCTCTTTGGAGATCTATTAGATGTAACTCTTTTTGCGTTGTGTTCGTCGAGATCCGATGAATTGTGGGTTTATGATCAAGATTATCTATGAACAATATTTCATTCTTCTCTAAAATCTTTGATGTATGATTGGTTATCTTTGCAAGTCTCTTCGAATTATCAGTTTGGTTTGGCCTACTAGATTGATCTTTCTTGCAATGGGAGAAGTGCTTAGCTTTGGGTTCAATCTTGCGGTGTCCTTTCCAAGTGAAAGCAGGGGCAGCAAGGCACATATTGTACTGTTGCCATCGAGGATAAAAAGATGGGGTTTATATCATATTGCTTGAGTTTATCCCTCTACATTATGCCATCTTGCTTAATGCGTTACTCTGTTCTTATGAACTTAATACTCTAGATGCATGCTGGATAGTGGTCGATGTGTGGAGTAATAGTAGTAGATGCAGAATCGTTTCGGTCTACTTTGTCACGGATGTGATGCCTATATACATGATCATGCCTAGATATTCTCATAATTACGCACTTTTCTATCAATTGCTTGACAGTAATTTGTTCACCCCTGTAATCTTATGCTATCTTGAGAGAAGTCACTAGTGAAACCTATGGCCCTCGGGTCTATCTTTTATCATATAAGTTTCCAATATATTTTATTTCGCAATCTTTACTTTCAATCTATATCATAAGAATACCCAAAATATTTATCTTATTATTATTATCTCTATCAGATCTCACTAAGTGACCGTGAAGGGATTGACAAACCCTTTATCGCGTTGGTTGCGAGGTTCTTATTTGTTTGTGTAGGTACGAGGGACTTGCGTGTAGTCTCCTACTGGATTGATACCTTAGTTCCCAAAAACTAAGGGAAATACTTACGCTACTTTACTGCATCACCCTTTCATCGTCAAGGGAAAACCAACGCAGTGTTCAAGAGGTAGCACATGCCGGCACAGGCGCAAAGAAAGGTGACCCGCAAGGAGTCGAGCAACCTTTGCCGCCTCAGGACGACAATCTTGAGGATCTCATTGCTTCATCAACCTGCGAGGCTGCGGAGTCCCGCGCGCCCCAGGCAGAGCAAGGCGTCGTCGATGCCTCACCCCTCGTCGAGCATCCAGTGTAATTCATCATCCCACTGCTACAGGATGCGCGCGCGCCACCCTATGCAGCAGAAGCTCTTGTTTGTGCTCCTTGTCACGTCAAGTAAACTGCGCCATTATTTCCAAGGCCACCCCATGAAGGTTGTCTCAGCATACCCCCTGGAGATGGTGTTGTGCATCCCCAACGCTGCTGGGAAGGTTGCAGAGTGGAACATTGAGTTGCAGGCCTTCCAGCTGGAGTTTAGCACAACTAGTGTCATTAGGGGAGCAGCTCTAGCTGATTTTGTGGCGGAGTGGACCGACACTCCAGGCCGGGGGTTGGATGAGGGCCAATCCCTCACGCCTAGCGACGAAGCGCATGATGGCAGGGTAATGCACTTTGACGGAGCCTTCGCGCGACAGGGCGCGGGGGCTGGAGTCATACTCGTCTCACCAACCAAGGACAAGCTCTACTATGCCGTGCAGCTTTGCTTCCAGCAAGGCAAGAAGGTCTCCAACAATATCATAGAATATGAGGGCTTGATTGCTGGTCTCAGGGCTGCGGCCGCCCTAGGGGTCTAGTGCCTTACCATCAAGGGCCACTCCCAGCTCCTCGTCAACTTCTCCAACAAGGAGTACAAACATAAGGACGAGCACATGGAATCTTGCGTGGAAGAGGTACGTAAAATAGAAAAGCATTTCCTAGGCTTGGAATTGCAGCATGTCCCGTATGGCGCGAACAAGGAAACCGACGACATTGTCAAGAGGCACTACAAAAAAATACACTTCCGTGATGATACGTGTTTGCCACAGTAGGTCACGTTTTCTATCAAGCATGTACATCCATGACAATTTTATGACACAATCAAGATAGTCATACATGTGCTATCATAGAAGTGTCCCATGACATTACCAAAATTATCATCATGGAAGTGTCCACTTCCATGACGATAAATCGTGCGTCATAGAAGTGCTTTCGTCAAGGGTGACTGACACATGGCTTCCATCGTAATGTGTCGCCGTTAAGCTATCGGGTTACGGTTTGGATCCGATAACCCGTTAACAGCCCGGACCAATGGCGATTTTCCACGTGTAAAATTCTCATTCGCCGACGAACCACATGTCGGCTTAGTGTTGGGACAGATGTCAACCGTCCATTTGACAAGAATCGCCAATGAAACGTTGACACATGGGACGGCCCAATAGAGGCCCATATAGGTCTAAAAGCCGGACCAAGAACAGGCCCACAAGATTTCACCAGATCTAATGGGCCAGTCCGTTAACAGCCTAACATTTTCTGGACCAAATTATAGCCCACATCAGATACGGGCCGTTAAATGACTGCAATATTCTGGGCCCAGTTTACGTCCCATGTTAGATCCGGCCCCTTAATAGCCTGCAATAGTTTGGGCCAAATTAAGGTTCAGACCTGATCCGGCCTGTTAACTGACTTGTATTACTTGGGCCAAATTACGACCCATAACAGATATGAGCCTTTTAACAGCTACTATACCATTGGGCCCATTGGCGGCCTGATTTGCTCTTTGGCGTCTTAATGTCCCATTTAATAGTTTGGACCGATACTAGTTTCGGCCTGTCAGCGACCCTGTCTATATAAGGGCCTCGTTCGGCTCGGCTTCACTTTCGGCCATTAAAGGCCCGAGTTGCACCTTGGCCTAATTATGGTCCATAGGTACTTTCGGCCTCTTAACGGCCCGTAGTATTCGTCGATACATTCTAGCCCAAACTGCCTATAGGCCCGTTAAACTCCCTTAAGAGTGTTGGGCAATTACTGTTGGGCAATTGATAGAAACTCAAATAATTCTAACGATATCCAGGTGTTGGTGTCAAAACTGGCGGATCTCGGGTAGGGGGTCCCGAACTATGCGTCTAAGGCGGATGGTAACAGGAAGCAGGGTACACGATGTTTCCCAAGGTTCGGGCCCTCTTGATGGAGGTAATACCCTATGTCCTGCTTGATTGTTCTTGATGATATGAGTATTACAAGAGTTGATCTACCACGAGATCGTAGAGGCTAAACCCTAGAAGCTAGCCTATGGTATGATTGTATGTTTTTTCCTACGGACTAAACCCTCCGGTTTATATAGACACCAGAGGGGGCCAGGGTTACACAGAGTCGGTTACAAGGGAGGAGATCCACTTATCCGTATTGCCAAGCTTGCCTTCCACGCCAAGGAAAGTCCCATCCGGACACGGGACGAAGTCTTCAATCTTGTATCTTCATAGTCCAACAGTCCGGCCAAAGGATATAGTCTGGCTGTCCGGAGACCCCCTAATCCAGGACTTCCTCAATAGCCCCTGAACTAGGCTTCAATGACGATGAGTCCGATGCACAGTTTTGTCTTCGGCATTGCAAGGCGGGTTCCTCCTCCGAATACTCCATAGAATATTCTGAAAACAATGATAGTGTCCTGCTTTGCAAAATAATTTCCACATACCACCGTAGAGAGAGAATAATATTTCCAAAAATCTAATCTGTTGACGCTTTCTGACAGCACCACGGCATGTCGTGGCTCGGTCTTTGTTCGAACCGTTTTTCTCAACCAGCACGCATATATTGCGGGGCGGTTTTCTCAACACGTCTTGTCAAAGCAAAGATCGTGTCCCCCTTATTATGGGATTCTCATCAATATGGACGCGGGTAACCCAATCGCGCCATTACTTACAGCGCTTGGGAAATAAGAGGTTTTATCAGGCTAGGGGGGAGGGGCATCGCCTCTTCCGCCCTTATAAAGGGACAAGAATTCACCCTCTTCACCCATACTTTCTTCCCAACTCGTTCCATTCTTCTTAAGCTCCAACGCGCGAGTGTTCACCTCCTCTACCCACAAAAGGTCTTCCAAAGATGTCTGGATCTGGAGCAGGAGGCAAATGGATGGCCTCTACCGTCCGAGAGAAGAATATCAAAAAGCTTCGGGAGGCCGGGTATCTAGCCAAGAAAATCGACCACCGTCTCCCGACGGCGGGACAGGTCGTCCCCACTCCGGAACCCCACGAGAGGGTTGTATTCCTCCCTCACTTTGTCCGCGGGCTAGGATTTCCCCTCCACCCATTCGTTCACGGTATCACGTACTATTATGGGATCGATATTCATGGTCTGTCCCCTAATTCCTTCGTCAACATCTCGACATTCATTGTCGTGTGCGAGGCTTTTCTCCGTGTTTCGCCACACTTCGGTTTATGGCTGAAGGTCTTTAATGTGAAGCCCAAGGTGGTGGGCGGCGAGCACGCCGAGTGCGGGGGCGCTATGGTGAGCAAGATGCCCAACGTCATATGGCCAACGGGAACCTTTAATGATTATGTCAAGGAGTGGCAACAACTGTGGTTTTACATCACTGAGCCGAGCGGTAAGGGACGGGCCGCTTCTCCCGAGTTTCGATCCGGCGCCCCTCTGCGGCTTACGTCCTGGGTCAAGAAAGGACTGGATTGGTCCTGTCGGACGAACTGAAGGTGCTCCAGACGCATGTTAAAGATATGGGAGATAAGAACATTGAACTCGTTGACGTAGTCCAGGTGATGTTAGTCCGCCGGATACCGCCTTGTCAACACCGGACCTGCAATCTATGGGAGTTTGATCCGGCCAGGCACCAAACCTTGCGAAGGCTCTTCGTCTCTTTGCACGAGGACATTTGGAAGGTGCTTTTTAAGTCGAGCAAATCATGGCCGGACTCCGCCGAAGACCACGGGTACCAACTGTCCCGCCCTGCAAGTTCGGTGAGTTTATCAAACTTTTCCATCCGCATGACCCAAAGGAAGCGCCTAACGCGTGTTCATTCAACTTTCCCAGAGCTGGACGAAGAAGGCGGAGCGGATCTATTGTCCGGCCCCGTTGCCCGTAGACCCGGCCATCCCACTTCTGACGAAGATGCTGGTCCCGGCGTCTTACAAGGTGCCAAAGAAGACGGACGAGAAGGAGGCTAAAAAGACCCGGGGCGGCCATCGTCGTCACGCACTTCGGGCACAATACCCAAAGGCTCTGATGCCCATTCAGCCTTCGAAGAGGACCAAAAGGAGGAAGAAGATGAATCCCCTATAGAGGGAAGAAGGAAGAGGACGACCTCCGCATCCTTGGAGGCCGAACTACCCAAAAGAGGAAAGATTCCTCGTCAAGAGGAGTCTCCTGCCGCCGCCGACAGCGGCCTGGCATGGGATCCTAGGGCCCAGCCCCTGGTGAACTCGTGAGTATATAAAATCCGAGTACGTTTAAGCGTCCGGACTCATCGTGGCTTAGTATTTTAACCTAAGCCATATATTTCTTTTAGTCCGGCGAGGTCCCGTACCGAACAATCCTCATCGGAGGACCTGCTAAGCTCAAACGATGTGGAGAGCGGGACGACCCCGAAGGACCCTTCCTCGAAGCAGGTGCCAAACACCGAGGCCTCGTCCCAAAAGGACCCCGGCCAAGGAGGAAAGGAAAAAATCATGAAGGCGGCGCCTGGAGGCCGAACCGCAGCCTATTCCGCCGGAGAGGGCATGCCTGTTCCGATGGCGACCTTTGTCCATCCAGAAGTGTCAGATGCTTTGTTCGTGGCACTACGAGATGCCTCCATCGTTGATGAACACCGTGCCCTGATGGGCGCGGTGATTGAGAAAATTCAGTCGACCGAGAGTGGACTGAACGAAGCCTGTATCAGTCTTATAAAAGGTTTTGAGGTATGTTTTATGAGTTATCGAAGAGTCTCATAGTATAGATAGTAGCCCCTGATACACTGTTTGGTGAAAGAAAGAACCGGACAGGGTATCGAATTCATGATCTCAGGAAGACTCACTAAATGACATTGATTTCTCTCCAGTTTCAAGCAGATACCTATAGCGGCTGCTGCTTCTCATACTGCGGAGATCGCTGGACTGAATCAAAGTATGTAGCGGGCCAGAGAAGAAATTGGCCGATTGGAAATGCAGTTGAGGAATAAACAAGGTATGCACCAGTATTATGTGCATTTATTGTGAAATAAATGTTCAGTATGAAATAAGCCGCATAATATGTGCTAGGAGTTATGACCGAATCGAGGCCCTCAAAAGGGCCGTTGCCGAGGCCGAGAAAAAGGTGGCCACGGAGCGGGCTCTTCATGAGAAACATGAAGCCAGAGTTATTAAAGCTGAGCAAGAGCTGCAAGAGGCCGTAAGTAAATGTGAGGCCTTGGAGCAGAGTTTAACGGAGAAAGAGTCTGAACTCACCAAGGTGCGCCAAGCCACGAGCGACGCCCAGGGGGAAACCCAAAGCGCGCTGCAGGGGATCCAAGAGGCGAGGAAGATCGCGGTGGGTAAGCTTTTCCCATGTAAACAAAATATTTGAAGGGAAAACTATGTTTCTGATTGTGAATCCGGACTTCTCAGGTGTATTTGTCGAGCTACCGCACAGTATTTCAGATGCCGTGCACTTCTACCGAGCCGAAGGAAGGAATACCGCCGATAATCTTTTTTGGTCTCAGTATTTGGCACCAAAATATCCGGTGCCTTTTGCCGATCAACTAAAACAGCTGATCGAACTGCATAAGGCGGCGGAACTAGCCATGAAAGATGTGGTTATCCGTCTATGGCCTGCCGAACCGATTTCAAGCAGCTACTTCGGGCTCATAAGGCGGCTTATAAGCGCTTGCCCTCGACTTGACGCCATCAAGCGGTCTGTCTGTATAGAAGGAGTGCGAATGGCCTTCACCCTTGCAAAGGTGCACTGGGGGAAGATGGATGCCGAAAAGCTAGTGACCGAAGGACCACCAGAGGGTAAGGAGCATCGCAAGCCCGAATCATATTATAAGAGTGTCCTGAAAGGATCCTACCTTACGGCGGAGCTATGTACCAAGGACATTATATTTCCCTGAATGCGGATCATGTTGTCCATTGTAATGTTTAAACAAGGTCGTTGATATGTCGCCTGTTATATAAAAGTTTACCCTCCTGTGCGGCCATTTGTATATTAAGGCTGAGAGTTGGCCAGTCGTCGGCTTCTGCCCCCACGTAAGTAGTACGGGGGTGTTTGGGATAAACCTGAGCACTCTTTATCCCAGTTTTGGGTCCTCCAAGGGAGGTGGTCAGCACAACGAACCAGGCAATCGGACTATAGGGATTTATCGTTCTCACTTAGCCATAGGAGCTTTAGTATGGTCGGCACAGCCCCTTGTGTTCGGAACACCGTACTAGGGGCTCTATAAGCGCCTGATCGGAGAAAAAGCTGATCCATCGCGCGCTGCATTGGTTATGGCATTATGCGGGAGAAATCCTTAAAGATTTTGTGACCGCTCGAACATTTGACCAGCTCTTGCCGTCTCATGACAGTCAGTTTTCGGCTTTCTCTACTGAGGTGCTCATCCGGAAGAACCGGGACACAATCGCAGTAGTTCTCCCAGTGCTACCTTAGCCGATATAGCGGAACATAAGGTACCAAAACATGGGAGCCGGGCAAACCCAACTATTGACCCAAGACATGATTCGGAGCTGATGCATATAATGTTATAAGTTCGGGGTGCCGAACTTCCACGAAGGTGTTCGGGCTTTTATTGCCATGTTACAGGGAAAACGAAGCCCCTGGCATATTTAAGGCATATCGCTATGTACGGATGCCGTTTGAAGAAGTGATTTTGATAAGAAATAATCAGCGGCAAAACGTCATATAAATCCACATGTTGTATTTGAATAATACGTCTATGCGTATGGGTACAGGTAATGTGATAAACAAAAAGGAGTTGTGATAGCAGAACCTGCTGTGACCTAGGAGTTGTGATAGCAGAACATGTTGCCTTCCAAGCCAAGGAAAGTCCCATCCGGACAAGGGACGAAGTCTTCAATCTTGTATCTTCATAGTCCAACAGTCCGACCAAAGGATATAGCCCGGCTGTCCAGAGACCCCCTAATCCAGGATTCCCTCACCAGGCAATGATCATTACATAGGCATGACGTCCAAGATTAGTAGACCGACTCCTTCCTGCATCTACTACGATCGCTATCTAGCATGCATCTAGTGTATTAAGTTCATGGAGAAACCGAGTAATGCATTAAGAACGGTGACATGATGTAGACGAGATCCGTTTATCTATGGCGGTATATATAGGTCCCATATTTTTATCCTTAGTAGCAACGATACATGCGTGTCGGTTCCCTTTCTGTCACTTGGATCAAGCACCGTAATATTGAACCCACTACCGGGCACCTCTTCCTATTGCAAGATAAATAGATCAAGTTGGCCAAACAAAACCTGTCGTGGATTTGTCACGGCAGATGTCCTAGTGTGAGGACTTAGTCGTGAGGCCAACACATCTTTGTAATAGCTTGAGAGGGGTTGAGCAGAATCGAGAGATGCAACACAAGACAAAGAATTAGATAGCTTTAGGCCCCAGGAAACATCATCCAGTAATAGCCCTACATGTTGTTTGTGGCTAGATCTCATTATGCTCATGAGAGAGTCACCGTATAAGCCAACTCCCCCTTTGTGTCTAGCCCTAGAGACTGTTTCTTGTCCCTCTTGGGGTGCCCTACCCCTCCTTATATATGTTGAAGGGGCGGGTTACATGATTAGTCCTAGTAGGATTAGGATTACTATATTACAAGTGGAGTCCTAGTCTTGTTTCCTTTTTAGGAGAATATTCTTTATGCCTTTCCTATTAACCTGGCCCACCATCACATGAATCGGCCTTCTGGGCCTTGGGCCTTGTCATCCATCTGACCTGCCGTTGGGGTCATCAGTAAGTCACCAAATACTCGTCGGGTCTGTGTGAGCCATCACACCAGTGAACTGCCAGACACGTGTGTCGTCAATCCTCTGGCGGTTACCAATGAAATATCAACTCCGACCGGGTCATATATCCGGCCGGGTCATACCGCGGGGTATTTCCCTGACATTAGCCCCCAGTTTAATTTGGATTTATCCATGTTAAATTGATCTGCAATATAAACACAAGAGAAAATTTGACAGGTTGTGATCCGGGTTAAATATTCTTGTAAGCCGGCACCTGATCATCCTTAAGTCCTTGTCATTTCCTCCTTCTAGAAAATACGGGTCAATAGGCCAGCTTCATAATCAACTTGCTTCTAGAAGAAATATTGTAAATAAAGAATCCATTTGAGTCGGTCTTCAATGCTCTGACTTGACAAAAATATTGATCTTCAAATATTCAACTGATATTCAGCCGGCTTGAAGATATAAAACTTGCCGATTTATGATTGCCAAAATTGTTGGGTTATAAACAAATGATGCCGGGTCATGTAATTGTTGCTGATGCCGGGTTAATCTTATGATGACGCCGGGTCATGAACTTCGCAGATTTCTTCGATAATAATATAATACATGATTTTCTCAAAACTGAGAATTTGAAGTTATTCCTCCCTTATATGCATATCACCTGTAGCCCCAAATGCCGGGTTCTCATGCTTGCAGCAACCGGGGACTTATAATTGCCTTATGCTCATAAAAATTTCAACCAGTGTAGCCCCCTGGGGCCGGGTCATTATGTAATAATGAGCAGGGACTTTATAAATATGATCATGTAAACTTCAACAGCAACGTGTAGCCCCCAAGGGCCGGCTCAGTAAGATATTACTGAGCTGGGACTTTGTATATTCTTCATTGATAATAACATCATATGATGTAATCTCCACCATGGGGCTTGAACCCACGTCCACAAGGTTAAGAGCTTTGTACTCTACCAACTGAGTAGTGGATCTTTCATTATAATGGACTGAGGCCTGTGTACCTTGAATTTTTGACAGGAGCAATTGGTAGCCCCCAAGCGCCGGCTCATTACAATGGGATGAGTCGGGTCTTCAATAAGTTGATCAAAAAATGACTTTACATAACCCAAATATCAAAAAACAAATATGAGGCTATAAGAGATCATGCATAAAAGAGATCAAAGAAACTCAAATACTTTCATGGATATAAAAAGATAGATCTGATCATAAACTCAAAGTTCATCGATCCCAACAAACACACCGCAAAAGAGTTACATCATATGGATCTCCAAGAGACCATTGTATTGAGAATTCAGCGAGAGAGAGAGAGAGAGGAAGCTATCTAGCTACTAACTACGGACCCGAAGGTCCACAAAGTACTACTCACGCATCATCAGAGAGGCACCAATGGAAGTGGTGACCCCCTCCGTGATGGTGTCTAGATTGGATCTGGTGGTTCTGGACTCTGCGGTGGCTGGATGAATATTTCGTCAACTCCCCTAGCATTTTGGGAATATTGGGGTATTTATAGATCAAAGAGGTGGTCCTGGGGCACCCAAGCTGGGCACAACCCACCAGGGCGCGCTTGGGCCTCCTGGCGCGCCCTGGTGGGCTGTCCACTCCTCGGGACTCCCCCCAGGTGCAACCAGGGCCCAACATCTTCCTTCTAGTCCACAAATAATCTCTGTAAAGTTTCGTGGCATTTGGACTCCGTTTGATATTGATTTTCTGTGATGTAAAAAACATGGAAAAAAACAGCAACTGCCACTTGGCACCATGTCAATAAGTTAGTAGTAAAAAATGATATAAAATGACTATAAAATATTATAAAACATCCAAGATTGATAATAAAACAGCATGGAACAATAAAAAATTATAGATACGTTGGAGATGTATCAGCATCCCCAAGCTTAACTCCTACTCGTCCTTGAGTAGGTAAGTGATAAAAACAGAATTTTTGATGTGGAGTGCTGTTCATCATGTCATATCATATTCTTTTGTTTATAGCATGGACATTTGTACTTTTATATGATTCAAAGGAATAGTCTAGTTTTGACATAATAATTTAGATACTCACGCATATCAACAAGCAACCATGTCTTTCAAAATATTAACGCTAAAATAAGTTAACCCTAGCCCATCATGCTCAAGAATTGATCCATTCATGAAACACGCTCGAATATTAACTACACCCAATACTTAAGCATGATCATATTGCCTCCTAGTTGTTGCTTATATATAAGAGAAGATGGGGACTCAAAATAAAAATTGCATAAAGTAAAAGATAGGCCCTTCACAGAGGGAAGTGGGGATTTGTAGAGGTGCTAGAGCTGAAAGCAAAAAAATTGAGATAAAAACATTTTGGGCGGTGTATTCATCCCACCAATGAAAATGACTTAGAGTTCCCAATACTTTCCATGCATAGATATATCATAGGCGGTTCCCAAACAGAAAATAAAGTTTATTCCTTTTTCCACCATAATTTTCACTTTCCATGGCTAGCCTTATCCACGGTTGCCCTCCATACCAACACTTTCCAAGGAATTTATTATTTGACAACATAAAGTAAATTCATTTGTTTTTGCATTTCGGGACTGGGCATCCCTAATACATTTTCCTTACTCTCGTGCAATGACAAATGAATAAACACTCATCTTGAGAATAACATATCTAGCTTGGAAAATAGTAGCCACCCCTCACCGCTCCGCGAGCGAAACAAACACACAAAAAATAAGTTTATTTTGAAAATTAGAGATGGCACATGAAAATTTGCTTAGAACAGCAAAATAATACCGCATATAGGTAGACATAGTGGACTCATGTGGCAAAACTTGTTTAAAGGATTTTGGATTCACAAGTAGAGGTCATACTTAGTGCAAAATGAAGGCTAGCAAAAGATTGGGAAGCAACCAACCAAGAAACGAATAATCTCATAAGCAAGCATTAAGCATAATTAACACTGAATAATGCACCACAAGTAGGATATAATTTTCATTGCATGATTATTGACTTTCATGCATGCATAGGGAATCTCAAACCTTAACACCAATATTCTTACTAAAGCATAATTACTCATCAAGATGACTCACATATCACATCATCATATCTCAAAACTACTACTTAGAATCAAGTTTATTTTGTCAAATGATCTTCATGACAATTTTTTTCTTTATACTTCTTGCATATCTATCACTTTGGGACTAATTTTCATGTGTTGCTTTTCATAAGCTCAAACAAATATAAGTCAAGATCATGAGCATAACAAATTTTCTTTCTCTCAAAATAATTTAAGTGAAGCAAGAGAAAATTTCTTCAAAATTTTACTAACTCTCAAATAAATCTAAGTGAAGCAAGAGAGAATTTCATCAAAAATAACAAGCACACCGTGCTCAAAAAGATATAAGTGAAGCAGTAGAGCAAGTCAGTTGCTCATAAAAATTTAAGTGAAGCATAGACAACAATTCTAACAAGTCAAGATATAATTTCGGCTCTCTCAAATAGGTGTGTCCAGAAAGGATTGATGACTTAAAACAAAAAATAAATCAAGAAAAGACACATATCATACAAGACGATCCAAGAAAAACACATATCATGTGACGAATAAAAATATAGTCTCGAGTAAAATACCGATAGTAGTTGGAAGAAAGCGGGGATGCCACTCGGGGCATCCCCAAGCTTAGTTGGTTGCTCATTCTTGGATAATAGCTTGGGATGCCTGGGCATCCCCAAGCTTAGGCTCTTCCATCCTTCCTTCATCCATCGTAATATAACCCAAAACTGGAAAGCTTCAATCACACAACACTCAACGAAGCCTTCGTGAGATCCGTTAGTATAAGAATAATAAATCACTACTATAGGTGTTGTATCGAACCAACTCATATTTTCTTTTTGTATTATATCTTCTCTATTCCAACTTTTCTATGGCAAAAACTCATCAAAGAAAACCATAGAGCCATCAAAATAAGCACACAACACAAAGAAAATAGAATCTGTCAAAACAGAACGGTCTATATAAATCTTACTATTTCGAATACTTCTGTAACTCAAAAAACTCTGAAAAATTAGGAAGACCTGCGAAATTTGTATATTGATCTACTGCAATTGGAATAGGTATTTTATCACTCTCTGGTAAAAATGAAAATTAATTTGGTGAGCGTAAAAGTTTCTGTTTTTCAGCAAAATCAAACAACTATTGCCTAAGAAGATCCTAAAGGCTTTACTTGTCACAAACACTAATTAAAACACAAAAAATACAATCATAATAGTATCATAATTATGCTAACACTCAAAAATAGGAAGCAAAAAATAAAAAATAAATTTTATTCATTGGGTTGCCTCCAACAAGCGCTATAGTTTTACGCCTTTAGCTAGGCATAAGGCAAGGTTCTATGTTTTGTCATCTTTGTCCAACTCTTCAATCAAACACTTAGAATCCTTCAAAGATTTAACATAAAGACTTTCAATAGCAATACTTCTAGGAGTTAATTTAAAGATTTCATTCTTGCAAAAAGGATCTCTTATCACTTCAACAAAATCAGGGTGGATACTAATCATCTTAAGATCTCCTTTATTGTTATCACTAGAAGTTACACCCTTGTTTATGGATCTCCTACACTGTACGGGAGTTTCCTCAATAATTTTAGTGGTAGTAAAAGCCGTGCTTAGATTACTAAAGATTTCTTCCAATTTATCGATCCGAGATGGACTTTCTTCTATTCTTTCATGGATTAAGGTACCCCTCGCTTTTAACAACTTAAAAATATCGCCTGCTTTTGACCCAAGATTAGTAGCAAAATTATGCATCTTTTTATGTATAATTTCCATATGATCTTCAGTGAGTATTTTCCTGTCGATAGCATCTAGTATTTCCATAACATGCACAAAAGTCAAAATTGTTTCATTAACCATAAGAGGTGGTGAGCCCACTAAATTTCCATAGCATTAAGAGCATCAAAAGGGGGACTCATTAAGAAATTTCCACCGGTAATTGTATCAAGGATGAATCTATACCAAGTGGTGATGCCAACATAAAAACAATGCAGAAGCACAATGGTAGATTGCTTACAGATAGATCTATTATGAGCATTGCAAATTCTATACCGAGCATCTTCTAAACTTTCTCCTCCGCTTTGTTTAAAGTTGAGAACCTCGTTTTCGGGAGTGCAAGCAATAGAGGAGGAATTATCCATAATGGCAAACAAGATCTCACACACAAAAACAGTTCCGGCAAGGGCGAACGAAAAAAGAGAGGCGAATAGAACGGCAATTTTTTGTGCAGTGGGGGCGAGGAAAACGAGAGGTAAATGGTGAACAATGTAAATTGAATGGAGGTGAGATTTGTGATTAGGATCCTGGTTATGTTGAAGATCTTCCCAGGCAACGGCACTAGAAACTCCTTTTGATGTCGCTTGAAGCTATGCCAGTATTTCCCCAGAGAGGAAGGGATGATGCAGCATAGCGGCGGTAGGTATTTTCCTCAGATATGAAACCAAGGTTATCGAACCAGCAGGAAAGCCAAGCAACACAACATAAACAGCCCCTGCACACAGATAACAAATCCTCGCAACCCGACGTGTTAAAAGGGTTGTCAATCCCTTTCGGGTAATGGCGCCTCAAACGATGCGTGGACGGGAGAAAGTTGTGAATAGATTGAATAAATAGATCACAAATAAAATAAAGTGCAGCAAAGTATTTTTGTATTTTTGGTTTAATAGATCTGAAAATAAAGGCAAATAAAAGATAGATCACAAAGGCAAATATATGAGAAAGAAGACCCGGGGCCCTAGGTTTCACTACTGGCTTCTCTCGAGAAAAATAGCAAACAGTGGGTAAACAAATTACTGTTGGGAAATTGATAGAACCTCAAATAATTATGACGACATCCATGCAATGATCATTACATAGGCATCATGTCCAAGAGTACTAGACCGACTCCTGCCTACATCTACTACTATTACTCCACACATCGACCCCTATCCAGCATGCATCTAGTGTATTAAGTTCATGGAAAAACAAAGTAATGCAATAAGAACGATGAAATGATGTAGACAAGATCCGTTTATCTATGGCGGTAGATATACCATCTTTTTATCCTTAGTAGCAATGATATATATGTGTCGGTTCCCTTTTTGTCACTAGGATCAAGCACTGTAAGATCGAACCCACTACCGGGCACCTCTTCCCATTGCAAGATAAATAGATCAAATTGTCCAAACAAAACCCAAATATCGGAGAAGAAATACGAGGCTATAAGAGATCATGCATAAAAGATATCAGAGAAACTCAAATACTTTCATGGATATCAAAAGATAGATCTTATCATAAACTCAAAGTTCATCGATCCCAACAAACACACCGCAAAAGAGTTACATCATATGGATCTCCAAGAGACCGTTGTATTGAGAATTTAGCGAGAGAGAGAGAGAGAGGAAGACATCTAGCTACTAACTATGGACCCGAAGGTCTACAAAGAACTACTCACGCATCATCGGAGAGGCACCAATGGAAGTGTTGAACCCCTCCGTGATGGTGTCTAGATTGGATCTGATGGTTCTGGACTCTGCGGCGGCTGGATGAATATCTCGTCGACTCCCCTAGGGTTTTGGGAATATTGGGGTATTTATTAAGCAAAGAGGCGGTCCGGGGGGCACCCGAGGTGGGCACAAATTCTTTCATCAAGAAATTCTATTTGAGATTTAGCAACTTGTTCTAACTGAGTTAGAACCATAGAAGCATGATTTCCAACACCTCTAACATCATTTGATATTCTAAATAACAAGACACTCAAATGAGCAATCATATCAGAATTGTATTTCAATTCTTCCATAACATTTGCATTGAAGTGATCTTGTTTTCTAATATAATTTTCAAACTCATAAAGGCATTGACTAGGATGCATATTGTGAGGATTGTCATTATCATTGAATTTCATAAGAGAATTTACCTCTACCACCTGAGGTAGTGGTCCTGTATCAAGCCCATGTATTTCCTCAATAGGAGGTAAATTTTTAACATCCTCAGCTTTACTACCCGTTTCCTTCATAGATTTCTTTGCCTCTTGCATATCTTCCGACCTGAAATATAATATACCCCTCTTCTTTGGAGTTGGTTTAGGCGGTGGTTCAGGAATAGTCCAACCATCATAATTTTTCAATATGTTATTCAATAAATCTTCAGCTTAACGAACAGTTTGTTCCTTGAAAACACAACCAGCACAACTATCTAGGAAGTCCCTAGAAGCATCGCTTAGTCCATTATGGAAGATATCAAGTATTTCAGTTTTCTTAAGTGGAAGATCAGGCAAAGAATTAAGTAATTGGTGAAGCCTCCCCCAAGCTTGTGGGAGACTCTCTTCTTTGATTTGCACAAAGTTAAATATTTCCTGTAAGGCGGGTTCTTTCTTATGAGCAGGAAAATATTTTTCAGAGAAGTAATAAATCATATCCTGGGGACTACGCACACAACCAGGAGCAAGAGTATTGTACCAAGCTTTAGCATCAACCTTTAATGAGAACGGAAATAATTTGAGAATAAAGTAATAGCGAGTTTCTCATCATGAGTAAAAAGGGTGGCTATATCATTCAACTTAGTGAGATGTGCCACAACAGTTTCGGTTTCATAACCATGGAAAGGATCAGATTCAACCAAAGTAATTAACTCTGGGTCAACAGATAATTCAGAACCCTTATCATCAATATAGATAGGTGAAGTAGCAAACTTAGGATCACATTTCATTCTAGCATTCAGAGATTTTTCTTTATACTTGCATAATAATTTCTCTAGGTCATCTCTATCTCTGCAAGCAAGAATATCTATAGTTGTTTCTTCACTCATAACATAACCTTCCGGTACCTTAGGCAGTTCATATCTAGGAAGGCTAGTTGTAGTAGGTGTTTCTAGAGATTTAGTTTCAAGCTCATCATCAGATTCAACAACATCATGTCGTATAACTCTACCAATTTGTTTATCAAGAAATTCACCAAGTGGCACATCATCATTAAGCAAGGTACTATCATTATCATAAGCATTATCCATAGAAGAAGTAGCATCGTCAATAACTTGTGACATATCAGAATTAATAGCATGTGGTGGTGGTGCAAGTTCACTTATAACAGAAGGTGAATCTAAAGTAGAACTGGATGACAGTTCCTTACCTGCCCTTGTCTTTGAGGGAAAAATCTTAGTCTTAGCATCCTTCAGATTCTTCATAGTGATAATATGATAATAATCCCAAGTGAATCGACAAATACAGCTATGCTCCCCAGCAACAGCGCCAGAAAAAGGTCTTGATAACCCACAAGTATAGGGGATTGCAATAGTTTTCGAGGGTAGAGTATTCAACCCGAATTTATAGATTTGACACGATGGGAGCCAAAGAATATTTGAAGGTATTAGCAGCTGAGTTGTCAATTGAACCACACATGCAGATTAATTATCTGCAACAAAGTGATTAGTAGCAAAGCAGTATGATAGTTTTGATAATAGTAGCAGCAGGAACGGTAATGGTAACAGTGATAGCAGTAATTTGGTAGCAAGTGTAACAGTGATGATAGCAGTAGTAACTTAGCAAGAACAATATAGGATAAATTCGTAGGCATCGGATCGGTGACTTGTTGGATGATATTCATCATGAGACAGTTATAACCTAGGGCGATACGGCACTACCTCCATTTCATCGGTATAATGTACGCATGTATTCCGTAAATAGTCATATGTGCTTATGGAAAGAACTTGCATGACATCTTTTGTCCTACCCTCCCGTGGTAGCGGGGTCCATATTGGAAACTAAGGGATATTAAGGCCTCCTTTTAATAGAGAACCGGAACAAAGCATTAACACATAGTGAATACATGAACTCTTCAAACTACGGTCATCACCGGGTGTGGGCCCGGCTACTGTCACTCCGGGGTTGCCGGATCATAACACGTAGTAGGTGACTATAAATTGCAAGATCAGATCTAGAACATGGATATAATGGTGATAACATAAACGGTTCAGATCCGAAATCATGGCACCCTGGCCCAAAGTGACAAGCATTAAGCATGGCAAAGTCATAAAAAAATCAATCTAAGAACATAATGGATACTAGGGATCAAGCCCTAACAAAACTAACTCGATTACATGATGAATCTCATCCAACTCCTCACTGACCAGCGAGCCTACGAAGGAATTACTCACTCTCGGTGGGGAGCATCATGGAATTGGCGATGGGGAAGGGTTGGTGATGACGAAGAACCAACACCCCACTCTCCGGAGCTCCAAACGGACTCCAGATCTGCCCTCCCAAGGAAGAACAGGGCTTGGCGGTGGCTCCGTCTCGTGGATCGCGATAATTCTTTATCCCTGATGTTGTTTCTAGAAAATAGGATTTTATAGCGTTGGTTTCAGGATCTGTGTGGCCACCAGGTGGTGACAACCCACCTGGGCGCGCCTGGTAAGGGGGGGCGCCCTGGTGGGTTGTGCCCACCGAGGTGCCCCCCTTCAGTAGGTCTTGGCTCCAGAAATTCTTATATATTATATAAAAATTCCCCGCAAAGTTTCGTTCCATTCCGAGGACTTTTATTTCTACACAAAAAACAACAACATGGTAGTTCTACTGAAAACAACGTCTGTCCAGGGTTAGTTTCATTCAAATCATGCAAATTAGAGTCCAAAACAAGAGGAAAAGCATTTGGAAAAGTATATACGTCAGAGAAATATCACGACATCGTCACGGTGGTTGGAGACACGAAGGACGCGGTTTAGGCCCTCAAGCTCTCCTACAGGGCAACGGCGGCTTGACGCCATGGAGGCTCAGGAGGCCGTGGTTGCAACGTAAAAGCAGTTGTTCTCTCAGGACTGAGCCGAGACAAAGCAAGTGCCTATCAATAGCGGGGTCTTGGGCCCCACCTTCACCATAGGTGCTGACCTCCCCTCAGCCCAGGAGGACGCATTGGTTGCTTCCAGAGGGCCAACAAAGACGTATTCGCATGGGAAGCATCCGAATTGGTTGGTATCATGAGGGAGGTGATCGAGCACCAGTTGATGGTACGCCCCGGTGCGAAGCAAAAGGCACGGCGTCAGGCATAAGAAAAGAAAGCGTTCATCGTCCAAGGGATCCGCGAGCTGCAAGAGGCCGGTGTGACACCCGGATTAGTTAGCGAACCCAGTGATCGTCCCCAAGAAAGGGGGAAGGAGCGCATGTGCGTCGACTTCACGAGCCTCAACAAAACTTGCCCTCAGGACCCTTTCCTGCTCGCGTGCATCGACCAAATCATGGATTTCACTACCGAGTGCGATCTGCTGTGCTTTTTTGATGCTTTCTAAGGATATAATCAAATTAATATGGCAGTAGAGGACGTCGAGTAAACAACCTTCATCTCCCTGTGCGGCGTGTATTGCTTCACCTGCATGCCCTTCGGACTACAGAATGTTGGTGCGACCTTCCAACGGCTAATGCACATCGCACTTGGGCCACAACTGGGGAGAAATACATAGGCATACGTCAACGACATCGTGGTCAAGACACGGGAGGCAAGTGATACGTCTCCAACGTATCTATATTTGTTGATTGTTCCATGCTATTATATTATTCATCTTGGATGTTTTATAAACATTTATATGCTATTTTATATTATTTTTCGGACTAACCTATTAACCTGGAGCCCAGTGCCAGTTTCTGTTTTTTTTTCCTTATTTTTGAGTTTTGCAGAAAAGGAATATCAAACAGAGTCCAAATGAGATGAAAATTTATGATGATTTTTGATGGACTAGAAGAAGCCCCCGAAGCACAAGAGTTGGTCCAGAAGTGTCCTGAATCAATGACAAGGTAGTATCCACCCTGATTTTGTTGAAGTGATAAGAGATCCTTTTTGCAAGAATGAAATCTTTAAATTAACTCCTAGAAGTATTGCTATTGAAAGTCTTTATGTTAAATCTTTGAAGGATTCTAAGTGTTTGATTGAAGAGTTGGACAAAGATGACAAAACATAGAACCTTGCCTTATGCCTAGCTAAAGGCGTAAAACTATAGCGCTTGTTGGAGGCAACCCAATGAATAAAATTTATTTTTTATTTTTGCTTCCTATTTTTGAGTGTTAGCATAATTATGATACTATTATGATTGTGTTTTTTGCGTTTTAATTAGTGTTTGTGCCAAGTAAAGGCTTTAGGATCTTCTTAGGCAATAGTTGTTTGATTTTGCTGAAAAAACAGAAACTTTTACGCTCACCAAATTAATTTTCATTTTTACCAGAGAGTGATAAAATACCTATTCCAATTGCAGTAGATCAATATACAAATTTCTCAGGTCTTCCTAATTTTTCAGAGTTTTTTGAGTTACAGAAGTATTCGAAATAGTAAGATTTATACAAACCGTTCTGTTTTGACAGATTCTATTTTCTTTGTGTTGTGTGCTTATTTTGATGGCTCTATGGTTTTCTTTGATGAGTTTTTGCCATAGAAAAGTTGGAATAGAGTAGATATAATACAAAAACAAAATATGAATTGGTTCGATACAACACCTATAGTAGTGATTTATTATTCTTACACTAACGGATCTCACGAAGGCTTCGTTGAGTGTTGTGTGATTGAAGATTTCCAGTTTTGGGTTATATTACGATGGATGAAGGAAGGATGGAAGAGCCTAAGCTTGGGGATGCCCAGGCATCCCAAGCTATTATCCAAGAATGAGCAACCAACTAAGCTTGGGGATGCCCCGAGTGGCATCCCCGCTTTCTTCCAACAACTATCGGTATTTTACTCGAGACTATATTTTTATTCGTCACATGATATGTGTTTTTCTTGGATCATCTTGTATGATATGTGTCTTTTCTTGATTTATTTTTTGTTTTAAGTCATCAATCCTTTCTGGACACACCTATTTGAGAGAGCCGAAATTATATCTTGACTTGTTAGAATTGTTGTCTATGCTTCACTTAAATTTTTATGAGCAACTGACTTGCTCTACTGCTTCACTTATATCTTTTTGAGCACGGTGTACTTGTTATTTTTGATGAAATTCTCTCTTGCTTCACTTAGATTTATTTGAGAGTTACTAAAATTTTGAAGAAATTTTCTCTTGCTTCACTTAAATTATTTTGAGAGAAAGAAAATTTGTTATGCTCATGATCTTGACTTATATTTGTTTGAGCTTATGAAAAGCAACACATGAAAATTAGTCCCAAAGTGATAGATATGCAAGAAGTATAAAGAAAAAAATTGTCATGAAGATCATTTGACAAAATAAACTTGATTCTAAGTAGTAGTTTTGAGATATGATGATGTGATATGTGAGTCATCTTGATGAGTAATTATGCTTTAGTAAGAATATTGGTGTTAAGGTTTGAGATTCCCTATGCATGCATGAAAGTCAATAATCATACAATGAAAATTATATCCTACTTGTGGTGCATTATTCGGTGTTAATTATGCTTAATTCTTTCTTATGAGATTATTCGTTTCTTGGTTGGTCGCTTCACAATCTTTTGCTAGCCTTCATTTTGCACTAAGTATGACCTCTACTTGTGAATCCAAAATCCTTTAAACCAGTTTTGCCACATGAGTCCACTATGTCTACCTATACGCGGTATTATTTTGCCATTCTAAGCAAATTTTCATGTTCCATCTCTAATTTTCAAAATAAACTTCTTTTTTGTGTGTTTGTTTCGCTCACGGAGCGGTGAGGGGTGCCTACTATTTTCCAAGCTAGATGTGTTATTCTCAAGATGAGTGTTTATTCATTTTTCATTGCACGAGAGTAAGGAAAATGTATTAGGGATGCCCAGTCCCGAAATGCAAAAACAAATGAATTTACTTTATGTTGTCAAATAATAAATTCCTTGGAAAATGTTGGTATGGAGGGCAACCGTGGATATGGCTAGCAATGGAAAGTGAAAATTATGGTGGAAAAAGGAATAAACTTTATTTTCTGTTTGGGAACCTCCTATGATATATCTATGCATGGAAAGTATTGGGAACTCTACGTCGTTTTCATTGGTGGGATGAATACACCGCTCAAAATGTTTTTATCTCAATTTTTTTGCTTTCAGCTCTAGCGCCTCTAGAAATCCCCACTTCCCTCTGTGAAGGGCCTATCTTTTACTTTGTGCAATTTTTCTTTTGAGTCCCCATCTTCTCTTATATATAAAAGCACCAACTAGGAGGCAATATGATCATGCTTAAGTATTGGGTGTAGTTAATATTCGAGCGTGTTTCATGAATGGATCAATGTTTGAGCATGATGGGCTAGGGATAACTTATTTTAGCGTTAATATTTTGAAAGACATGGTTGCTTGTTCATATGCTTGAGTATCTAAATTATTTTGTCAAAACTAGACTATTGCTTTGAATCATATAAAAGTACAAATGTCCATGCTATAAACAAAAGAATATGATATGACATGATGAACAGCACTCCACATCAAAAATTCTGTTTTTATCACTTACCTACTCAAGGACGAGTAGGAGTTAAGCTTGGGGATGCTGATACGTCTCCAACGTATCTATAATTTTTTATTGTTCCATGCTGTTTTATTATCAATCTTGGATGTTTTATAATATTTTATAGTCATTTTATATCATTTTTTGCTACTAACTTATTGACATAGTGCCAAGTGGCAGTTGCTGTTTTTTTCCATGTTTTTTACATCACAGAAAATCAATATCAAACGGAGTCCAAATGCCACGAAACTTTACAGAGATTATTTGTGGACCAGAAGGAAGATGTTGGGCCCTGGTTGCACCTGGGGGAGTCCCGAGGAGTGGACAGCCCACCAAGGCGCGCCAGGAGGCCCAGGCGCGCCCTGGTGGGTTGTGCCCACCTTGGGTGCCCCAGGACCGCCTCTTTGATCTATAAATACCCCAATATTCCCAAAATTCTAGGGGAGTTGACGAAATATTCATCCAGCCGCCGCAGAGTCCAGAACCACCAGATCCAATCTAGACACCATCACAGAGGGGGTCACCACTTCCATTGGTGCCTCTCTGATGATGCGTGAGTAGTACTTTGTGGACCTTCAGGTCCGTAGTTAGTAGCTAGATAGCTTCCTCTCTCGCTCTCTCTCTCTCTCGCTGAATTCTCAATACAATGGTCTCTTGGAGATCCATATGATGTAACTCTTTTGCGGTGTGTTTGTTGGGATCGATGAACTTTGAGTTTATGATCAGATCTATCTTTTTATATCCATGAAAGTATTTGAGTTTCTTTGATCTCTTTTATGCATGATCTCTCATAGCCTCATATTTGTCTTTGATATTTGGGTTTTGTAAAGTCATTTTTTGATCAACTTATTGAAGAGCCGACTCATCCCATTGTAATGAGCCGGCCCTTGGGGGCTACCAATTGCTCCTGTCAAAAATTCAAGGTACACAACCCTCAGTCCATTATATTGAAAGATCCACTACTCAGTTGGTAGAGTACAAAGCTCTTAACCTTGTGGACGTGGGTTCAAGCCCCATGGTGGAGATTACATCATATGATGTTATTATCAATGAAGAATATACAAAGTCCCAACTCTTAACCTTGTCGCTGCCTTGTGGACCCCCCTGACGTGAATCTGACGCAAAAATTCCTGTAAATCCTGAAACCTCCAGAAATAAACTTAGATCGGGTGTTCCGCCGCGACAAGCCTCTATTGCCATGAAAAACCAATCGGGAGCCCTTTCCGGCACCCTGGCGGAGGGGGAAACCATCGCCGGAGGCCATCTTCATCATCCCTGCGCTCACCATGACGACGAGGGAGTAATTAACCCTCAGGGCTGAGGGTATATAAGTATGAGTCACTACTGGAATCAGCTAATTTGCCATCTGCCAGCTCTTTGCCATCTGCTAGCTGACGGCAAAGAAGCTCTTTGCCATCAGCTACCAAAAAGCAGACGGCAAAGATCTGGCGGACGGCAAAGAAGCTCTTTGCCGTCCGCCAGATCTTTGCCGTCCGCCAGCAGACGGCAAAGAATCTTTGCCGTTAGCTGGCAGACGGCAAAGAGAGAGGTGGCCCCCACCCCCCGCCCGTTTGGGAAAAACTTTACGGCCCACCTCTTTGCCGTCCGCCAGCAGACGGCAAAGAGGCAAAAGGGTGGACGGCAAAGAGAGGCGGACGGCAAAGAGGGCAGTATCTAACGGCCCGTACCCCCCGCCCCTCTCTGTTCTCTCCTCGCCCCGCCACCACTTCCCACCCCACCGCCGCCGCCGCCGCCCCGCCGCCGCCCGCCGCCCCGCCCCGCCCCCCGTCCGCCCCCCCCCCCCGCCCCCCCGCCCCCCGCCCCCCCCCCCCCCCCCCGCCGCCCCCGCCCCCCGCCCGCCCCGCCCCCCCGCCCCCCGCCGCCCCGCCCCCCCCGGGCCCGGCCCCCCGCCGCCCCAGGCGCCCCGGCGCCCCGGCCAGCTCCTCCACCGCCCCGCCCCCCTCCTCCACCGGCCCTGCCCCAGGTGAGCCCCCCTCCTTTTTTCTGTTTTTTTTTCTGTTTTTTCTTTTTTTAGTTTTAGTTTAAATTTAGTTTTAGTTTTAGTTTTAGGTTTAGTTTTAGGTTTAGATTTAGTTTTTTCCTTTTTTTCTGTTTTATTAGTTTTAGTTTTAGGTTTAGTTTAGTTTGAGGAAAGAAGAAGAAGAAGAGAAAAAGAGGAGAGGAGGAGAAGAAGAAGAGGAAAAAGGAAAGGAAGAAGAAGAAGAGGAGGAGGAGAAGAAAAAAGAAGAAGAGGAAGAAGAAGAAGAAAAAAGAGGAGAGAAGGAGAAGAAGAAGAGGAAAAAGGAAAGAAGAAGAAGAAGAAGAAGAAGAAGAGAAGAAAGAAAAGGAAGAATAGGAAGAAGAAGAAAAGGAAAAAAGAGGAAAAAACCCCGACCCGACACGGCACCCCGACCCCGACCCCACCCCGACACCCCGACCCCGACCCCGACCCGACACCCCGACCCCGAGCCTGACCCGACACCCCGACCCCGACACCGACACGGCACCCACCCCGACCCCGCCCCGACCCACCCCACCCCGAGACCCCGACCCCGACACCGCATGACCCCGACACCGACACCCTACACCACACCCACCCTTACCCCGACACCGACACGGCACCCCGACCCCGACCCGGCACCCCGACCAGACACCCCGACCCGGACCCCGACCGCCGACCCAACACCCGACCCGAGACCCCACCCCGACCCGGCACCCACCCGACACCCCGACCCCGAGACCCCGACCCCGGGCCTGACCCGACACCCCGACCCCGACACGACCCGGCACCCCGACCCCGACCCCGACCCCCGACCCCGACACCCGACCCCGCCACCCGACACCCCGACCCCGACACCGACACGGCACCCACCCCGACCCGCACCCGACCCGAAACCCCGACCCCGAGACCCCGACACGCACCCCGACACCGACAGGACACCCCGACCACCGACACCTCCCGAAAAGGTGTTCTTTGGCCTTCCAGAGGCCGACGGGGTCATATATTTGTGAATTATTAGTTAGGTCATATATTTTTCGATTTTGTTATGAAAAACATCATATATAATTGTGTTGATCGTGTAGTTTTAAATGTGCAGTTGTTTCATCGCTGCGAGGTTTGGTGTTCGACGACCTCGCCGTGCGTTTGACGAGCTCTGCCCCTTCGTTCGTGGGTGAGCACAAATGACAAGTCCTCCTCCCCCATTAATTATTTGATCTATTCCGATGAAACTTGATAGCTAGCTATATATGTGTCTTGAATCATCAGTATGCGTAACCAATATGTGTCTCCCGTTCGAAAGCGTCATAGTTATAAATATGCATGCATTTGCATATTTATAACCTTGATTCTTTCGAATTGTCCAACGCTATCCATGGACAGCCCGAGTATGTGTAGATTGGGTTCGTTTTCCCATATGCTTTGCTCCGGATCCGACGCATATATTTCGTCAGTGCCTCCCCTGTTGTTCTCCGGGTACACATCCTCTCTGTTTATTGCAGAGACGTGTATCAGGAGAACAGCGGGGAGGTGCTGCCGAAATTTTGCGTCGGATCCGGAGCATAGCATGGGAAAATAAACCCAATCTACACATACACGGGTGGGATTAGGACCTATCATTACCTATTAGAGTGTAGGTTGCATGGACGTAATAAAATTGACAAAGTAGATCAACTGATGAATATATACATGGTGAATTACATATATAATTGTTGTGTGTCCAGTAGCTCTGAAAGTCAAGATGAGTGACCGTGCTTGGATGTATACCGGTCACACTGGTCAGAACAAATGGAGCGCTGAATGGTTCACAAAAACTAAGGGGTTTGTGCAAGCCGCATTTGCAAATGGCCAAAAGAAAACCTGGTGCCCCTGTTTCCGGTGCGGCAATTGGGAAAAGAAGACAGAGGCTGAAATGGGCAAACACCTGCAGAAGAGTGGTTTTACGCCCGATTATACGGTGTGGACATTTCATGGTGAGTCTGCCCAACGTGACCGAGCTGAGGTGGATCGTCGTCGCACCGACGAGCATGGTACCGGGATGGAAAACATGGTGCAAGGCTATGATGATGCTCGGGATTCGGACGAGGAGATGGAGGAATCTGCAAAGGCCTTCAATGAAATGTTGGAGTCTTCGAAACGTCCGCTCCACGAGCACACTGAGCTTTGTCAGTTGGATGCCATCTCACAAGTAATGGCTCTGAAGGCTCAGTTCAACTTGGGCAGAGAATGCTATGACGCAATTATGACAGTATTTGGACGCTTTCTACCCAAAGGCCATGTAATGCCTGCAAACCTGTACCAGTCGGACAAAATCCTCCGTGCACTGAAGATGCCCTATGAGAAGATACATGCCTGTGAGAAAGGATGTGCCTTATTTAGGCTTGACTATGCGGACTTGAACTATTGTCCCATTTGCAAGTCTTCCAGGTATATTGTGGTAGACAACGGTATGGGTGAGAAGACACAGACCAAAATCCCCGTTAGTGTTCTTCGGTATATGCCAATCGTACCAAGACTTCAACGTCTTTTCATGGTCGAAGAGACGGCCAGACAGATGACATGGCACAAAACAGGCAAAAGAACCGAACTAGATGCAGATGGGAATCTGATGATGGTACACACATCGGATGGTGTTGCGTGGAAAAAGTTTGATGAATTACATGCTGACAAAGCGGCAGATCCGAGGCATCCTCGAGTCGGCATCAGCACGGATGGGTTCAGTGTGTTTGGTATGACGGCAGCCCAATACAGTTGTTGGCCCGTATTTGTCTTTCCACTCAATCTCCCCCCCGGACAGATTATGCAAAGAAAGAACATTTTCCTGACGTTGATAATTCCAGGACCCAACTATCCGGGCAAAAATATGAATGTGTACATGCAGCCGCTTAAGGACGAATTGCAAGAAGCCTGGGATAATGGGTTCAAGACATACGACGCCTTTAGCAAACGGAACTTCATAATGCGTGTCTGGTACATGTACTCGACGCATGACTTGCCGGCGTATGCGCTATTCGTTGGCTGGTGTGTGCATGGAAGGTTCCCGTGCCCCACATGCAAGGGAGCTCTTGAGTTTCGTTGGCTTCAGGCCGGTCGCAAGTTTTCTTGCTTCGACATGCATAGACAGTTCCTGGATCCTCGCCATAAGTTCAGGAAAGACAAGAAGAACTTCATCAGGGGTAGAGTTGTCAAAAACTCTGCACCACCTGCATTGACAGGCCAACAGACCCTGGATCAGTTAAACGCTCTCGAGCCAGATCCACAACGTCCAGGGTACTTCAAGGGGTATAATACTAAGCACGCGTGGACTCACAAAACATGCTTATGGGATCTGCCTTACTTCAAAGACCTCCTTTGCCCACACAACATCGACGTGATGCACACTGAGAAGAATATCGCCGAGGCACTTTTTGGTACATTGTTCGGCATAGATGGGAAGTCAAAGGATAATACTAAGGCTAGAGTCGATCTGGAGGCGCTATGTGATAGGCCGTTACAAAACATGAAAGAACCGAAAGGAAAGCAGAACTGGACGAAGCCAAAGGCATGGTTCAATCTTGGAAGGCCAGCTATGAGGGAAATTCTCTTGTGGGTGCAACAGCAGTTGATGTTCCCCGATGGGTATGCAGCGAATCTAAAGAGGGGAGCGAATCTTGATAAACTGAAGATATTTGGTCTCAAGAGTCATGATTGGCACATATGGATTGAGCGGGTAATGCCGGTGATGTTGCGTGGCTTCATCCCTGAGGATGAATGGCTAGTACTGGCAGAACTCAGCTATTTCTTCCGTGTTCTTTGTGCGAAAGAACTATCGCCTGGCGTGCTAGAAGAAATGGAAGAGTTGGCGCCGGAGTTGATCTGCAAGTTAGAGAAGATCTTTCCACCGGGCTTCTTTAATCCAATGCAGCATTTGATTTTGCATCTCCCGACCGAGGCAAGATTGGGGGGCCCGTGCAAAATCGTTGGTGCTACCCAACTGAGAGGATGCAGAAGACGCTTCGAGAAAAATGTAAAAATAAACGTAGAATTGAAGCATCGATGGCTGAGGCATTCATCACAGAGGAGGCGGCAAACTTCGTAACAGCGCACTACGAAGCCAAAAATCGTCATTTGCATAATCCGAAGCCTCGGTACAATGCTGACGAGCCTAAAAAGGGTGGATCCAACCTCAGCCTATTCAAAGGGAATCTCGCACCAGCTAGTGTTTCACATCCAGTATCTTTGGATAACGAAGAATGGCGGACCATTTCGTTGTATATCTTCAACAACCTGATAGAAGTGCGGCCGTACATCGAGTAAGTTCTCGGTACATTGTTTCGCAACTTCTATTTCCTTTGAACTACTCTTATTCCTGGATATGTCATACAGTCGATACGTCACCATATTCTCGTATGGAGCGGAGATCCAAAAGGATTCCGTCGAAGAGTATGAGCTTCTCGCAAAGCAAGGAGGTGGCTATCCCGGTTTCATCTCTTGGTTCAAACAAACGGTAATTTCTATTAGACAATTTCATATCATTCGCTAATTTGTGCATAATGCAACAATCCTTTCATATTAAACTTGTAGGCTAATTCAGAGTCTATGGACGCCGAATTGAGACAAGTCGCTAATGGTTTTGACTATAAGGTCCGTTCATTTGACAAGTACGACATCAACGGGTATCGCTTTCGTACCTATGGCAAAGAGCTATCTATGGCCGACCGAAAGTCAACAAATTGTTGTGTATCTGCTATCGGCGAAGGAGGTACCGAGTATTATGGGAGAGTTGAAGCAATTTATGAACTTCTGTTCTATGGTGAAAATCCACCGAATGTCGTAGTCTTCAAATGTTATTGGTTTCAGCCGAAGGAGACTAGAAGGACTCATGAACATGTAGGGCTAGTTGAAATCAACCAAAGCACTCATTTAGATGTTCCTGATGTCTATATTATGGCTCAACAGGCGACCCAAGTATTCTATCTACCGTGGGCCTGCCAAACTAATCCAAATCTGAAAGGTTGGGATGTCGTTTATGAAGTGCCGCCACGTGCTAGACTTTCTCCCCCAAAGGAAGAGGATTATGAACCTCACATTAACCCAGACACATATGAAGGAGAATTCTTCCAAGAGACACGTCTTTCCAAAAAGCGTTTCAAGAACCGCTATACTTCACCCCAAAACATTGAAGTAGACAGCGACAATGAATCCGACATCACCCCAGAGGAGGAACAAGAAGAGCCGGAACAAGAAGAGGTTACTGCTGCGGATGACCTGTCAATGCTTGACCGATTACGTCAAGGTGGCCTTGCACATGTTGATGCCAATGAACCCTATGAGCCCGTCATTGATTATAGTGATGATGATGATTATGCATTTATTGATGATACTGATCGAGATTATTAGTAGTGTCAGGTATTACATTTTTTTATGTTGTACTTGATGATGATACACTTAAGTGATACACATATTATTATTCATGTCGGTCTTTTTTTATGTTGTACTAATTTCGTTTACTGTTTGTCATGGCAGGTGTTGAAAGATGGTGGGCGCTGGTCGGGAGCGTGGTCTGAGGTCTTCCATTCCAGACGCACCTCTCCGCCGAGCGTTGCTGGACAGTATGGCCACACCGCCGGGCCCTTCTTCGTCAACCGCGGTGCCCAGCAGGGGACGAGGTAGGAAGAGAGGAGGTGGGGCACGTGGTCGTGGGAGAGGAGGTAGGGTGACTGCTACGGCGCCTTCCTCGCCGCCACCCCCAGCCGTTTCACCCGAGCACGTGACTGCTAGGGTGGACTCGTCTGAGGAGGAGGCTACACGGACTCCGGTCCACGAGCCTCCGGTCCACGGGTCTTGGGCCCACGAGCCTCGGGTCGACTGGCCTTCGGCCCACGAGAGTTCAGCCCACGTGACCCCAGAGGAGCACATGTCCGGATGGGGTACCTGGCCGGATCAGCCCGAGGAGCCGAGTGGCCATGCTGATGATGGCGGGGAGCCGACTGATCTTGAGGAGGAGGGGGGCACCGTCTACCAGCGTGGTGCTACATGGCTTCCGTCCGTGCCGGTGACCCGCGAGCAGAGGTGGTTGATTTTCCCTGATGGGGAGAGGTACGTAAGTGCATTTAATATTTTTGTACCTTGTGCATTCACGTTTTTTCAAATAACTAATGCGTTGGCCTTGTCATGCTGCAGGGGTTGGGACCACCATCATAGTGTCCGCCGGCCCAACTCCGTCCTTGGAGTTCTTTGCGGGCAAAACTTCCCGGGGTTTGTCACGTTGCCTGGTGAGGGTCGGCTTCCAGAGCTTGGATTGAGCTAGGAGCACTACGTGGCTGCCCCGGCCCCGTCGGATGAGATTATCGACAGTGTCGTGTGCAACACGAGGGCAGGCATGGTGATCAGAAAGTTCTGGGTAATTTCTCCTTTACACATTTAAAAATCTTCAACTAGCTAGTTATTAATTGTACTAATCAATATTGTCTCATTTGATTGCAGACATTCTACAGGTGTGAGGAGGGATACGAGGAGGATGCGGCACATGTTATCGAGAACGTCTGCAAGCGCCTACTCCAGAACTTACGGCACGAGGCTTGGGTGCAGGCTGTTCGAGACTACTACGCCTTGCGTGGTATCAAGAAGACCAAGCCGGCGTGCCGCGATAAGTTCCTGAGTAAGGAGCAGTACATGAAGGTAATTCTTAAGGCCTTCTCTACTTAAGTTCCTTCATTTAGTAATTCTTAGCCGTAGCGCTCAAGTTTCTATTTGCTAACTTAGGCGCCTCCGAGATGGTGTGCGGATCGGATGGATTGTTGGGAGGTGTTGGTCGATGAGTGGTGCTCACAACGATGGCTAGCCCTCCACAACGAGGCCAAGGACAAACGTGCCCAAATGGAAGGTGTGCCACACCATCAAGGCAGCTCCAACTTATATCAGTTCGGGCGCAACTGGGTATGTGGTTTGCTTCATGATTCATGCAATTCATTCATCATGCTAGCTTGAGCCCTTTAATTACTAATTTTCATTGTTTCTCTCTTTCAGGCACGCTACAATAAGGCGGATAAGGTGCCAGAGGTGTACAACCTGTATGCCATGGCCCACACTGCCTCTTTCAAGAAAGTCAAGGCTTTCTCTCAGTCTGACCTCGATGATGCAAACAACTTCACCAACATCTCCTCCCACAATAAGCTCGTGAGATATAGAGATGAGGGGAAGGCAAGGAAAGGGGAGGACTTTAACCCGAGCCAGGGTCCCATTGATCCAGAGCTGTTGATGATATCTGGTGGCGGGAGTTCCCATGGCTCCATAGCCATTGGAGATGGACTTATCCGTTGTCCTAGCACTCTCCCGGAGATCAAGGCGCGCCAGTCGAGCTCCGCTCCTGAGATAAGGCCTCGTGAATGGCCAGTGCAACTCGCCATCAAGGTTAGTGATACGTACTCAGTTATCTTTCTCCATTACATTGTGTGCGCTTCCATCAATGATTACAAATGGTCATGTGAGTGGTGTTGTAGGCTGCTATACAGAGTGAGAGAGATAGAACGGAGAAACTTCTGGCGGAGGCGGCGGAGAGGCAGCGGGAGTTGGAGGAGAGGACGACAAAGATGATGGAGGAGGAGAGGGCACGGAATGACATGCAGGCAAGGGCCATGTACGAGCTCCTTGTGGTAAGTTTCTTCTGCAGATTAGCCAAAACATTCATGTAGTGTTTGTCTCATTACTAACTAGTATGACTGAGTCGTCAAAACCAAATGTGCAGTCTGTGTGCGAGAAGACAGGTCAGACCGCTCCGCCGATGCTAGTGATTGCTCCTAGGACCACGGTGAGTTTTATTTGAATGGACATTACTTGCTAGTCTTAACATTTGAGTGTCATCATGCTAACAAGACATTGGAAATGATCTTTGGTGCAGCGTAACTCCAGACAAGCATCGCACGATCCTTCTCCAGCTACCGACACGAGCCACCCCGCTCCTACACCTCCTACATCTTGGTAAGTTTATCTAGTGTTTTGCTTAACACATGCATAAAGACCTAGACTTAGCTTTATTTCCTCCAATGCTTACCATAATGACCTAGACTTAGCTTCTTCACCTCCAAAATGACTTAATAAGCTTACTGACCTCCAAAACCATCCATTTTACCTAAGTTAGCTCTAAAACGATCTGTACTTAGCTTACTTATGTCAAAAATTGCATAATTAGCTTAGTTAGCTTCTAGACGATCCATTTTACCTAAGTTAGCTCTAAAATGACCTATTTTACCTAGGTTAGCTTATGAATGATCCAGTTCATCCAAGTTAGCTCAAAAATGACCCATTTTACCTAGATTAGCTCCTAAATGATCCATTTTACCTACGTTAGCTTTAAAATGACCCATTTCACCTAGGTTAACTCCAAAATGACCAATCTTACCTAGGTTATCTCATAAACGATCCATTTCAACTAATTTAGCTCATAAACGATCCATTTCACCTAGGTTACCTAAAAAACGATCCATTTCACCTAAATTAGCTCTTAAATGATCCATTTCACCTAAGTTAGCTCAAAAAGATCCATTTCAACTAAATTAGCTCAAAAATGATCCATTTCACCTAAGTTAGCTCAAAAACGATCCATTTCAACTAAGTTAGCTCATAAATGATCCATTTCATCTAAGTTAGCTAAAAAAGATCCATTTCACCTTAGTTACCTGAAAAACGATCCATTTGACCTTAGTTAGCTCATAAACGACCCATTTCAACTAAGTTAGCTCATAAATGATCCATTTCACCTTAGCTAGCTCATAAACGACCCATTTCAACTTAGTTAGCTCATATATGATCCATTTCACGTAAGTTAGCTCATAAATGACATACTCTTCTTGTTCTAGTCTTCTTCTTGTTCTACTCTTCTTGTTCTAGTCTTCTTCTTGTTCTACTCTTCTTCTTGTTCTACTCTTCTTGTTCTAACTTTCTTATTTTTCATTTTGCAGAGTTCATTCACTTGACGAAAGCTTGCATAGATGGAGTGCTCCTTATCTCTTTCTCTGTTTCTTTTGTATCGTTGAACTATGCATGTATCGTTGGATGAAACTATTGTAATATATATGGTTGGATGCCTCTACGTTGAACTTGTTATGTATGATGGAACTATGCATGTAATATATATGGTTGGATGATGAAGTTATGTGTTGGATATCTTATATGTTTGCTCTGTAATGGCCTTTTGAAATATATCTATATATGTCATCTATATTTGTGATGAAAATTGTTGGATATAATAAGAAACAGATAAAAGAGCCAATATGCAGGCTCTTTGCCGTCTGCCACCGACGTCAACGGGCTCTTTGCCGTCCGCCGCGGACGGCAAAGAAGGCACGTGGCATCCAGCTGTGCTTCCTGGGAGCGGACCCGTTTGGTCAGTTTGCCTACAGTGGCAGACGGCAAAGACTTTGCCATCAGTGGCAGACGACAAAGAACCTGCCATGTAGTGACGTGTAGATGACATCATACGGCGGACGGCAAAGACACTAGAAAGTTTGCCGTCAGCGACGGACGGCAAAGGCCTGCCATTAGCCACTTAACGGACTGACAGCGCAATTATTGCCGTCCGCCTTCTTTGCCATCTGCCGCGCTCTCTTTGCCGTCAGCGGCGGACGGCAAAGACTTTGCCATCAGTAGCAGACGGCAAAGTAGTTGTTTACCGAAGCCTACTTTGCCGGAGCCTTTTGCCGTCTACGGCTGACGGCAAAGGCCTTTGCCGTCCGCCGTTCATGCCTTTGCCCTCCTCCGTGGTAGACGGCAAAGTAGCTGATTCCTGTAGTGAGTAGCTATGTTTTGATCTCTCTCTCGTGTTCTTGATTTGGCACAATCCTGATGTACCATGAGCTTTGTTACTATAGTTGAATCATATGGTGTTTCTCCCCCTCTACCTTCTTGTGATGAATCGAGTTTTACCTTTGAGGTTTCACTATTATCAAAATGAATACTATTATGGATTTCAGACCACTTGATGTATGTCTTGCGTGGGATACTCGCGGTGACAATGGAGCGTTCTACTGATTCACTTGATGTACGTTTTGGCACTCAATGCATGAATTCCCGAGGTGACATTGGGGTAATCTATGCATAGGGGTTGATGCACCTTTTCATCCTTGTTTCTCTGGTATGAATCTTGGGGCACTCTTTGAGGTTCTTTGTGTTGGATTGAATATTATGAATCTGAAGTTTTTTGATGCATGTCGTATAGTTGACCCACGGATACTTGTGGTGACATTGGAGTATCTAGGTGACATTAGGGTTGATTGATGTGTGTCCTATGGTGTTATTTTACTATGAACTCTAGGGCTATTTGTGACACTTATAGGAATATCCCAATGGATTGATCGGAAAGAATAACTTTGATGTGGTTTCGTACCCTACAAGAAATTTCATCTTATGTTCTCCATGATAGGAACTTTGTAGTGACTTTTGTCACACATTGAGGGTTTACCTTATGATCTAATTATGTTATCATTGTTGAGAGAACTTGCACTAGTGAAAGTATGAACCCTAGGCCTTGTTTCCAAGCATTGCAATGCCGTTTTTGCTCACTTTTGTTACTAGTTACCTTGCTGTTTTATATTTTCATATTACAAAACCTATATCTACCATCCATATTACACTTGTATCACCATCTCTTCGCCGAACTAGTTCACCTATACAATTTACCATTGTATTGGGTGTGTTGGGACACAAGAGACTCTTTGTTACTTGCTTGCAGGGTTGTTTGAGAGAGACCATCTTCATCCTACGCCTCCCACGGATTGATACTGTCCTACAAAACTCTACTCTTGGAGGCCCAACACAAGTCTAGAAGAAGAAGGTTGCGTAGTAGACATCAAGCTCTTTTCTGGTGTGATTGTTGGGGAGGTTAGTGCTTGAAGGTATATCTTTAGATCATGCAATTGCATATCTTGTTTTATCACTAGTTTAGTCTATAAAATGAAACTAAAAAATGCAATTGAGGTTGCCTCATATGCTTCATCTTTTTAATGAATTTCGTGAAAATGATGGAAAGGGAACTTGTGCTCAAGTGTTAGAAGAAGACGTCTATAGAATGTTTGGCACTAAATTTTTGAATGATGAGCATGATTGCTATGTTGTTAGTATGAATTCTTTGAATATCCATGATGCTAATGATATTCAAAGCCACAATCTTGGGGATTCTATGTTTGATGAAGATGATATTTTTTGTCCCCCAAGTTTTGATGAGAAAATTTATTATGATGATAGCATGCCTTCTATTTATGATGATTATATTGCTAAATGTAGATTTGGAAGAGTGTCAAATCTAGGTAATAATGATCCCACTATTTTGGAGGGTGTTGAATCTTTTCACAATATTGATGAAAGTGGATTTGGAGAGGTCATGACTTTATTTTGTGATGAATACATTATTTTGGAAGAGGTTCCAATTGATTATGAGAACAAAGTTGCTATATATGATGATTATTGTGATGACATATATGCTATAAATAATAATGATAACCATGAAACTTATCATCATGATTTTAATTTTCAATTGGATTATGCCTCACATGATAGTTATGTTGTTGAGTTTGCTCCCACTATTGCGAATGAGAAGAATTTTCCCTGTGTGGAGAGTAGTGAAATTTCTATGCTTGTGCATCATGAAAATAATGCTTTATGTGATGGTTATAATGTTGAATTAATTCATGATGCTACTAAAAGTTATTATGAGGGAGGAATATATGCTTGTAGGAGTTGCAATAATATCAAGTTTCCTCTCAATGTGTTTAAAGTTTTGAAGTCATGCTTGTTCTGCCTTCCTATGCTAGTTGATTCTTGTTCCCATAAATTGTTTGCTCATAGAATCCCTATGCATAGGAAGTGGGTTAGACTTAAATGTGCTAGTCATATGCTTCATGATGCTCCCGTTATGTTTCAACTCTTATCCTTTATGTGAGCATCATTGACATCATCATGCCTAGCTAAAAAAGGCATTCATGAAAAGCGCTTGTTGGGAGACATCATCATGCCTAGCTAAAAAGGCATTCATGAAAAGCGCTTGTTGGGAGACAACCCATGATTATGCTACTATACCAATCATGTTTTATAGCTTTTGCTTCAATAAAGTGCCAAGTAAGACCTTTGGGATGGTCTATGGTGATAGTTAACTTGATCTTGCTAAAAAACAGAAACTTTTGCATCAAGTAAAATAATTTTGAAAAATCACACAAGCGTGCTTTTGATCTGAATTTTGTACAAAAGATTGATATACAAATTTCCCAGGTTTTTCGAATTTTTCAGAATTTTTGGAGTTACAGAAGTGTGGAAAGTTTCCAGATTACTACAGACTCTGTTTTTGACAGATTCTATTTTCGACGTGTTGTTCTCTTATTTTGATGAATCTATGAGTAGTATCGGAGGGTATGAACCATGGAGAAGTTGGAATACAATAGATATTACCCCAATTTAAATAAAGAATGTGCTCATAATAGTACCATTAGTGGTGATTTAATTTCTTATACTAACGGATCTCATGAGATTTTCTGCTGAGTTTGTGTTGTGAAGTTTTCATGTTTTGGGTAAGGATTTGATGGACTATGGAATGAGGAGTGGCAAGAGCCTAAGCTTGGGGATGCCCATGGTTCCCCAAGGTAATATTCAAGGACAATCAAGAGCCTAAGCTTGGGGATGGCCCAAAAGGCATCTCCTCTTTCGTCTTTGTCTATCGGTAAATTTGCTCGAGGCTATATTTTTATTCACCACATGATATGTGTTTTGCTTGGAGAGTCTTGTATGATATGAGTCTTTGCTTTTTAGTTTGCCACAATCAACCCTGTTGTACACACCTTTTGAGAGGGACACGCATGAATTGTAATTTATTAGAATACTCTATGTGCTTCATATATATCTTTTGAGCTAGGCAATTTTTCTCTAGTGCTTCACCTATATCTTTTTAGAGCACGGTGGTGGTTTTATTTCATAGAAATTGTTGAACTATCATGCTTCACTTATATTATTGTGAGAGTCTTCTCAAATAGCATGGTAATTTGCTTTGGTTATGAATTTATTCCTAATATGATAGTCATCAAAGAGGGATATAATAAAAACCTTCATATAAAGTGCATTGAATACTATGAAAAATTTGATTCCTTATGATTGTTTTGAGATGTGAGGATGGTGATATTAGAGTCATGCCAGTGAGTAATTGTTGATTGTAGAAATACTTGTGTTAAAGTTTCTGATTCCCGTGGCATGCACGTATGTTGAACCGTTATGTGATGAACTCGGAGCATGATTTATTTATTGATTGTCTTCCTTATGAGTGGCGGTCGGGGGCGAGCGATCATCTTTTCCTACCAATATATCCCCCTAGGAGCATGCGTGTACTACTTTATTTCGACGACTAATATATTTTTTGCAATAAGTATGTGAGTTCGTTATGACTAATGTTGAGTCCAAGGATTATATGCACTCTCACCCTTCCACCATTGCTAGCCTCTCTAGTACCGCGCAACTTTCGCCAGTGCCATGCACCCACCTATTACCTTGCTCAAAACAGCCACCATACCTACCTATTATGGCATTTCCATAGCCATTCCAAGATATTTTTTCATGCCAATTCCACCATTCCGTTTATTATGACACGTTTCATCTTTGTCATATTGCTTTGCATGATCATGTAGTTGACATTGTATTTGTGGCAAAACCACCTTTCATCATTTTTTATACATGTCACTCTTGATTCATTGCACATCCCGGTACACCGCCGGAGGCATTCATATGGAGTCATATTTTGTTCTAAGTATCGAGTTGTAATTCATGAGTTGTAAGTAAATAAAAGTGTGATGATCATTATTATTAGAGCATTGTCCCATGTGAGGAAAGGTTGATGGAGACTATGATTCCCCCACAAGTCGGGATGAGCCTCCGGACGAAAAAAGGCAAAAAAAGAGGCCAATGAAGCCCACATAAAAAATGAGAAAAAAGAGAGAAGGGGCAATGTTACTACCCTTTTTCCACACTTAAGCTTCAAAGTAGCACCAAGATCTTCATGATAGAGAGTCCCCTATGCCGTCACATTCATATACTAGTGGGAATTTTTCATTATAGAATTTTTCTTGTATATTCCAACGATGGGCTTCCTCAAATTGCTCTAGGTCTTTGTGAGAAAGTAAGTTGGATGCACACCCACTTAGTTTCTTTTTGAGCTTTCATACACTTATAGCTCTAGTGCATCTGTTGCATGGCAATCCATACTCACTCACATTGATATCTATTGATGGGCATTTCCATGGCCCGTTGATATGCATAGTTGATGTGTGACTATTTCGTTCTTTTTGTCTTCTCCACAACCACCATGTTCTTTTCCACCTATAGTGCAATGTCCATGGCTCAAGCTCATGTATTGCGTGAAAGTTGAAAAGGTTTGAGAACATCAAAAGTATGAAACAATTGCTTGGCTTATCATCAGGGTTGTGCATGATTTGAATACCTTATGTGATGAAGATGGAGCATAGCCAGACTATATGATTTTGTAGGGATAACTTTCTTTGGCCATGTTATTTTGAGAAGACATGATTGCATTATTAGTACGCTTTTTATGTCAATATTAATCTTTTATTTGAATCTTATGGATCTGAATATTCATGCCACAATAAATAAAATTACATGGATAAATATGTAGGTAGCATTCCACATAAAAATTCAGCTTTTTTATCATTTACCTACTCGAGGATGAGCATGAATTAAGCTTGGTGATGCTTGATACGTCTCCAATGTATATATAATTTTTGAATGTTCCATGCTATTATATTATTCATCTTGGGTGTTTTATATGCATTTATATGCTATTTTATATTATTTTTCGGACTAACCTATTAACTTAGAGCCTAGTGCGACTTTTTGTTTTTTCCTTGTTTTTGAGTTTTGCAGAAAAGGATTATCAAACAGAGTCCAACTGAGATGAAAATTTATGGTGATTTTCAATTAACCAGAAGAAGCACAAGAGTTGGGCCAGAAGAGTCCCGAGTCAACGACAATGGTGGAGGGCGTGCCCCTACCTTGTCGTTGCCTCGTGGACCCCCCTGACATGAAACCGACGCCAAAATTTCCTATAAATCCCGAAACCTCCAGAAATAAACCTAGATAGGGACTTCCGCCACCGCAAGCCTCTTTAGCCATGAAAAAACAATCGGGAGCCTGTTCTGGAACCCTGCCGGAGGGGGAAACCATCACCGGAGGCCATCTTCATCATCCCGACGCTCTCCATGATGAGGATGGAGTAGTTCACCCTCAGGGCTGAGGGTATGTACTAGTAGCTATGTGTTTGATCTCTCTCTCTCTCTCTCGTGTTATTGATTTTGCAGGATCTTGATGTACCGCGAGCTTTGTTACTATAGTTGAATGATATGGTCTTTATCTGCCTCTACCTCCTTGTGATGAATTGAGTTTTTACCTTTGACGTTTCACTATTATCGGATTGAATACTATTATGGATTTGAGAACACTAGATGTATGTCTTGCATAGGATACCCGTGGTGACAAATGGGGTGTTCTATTGATTCACTTGATGTATGTTTTGGCACTCAACTCGTGGATTCCCGAGGTAACATTGGGGTAATCTATGCATAGGGGTTGATGCACATTTTTGTCGATGTTTCTCCTATAGGAATCTTGGGGCACTCTTTGAGGTTCTTTGTGTTGGATTGAATATTCTGATTCTGAAGTTGTTTGATGCATATCATATAATTGACCCACAGATACTAGTGGTGACATTAGGGTTGATTGATGTGTGTCATATGGTGTTACTTTACTACGAACTCTAGGGCTATTTGTGACACTTATAGGAATAGCCCAATGGATTGATCGGAAAGAATAACTTTGAGGTGGTTTCGTACCCTACAAGCAATTTCATCTTATGTTCTCCGTGATAGGAACTTTGGAGTGACTTTTGTCGCACATTGAGGGATGAGAGAAGTCCACATTTCAACCCTCAACTATCCACATGGTTTGTTTTTCAACCTCGATCTTTGAAACTAGTCGAATTTAACCCTCAACTTGTCACATAGTTCAAATAACAACCCTTGACTCAGTTTTGGGCTGGTCAAGAGGTTTTGACCAAGTCAAAGCTGACTAGGAAGCCTAGTCAGCATGCCATGTAGACATCCATCCCAATCTTATCCCCCTTCTCTCTCTATTTTGTTCAAACCCCCGACCTAGTCCACCCCATCGCCGCCTGATTCACAAGGAACGCCACTGCCCGCGGCCACCACATCTATCACCGATGACTGGAGACTGGCGATGTTGCCACAACATTGGCAAGTTCCTTCTTCCCTCCCTCTCTTCCCCTTACGTTGCAGCAGTAGTCGGGACTTCCACTTGCCGTACCTGCTTTGCTCAGCACCCCTGTCGTCATCAAGCTTCTACTGTTCTTCCCCGCTAGCACCTAGAGCCACCTATCGCCGACCTGGGGAGCGATGCCGGACAGGGGCCGGGTCGACGCATGGGACGTCGGGCCTCGTGATGCAGTGACATACAGACTAGAGCAGTAGCGACTTAGGTCCTCATGGCCGACGTGCACTGGGCCTAGGTGCTAGTGGCCGAGCAGAGAAATTACGACGGCAGCGACAATCCTTGGGATGACGTGCGTGGCGCTGCTGGGGACCGCGTTGTTAGTTCGGGGTATATTTCAACCGGTTTTGAAGTTCGGGGTTGAATTCTAAACTGACTGGTTAGTTTAGGGTTGTAATGTGCACTTTCCTCTTAAGGGATTGCCATATGATTTAATTATGTTATCATTCTTGAGAGAATTTGCACTAGTGAAAGTATGAAGCCTAGGCCTTGTTTCCAAGCATTGCAATACCGTTTTTGCTGACTTTTGTTACTAGTTACCTTGCTGTTTATATATTTTCAGATTGCGAAACCTATATCTAGCATCCATATTACACTTGTATCACCATCTCTTCGTTGAACTAATGCACCTATACAATTTACCATTGTATTGGGTGTGTTGGGGACACAAGAGACTCTTTGTTATTTGGTTGCATGGTTTTTTTGACAGACCATTTTCATCCTACGCCTCCCACGGATTGATGAACCTTAGGGCATCCACTTGAGGGAAACTTGCTATTGTCCTACAAAACTCTACGCTTGGAGGCCCAACATGAGTCTACAAGAAGAAGGTTGCGTAGTAGAACCTTGCCAAATTAGAATAGGCACCTTACTGGCTGAACAGGATAGGGCATCTGCCTTTGACTCGTGGAGCTCAGAATAGTCATTAGGATCGTATACTGAATATGAATCTATAGGTCGGGAGCATGTGGGTTTCATTGCATCCACAATGGACCTCCATCCCTTGATGCCATTTTTGTTACCCATTGAACTGTTCCGCAATATTCGTCCGATGTGTGCATTCTTATATTCATTGTGATTATGTACAATATCTGTAATGCATGAAAACACAAATAGTAGTGAGATTATCTTTGTAATGCAGACGATATTGTAATATAATAGAGGCTCCCTATAAACACTTGCGTGCTATCACTGTATTCTGATGAGAGAGCCCGTGTGTGTTGTAATATGGTGAGTAGATTAATATAATCTGGCACAACTACACAAAAAATAGGCTCCCTGTCATCGATCTTTTGGGCAATGACGACAACACGGACAACGGCATGGGAATCGATCTCTAGGGCAATGTCCATAGGATGGACCGTGACACTAGAATCGATCTCTGGGGCGATGTCCATAGGATGGACAGCGGCATCGGAATCGATCTCCGGGGCGATGTTGATAGGACGGACCGCGACATTGAAAACGATCTCTGGGGCGTTGTCCATAGGACAGGCTGCGACATCGGAATCATTAAGGACATCCACCGGCACCTGCACAAACCTAACATATTAGAAAGCACGTTGCAAATAATCAAAAACCACAACTATGGTAAGCCATTATTTTTTACCTTGTGCAGCTCACCGGGGGATCCCATCCCTCCCTGGGCCATCTCCTCGACCTCGATGGGGGCCAACACCTTGCCAGGGGAATACTGCTTCTCAATGGCGACTATCTCCTAAAACTCGGCCTTGAGCCTCGCATAGATGGCCATTAGAGTTTCTGGGGTACCCACGGTGGGGCCTTTGCTGTTCTTCCAGCTTTCTTTGAGGAGTTCATCTGCCAACATCGTCAACTCTTTGGACAGTGCTTGTTTCTTGGAGTTTTTCATCTCCATGGTTTGGGCCACCAACATGGCCAACTCATTGGTCGGTGCTCTCTTCCTGGAGATCGCTGTCTCTAGTGGGTTGTCTGCCAGCAACTCTTTGCCTAGTGCTCCAGCATCCATCAATGAACTGACAAACAAAAAGCAATTGAAAGGAAACCACAATCGCAATGAAAACGGGAAAAGAATGGGCTGTGAGAATCGGTTGGTGCTTCGCAAAAAAGAAGATTCTTGGAATGAAAATATAGTAGCATCACTGATTCGCCCACCTTTAATTCATCGGTACAGAATAAAAATGGTAGAAGTGAGTAGCCTGGAGTGTGGTTTTCTCTACTATCTACTCTTATAAAAAGCAGAGTTGGTGATGATGGTGTGCCTACCATCCCGCACTATGGGCCGTCCGATCTATATCTAACGGATTGGAAGGAAACTATGACAATTTACCCAGACTCCTCTCCACATTTGCAGATAAGGACATCCCTCATTCATCCTTTTCTCCAACTAGATCTTGATGTTTCGTGCAACGCACGGGCATCTTGCTAGTTCTTCAAGAAAGGGGAGAAAGGGCTTCAACGAGCGTTCAAGTGAAATGATGGTTGCTTCGTCCAGTCCAACTTCGAGGCCACTTTACCACTTCTGGTAATAGGTGTGAGTTTTGTGATATGACGGGTCATGATGGCCACACCGAGGTGACTGGTGAGTCTCGACTATAGCACCACATTGTGATTTGGTCGATGGCAGGCGGGCCCGGATGCTTTTGATAACCCGCATGTAGATAGAGCGGCTAGTCATATAAGTACTCAATATTGTGTACCGCAACCAAGGCGGAGAGGAAAACGAGAGGACTACGTATTTATTTACGGTGTAGATTCACTCATTTTACTCCATATGTACTCATTTTGGGTGTAGTCTAGTCACTTGTTGAAATCTCTAGAAAGGCAAATAATATACTCATTTCTGGTTTACAGGGCTATACTAGCGATTAGTACTACAATAGTGGGCTCACGTAGCAATTTTGTCTCATGCAAGAGGCTGGCTATATGCATGCTCCAAGGCTTCGGACCACGCCCCGCCCCTACACAAAGACTGCCACACGAGCATTCACAACTACCACATTCGGGTTGCGCTTGGCTCTTCGACTGTTCAAGAAGATGAACAATGATGTTACTACTACTACTACTTCTACAGTATTGAATCCTCTTCTGCACCGTCCACCGCGTGCGGGAGGGATAGCTTGTTGTCGTATAAGCAAAAGCATGTCCTCGTCTGGGAGCCACCACGCGCATGGGTGAGGGAGAAGGCGTGTAGTAGTAAAATCAAGCTTCTCCTCATTGTACGAGTTGACGTGACACATCATAGCACTGGCCCCACATGATTTCCTCTAAACTTGGCTAAAAGACCCGCAGTGTACAATATATTTGCTGCAACCTCTAACATTTACCCCACTACAAATTAAAATATATATATTCCTGTCTTGACCAGATGAGCGTGCAAACTACAATCACCAGGATGACAGGTAGGGCTAGAAGATTATTTTAATAAAAAATGCTTCGAGACGGCCTCATAGCATGGAGGCGACCCCGACGATTTTAAGCTTAGAGGCACGGTACATGCTATCCCACACTACTCATGAAAATCCCACACACGCCTCCGACATCCCGAAGAGGCTCTTCACCTCTTCGGGAAGTCGAACAATGATGTCGTACTAGTACATTATGCTTCTGGCCATCTGACACTGAATGAACTGCTGCATGTCTACCACGTGCGGGAGGGAGAGCGTGTAGCGAAAGCTTCTCCTAGTCCTGCCATCCACCACGCTCATGGGCGAGGGAGGGATGCAGCTTCATTGACTTACTGCTCCTGCCTTTGGGTCTATGACAGATGGGCCCAACCGGTGGGTGGCCCACCTGTCATACTAACCATATGTTCATGCATGTCACAAAAAATTACATCTTTGAAAACTATGTTCAAATACGAATCAAACAATATAATTTTTGTTAACATGATCTAACATTTTATCAGTTAAATATTTGGTCAAAATTTAGCACCAATTACAAAGGGCCCAATAACTATTGTATTCTCACATTTTATTTTTAGGTTACTCCCACATAGAAAATGTAAATAATAGTGCATGTTGGGGCAGCCCATGTTTCTGATAATTTTAGCCATGGGCTTGTTCACAAATTTTATGAGGTGGAGGTTGTTCATTTAATGGAGGGTCTTGTACCAGACTTGAAGGATACAAAGTGCGACCTGGCACACCGTAACACCACTTGGAATAAGTGGGTAGCTATCTCAAAAAACAATCAACAACTCAAAAAACACGGTGACCTTGCAAGTACACAATTTTAAATGATTTTTTTAATGGAGTGAAAAAGGAAAACTATCCCACTATGTATATATATAGGACGGAGCCTCCGCGCTTCCTTGCTAGGGTTGCTCTATTCACACACTCTCATCCTCTCCAGATCTAAAAAGATAGCGGTGGTAACACTGTCTTTCTATCCTCATCGCTGGTTACAGATCCGGACGTATTCCCCTCCATCGGTGAAGGGGAAGAGGGGTAGCGTTTAGTCCATGGTCAACTACGAGGGAGGAGACCCACTGCCGGCCGCCCTTATCTCTAGCCGAGCGCTGGCGCGGGAGGTCCTTCGATCCCTTTGTCATTTCCCTAGTGTGGGCGGATCCGACCTCCCACTGCCCTCCTATCCACATCCCGACGACCTTCAAGTATATCTTCCTTCAAAACCGCCCTAGCTCTACTTCCCCAGCTCGCTACCTTGCTGCATGTGCATCATTTTCTACCTCTCAGCCCCTCTCGATCGGATGGTCCAATGTCACCTATTTTTTTCTATTGTTAGAGGTAAAGGTACTTCATGGAGTTGAATCTTGTACTTGGTTCAAACAAGAAATAAAGGGGGGATTTAGTATGTACATCGAACTTGGTACAAACATGAAGGAAAGGGGGTGAAAGTAGTACGGACTAGTCATCCAACCGGTCTCTTGGTCGAAAATGGAAATATAGGGGAAACTTTGTACACAGTGGTATGACCAGGACTAGGTTTGCTATCCACACAGAGGAGTAGGTGGCTAGAGTGAAGAAAAGTGGGACCAACCCAGATATGTTTCTTGGATGTTTGTTTCTCGGGGCAACAAACTCTGAATCACCACTTTATGCCCCGGTTTAGGTACATGATGCTGGACTACTGGTGCACCCACTGTCTCATGCCCTTATACTAAATATTTAGCTATTCTTAATCTAATGCCCCTGGTAAAATAAAGCCATGCCACTATTATAAGCCGTGACAAGTTTAGCCAAATGTTTTTGCCAGTAATGGTTTGAGACTCTGATTGTTTCCTCTGTAGCTTTTTGTGCAAATTGGGATATCCATTTCACCTAGTTGCTGTTGTGACCTTTTGGTGCACTACATAAAACACTTCTTAAAATAAGTGACATTTGTGCTGTTTAAATAGAATGTCAGAATGGAATAGTTGGTTCATTTCAGTGGAACTGCACAAAGGGAGATATGTGTTCCAATCCTCATCATCCATATTGGCACCATAACCTTCCTTTAGGTAATAATGATATTTAATGCATGTGTTCATCTCTATTTTGCGACTGCCATGAGAAAATAATGCTATTGTTTACTAGTACACTTGTACTCCCTCACTGACAAAACCAATTCTGAAGTAGAAGGCCAATCATGTACTTGGTTTCACCAACTAGTGAGGAGAAAGAGAAGTAGAGCATGACAAGGAAGAAGAAGAAGAAGAAGAAGAAGAAGAAAAAAGAGGAAATGGAGATCACATGATGGTACTGTCCTATGTTATCCTGACATCTTGCTAGTGGTATTCAAGGTAGTTAGAGTCGGGATTCGAGGTCGGATCGGTTTTCCTCACACAGAATCGAGTCGTAAGATCAAGTTGTGGAATCGAGGATTCTACTAGATTTACTCAAATAAGATATTTTGTATGCACAGAAGAAATTTATATGGGTTCTATAGAGTTTTGACACTAAATATGGAGCAAAGAACATACACATCAATGCTAGCTATATTCCACTTCTTTTTATGGCTAACCTACCATGTAGCTCGCATGTATGGAACATATATGAGAGGGAAATATATAGAACATTTAAACCTTCAATGCATGAAATTTACTAATGTTCTTTTTAGAGTGTGTGAATAGTCGATCACTTGTTTATCTGACCTATAATGCTAAACCTTGAAGGGTCTTGCTCTCCTTCTCCGATCAATCTTGAAGCATCCTCCTTTTCACGCCAATTCCATATGTTGACAAGCCTGATCCTCAATTTCGATCTAGGGTTTCTAAGAGCTGGATCAAAGGTGTTCGTGGCTGAGCATTTGGACTTGGGAGGGGAAGAAAGGTCCATGAGGTATATGAAAAGGTGTTTAGATGATGGCATACTATTTTGCTACAACTAAGCAAACGGCTTAGATAAGTAAGTAGAATCAGATGTAGTCCATAGCATAGTTAGGATTGTACAGTTTTGTACAAGATTCTATGATTTGGATCATGACTCAACATGGATTCTACCTGATCTGGATTCATAGTGGGATTTGGATCGACATGCTTCCGTAGGGTCATGAAGTCGTAGGATTCTAGCAGTCAAATCGGGATTCTGACTACCTTGCGCCACGCACTTGCTGACGGCGGGGGAAAGCAACCAGAAGGGGAAGACTGGACTCCGGGCCAGCTCCGACGTGCCTGAGCCTGAGGGAAGCACCTTCTACCTCTTCTTCATGAGCAGCATCGCCGCCGGGCTAGTTGCCCCCTTCTCTGACTTCTTATACGAGGTCCTTGATCACGTCGGACTACAAGCGCTACATCTCCATCCCAACTCCATCCTTCTCTTGTCCATCTTCGCCTACTATTGTGAGGCGTATCTGGGCGTGATGTCGTCCGTGGCTCTGTTGCGCCACTTCTTCTTCCTCCATTCCAGCGAGGGCCATATCTCCGGGTGCGCCAATTTCATCGCGGCCGGCAAGGCCAACTCGATCTCAAATACCGGGAAGAAGGCCGACAACCTCAGGGCCAAATGGGTCATGATGGGCGCCAAGTGCGTCCACCCGTGCTTGGCGCTGCCGACGGATAGGCCCCAGTCCGACAAGGGGTGGTCCTACACGAAGCTCACCGACGAGCGGGCGATGTTGGTGCTGGAGCAGACGAAGTCTGACCTGAAGCCTAGCAACGCGAAGGCGGCGAAGATTACAGGGGCCATGCTACTGAGGGAATTACTAGCGCTACGCGTGGACCCGCTTCAAGCCCGCACGTGCCCATTGTGGGAACTTGGGGATGAGGAGGACAATGTTCGCTTGAGCTCGGAGGCCTTGTCCGACGAGGAGCTGACCGCAGCTCTCCGCCTCCTGGTTGGGGACGATCAGGAGTATCCGCCGAATGTCTTTACCCCTTGTTCCACCACAAAGACGGGGCGCTGATCGTGGCCTCCAAGCCGACCTTTGACGGGCGTGAACTGGTGCTGCCGGTGCTCACCAGGGCCCCTGCGGCGCCAACGCTGGTGGAGCTATCTTCTGGTGAGTCCCGTGGGGAGGAAGAAGAGGGGGAGGAAGACTCGGAGGTGACCCCCGAAGGGACGGGGGAGACCTCCCCTCTGAGTAAGGCTGTCATCCTCCGCGCCTTTCCCAACGATGATGAGGCCGACGCTCCCCAGGAGAAGGAGGAACAGGCCGTGATCCCGACGAGGAGCAGGTCGGCGCTGATCTCCCGAGATTCTGCTGCTACACCAGTGCTGGATGGACCTGCCTCCGGCTCAACCGCTGCTCCTGCTTCAGCTTCTGGGGCTGGTGCGCCCGCGCCTCGACTCGCGACGCTCTCAGGCTTCAATCTTACCAAGCGGAGGTGGACTACGTTGTTGTGGACCAGTAAGTGCCCCGCCTCGCCTTGTTCCTGTTGTTGATGCTCATTTCCGACTCTTTTTCCTTGTTGTTTAACCAGGTTGTCGTCTGCAGCGAAGAGGGTAAGGGAGAGCGAGGTGGTGCCGCTTGAGTCGGTGTCGCCTCCTGCGACTGCGCCCCTCTCCATGAGCAAAGGTGGGGATGGTGCTCGTGCTTCTCTAGCGCGGTCATCCTCGCGAGGCCCGGTGGAGCATCCTCGGGAGGAGTCAACCCCCGAAGCGCCGCTGGCTTGGGAGGTGACGGTGTCCGGCACGGCTGATAAGGTCCTGAAGGCTCAGGAGGCCTTGATCTCCTAGGCTCTGGTGACAACATCACCCCCTTCTCATTCTGCGTCCCTGGCCCCATGTTCTTTTGCTTCCTCTGCCATCTTGGACTGCGCCCTTTCGGAGATGGCCCAGCTGCGTGAAGATCTTCAGGGGGCGAACCCGCGCCTGGTGGCCGGGAGCCTGGAGCTGGCCTTTGGTTGGCTTCACTCTGACTCGGCGGTTCGAGTGTTGCTGAGCCAGGCCGCAGCGGCCTCTGAGAAGGAGAAGCAGGCCGCCTCCAAAGTCGCGGCCGACTGCGAGGCGGCACTGAAGAATGCCGAGGCCGCTCGCGGCCGCTGCCGAAAGCTGGGGGACAAGCTGAAAGGCCTGCGCGACCAGCATGCGGAAGAAGCACATGGCTGCGAGGCGAAGGAGGAGGAGATGAGGGCTCGGGAGGATGCCGTCAAGGGCCGCGACGACGAGCTAGGAGAGCTGGCGAAGGCGCAGGCTGTGGAGCGCAGCCAGCTGGAGGAGCTGGAGCAGAAGGCGAGGGCGAAGGAGGCCGATCTTGACGCCAAGGCGAAGGTCCTGGGTGAAGACCGCGCGGCCTTCTCGCTCCTCGAGGAGAGGTCCCGCGTGGCATTGAAGTCATTGTACGGGAAGGGCTTGGAGAGGACGCTGACTACCGACGAGGATGGCCATGCTCAGGTGCTTCCCTTCTTGGTGAAGGCCCTTGAGGAAGTTCTGGAGGGCATAGGTCCATGGCGGAGGCATAGGCTCGCGTCCTTTCCTCAGCCGCACTAACGCGGGTCTTCAGCCACCTGCACCTTCGTGACCCCAGCGCTCGTCTTGACGAGCTACTGGAGCCTTTAGCTGATGAACACTGCGCGGCTGCCGCCGCAACCGTGAAGGTTCAAGTGGAGGCCCTGCTGAAGAAGTTCGACGCCTTCACCCCCGTGCCCTCGACCGATGATGCAGGTGAAGGCGACGCTACCCAGGAGGGGGCACCTCTTGTAGGTGCCGACGATGTCCAGGGGTGACCTGCGGCTGCTTTTCTGCTTTATTCCTACAACATGCATCATGCCTTGGAGGCATTAAACTCGCATTTGATATTGTGATAACAATATGTCTTGTAATATTTGCTTTGAGATTTTGCGATTTTCTCCCTGTCTGCTTTGTGTTCTGTGTCGGCAGAGAACGGCCCCGCGCATACCTCAACCGCAGTTGGGCCGACCGGAAAACAGGATGGACCAAGGAGTGAGGGGCTGCGTGACCAGTTAGGCTCCTAAGTCGTGATGCTCAGGAGTTCCCCTTTATGCGCAAATAGCTTATAGGAAGGATACACGAGGATAGGTTAATGTTCTACGTCGGCAGAGCCCGGCCCCGCGCATATCTCAACCGCCGTTGGGCCCACCGGAGTACATGACGGACCAAGGAGTGAGGGGCTACTTGTAACACCCTCGATGCGACTATAGCTCCCACGTGTCGAGGCACGACTTAGAGACATAATCGCATTGAAGGCATATGCTGCAAGTTAGGCAATCTTCACAACATCCCATGTAATATATAGATAATAAAAGGGGAGATAACATAGTTGGCTTACACTCGCCACGTCAATCAAGTACATAAATAGCATTACAACATTCAACACTCATCGCCCGACTACGGTGCCAAAATAAAAGATAACCCAACATGCGACACGGTCCCGATCACCCCAACTAGGCACCACTACTGATCATCAGGAAAGGAAACATAGTAACATTGAGAGTCCTCGTCGAACTCCCACTTGAGCTCGAGCGCGTCACCGGGAGCGGAATCATCAGGCCCTGCATCTGGTGTAATAGTAATCTGTGAGCCACAGGGACTCAGCAATCTCGCACCCTCTCGATCAAGACTATTTAAGCTTAAAAGGTAGGGTAAGGTGAAAATATGTGGAGCTGCGGCAAGCAACTAGCATATATGGTGGCTAACCTGTTTGCAAAAGAGAGCGAGAAGAGGAGGCAAAGCGCGAGCGAGAATCAAGAGCACAACCTGCACAAGCATTACTCCAACACCGTGTTCACTTCCCGGACTCCGCCGAGAAGAGACCATCACGGTAACTCACACTGTTGATTCATTTTAATTAAGTTAAGGTTCAAGTTATCTACAACCGGACATTAACAAATTCCCATCTTCCCATAACCGTGGGCACGGCTTTCGAAAGTTCAAATCCCTGCAGGGGAGTCCCAACTTAGCCCATCACAAGCTCTCACGGTCAACGAAGGAATAGACCTCCTCCCGAGACGTTCTGATCAGACTCGGTACCTCGGTTCTTCAAGACACTTCGATAGGTTAAAACAAGACCAGCAACACCGCCCGAATGTGCCGACAAATCCCGATAGGAGCTGCACATATCTCATTCTCAGGGCACACTCAGATAGGTCAAGCTAAGAGTAAAACCAACCCTCTAGTTTCCCCAAGGTGGCCCCGCAGGCTGCCTGGTTCGGACCAACACTCAGAGGAGCACTGGCCCGGGGGGGGGGGTTAAAATAAGATGACCCTCGGGCTTCCGAAACCCAAGGGAAAAGAGGCTAGGTGGCAAATGGTAAAACCAAGGTTCGGCATTGCTGGAAAAGCTTTAATCAAGGCGAACTATCAAGGGGTTCCCATTATAACACAACCGCGTAAGGAACGCAAAATCCGGGAACATAACACCGATATGACGGAAACTAGGGCGGCAAGAGTGGAATAAAACACTAGGCGAGAGGCCGAGGCTTCCACCCTTTACCAAGTATATAGATGCATTAAGATAACATGGCAACATAATGATATCCCAACAAGTAAATAATGTTCCAACAAGGAACGGTCTCCAATCTTCACCTGCAACTAGCAACGCTATAAGAGGGGCTGAGCAAAGCGGTAACATAGCCAATCAACAGTTTTCTTGGACAAGGTGGGTTAGAGGTTTGACATGGCAATATGGGAGGCTTGAAAGCAAGTGGTAGGCATCGTAGCATTGGCATAGCAAAAGAGCAAGCATCTAGCAAAGCAAAGATAGTAGTGATTTCGAGGGTATGATCATCTTGCCTGCAAAGTTGTCAGAGTTGCCTGGATCCTCGAAAGCAAACTCAACGGGATCCTCGTTAGCGAACTCGTCTCCCGGATCTACCCAAACAAGACAAACAAGAAAACGGAACACAATCAACCACCTGCAAAACTCAAACAATATGATGCAACGATGGTATGCTATGCGGGATGCATATGCAAGATTTGACAAGGGATGCATGAACCTGGCCTCAACTTGGAAAACCAACTGTGCCACTGGATAGATGAGATGAAATCTCTTGAAAACGATATAAAGAATGCCGGAATCGGAGTTACGGTTTCGAAATGGCAAGCGATTCAAATATGACCACGATCTGCGATTTACAGCAAGTAGCCATCTAAAAGCAATGAGATGAACATGCTACAGCACTCAAACATGGCATCAAAATACATGGCAGGGATGCACTCAAGATGCTTAACAAAATTCTAGCACTGTGCTATGGCCAATTCATCCATTAACAGGTTCAAACAAGCATGGCAAAAATTCATATGGTAAACAGATTTCAGACTTAGTGAAATTAACACTTGTCTGGAATCTCAGATCAGGTAGCACTCTTAGGAGCAACAAAACTACATGCTACAGGACCGGAACATGACAAAGTAAAACATGGCATGGAGCTACTCAAAAAGCTTAACAAAAGTCCCTTAGTGACCTTGAGCCAAAAGGGATCAGAAAACATATTAGAAAGCATGTGAACATAGCAAAAGCATAATCAGTTTTCAGACTTAGTGAAAACTGGCACATGCTGAAACAGATATCAAGTAGGCATGTTTACAAGCTCGATGCACTCATTGCGGAGCATGTCATGAAAAGCTAAGTATACATCCATCAAGAATACACAAAATGCAATCTAGATATGGCAAGAACAATAACATAGCATGCACGGATCAACTACAACATCCCCGACAAAATTGCTAACAAGTAGACAATCTGCCCGGATTCACGAAATAGCAAAAGTAGAGGTCGATTGACATAAGCTAGGGTGCTCCATAATTGCAAACAAAGACATGGATGGATAGAGCACTACAAAATTAATAAAACATCCTTATTGATCATCCTCAAAAGAGGCACGGATCACTAGGAAATGACATGAACATATGGCAATATGAGATAAACAGGTCAAGGACTTGGTGGAAATGCTAAGTCCCTGAAAACAGCATTACCAAGTGCCTCACTTTGCAAGCTTGTACTAGTCACCACACACATCACAAAAAATACATGGGTTGTACCTCTAGAAAGATGGCAAAACCCTTAACAAAACATATGTAGAGCTCATGGGCATATCATGCACACAACAATCATGGCAAAAATGACAAATATCTAAATGGAGCAGCAGATCTGACAATTATCTCAAGTAGCACTGTTCTAACAGTATTTCAGGCACCAAGATGAACTCAAATGAAAATGATGCAATGAGATGAAGTGATGTACTCCCTGAGACAAACATTTTGATATGCTATATGCCAAAAACGGAGCTACGGATGCAAAGTTACGGCGCGATGAACGTGGGCATATGAACTAGGGTTTCGGGAGAGTCAACCCACGTTTTTGGATCTAGATCTGAGATCCGGTGCACGATTTACGAGTATGGCCGGCACTGTTCACCGGCGACGGGGCGCGGTCGGAGGAAGCGGGCGAGGTGGAGGTCGGCGCGGGCCGGTGCCGGAGTAGAAGGTGGCGGCCCGAGGCAGGTGGAGCTGCGGCGGGGCGTGGCGGCGGTGGCCAGCGATGGCGACCACGGTGGCGGGGCGCGGCGGGGCCTGCCGGCGCCGGAGCGAGATCCGGCCGACGATGGCGGATGCGGCGCACGGCGGCGTCGCTGGGCCCGGGAGGGCCTCCCCCGGGCCTGGCGGGCCGGGTGGCGGCGCGGGGAAGTGGGGACCGGCCCGGGACGCGTGGCGTGCCCTTATTGGACGAGGGCGGCGGCGGCGAAATGTCCGGCCGGAACGGACATGTCCGGCGCGGCGCGATGGGAATTTTAGGGTTTCGGGGGAAGAAGAAGGAGATTTTCGGGGGGGGGGTCTTTAAATAGGCATAGAGGGAGCTAGGAGTGTCCAAATGAGGTGCGGTTTTCGGCCACGCGATCGTGATCAAACACTTTAGATGATGGAGAGGGTTTAGGTGGGTTTTGGGCCAAAATGAAAAGGTGTTGGGCTGCAACACACACGAGGCCTTTTCGGTCCCTCGGTTAACCGTTGGAGCATCAAATGAAGTCCAAATGGTACGAAACTTGACAGGCGGTCTACCGGTAGTAAACCAAGGCCGCTTGGCAAGTCTCGGTCCAATCCGGAAATGTTTAATCCCCACACACGAAAGAAAGGTAGAAATGACCACCGGAGGAGAACGAAGCGCCGGAATGCAAAACGGACAATGGGGAAAATGCTCGAATGCATGAGATGAACACGTATGCAAATGAAATGCACATGATGACATGATATGACATGCATGACAACGATAACAACACACGGAGAAAAAACCCGAACCCGAGAAAATAAAATAACTTAAAGCCAGAAACGGTAAGAGTTGGAGTACATATTGGGTAAGTTACATCTGGGGTGTTACAACACTCCACCACTATGAAAGGATCTCGTCCTGAGATCTAGGACTGAAAGAACACCGGGTACTCAGAACAGAGGTGATCCTCGCTTTCCCAGGTAGCTTCACGGTCGGAATGGTGTGACCACTTGACTTTGAGGAATTTGATTGACTTGTTGCGAGTCTTGCGTATTGTCTCTTCAAGAATAGCCAGTGGGTGCTCACGATAGGATAGATCTTCTTGGAGCTCAATGTCCTCGAAGTTGATGGTGCGGTCAGGAGTCTTGAAGCACTTTCGAAGCTGAGAGACATGGAACACATCATGAACATTTGCAAAGTTTGAAGGAAGCTCGAGTTGATAGGCGAGATCGCCTCTCTTGCTGACAATCTTGAAAGGTCCCACATATCTGGGGGCAAGCTTCCCTTTGATACCGAAGCGACGAGTACCTTTCATAGGAGAGACACGGAGGTAAACATGATCTCCGATCTCGAAAGCCAAATCATGGTGCTTACTATCATAGTAGCTCTTCTGGCGGGATTGGGCTGCTTTGAGGTTATCTCGAATGACTTTGCACATTTCCTCTGCCTCTGTGATTAAGTCATTACCCAAAAGCTGATGTTCACCGGTTTTCAGACCAGTTGAGAGGGGTACGGCACTTCCTGCCATACAGAATTTCAAATGGGGCCTTGCCTGAACTTTCTTGAAAACTATTGTTGTAGGAGAATTCAGCATAAGGAAGACAATCCTCCCACTTCATGCCGAAGGAGATCACGCAAGCCCTGAGCATATCTTCAAGAATCTGATTGACACGCTCGACTTGACCGCTAGTTTGAGGATGTAAAGCTGTGCTGAAGCGGATATTGGTGCCCATGGCCTTCTGAAAAGATTCCCAAAACTTGGAGGTAAAGATGCTGCCACGGTCTGAAGAGATCACTTGTGGAATACCGTGCAGAGAGACAATTCGAGAGGTATAGAGTTCCGCCAATTGAGCTGCAGTGATTGACTCTTTGATAGGCAGAAAATGAGCCACTTTGGTGAGTTTGTCGATGACAACGAATATAGCATCATTGCCACGTTTGGACTTTGGAAACTCAGTCACAAAGTCCATTTCAATGTGGTCAAACTTCCATTCTGGAATGGCAAGAGGTTGGAGGAGACCCGCTGGCCTTTGGTGTTCTGCCTTCACTCTTCTGCAGACATCACATTAGTTCACGAATTGAGAAATCTCGCGCTTCATTCGAGTCCACCAATAAGCCTGCTTGAGGTCCTGATACATCTTCATGCTCCCAGGGTGGATGGAGAGGAGAGAATTGTGAGCCTCGTTCATGATCACTTTACGAAGTTCACCTTTGGGCACGACAATACGATCCTCGAAGAAGAGAGTATCCTTGTCATCAAGGCGGTCGCACTTGTACTTGGGTTGACTCTTGGCAATCCCAATCTTCACCTTTTTCACCATAGCATCAAGAAGCTGGGCTTGGAGAATCTGGTCTTCCAAGGTAGGAGAGACTTGAAGGTTGGCGAGGAAACCTTGAGGAACAACTTGAAGATTAAGTTTGCGGAAAGCTTCACAAAGCTCGGGTTGATAAGGCTTGAGAATCAGACTTTTGCAATAAGCCTTCCTGCTCAATGCGTTAGCAATCACATTGGCCTTGCCTGGAGTATACTCGATACTCGGATTATACTCTTGAATCATTTCGACCCATCGAGTTTGCCTGAGGTTGAGATTAGGCTGAGTGAAGATGTACTTGAGACTCTTGTGATCAGTGAAAATGTCCATTTTTCTTCCCAATAGGAGATGTCTCCAAGTCAAAAGAGCATGCACAACTGCCGCCAACTCGAGATCATGAGTGGGGTAGTTCTTCTCATTAGGCTTCAACTGGCGAGAGGTATAAGCAACAACTTTCTTCTCTTGCATCAACATTGCACCGAGACCTTGGAGAGAGGCATCACAAAAGACCTCGTACGGTTTGCATTCATCAGGCAGAGTCAGAACTGGAGCAGTGATCAATTTCTCTTTCAAAGTGTTGAAAGCAATCTCACACTCCGGAGACCAAACGTACTTGACGTGCTTCTGGAGAAGATTTGAGAGAGGCTTCACGATCTTAGAAAAGTTTTCAACGAATCTTCGACAGTAGCTTGCGAGACCGAGGAAGCTACGGAGTTGCTTCACATTCTGAGGAGGTTCCCAATTCACAATTGCATACACGTTCTCAGGATTCACCGCAATGCCCTTGGCAGAGATTATATGACCAAGATAAAGAACCTCATCGAGCCAAAATTCGCACTTGGAGAACTTGGCGTAGAACTTGTGTTCCCTCAGCTTATCGAGTACCAAACGCAAGTGCTTGGCATGATCTTCCTTGTTCTTCGAGAAAACTAGAATGTCGTCGAGATAGACCAAAACAAAGTCATTGGTGTAGGCGTTGAAGATGAAGTTCATCATGCGAGAGAAAGTCGGAGGAGCGTTGACGAGGCCAAAAGACATGACAGTGTATTCATATGAACCATAGCTTGTCCTGAAAGCCGTCTTGGGAATATCTTGCTCACGGATTCGAATCTGATGATAACCCATACGGAGGTCAAGCTTGGAGAATACTTGGGCACCTTTGAGTTGTTCGAACAGCTCGTTGATGTTGGGAAGTGGGTATTTGTTCTTGATGGTCTTCTTGTTCAATGGATGGTAATCAACACAAAGTCGGTCCGTTCCATCCTTCTTCTTCACAAAAAGAACACCACAACCCCACGGAGAAGAACTAGGCCGGATGAGACCCATTCTCTCTTGAATATCGAGTTGCTTCTTCAGCTCTTTCAACTCTTCAGGTCCGAGCTGGTAAGGATGCTTGCACACAGGTTCCGTGCCAGGCTCAAGATCAATGACGAATTCAACTGGCCGGTGCGGAGGCATTCCTGGAAGCTCTTCTGGAAAGACGTCTTGATATTCACAAACGACTGGAATTTGCGAGATAGCATCCAGTTCACCCTTCTCATTTAGAGAAAACAGACGGATAGTATTATCCCGAGCGGCAAAGACAATTACATCCTTAGACGAATGAGTCAATTGAATCTGCCTGGCTGCACAATCAAGCTGAGCCTTGTGCTTAGAAAGCCAATCCATCCCGAGAATAAGATCAATATCCGAGTTACCAAGGATCATTGGAGAAGCTAGAAACTTGTAGTCACCCAAAGTGATAGTAACATCTGGCACCTCCAGACTTGCACTCAAACGTTTGCCAGGAGAAACGATATCCATTTGTTTACCCAAATGAGAAGAAACGAACTCATGCTTGGTAAAAAATGGCTTTGACATGAAACAATGCGATGCACCAGTGTCAAAAAGAACTCTTGCGGGAATATCGTTAACAGGAAGGTTACCCATGATGACATCTGACGAGTCCTTTGCCTGAGCTGCATTCATCAAGTTGAGCTTGGTGTGCTTGGGGTTATGCTTGACCACAGCTGTACTTGCCGATCTGACAGGAGGAAGAGGAGGAAGACGCCTCTGGTTGAAACACTTGTTGGCATAGTGACCCTTCTGTTGGCACTTGTTGCACGTGACCTCTGAAAGCAGACGGTGGTACGGAGCACTCGATCTTGGAGCTTGAGACGAAGTCTTGTTCTGAAAGGGGGGGGGGGGGGGGGGGGGAAGAGCCACTGCCACCTTTGCTCTTCTGCTGAAACGGCTGACGGAACGGAGGAGGAGGAAGCCAATATTTCTGCTGCTTGGCCACTTGAGTAGAGGAAGAAGGAGTAGCATATCTGACTCGCTTCTTGGAAGCATCACACCTCAGTTGAGCGGCCTCTTGCTTCAGTTCCATGTTGTAGAACTCATCGTACCTCAAGGGCTCAAAGAGAACAAAAGCTAGCTGAATTTCTTCTCTGAGACCACCCCTGAACTGGTATATCATGCACTTCTCATCAGGTACGTCCTGCTTGGCAAAGCGGGCGAGCTTCTAAAACAACTTGTTGTAGTCATAAACAGACAAAGAGCCTTGCTTTAGGTTGCGGAATTCCTCACGCTTGCTTTCAACCACGCTCTGAGGGATATGGTGAGCTCTGAAATCTTGACGGAATTCATCCCAGGTAATCACACATCCTCCTCTGGAATCCTTGTACTGCTGGAACCATTCTGCAGCTTGATCTTTGAGTTGGAAAGAAGCGAACTTGACGAAGTCCTCAGACCTGACGTTACTGCAATCAAAATGCTTGCACAGATCCACGAGCCAATCGTCAGCATCGGTTGCCTCAGCACAATTGCTGAAAGTCTTTGGCCCATTAGCAAGGAACTAGTTGAGTGTAGCAAAGTGATTCTGATTGTTGCCTTGGTTCCCTTGGTTGCCTTGATTCGCTTGATTGCGCTCTTGAAGAATTTGCATGATCAACTGCGTGTTTGCATTGGTTGCGGCCATCACAGCTTGCCATGCCTCCGGAGGAGGTGGAGGTGGTGGCGGATCTTGATTATGATTGGTGCTCTTAGCGGGAGCCATCCTGAAGAGGTTGACCACCGTTAGCACATAGACAGATAAAATGAAGCTGAATCCAACGGAATGAAAATTGCAACATAAAGTATTCACATCCGAACAAAATGAACGATTGCATTCCTCTTGAAATGGTCACATATCCATAAATTGAGAAGCCACGTAGAATATAGGTAGAGAAATAAATCAACAAGGTACGGATCAAGAACGAATACTCGGTAAGAAATCCCAATCTCAAACCAATATCCCTGGAAGAAGAACTAGAGCTACAAGAATTCCCACCTATGAAACTCCCAAACCTTTCCGGTTATGCAATCAGGTGTTGGGGATACAGGGGAAGCATAATATCTCACCCAAATCTAGCAAATCCTACATCCAGATGTATCCATCCTTTAACACATAACCGAGAAAAACTTCGGAAACCATCTACCTCAACCTTCGAAAAGCATCCGTTATACAAGTTATGGCGATACTCCCGAACTCCTGCCCCAGTACTGGGTGGCGTCGAGGTTATCTCACCAACGAACTGCATAAAAGAGATTTTCGATGTCGGCGTACTAAACTCAGGTATTCCAGAACTGCAACGACAAAATTATGACGACAACACCTCAGAGCTCAACTCCCCGGGACACTTCCACAAAACCCCTGACAGGAGGCACCAAGACAATGTTCTCATCATAAAACCATCGAAATGATTCCAAGATACCCGCGTGATCCTAAAAAATTTTTAGTGAAATTTGAGAAGAGAAGAGTCAAAACTCTACGTCAGGATGCCTTACCAGAGCGATGAGGAGACTGGGAAGTAAAAAGAATTCATAAACTCTCTGATATATAATTCCTAAATGACTCAAAACATTTTTCTAGACACAACTCGGCTGCTAAAAACGATCAAGCAATGGGGCTCCTAAGGTCGGGGAAGGCTCTGATTACCAACTTGTAACACCCTCGATGCGACTATAGCTCCCACGTGTCGAGGCACGACTTAGAGACATAATCGCATTGAAGGCATATGTCGCAAGTTAGGCAATCTTCACAACATCCCATGTAATATATAGATAATAAAAGGGGAGATAACATAGTTGGCTTACACTCGCCACGTCAATCAAGTACATAAATAGAATTACAACATTCAACTCTCATGGCCCGACTACGGCGCCAAAATAAAAGATAACCCAACATGCGACACGGTCCCGATAACCACAACTGGGCACCACTACTGATCATCAGGAAAGGAAACATAGTAACGTTGAGAGTCCTCGTCGAACTCCCACTTGAGCTCGAGCGCGTCACCGGGAGCGGAATCATCAGGCCCTGCATCTGGTGTAATAGTAATCTGTGAGCCACAGGTACTTAGCAATCTCGCACCCTCGCGATCAAGACTATTTAAGCTTAAAAGGTATGGTAAGGTGAAAATATGTGGAGCTGCGGCAAGGGACTAGCATATATGGTGGCTAACCTGTTCGCAAAAGAGAGCGAGAAGAGGAGGCAAAGCGCGAGCGAGAATCTAGAGCACAACCTGCGCAAGCATTACTCCAACACCGTGTTCACTTCCCGGACTCCGCCGAGAAGAGACCATCACGGTAACTCACACTGTTGATTCATTTTAATTAAGTTAAGGTTCAAGTTATCTACAACCGGACATTAACAAATTCCCATTTGCCCATAACCGCGGGCACGGCTTTCGAAAGTTCAAATCCCTGCAGGGGAGTCCCAACTTAGCCCATGACAAGCTCTCACGGTCAACGAAGGAATAGTCCTCCTCCCGAGATGTTCCGATCTGACTCGGTACCTCGGTTCTTCAAGACACTTCGACAGCTTAAAACAAGACAAGCAACACCGCCCGAATGTGCCGACAAATCCCGATAGGAGCTGCACATATCTCGTTCTCAGGGCACACTTAGATAGGTCAAGCTACGAGTAAAACCAACCCTCGAGTTTCCTCGAGGTGGCCCCGCAGGCTGCCTGGTTCGGACCAACACTCAGAGGAGCACTGGCCCGAGGGGGGGTTAAAATAAGATGACCCTCAGGCTCCGGAAACCCAAGGGAAAAGAGGGTAGGTGGAAAATGGTAAAACCAAGGTTGGGCATTGCTGGAAAAGCTTTAATCAAGGCGAACTATCAAGGGGTTCCCATTATAACCCAACCGCGTAAGGAACGCAAAATCCGGGAACAAATCACCGATATGACAGAAACTAGGGCGACAAGAGTGGAACAAAACACTAGGCGAGAGGCCGAGCCTTCCACCCTTTACCAAGTATATAGATGCATTAAGATAACATGGCAACATAATGATATCCCAACAAGTAAATAATGTTCCAACAAGGAACGGTCTCCAATCTTCACCTACAACTAGCAACGCTATAAGAGGGGCTGAGCAAAGCGGTAACATAGCCAATCAATGGTTTGTTAGGACATGGTGGGTTAGAGGTTTGACATGGCAATATGGGAGGCTTGAAAGCAAGTGGTAGGCATCATAGCATTGGCATAGCAAAAGAGCGAGCATCTAGCAAAGCAAAGATAGTAGTGATTTCGAGGGTATGATCATCTTGCCTGCAAAGTTGTCAGAGTTGCCTGGATCCTCGAAAGCAAACTCAACGGGCTCCTCGTTAGCGAACTCGTCTCCCGGCTCTACCCAAACAAGACAAACAATCAAACGGAACACAATCAACCACGTGCAAAACTCAAACAATATGATGCAATGATGGTATGCTATGCGGGATGCGATGCGGGATGCATATGCAAGATTTGACAAGGGATGCATGAACCTGGCCTCAACTTGGAAAACCAAGTGTGCCACTGGATAGATGACATGAAATCGCTTGAAACGATATAAAGAACGCCGTAATCGGAGTTACGGTTTGGAAATGGCAAGCGATTCAAATATGACCACGATCTGCGATTTACAGCAAGTAGCCATCTAAAAGCAATGAGATGAACATGCTACAGCACTCAAACATGGCATCAAAATACATGGCAGGGATGCACTCAAGATGCTTAACAAAAGTCTAGCACTGAGCTACGGCCAATTCATCCATTAACAGGTTCAAACAAGCATGGAAAAATGCATATGGTAAACAGATTTCAGACTTGATGAAATTAACACTTGTCTGGAATCTCAGATCAGGTAGCACTCTTTGGAGCAACAAAACTACATGCTACAGGACCTGAACATGACAAAGTAAAACATGGCATGGAGCTACTCAAAAAGCTTAACAAAAGTCCCTTAGTGACCTTGAGCCAAAAGGGATCAGAAAACATATTAGAAAGCATGTGAACATAGCAAAAGCATAATCAGTTTTCAGACTTAGTGAAAACTGGCACATGCTGAAACAGATATCAAGTAGGCATGTTTACGAGCTCGATGCACTCACTGCGGAGCATGTCATGAAAAGCTAAGTATACATCCATCAAGAATACACAAAATTCAAGCTAGATATGGCAAGAACAATAACATAGCATGCACGGATCAACTACAACATCCCCGGCAAAATTGCTAACAAGTAGACAATCTGCCCGGATTCACGAAGTAGCAAAAGTAGAGCTCGATTGACTTAAGCTAGGGTGCTCCATAATTGCAAACAAAGACATGGATGGATAGAGCACTCCAATATTAATAAAACATCCGTACTGATCATCCTCAAAAGAGGCACGGATCACTAGGAAACGACATGAACATATGGCAATATGAGATAAACAGGTCAAGGAGCCTGAAAACAGCATTACCAAGTGCCTCACTTTGCAAGCTTGTACTAGTCACCACACACATCACAAAAAATACATGGGTTGTACCTCTGGAAAGATGGCAAAACCCTTAACAAAACATATGTAGAGCACATGGGCATATCATGCACACAACAATCATGGCAAAAATGACAAATATCTAAATGGAGCAGTAGATCTAACAATTATCTCATGTAGCACTCTTCTAACAGCATTTCGGGCACCAAGATGAACTCAAATGAAAATGATGCAGTGAGATGAAACGATGTACTCCCTGAGACGAACATTTTGATATGCTATATGCCAAAACGGAGCTACGGATGCAAAGTTATGGTGCGATGAACATGGGCATATGAACTAGGGTTTCGGGAGAGTCAACCGACGTTTTTGGATCTAGATCTGAGATCCGGTGCACGATTTAAGAGGATGGTCGGCACTGTTCACCGGCGACGGGGCGCGGCCGGAGGAAGCGGGCGAGGTGGAGGTCAGCGCGGGCCGGCGCCGGAGTAGAAGGCGGCGGCCCGAGGCGGGTGGAGCGGCGGCGGGGCGGGACGGCGGCGGCCGGCGATGGCGACCACGGTGGCGGGGTGCGGCGGGGCTTGCCGGCGACGGAGCGAGATCCGGACGATGATGGCGGATGCGGCGGACGGCATCGGAGGAGACAGAGGCGCGGGGCGGCGGCGTCGCGGGGCCCAGGAGGGCCTCCCGCGGGCCTGGCGGGCCGGGCGGCGGTGCGGGGAAGTGGGGACCGGCCCGGGACGCGTGGCGCGCCCTTATTGGACGAGGGCGGCGGCGGCGAAATGTCCGGCCAGAACGGACATGTCCGGCGCGGCGCAATGCGAATTTTAGGGTTTTGGGGGAAGGAGATTTTCGGGGGGGGATCTTTAAATAGGCATAGAGGGAGCTAGGAGTGTCCAAATGAGGTGCGGTTTTCGGCCACGCGATCGTGATCGAACGCTCTAGATGATGGAGAGGGTTTAGGTGGGTTTTGGGCCAAAATGAAAAGGTGTTGGGCTGCAACACACATGAGGCCTTTTCGGTCCCTCGGTTAACCGTTGGAGCATCAAACGAAGTCCAAATGGTACGAAACTTGACAGGCGGTCTACCGGTAGTAAACCAAGGCCGCTTGGCAAGTCTCGGTCCAATCCGGAAATGTTTAATCCCCACACACGAAAAAAGGTAGAAATGACTACCGGAGGAGAACGAAGCACCGGAATGCAAAACGGACAACGGGGAAAATGTACACGTATGCAAATGCAATGCACATGATGACATGATATGAGATGCATGACAATAATAACAACACACGGAGACAAAAACCCGAACCCGAGAAAATAAAATAACTTAATGCCAGAAACGGCAAGAGTTGGAGTACATATTGGGTAAGTTACATCCGGGGTGTTACACTACGTGACCAGTTAGGCTCCTGAGTCGTGATGCTCAGGAGTCCCCCTTGACATGCAAACATTCTCCATACCTTTGCCCTCGCCGAGGCTCGGCTGAGGAGGGGCGTGCGACGACCAGGTCCGAGGGTCCTGGTTGGGCGGCGTACGCTTGGACGTGACCCGGGCGCCGCCCCCGTGCCCAGCCCCCTCGCGCGGCTCTCCCGAGGGGAGGCGTTGCGGTGAGGCCGGACACTAAGCTCTGAGGCTCCCTGAGGTTGGTACGGCCGTGAGGTCGCCCCCAGTTGTTTATCACCAGCGCGGAGCGTAGTGCTTCCGCTTGTGCACGGGCATAGTCGCTCCTCGGCAGTGTCGACGGCCAGCGCGGAGCATGGTGCTTCCACTGGGGCGTGGGAGGGGGACTCCCTACTGTAGAGAGCCCCCGGGGCGTGTACAGCCCCGCCCTGACACGCGGCTTGCACGACAGGGCTAGACAAGGTGTATCTGGGCACTCGTGAGCCAGCGCAGGACTCACGAGGCCCTACCTCAAGGCGGATTACGCCTAGTCTTGGTTCTTGTTTGCTGTGTTGGTCCTGCGAGGAGGTTAGACAACCTGCGCCGAACGAATCTCCTGAGGTCATCGTGTGAGAAAGATAAGAACCAACGGCCCCAAGAAGTGACGTGAACGGGGATGGCCTGCCAGACAGAGCTTAGCCGCTGGGTTTATCAACGCTGCAGGGACGGGCCCGAGCACAGACGCCGTGCTTAACTTAGTCAGCGAAGGGTCTTGAAGAAAGACGGCCGATGCACGGCTCCCATGGTGGGCGACAATCAAGCAGGTGATAGTCATAGATAGATTAAGCATGGAAAGCAACCTAGCATAGGTAAATGCAGGGAAGATGCATGCCACTGGGCCAGGCCCGAGCGGCTTGGGGATGATGCAGCCCGAGGGGCGCCCCCAACAAGATAAGCTGAAGACATAAAAATGGATACATGCCACAGGGATGGACCCACGCGGCCTGGGAATGATGCAGCCCTGGGGGCGCTCCTAGATGAATGTACTTGGAAAATATCACCTGGTTCTGTTGGTGAAGGAGAGTTGGGGCAGTTGAAGGTGTGCGGCGAAGGGGCTGCTCCTCGTGAGCCACCGGGGCCCTGAGCCTCGGGAGGCTCTGGGGGTCCGGGTGGTTCCTTGATGACTGTATTCATCTGCGTCAGCACAGCGTGGTGCCTGGCCTCCTGAGCCGCCAGGATGCTCCGCAGGTTGCGTTGATAGGCAGTCGCCACGCTCGGCAGGCCAAAAGGCATGCAGACAGAGCTGTGAGGTGGGCCCTCGCAGCGTCCCACGCACGAAAGCCAGAAAAGCTCCTCAGAGGCGTCCCGATTGAGCCCTAGGACGTCGATGCAGATGCGCAGCCCGGCATCCTCGCCTGGATGGGGAGCTGCGCCTGGTAAGTGGCAGCCGCCGCGCATGGCCCTTGCGTCTTGAAGTTCCTGTGTGGTCTTGGTGATGAACTCCTGAACGGTGGGCACTCCTTGCCCGGTGTTCTCCTGAGGGAAACGTGCCGTGAAGCACGCCTCCAAGTGGTGCCCAAGCGCGTCCCTTGTGATGTTGGCAAAGTCTGAGGCCCTCCAGAAGAGAGCCCCTGAGCCCTGCCCGAGAGGGGCGCTGGGCGCACTTTCCTATGCGATGGAGGGAGGCACCCCAGGCGCGGGCGCCAATCCTGACGAGGCGCCGCTTGCGTGAGGCCCTGCGTGGCGCTGCTGCTTCTTCTTCTTGGGGTGGCCTCGGGAAGGCGCTCGCCCTGGCTATCGAGGTTGTCAATTGCTGCAGCTTGGAAGGCACGCTCGAGGGAGCACACCACGTCTCTTTCCTCGCACGGACTGTGATGATTCCGCTGCTTCCTGGCATTTTGAGGACATTGTAGACTTGATGGGTCACCGCCATCAACTTGGCCAGAGCTGGATACCCGAGGATGGAATTGTACGACTGGCGGATGCAGGCGACGTCGAAGTCAATGAGTTCGGTGCGGTAGTTGTTGCGTTCTCCAAAGGTAACGAGGAGGCGGACCTGCCCGATCGAGGTAGTAGAGCCGTCAGTCACTCCTCAAAAAGGCTTGGTAGGCTAAAGCTGGTCATATGGCACTTGGAGGTTGTCGATCGTGTTGACAGACAGGACATTGAGCCCTGCGCCATCGTCAATGAGGGTCTTGGTAAGTTGCACGTTGCTGATGACTGGTGAACAAAGCATTGGGAGGACGCCAGCAGTAGCCACACACTTGAGTTGATGTGCCGAACTGAATGTGATGGGGCACCTGGACCATCTGAGCGGGCGTGCGGCCATGAGCTTGGGGAGGACTGCATTCACTTTGCGAGCAAACTGTTTGAAGATACGCTGCGAGGCTAGGGCTTGAGCTCGGCCCAAGATGCAGGCGATAGCGGCGGCTCCTGGAAGCCCCATTCCCCCTTGTCTTGATGGTGGTCGTCATTCCTTCTGGGTGGTGGCTGTAGTGGAGGAAGGCCAGCGTTGCCTTGAGGATGATCCTCACGAGGCTGGTCCCTCTAGGCGCCCTCGTGAGGCTGATCCTGCCAGCGGTCCTCACGAGGCCGGTCATGCCACTCCTGGCGCGGGCCACGGTCGTCCCAGTGTCCTCCACCACGTCCTCCTCCTCGGCCGTAGCCCCGGTCGCTGCGCTCGAGGCTTCGACCGAACGTCCTTCTCTAATGGCTCTGAGCACTTGACAGTCGCTGGTGTTGTGGGTATGCAAGTTATGGAAGGCGCAGAACGGTCGGCTGCTCTTGGATGACTCGGGAAGATCTCGGCCGGGCTTGGTGTCTAGCTCCGCCATGAGCATGGACACTCCCCTTGCGCTTCACTTCCTTGGCCTTGGCTTTCTTCTCCTCCGGGTCCGCAGCAGGAAGCTCGAGGAGGGAGGGGTGCCCCTACTTTGCACACTTGGTCGCGATGTTGAACAGCTCCAAGGTCGTGCACAACTCCTCATGGATGGCGAGCTCCTCCTTCATCTTGACGTCGCGGACACCGTCGGAGAACACTGAGATGATGGCCTCGTCGGTCACCTTGGGATCCTGATTCGCACACTGTTGAGGCGCTAGATGTAGTTCTGCATGGTCTCTCCTGTTTGTTGCTTGATACGGTGCAGGTCACCCGCGACCGGGGGGCAGCCGTGAGTGCCCTAGAAGTTGGTGATGAAGCGGTTGCGCATCTCGTCCCAGGAGGAAATCGAGCCTGGAGGCAGGTTCAGGAACCAGGAGCGGGCGCCATCCTTGAGAGCCATGGGAAACCAGTTCCCCATGAATTTCTCATCGCCGTTGGCCACCTCGATGCTCAGCTCGTAGAGCTATAGGAACTCCGCAGGGTTGGGGGTGTCGTCGTAGCGTGGAGGCGGATCTTCCTTGAACTTGCCCGACCAGGCAACGCTACGCAGCTCGGGGGTGAAGGCGCGGCAGCCGGCCATGGTCAACGGGGCCCGTCTTGGAGGTGGAACTTGGTCTTGGCTCCCGCGCGCTGCTACGACAAATGGCGCGGGGCCTTGCTGCAGCAGACGATCCTGGCGCGGTGGTGCGAGGAGTGGCAGAGCGTTCTCTTGCGGTCGAGGGACTTCTTGACAGCTTCTTTCTTAATGCAAAGGCGCCGGACACGGTGGGTCGTGCCGTGGAGCCACGTGCCTTGGCACTACGGCGCCGTCTTGGTGCAGAGGTGGCGGAGGTGCTTCATGAGCTACATCACCCGTGGCTAGCGGAGGGCGAGGCAGAGAGTGGGACGGCGCAGGGGAGCCCCCTGCGGCGCGGACAAGCTCGGTGATGCGGTCAAGCCAGTCCTTGTAGAAGTCGTCGACTGGGCGGTAGCGCAGGAGCTCGTGCGCCATGAGGAGCACGGCCCGTGCGTTCGTGGGAACACGACGAGCGTGAGACGACGAACCAGCGGGAGTCAGTGATGGAGTGGCGGTGCGGCCGTCCTGTCGCACCGAGGGGTCCAGTGAGGATGCTTGCTGCTCGTTCCCTGCCGGTCCGCTGGCGGCAGGAGACTGAGAGCGACGGGGTGGCCTGCCGACAAGGGCCGTCTGATTAACGCGGGTGGCGAGGGCAGCCTGGTGCTCGGTGCGGGTGCGGCGTGCATCCGCCACATAGACGATGAAGCGGCGAGACACGGAGCGACGGAAGGGAAGCTTCGGCGCACCCCTACCTGGCGTGCCAAATGTCGGATCACGTGTTCTGACAAAACCCTTGAGGTTCAAACACTGGGGTGTGCGCGAAGATTCCCCCCTACCGATCCACGTCCTAGCTTGGCTAAGATCTTACGAACTAACTTGACGAACTCGCAATGCAAAGACACAAGATTTATAGTGGTTCAGGCCACCGTTGTGGTGTAATACCCTACTCCAGTGTGGTGGTGCTGGATTGCCTCTCGGGCTGAGGATGAGCAGTACAAAGGGAAGAACAACCTCCTGAGATTGAGGTGTTCTTGTGCTTGGCGAACTTGTGCGCGTGAGGATTTGATTCTCTCCTCTCAATCGATCGATCGATCTCCCTAGCTATGGTGGTGGCTAGTCCTATTTATAGAGGCCCTGGTCCTCTCCCCAAATATTGAGCGGGAAGGGAGCCAACAACAGCCAATTTCGAAGGGGACAGCTAGTACAAGCTATCCTGACAAAAGCAGTGTTCGCCTGCCAAAGACTCTGGTGGTGACGCCGTCTTGGGCTCCACAGTGACCTCTGTCTTGTCGTCCTGCTGGTCTTGGTCTCGTTGCACGGATATGGAAACCTTTGCTTGACACCTTGGTACTCCGCGCCTGCGCTTGCTGCCTTAGCACCAAAGAGGAAACAAGGATGTTGTGCACGCTGGCGCCCGCCTGGAGCCTGCCTGGTCTCGATCGTCATGGCTCACGTCACTAGAACCTCATGAGGTTTGCCGTGCCTTGAACTATCCGCCCCACACGAGCCAGCCTGGTGAGGCCGCTCCTGAGGAGGTCTTGCGTCGTCCTCCTCGCAAGGCTTGGCCCCTCGCGAAGGTCTTTATTCCTTGCTGATGAAGACGGCCCGTACAAGCCTACTAGAAAAGCCACGCCGTGGGCCGCAGGCAGGGAAGTCTAGGGACCCCCGTTCCCAAAACACCGACAACATTGCTTTGTTTGTCTTATGCTTCGGTTTCCCTCCAGCGTCCCTCCTATGCCTTGTTAAGTGTGGCCGGGGCGCGGCTCTGACTGCTCGTGCACAAGTAAAGGGGTCAAAAGGAGAGCCCCTACTTTTGTACACCGACACTCCGCCACCCCCACCCCTGCCACACCCGCGTCGAGTTTTCTTCATTCGACAAGGCCCCACCACCGCCCCCACAACCACCATCCCCAGTCGAGCCCATTCCTTCGCACCGGCGAACTCTGGCGAGCTCTTAAAAATCGACTGACCCAATTTTGAAATTTAGTCTATTGTCATTTAGCTATTGTTGAATATAAAAGGGGAAAACCATAAGCATTGTGAGTATAGTGTTGAGCGTGGCATGGCGGACCTGAAGGTGCAATCCGTACAAAGGCAACTTTGCAACCAATGTTTGCTTTCAACTAACAAGTAAGTGATGGATAAGAAATCAGAGTAAAGCAGTGGCGATCAATTTTCTTGCTGCGATAAATAAGTTGAGCGGATATGAAAGAGTACCGCCTTTGGTGCAGCACCGTGTATGCATCTGTTGAGAATTTGACGGTGCTATGGTAGCATGGAAGCAGATCTAGGAGGGTCGGTGGTGCCGTTGGGGCGCGGTGGACGAGACGGTCGTAGGAGCGGCGCTGGCAAGGTGGACGATGACGGGGATGAAGCGAGAGGACGGGATGGAAGGATCTCGGTCTGAAGCCGTGGATGAGAGAGGTCAATCTCTTGTAATGGACGACGGCGTCGGGGTATCATCTCTGGCATGGTGGAGGAGGACGGCGGTGGATGGGGTGGCAGACGGAGGAGGCTGGGGTGGAGAGGGTGTTTTGCCGCCCACGGAGTACGAATGGGGAAATGGAGGGAGAGAGTAAGGAGGAACCATGTCTTCAGGGCGCGCTTGTCTCAAATGAGAGGAAATTTACAAACTTATCCCCCGTTTAAAATTTCCTACATCACAACAATATTAGTCGGTTGGGGATAGGACGTTTATCTCACATGCACCGAATATTTGCCGACGAGAGTTTGTTTTGGCGCCCACCGTGTATGAATCGTGGAGGGAGTCAATTTCGGCCGAGGAGACACTGTGTTTTGGCACCCACCGTGTATGAATATGGGTGAGAGGTGTTTATGTCATGTTTGAGTGAAATTACAAACCTACCCCTATCGAAAGCTATAGAAATCGAGCCGATAGCCTTTGTATGTCAGGGATAGGCAGTAATTTCCATCTCTCAGATTTTGGTTTCGGGAGGTTACTTCAACTTTCCCCACTTCGTTCAAATTTTTGCAGAGCAAGAGTGCACGTTTACCGTGCGAACTCAATTTGAATCTAGTTTGTATTGTATTTTTGATCGGGCAGGATCCATTTTCGATTGGAATAAAATTCTATATACATCATTTTTATATATACTTTCAAAAGCACAACACCCTTTATACATAAATATGGTTTACAAATGGCATGATCTCAGATTCATATGGTTGTATCCATGTTAATTTCGACTTTCAAGTATTTGAAACCACTTTATGTTGAAATCCAATGTATGCATTCCTCGCTAACTGTCTCCAATTAATGTGTGTTTCATGCGTTTTTTTACTTCTCAGACATGTATAATGTGTTTCACACACGCAAAATATAGTGTAGTCCTGTTTAGAAATTAATTGCATACAAACCATGCATTGTATCTAATTAAAGAATCTATGGATCACTAATATTGATAAACTATATAACATTACACGTGTCCCCAAATTCCAATGAATATGCATGTTTGATACACCAATTTGTGTTATGATATTATCGATGTCGTGAACTCTAGTTTAAAAATTTGAATCCCCTTTAATCCAGATATTCGTCTCCTATAGCTATCACTCATGCTTATATAGGAGTATCTCTCTAGACCTATACGCGTGCACTGTCTCTCGGGTATCTCTCATGCTACATGTATCTCGACAACGATCTTTCAACTTCATAACACACTAAGGGTGCTCTCTCCCTCGACCTTCATCACTCTATATCTCCCTAAGTATATCTCGCTCCCAGCTATGTGTCTCTAGCTATGATTCTCCATGTGAAATCACTTTCTCTCGCACAAACACAAACTTCATCTCCCGGGGTCTCATTTCTCTCTATTATTCCCCTATGTGCCACTCGCACACCCCCTCTCACACAAAGATGTCTTTCACTCCTTAGGTATCAGAAGCTACGAGTCCTCCTCTAAAATATCTCTTTCTCACACACAAACACAAACTCTGTCTTCCAGGGTCTCATATCTCTCCACCATTCTCTTGTATGTCGCTCACACACACTCTCTCTCCCTAGAGATATCTTGAATTCCCTCATATGTGTGTCTAGCTATCACTCTCGTTGTGAAATATCTTTCTCTCTCATAGACACAAAACTCCGTCTCTCGGGGTCCTATTTCTCTCTGATATTTGTTTGTATGTGACTCACATGCACCCTCTGTCTATCTCTCTCACACCCAGACACATAACTCACCCTTCTGATCCACTTGACTCCTATCTCTAACACACACTAGCTAGCATCTTTATTTTTCTATTTATCTGTTTCTCCATCAACCTTCTTTCTCGCCCTCACTCTTGCTTCCTATCACTCACACTATATATGTTTCTCTCTACATGCAGTCATGTGCCCTCCTTTTATCTTTCTCTCACACACACATAACTTCACCCTCTAAACCACCCGGCCGTCATCTCCAACACTCAAAGTAGCCAATGTCCGTCTAGCTAGCATCTCTATCTCTGTATCTATCTATAGTTTCTCCGTCAACATTTCTTTCTCGCACACACTGTTGCTTCCTATCACGCACACTATATATGTCCCTCCGTACATGCATCTATAGGTTGATCTCTTTTGCAAAATCGTTGTTTCTCGCTCCCTCTGCTCGCCATAGATGCATGCTCCAGCCCACGCCACTATCTCTTAAAGCCAAAAACACATGCTCAATTATCGGGCCTTCTTCCCTACACTCTCACATGCATGCATATTGTCATACTGATCCGTCGCTCCCACGTCGTTGATCTCATGACTTATGTCTTCTTTCTTTTATCTCGATCATGTGCGCGCGCACACACACACACACACATCCCACGTATTCATGTATACCTCTCGCAGATGCACGTTCAAGGTCTCCTTGTCTCCATACGTAGTTAATTACCCTCATCCCTAACGCCACATCGAATCGTTCTCTTCTTGTGTGCACATAACTTCCGCCTGGATGGGTAAAACACACACTAACACTTAAACAATCTCCTTCTAGCTACCCCCTCTCTCACTCTTCCCCTATATCCCCGAAACCAAAAAGACCATCCCTTCATTTAATTCCCGCCTACATGCACCATCGATATATAGTAGTCTTCCTCGGTGTCTCTCGAACAAACACGTTCTCTCGATGTCGACTCCTCTCACGCGCACACGCCTTCTCTTCCCTCTCTACGGGCCTTTTCTGTCTCGTACCCCCTCGTTGGTGGCCTTTGCCATAAACACAACCTCTCTACGATGAATCCACACACACTTAAATTTCATTCGCTACCGAGGACTCCGCGTCACACAGACACACACACACACGCACGCACGCACCCCCCCCCCCCCCCCCCCCCCCCCCCCCCCCCCGACACACTAAGACTCCATCTCACACACACATGCTCTAGCCGGAGCATGTGTACCTACCACCCTTCGTCCAACCATACACGTATGATAAACTATCTGTCGGGGGTTGGCTGCGACATATGCCAAAGGATGGCTTATCATGGTGGGAGCGAGTAGAACGTCGCCGGTGCCTGGAAACGGGATGAGGCGTAGACACGAACGCCGGCGTACTTTACCCAGGTTCGGGGCTCTCCTAGGAGATAACACCCCTAGTCCTGCTCTGCGGGGCCTTCGCATGATCACTAAGACAAAAGTGGTACAACGGTGCTCCTCGAGCTGTTTGCTAGAGGTGGGAAAGGGCAAGGCTGGCTCTCTACTCCTCTAGGTCTATGTCTAGTCCTAACAGGCTCGGAACCCTTTGCATGGGTGCCCTGGGGTGTTTATTTAGACCTACCCCCTGGGGTACAATGGTAATCCAGCCGGGCGTAGGGCCCAGTTGTCAGTCTCTTTTTCCGCCGGCTTCTCCGCCGGCTGCTGGGGCGCGCCGCCTGGTGGGCCCTGCCGACTGGTTAGGTACGGGGCCGACAGGCCGCCTCCGCCGCTCTCAGGTCTTGTCGGCTGCTGATCACTGTAGCCGTGACACTGATGACCCAGGCTTGGTCAGGGGATCGTGGCTACAGCTTCGCCGTCTGGCGGGTGATTACTGTAGCCACTCTGCGTCTCGTCTGGTTAGTGTCGTGTGGGACCCGAGGAAGGGGCGGGCCGACTGCTGGGGGCCGACCTCCCTCGAATCCGACTGGTCGGGCTCTAGCCGTCTTCTGGACTCTGCTGATTGGTGGGGCTCGTCGTCCTTGGGTCGTAGCGACAGGCCGTCGTGGGAGCAGGGCTCCGCCTACTTGTGGTGATGTCAGGAGTGGCGTGGAAATAGTGCCGCGTTGGGCGGAGATCTCTGCCGGTATGGTGCACTGTGGCCACCCCCGTCCCTGGATTGGGGGGGGGATGGTCTACACTTAGCCACCCCCTGTCTTGTCTTTCTTGATGAGGGCGTGGGCTTTGTTGGCGCCATAGGCCGACTGCTAGGGGCCTTCTTCTCTAGAAGCCGCCAACTAGGAATCGGCTGGTCTTGAAGTCGGTCTCTGGAACTCGGCCGTCTATGGGCAGCCGGCTATTCCTTCAGCCGGCCACCAGAAGGCGGCACTTCATCTTGGTGCCTTGAGGGGCGCAGCCAGCCGCGATGTCTTGAAAGGTTCTAGGCCTTGGGTTAGCCTACCCGTGGCCCATTACACCGACAGCAGTGGACGAAGCTGGTGAGGTGCCGCGGCTGAGCAGCCGAGGAGCCCCAGCAGTTTTCTTCTCCGAGTGCCTGAGGTGGAGCTTCATCCGACTTCTGCCGGGCCGACTGGTGGGAGTCGGCCGCACCCAGTCTGACTTATCCAAACTTTGAATGCGTCGGCGGGAACCAAGTGGTGTGCTAGCTAAGCCTCCAGGCCGCCGCCCGTTGTGGTCTTGTCACGTGGCGCCGAGCGGCCGGGCCAGTCTGCTAACCCACACCGCGATAGGACACACCTGCGGGCGGGGCCCGCCACTACCATGCCTCGGCGTGCGAGCGGATCCGCTGTGGCCGAGGTGGGCGGTTGGGGTCCCCGCGGAGTTACTGCGCGCAGTATTTGCGCGATAAAAGTGGGATCATGGGCGCAGTAAATCCCATGATTGCCCCCTCGGCTTCGCAGCCCATAGGCCTATAAGTAGGGGGAGGAGGGGGAGCAGCGGAGCACGCGTCTCCATCCTCCCTATTCTTTCCTCTTTATTATTCCTCTCGCTGAAGCGCCCCCAAGCCACGTTGAGCGCCATGGTGGTTCGTCTCCGATGAGCTCATCCTCCAACCCCACGCCCCCCATGGCTCGCTCTGGTGCATGGGATGGCTCCGGGGTTCATGATGACCACATCGACTTCCTCCGCCAGACGCGGCGGCTCCCCAGCGAGGACCACGTGAGGGTCCGCCTCGTGCTGAGGAGGGAAATTTCGCCGGCGCCGGAGGAGGGAGAGCGGGTCGTCTTCCGCTCGCACTGCCTCCGCGGCCTTGGCCTGTCGGCGAGCAGCTTCTTCCGATCCTTCCTCGAGTTCTACGGTCTCTAGCCGCACCACCTCACCCCGAACACGGTGGTGCTGCTGTCCACCTTCTTCACCTTGTGCGGAGGCTTCCTTGGTGTCCTCCCCACCATCGAGCTCTGGGGGGAGTTCTTCTACATCCAGCTCGGCACCCTTGTTGTGTGCGTGCCGGCTCAATGCAGCGCGTTCATCGCAGTGCGGAGGCGGCTGGCCGAGAACTCGTTTCCTGCCATCCCGCTGATCAAGTCGATGAAGATGTGGCAGCGGTCGTCTACGTGAAGAGCGTCTTTACGGAGGGCGACTGGGTCAACTTGCCAGCTTACGAAGCCGGCCCGCCGGCTGGGAGGTGGCCCAACTGGTCGTACCGGCCCAAGACGCTATCGCCCTCCGGAGTCACCGCTATCGCGCGGCTCCGAGTGCTGACACAGTCAGAGGGCCTGACCGGGCCCGAATTGCTATCCGCCTTCGTGGCACGCCGAGTGCTCCCGCTCCAGAGCTGCACTCACATGATCTGCCAGATGAGCGGACATCGGGACCCGAGTCGGCTGTGCACCAAGGAGATGCCTCACGCAGAGGTAGCTCACATGGTGAACTACCTTGCGAACTGCGAGCTCATGGATGAGTGGCAGTTTGGTAAGGAGCCGTATTCACGCGCCAACCCCCCGCCTATTGTAAGTCGTCTATCTTTTTTCTCTGTCTCTTTGTTGCCGACTTCGTGTTGTCCAGCCTGACCAATCGGCCTTTGAACAGAGTCCCCTCCTCCAGTCGGCAGCCGGCCCCGCGGGGCCAGAGCGCCAATTCCTCCTCGATCGAGCGGAGAGCGACGTCGACGACCCCGATCTGGGGGATGCAGCCTTGGAGGACGACGCCGAGGGAGGAGGCGGCGAAACAGGCGGCCCGAGGCTCGGAACCAGCCTCGAGGACTGGCCTGATGATGTAGTGGGGGAAGTCGCCCCGCGCCACCAGCCAGGAGCCGGCCAGCCGGGCGCGAGCTCGTCTGCCCTGCCGGATGCCCAAGGCTGCGCAAGGCAGCCGGCCGAAGAAGCCCAAAGGCTCGGCCATGGCTACCAAGCGGGATGAAGCGGCCGCGAAGGCCATCCGCTTCCGCAAGGACGTGAAGAAGCCGCAACTGGTTTCTGCGTAAGCACCACCTTTATCTTGTACCTTCATTTTTTTCCATGTTGACTCTGTCTGAGTTTCTTCACTTCGTTTCCCTTGATCTAGGGCTCCGCTCTCTCTTGAGAAATCAGCCGCCGCCTCCATCATGGGGTCGGCAGAGACTTCCACCACCACTTGGCGGATCGATCCCGCCGCCGACCTCTGGGAGGCGAGGGAGTGGAACGCGCGAGAAGTGCGCGAAGAGCAGGAAGCCACCCGTCGGGAGAAGGCGGAGGCCGCCACCCTGAAGAAACTGGCGGAGGCCGAGGCCGCCGACACGGCGAAGAAGCAGGTTGAAGAAGTCGCGTGCCGCCAGTCACTGATTTTCGTCACTTCCCTGAACTCCGTGCCGCCACCCCCGGAGTTCGTGGCACAGAATGGGGAAACCGGGGGCGAGCACCCGGTCATGGAGAGGGACGGAAGCGACGTCGCCATGCCGGACGTGAATGTGCCTCCACCGCCCCCGTCTGGGAGCATGCGAGACGAGTAGCCGGCGGACCAGCCGGTGCCGCCGACTGAAAACGAGGTGGCAACATGCCCGACTCTTGAGGTCGGCACACCGACGCGTCGCCGATTTGCAAAGGCGGATTCGGCGCCACGCCTGCTAGAGACTGTCGCCGCGAGCTCCTCGATCCCGGACACCGAGGCGACCAGCGCCGTGCCCCAGGGGTGGGTGCGGGTTTGCGGGACAGGCCCTCTAAACAAGGCGATGTTAGATGTTCAAGCCAAACTCCGCGCCGAAGCCGACGGTATCAAGAACTGCAACAAGGTGTATCTGGCGCCGCGAGAGGCCATCTGGGTATGCTTCATGTTTCTTTGTTTTTAACTCTTGTATTGCTTCGCGGGGGCGCGTCCGTGCACCCACTGGGTGTAGTCCCCAAGTTCTGAGCCAACGCCATCCTTCAACGGCAACTGGGTAAAGCCAACGCCGCGCTGCGTGCCAAAGAGGCGGACTGCAGCAAGCTGGCTGAAGAACGTGACCGGCTGGCCATGCAGTTGGTGGAGCAGGCAGGGCTTCTCCACAAGGCCCAGAAGGAGACGGAGGACAAGGAGACGTGTCTTCTTACCGAGTTCGAGATCGAACGCTCCGCCTGGACCGACAAGGAGGCGATGCAGACGGCTGGCTTTGGCGAAATTGAGGATTTGGTTGGCGGTAGGCGACCTTCTTTACTCTTCTTTTACGTCACCGGCCTCTAGTCAAGCTGGCTTCTTTCTCTTTGTTCTGACTCTTTTTCTTAATCCTGGCAGACTTCTATCCAGGCCACTCTGGTGCCGCCAACGAGGCTATCGAGGCCGACCGCGGAGAACGAAGGGCGGGGGGCGAAGCGATCGCCGCCAATGCCCCTCACACCCTTCGCGAGCAGCTTCTCAGCATCGAGGCCCGTCTTCGGCCGGCTCACCAAATACTACGCCGGCTTCAGCATGTCGGCGCCCAGGTGATCGCCGCCCTGTGTCCTGACATGCCGGCACCGTGCACTCCCAGTTGGACTGTCGACTGGCTGGAGGTGGCGGCCGGCCGTCTTGAGTCCTGGAAGGGCTCCTCGGCCTGGGCTGGAGCGCACCGGGCCTTGGAGTTCGTCAAGGCATGGTACCATGGGCTGAGTCTAGCCCAGCTAGCCACATTCCGGCTGGAGGCTCAGGAGGAATTGGCGGTCGTGGAAGATGACCTCGTCAAGCGTGCGGCGTCAATCGCCGAATACACTGACACCAGCGTCTTTGTCCTGGAGCGGGTTGAGAATGGCGCCGAGGCGTCGCCGGAATGGTTCGGGCTGAACTCGGAAGACGGCAAGGACTCGGCGGAGGTGATCGACTCCAGCGGCGAGGAAGAAGGCGAGGCGGAGGAGGAAGGCGAAGAGGAGGCACCAGAGGTCGGAGCGGACGGCTAGCCCCAGCTCGACCATGCCTCCAGCAACGAGCCACGCCCAACCGAGCTGGCTACCGCTGGAGGCGACCAAGCGGAGACTGACCAGTCAGCCGCTCCACCAACTGGCGTCGTCGATTCCTCCGATCCACGAACCCGTCCGCCGCTTCCTAGGCCGCCAGTTTATCTTTTTTGCACAATTCCACCCGCGGGTTCTTGTGTTTTGAAGATCGGCCAAGGGCCTTTGTTATGTAAATATTTTTCCGAGTTCTATCTTTTATTGCTTGCTGCTCTTTGGGTTTTTCCTTTGCCCCCTTCCTTGGTTGCCGTCTGGCCAGCCGAACAGCCACTTCTGCGGACTGTGGCTGGGTCAAGTACTTAGCTACTTCCGGGAAGGCAAGTACTTAGCCGTTTTTAGAACATTCTAGCAAGTAAGTAGAAGCTGGCAGGCCGGCTGCTCAACAGTCGGTCGTATAAGGAGGGAAGCCGGCTTAAACTATGCACGTGCTTTGTGTCCTTAGCCATTTTTCATGTGGACACCCTTTTTGCCTTCCTCCTGCCCACAAGACAGTTGCTCTGCAAGCTGCGGCTTTTGGTAGGAGACAGCTTAAGTGCCAACACATTACTTGTCTGGCTGCAGGAAGCATTTCATAGTACAAGGCGGCAAGTCCCCGGGCTGACTAGTTGGACCCGGTGCCAAGCGGCATAAAGAAAATGACATGCTCATAGGCATAATTCCTATCATATAGATAAAAGAGGGCAGTGCCCGAGCTCTTCTCGGGGGACCTGGAGTCTTCGTACTTTAATACAAAAGGTAGCATGGTACATACTGTATCAACTGTAAAATCTTCGGAGGATATTTGCATTCCATGGTTGCTCCATCTCCTTGCCGGAGTCGTCCCTCTTGCGCGCTCGAGGCTTCTGAGCATCGATCAGGTAGTAGGAGTCATTGCCCAACACCTTGCTGATGATGAAGGGGCCTTCCCAAGGCGCTGAGAGCTTGTGTTGGCCGGCAGTTCGCTGGATCAGCCGGAGCACAAGGTCTCCTTCTTGGAAAGATCTCGGCTTGACCTTCCGGTTGTAGTATGGGCGCAGGCTCTGCTGGTATAGCCGGCCCTCTTCCAGCAGATCGACGCCGTCTTGATGTGCTTCTTCTGCCTCCTCTTCGACGTACATGGTGACTCGAGGGGAGTCGAATTCTATGTCCCTTGGGAAGACGGCTTCGGCACCGTAGACGAGGAAGAAAGGCATGAAGCCGGTTGACTTGTTCGGAGTTGTGCGCAGGCTCCATAGGATGGCTGGCAGCTCGTCGAGCCAGCAGCCGGCCGAACGCTCCATAGGCTCGACCAATCGGGGCTTGATACCGGACAAAATGAGGCCGTTTGCTCGCTCCACCTGGCCGTTTGACTGTGGATGGGCAACGGATGCTAAGTCCAGTCGGATGCCCTGCGTCGTGCAGAATCGGGCCAGGGCGCCTTTGGCAAAGTTTGTGCCATTTGTCGGTGATGATAATTTGCGGTATGCCATACCGGACGGTGATGTCGTTGATGAAAGTCACAGCTGTCGGACCATTCAGCTTCTTGATTGGTTTTGCTTCTTTCCACTTGGTGAACTTGTCCACCGCGACAAGCAGGTGAGTCATGCCACCTCGCGCTATTTTGAATGGTCCCACCATGTCCAGGACCCAGACAGCAAAGGGCCAGGCAATGGGAATAGTCTTGATTGCAGAAGCCAACTGATCTGGCTTGGAACGGAACTTCTGGCACCCTTTGCATTTCTGGACCAAGTCTTTGGCGTCTTCTAGAGGAGTCGGCTAGAAAAAACCATGGTGAAAGCTTTGGCAACAAGTGCTCTTGAAGCCGCATGGTGGCCACATTCTCCTTGATGGATGTCTTTGAGGATTGCTTGGCCTTGCTCCGGCTCGACGCAGCGGTTGTAGACACCGGTGGCACTGCGCCTCACAAGCTCTCTATTGACTATGGTGTATGCTGCTGCCCGGCATTGCACTCGCCAGGCAGAGATCCCATTAGTCGGTAGCTCTTTGTTTACCAGGAAGTTGAGGATGGGCTGGGCCCATGAAGGTTCTGCGATTTCTTCGACTGCCAGGACTGCAACTTGGACGAGGGCGGTTGGGCCGGGAGGCGGCGAGTTGGAGTCAGCTGCCGCTTGCTGGGTCGATGAAGTCCCCGGGCCGACTGCCGCAGTCCCAGGGCCGGGCTCTGAAGTCCCCGGGCTAAACGCTGCAGTCCCCTGGCTGAGTTCTGAAGTCCCTGGGCCGGGTGCGACTGCCGCTGCCCCCGGCCCGCCTGCTGGAATTCCCGTTCCGGCTGCTGGAGCTCTCAAGTCGGATCTGACTGCTTCAGGAGGAGCCGACACGAAGATAGAATCCGACTCTAGCGATGGCTTGACAGACGGCTTAAGGAGGCATTGTAGGGCGACGCCGGTCGGTATTTCTTGACGGGTGGAGACGATTCGTGCCAAGGCATCTGCTTGCTCATTGTCATTTCTTAGCACATGGAGAAACTCGCACCCCTCAAAATATCCACTAAGTTGCTATACGAGGAAGCGGTAGCTCGCCATGTTTGCGTCTTTGGCATCCCAGTCGCTTGATGACTGCTGGACCACCAAGTCAGAGTCACCATAGCACAGGATCCGGCGAATGCCGAGTTCTTTGGCAAGCCGAAGCCCATGAATGAGTGCCTCATATTCAGTGACGTTGTTGGAGGCGGCAAAATGGATTTGCAGCATGTATCTGAGCTTGTCGCCTTTGGGAGAGGTGAGGATGATGCTGGCTCCCAAACCGGTGCGCATCTTGGAACCATCAAAATGCTTCCGCCAATGGGTGGAGTCGGGAGCTGACGGCAGGTACTAGGTCTCGGCCCAGTCGACGAGGAAGTCGGCCAGCGCATGTGACTTGATGGCGGTGCGAGGCTGGTAGTAGATGGTGTAGGGGGCCAAATCGATGGCCCATTTGGCCACTCATCCTGAAGCATCCCGGCTTCCAATGATCTCGGCCAGTGGAGCTGTGCACACCACAGTGGTCGGGTGCTCTTGAAAATAAGGCTTCAATTTCTTGGCGGCAAAGTGCGGCGTAGCACATCTTCTGGTCGTGGGGGTAGTTTTGCTTGGAAGCTGACAGCACTTCACTCAGGTAATACACCGGTCTCTGGACTGGTAGTGCCTTGCCTTCCTCCTTGCGTTCTACCACCATGACTGTGCTGACCACTCAGCTGGTGGCGGCGATGTAGAGGAGCATGGGCTCCTTAGGAGTCGGAGCCGCCAGGACAGGTGGAGTAGTCAGCATCTTCTTGAGCTGGAGAAAAGCTTCATCCACCTTGTCATTCCACTCGAAAAAAGTGGTCTTCTTCATGAGCTGGTAGAGGGGAAGAGCCTTCTCTCCCAGCCGACTGATGAAACGGCTGATGGACGCCAAACAGCCGGTGAACTTCTGCACACCCAGTAGTAGGGTGGGCACTTCCATCCTCTTGATGGCCTTGATCTTCATAGGGTTGCACTCTATACCGCGCTCTGAGACCAGGAATCCAAGAAGCTGGCCGGCTGGTACTCCAAAGACGCATTTCTCCAGGTTGAGCTTGATTTGAAATCGGTGTAGGTTCTCAAAGGTCTCCTTGAGGTGTTCCAGCAGCATTCCACGCTTCTCCGTGTTCACCACAACATCGTCCACATAAACGTGGGTGTTTCTGCCGAGATATTTGAGGAGGCACTTCTGCAAACAACGTTAAAACGTGGCGCCGGCATTCCTCAAGCCGAACGTCATGGTCAAGTAGCAGAAGCCTCCAAATTGTGTGATGAAGGCGGTCTTCAGTCTATCGGCCGGGTTCAACTTGATCTGGTAATACCTTGAGTATGCATCCAAGAAACTCAACAGCTCACATCCAGGTGTGGAGTCTATCACTTGGTCAATTCTCGGCAAAGCAAATGGGTCTTTGGGGCAGGCTTTGCTGAGGCTGGTGTAATCAATACACATGCGCCACTGCTTGTTTTCCTTCAGCACAAGGACTGGGTTGGCCAGCCATTCTGGAAAGAATACTTCCATGATGAAGCCGACTGCCAACGGCCGGATTATGTCTTCTCCAACGACTCTTCTCTTCTCTTCTAACAAGCGGCGCAAGGGCTGCCTGACTGGCTTGGCATCAGACAGGACATGTAACTTGTGCTCGGCGAAATCCGTCGGAACACCCGACATGTCTTTAGGTGACCATGCAAATATGTCCCGATTCTCACGGAGGAAATCGACGAGCTCGCCTTCCTATTTGCTGTCAAGATTTGCACCTATGACAGCGTACCTCTTCGGGTGCTCCCGGTCCAAGGGTATCTTCTCTGTCTCTTTGGCCGGCTTGAATGAACTCTCGGCTTCCGACTCCTTGGGGTTGGCTGACATCTCTGGTTGCTTGCTTGCCATTGCCACAACTCGGTCAAGGAGCCGCTTCTCGGCCGCGATCACGAGGGATTCGACAAGCCGACTGCTATCTGCCGCACAAGCGGACGACTTCTTGTAGTCCACGGCTATGGTCAGAATTCCCTTAGAACTCGGTATCTTCATCTTGAGTTAAGCGTAGTGGGGGACCGCCATGAACTTGGCCAGTGCAGGCTGGCCAAGTAGTGCATGGTATGGGCTCTCGAGGTCCACCACCTCAAACCAGACTGGCTCTCATCGGAAGTGATCCTTGTCTCCAAAGAGGATGTCTATCTGGATCTTGCCGATTGGTGAGCAGGAAAGGCTAGGAACTATGCCATGGAATAAAGTTCGACTGAGCTGAAGCGGCCTTTATTCGATTCCTAACTTCTCCATGGTATCTTTGTACAGAATGTTGATGCTGCTACCGCCATCTATCAGAAATCGGGAAAACTGAGCAGCTCTCCTATCAGTGGCAAAGGTGGCTTCTAGGACCAGGGCATAGGAGCCAGGGTTGGGCATTACTTCCGAGTGGTCAGCTCTCCTCCAGCTGATGGGCTTCTCGGACCAATGCATGAACTCGGGGGTGTCTCCGATGCCACTGCATTCACTTCTTGCTGTCGTTATCGTCTGCTGTGCTTATTGTCGGCCACGCTGGTGAACACGACATAAGCTCCCTACTCTTCAGGGTACTCGTCTTGTATGGCGAACAGGTTGGCAATGGCCACACAAACTTCTTCTGCACCGAGCCAAGGCGGGTGGGCCCAGTGGGAGCCGGCGTGCCGCCCACAGCGCGATCCATCTCACGCCGGTAGGCTTCCGACAGGCATCTCATGCTAGCCAGCTTCTTGGCGCCCTCGACGAGCTGGATGCGGCATGCTTCCAACATATCGGCGTCGACGTCTTCTGTGATGGGCCCTGTCAGGTCTTGTAGTGCCGCGTTGAGCGGATCGTGAGCACCTCCGCCGAAGTGTTCCCTGTGGCCGATGACAAGCACTTCCGTGACGGCGCTTTTGCTGCATTTCATGCAAGGGGGCGGCTCGTCGTAGACCACCACGTTGGTGAGGAATGCGTCAAGTGATGCAGTGTCGGAATCGACAAGCATCGGGTCCATGGAGCCAACGGATTCCAAGTCCGTAGCGGGCTCGCTGGCTACATGGAGCTGGATAAGGAGGCTGATGTCGCGGCTTTCAGGGCCATCATTACCCGCATCGGACGCCGGCTCGTCGGAGAGGCGAACCTCGCCAACAAGGTCGGCGAGGCAGCTCGTCATGCAGGCAATCTTCGCGCCACGCAGCGCGTCAACAGAGACGCCGTCTGGCGTGCCGGGCTGGCTACGCTCGCCAGGGAGGAAAAGGGTTCCCGTCCAGAACGGGTCTCCGGACGACGGTGCACCTCGCCCCACAGTGGGCGCCAAATGTCTGGGGTTGGGTGCGACATATGGCAAAGGATGGCTTATGTAACGCCCCGAGACCTTTGTGCCAGGTGTCTTCCAATTATTCGCTGTTGTTGCCTTGTCATTTGTTTGCGTGTCTTGCATTTCATATCATGTCATCATGTGCATCGCATTTCCATACATGTTTGTCTCATGCATCCGTGCATCTTCCCCGTTGTCCGTTTCGCAATCCAACACTCCTATGTCCTCTGCCGCGCCCTTTTGCCTGTTTTCGTGTGCGGGTGTTAAGCGTTCTCCGATTGGACCGAGACTTGCCAAGCGGCCTTGGTATGCTACCGGTAGACCGCCTGTCAAGTTTCGTGCCATTTGGAGTTTGTTTGATACTCCAACGGTTAACCGAGGAACTGTAAGGCCTCATCTGTGTTGCAGCCCAACACCTCTCCAAAGTGGCCCAAAACCCATCCAAGCCTCCTCCTTCCTCTCGGTCGTTCGATCACAATCGCGTGGCCGAAAACCGCTCCTCATTTGGACTCTCCTAGCTCCCTCTATCTATATATATGTGATCCTCTCCGAAATTTCGCGCAGTACAAACCCTAGCGTCTTCCTCCTCGCGCCGCCGGACATGTCCAACCGCGCCGGACATGTCCGCCGGACACGTCGCTACAGCCAATCGCGCGCCACCACCTCAGCAGAGCCGCCGCTCCAAGCCAGTGGCATCGCGCCACGTGTCCTGCTCCACCTCGCCAGCTTCCCCGCAGCCGCACGGGACCGTGAGCCCACGGCCGGCCCGCGCAGGCCCGGATCCCCGCCACCGCGCCCGTTCCAGTTTCCCGCTTGAGGGGAGGAGCCCCTCGATCCTGCAGCTCGTAGCCGGCATCGCTGGGGCCCGCTGTGCCACCGCCAGGGATCATCTCTCAGGCGAGCTCTCCGCCGCCTGGCCTTCTTCCCTTCCTCCCCGTGCTTTCTCTCATGTCGTCTCTCTCCTTCGTAGGGCAACCACCGCCATGGAGCCTCGGGTCGCCTAGTACCCCGCCCGCCGCCGCGGATGGCCGGATCCACCGGTTCCCGGGCGGATCTGCCCGTTCCCGCCTTGCTCTGGTATTCTCCTCGCATCCCTTCCGACCGGTGTCGGCGCCGTCCTGCCATGGCCGCCTCCCCTGCTCGAGCAGGAGGAGGACGAACACCCGCTCGGGCTGCCTCCTTCGTCGTGTGGGCCCAGCCCAGCTCCGGTGGCCCACCTCCTCGTCGGCCTGCCTCACTTCCTCCTCTCTAGGCTGAGCCCATATGGTGAGCGCCCCCCTCTATTTCTCCGCCCGATGCACGCTTTAGATATTCAGCGCCCGCCTGTTTTTTTTCCAAAACGGCCAAGTCCCGAGGATCTCAGTAATTTTATGCCCCTGCTCATCGCATCATAACTTCATCACCGTTCCTCCGATTCGTGCGTGTGGCATATCAAATTGTTCGTCTCGATGTCCTCTTCATTTCATTCCATTGCACCATGCTTGTTTGAGTTTATATTGATGCCCTAAATGCTGTTGCAAGAGTGCTATGTAATGTTAGTGTTTGTTTCTTAACAGATTATGGACATTTGTCATTTTTGCCATGATTAATGTGTGCCTCCTATGAGTATGAGCTCTACATGTGTTTCGTTATATGCCATGCCATCTTCACAGGGGTATATGTCATGTATTTTTGTGATCAATGTGGTGACCAGCACAAGCATGCAAAGTAGCTCTCGTGATGTTGCTGATTTTAGGGACTTAGAATTCTTTGAAGTCATTTTCCTGCTGTTATTTTCAGGCCATGTATTCATGTTGCTACAGAGTGATCCATGCCTCTTTTGAGCATGTTAAGTAAGGATGATTTTGCGATATTGTTATGCTCTATCCATCCGTGCCTTTGTTTGCAATTATGGAGTCCCCTAGCATTACTCAATCTTGCTCTACGTTTGCTACAAAATGTTCCTGGCAGATTGTTTACGTGTTAATCAATTTTTCCAAGGTTGTTTAGTTGATCCATGCATGCTATGAGATGGTTCTTTCCATTCTTAGCTTATTGATCATGTCTTCTTGCTGGGTGTATGATTAGTTTGTCATGCAATGCCTTGTGGTGAGTGCATCGAGCTCGCAAACATGCCTTCGTAATTATGTTTATGCCATGTCCAGTTTTCTGCAAAGTCTGAATCTGTTAACGAAACTTGCTATGTTTACATGGTTTCCATTGTATTTTCTGATTCCTTTTGGCTTATGGTCAGTAAGGGACTTTTGTTATATGCTTTGAGTAGATTTATGCCATGCCTTGCTTTGCCATGATATGTTCCTGTAGCATGTTGTTATCTTGCTCTAAACATTGCTTCCTGATGTTAAGTCTGAGGTGCTATTATCTTTTGCTCTTTTGCCATGCTTGTTTGAACCTGTTATTGTGTGATTTAGCCTTAGCTCAGTGTTCATGTTTTGTCAAGCATCTTGAGTAGTTCACTGCCATGTGCTTTGTTGCTATGTTGGAGTGCAGTAGCTTAGTTTCTTGTTGCATTTTAGATGACATCATGTTGTTAATCGCAGCTTTGTGCCATTATTGTTTTGCTTGCCATTTGCAAACCGTGCATCCGATTCCGGTGATATTTATACCAATTTTGACCGAAATCAACTCATCTTTCCAGCGGCACTCTTGGTTTTCCATGTTGAGGCCTGGTTCAATCTTTCCCTTCCGGAGCACGCATATGCATTGCATAACACATCCCGCATATCAAGCCATGTTTTGCATCATGTTGCTTGCGCATTGCACCGTGGTTGATTGTCGTTTCCTTTGCTTGTGTTATTGCTTTGGGTAGAGCCGGGAGAAGAGTTCGTGTTCGAGGTACCCGTTGAGTACGCTTACGAGGATCAAGCTTTCGTCTTCTCGGAGAACTTTGAAGGCAAGATGTCCATACCCTTGAAATCACTTCTATCTTTGCTTGCTAGTTGCTCACTCTTTTGATATGCCTATGCTGCGATACCTACCACTTTCTATATCATGCCTCCCATAATGCCATGTCAAACCTCTAACCCACCTTGTCCTAGCAAACCGTTGTTTGGCTATGTTAACGCCTTGCTCAGCCCCTCTTATAGCGTTGTTAGTTGCAGGTGAAGATGGAGTTTGTTCCTTATTGGAACATGGATATTTGTTGGGATATCACAATATCTCTTATTTAATTAATGCATCTATATACTTGGTAAAGGGTGGAAGGATCGGCCTTATGCTTGGTGTTTTGTTCCACTCTTGCCGCCCTAGTTTCCGTCATACCGGTGTTATGTTCCATGATTTTGCGTTCGTTACGCGGTCGGGTTATAATGGGAACCCCTTGACAGTTCGCCGTGAATAAAACTCCTCCAGCAAGGCCCAACCTTGGTTTTACCATTTGCACTAACAACCAATCACCTTCCCTTGGGTTCTGCAGACTCAAGGGTCATCTTTATTTTAACCCCCCCGGGCCAGTGCTTCTCTAAGTGTTGGTCCGAAACGGGCAGCCTGCGGGGCCACCCCGGGGAAACTTGAAGGTTGGTTTTACTCGTAGCTTGACCTATCCGGTGTTTCCCTGAGAACGAAATATGTGCAGCTCCTATCAGGATGTCAGCGCATCGGGCGGCTTTGCTGGTCTTGTTTTACCATTGTCGAAATGTCTTGTAACCGGGATTCTGAGCCTAATCGGGTCTTCCTGGGAGAAGGAATATCCTTCGTTGACTGTGAGAGCTTGTGATGGGCGAAGTTGGGACACCCCTGCAGGGTTTTAAACTTTCGAAAGCCGTGCCCACGGTTATGGGCAGATGGGAATTTGTTAATGTCCGGTTGTAGAGAACTTGATACTTAACTTAATTAAAATGCATCAACCGCGTGTGTAGCCATGATGGTCTTTCCGGTGGAGTCCGGAAAGTGAACACGGTGTTGGAGTTATGCTTGAACGTAAGTAGTTTTAGGATCACTTCTTGATCACTTCTAGTTTCACGACCGTGCCTTACCTTCTCTTCTCGCTCTCATTTGCATAAGTTAGCCACCACATATGCTAGCACTTGCTGCAGCTCCACCTCACTACCTTTTTCCTACCCTTAAGCTTAAATAGTCTTGATCGCGAGGGTGTGAGATTGCTGAGTCCCCGTGACTCATTGATTATTTCCAAAACTAGTTTGCAGGTGCCGATGATACCGTGCAGGTGACGCAACCGAGCTCAAGGAGGAGCTCGATGAAGATCTTGTTCATTGTGTTGTTTTGTTTCAGTTGATCAGTAGTGGAGCCCAATCGGGACGATCGGGGATCTGTAGCATTAGGGGTGGTCTTCTTTTATTTCGGTTCCGTAGTCGGACCTTGATTGTATTCTGGATGATGTAATGCTTTATTCATGTATTGTGTGAAGTGGCGATTGTAAGCCAACTATGTACCTCTTTCTTATTCAGTACATGGGATGTGTAAAGATTACACCTCTTGCGACATGCCTACAATGCGGTTATGCCTCTAAGTCGTGCTCCGACACGTGGGAGATATAGCCGCATCGTGGGTGTAACAGCTTATCATGGTGGGTGCGATTAGAACGTCGCCAGTGCCTGGAAACGAGATGAGGCGTAGACATGAACGCCGGCGTACTTCACCCAGGTTCGGGGCTCTCCTAGGAGATAACACCCATAGTCCTGCCCTGCGCGGCCTCCGCATGATCACTAAGACACAAGTGGTACAATGGTGCTCCTCGAGCTGTTTGCTAGAGGTGGGAGAGGGCAAGGCTGGCTCTCTACTCCCTTAGGTCTAAGTCTAGTCCTAACAGGTTCAGAACCCTTTGCATGGGTGCCCTGGGGGTTTATATAGACCTACCCCCCAGAGGTACAATGGTAATACAGCCGGGCGTAAGGCCCAGCTGTCAGTCTCTTTATCCGCCGGCTTCTCCGCCGGCTGTTGGGACCCGCCGCCTGGTGGGCCCCGCCGACTGGTCAGGTACGGGACCGACAGGCCACCTCCGCCACTCTCGGGTCTTGTCGGCTGCTGATCACTGTAGCCGTGACACTGATGACGTAGGCTTGGTCAGGGGATCGTGGCTACAGCTTCGCCGCCTAGCGGGCAATTACTGTAGCCACTCTGCGTCTCGTTTGGTTAGTGGCGTGTGGGATCCGAGGAAGGGGCGAGCCGACTGCTGGGGGCCGACCTCCCTCGGGTCCAACTGGTCGGGCTCTAGCCGTCTTCCGGGCTCTCGCTGATTGCTGGGGCCCGTCGTCCTTGGGTCGTACCGACAGGCCGTCATGGGAGCAGTGCTCCGCCTGCTTGTGGTGATGTCAGGAGTGGTGTGGCAACAGTGCCACGCCGAGCGGAGATCTCCGCCGGTATGGTGCACTGTGGCCATGCCCGGCCCTGGATCGGGGGGGAGGATGGTCTACACTGTAGCCACCCCTGTCTTTTCTTTCTTGATGAGGGCGCGGGCTTTGTTGGCGCCATGGGCCGACTGCTAGGGGCCAGCTTCTCTAGAAGCCACCAACGGGCAGCCGGCTATTCCTTTAGCCGGCCACCAGAAGGTGGCACTTCATCTTGGTGCCTTGAGGGGCGCAGCTAGCCCCGATGTCTTGAAAGGTTATGGGCCTCGGGTTAGCCTACCCGTGGCCCATTACTCGGACACAATCACCTCAATTTACTTGTATAACATGGACAAATTCCACTTTTCTTTAGTACTTAGCAAACTTATCATCTCTACTCTTGTAAAAAAACGAGTTGGTGATGATGATGTGCCTACCATCTTAGAATATAGACCTTCCGATCTATATCTGATGGGTAGAAAGCAAACTATGACAATTTTACAAAAGATACCCGCACCTCTCTCCACATTTCCAGATAAGGCCTTGCCTCGTTCATCCTTATCTCCCACAACCTCATTGCTGAGCAATTAAAAAAGAAGTCTCTAGAAGAAACATGGTGGCCGCTGCCACCTGCCGGCGCCGTCCATCCCCATGCCTCCGCCCAGTCCGACCACCAGTCACCACCACGCTCCACTCCTCCTCACCTTATCTCTCATCTTTAATTTTTTTGATGAAATTCTCGAGATACCATTTTTCCGATAAAATTCTCGAGAAATCATTAGTTTTTACACATGGGATTACTCCTGCATGGGTCAATCACAACAGGTGTTTTGTAAAAAAATACATCTTGATGTTCCATGCAATGCACAGGCATCTTGCTAGTAATTGTATAACGCAAATCACGAGCAGGAAGTGACATTTTTTACACAACCACATTAACATGGCCACGTAAATCACTAGCTAAAGTGTAATACCATTATACTTATATCCCGATGCAAAAGGTTGAGTACATGACCGAAGAGTAGAGTCGCACACACGCACTCCGTCTCTCAGAATCTCACACACACACCAGTTACGTGCCGCCCCTTAAGAAGACACGTATGTTACAATTTGTGCACCCGTGGGTACACGTGATGGTGCGCATTTATCTAAGCTAGACGGCGAACCCAAACAGTAGCTGCATTCATTCCCCTCCCACCGCCTCTTCTCTGGTCGGCGTCGCCCGGTAGCCATGGCCCGGCAGAAGGTAACGACATACACCATACACCCGCCGGAGCCGCGCTTTAATTTGGAAATTTTAGTGGTCATGCATGCATCTTTTTGTGCTAGCACTCCTATATAAGTACGACCGGTCATTTCCCACGGACGTGCGTGGGTGGTGGAAGAGGAAGGAGAAGGGAAGCGAGCTATGGTGTAACGTTTTTACCACAATTTCTTACGAAACTGAGTGCAATAATAGTGTAGTTTTGCAAACTACCAGTACTACACCTGAAACGGTTCAAAACCAATACCACCACCACGCCTGCGTCTGACCACCCTAGCCGACCCAACCCCCTCCCTTGCCAGCGCACGATTCCCGCGTGAAACGTTCAACGTCGCTATAGATCGTCAGTGTCGCATTAATGCCAGGCCAGAGCGGAGGCGACCTCTCATCGGTGCCGGCTTTGAAGCAGCGCAACGGCCGCGAGAGCACCGCTTGCCGGTGCACGCGACTGCTCCGCTTCAAGGCTAGCCATAGTTTGGATGAGTCTCCATCGTGGGGAACCACACTAGCTGTGATGATATAGACTCCCGCTGCCCACAGTTATGAATCATTCCATCTATGAAGAACACATGGGACTGGAACTATGAGACGGACATGTACCTAGGAGTGGACGTATGAACCTGAGTAATGTAGTGCAGTAAGCGAAGTAGAAAGGCACAAATCTTACATTCTTAAGAAGTTAATCCCCACCACTACCAATTCTGTCAACATGGACAACGTCCACATCAGCTTCATGCCACATCAGTGTTCACATGAGGCTTAACATGCATGTGATGCCATGTCATCCTACCGTTACCATCTCATAGATCTTTTCTTTATCCTGGAAAAAATATATCTTTTCTTTATCAATAAAACGTTCGATTTAGTGTGCATCGCTCATCTTCCATCTTCTGTAGCCGACGATACACATCGTCTTCCATCTTTCATAACGGACGCAACATCTTCTTATCCTCAACCCCCTGTTTGGTATGCACATCTCCTCACTCCAATCGAAATCTTTAATAACCTCCATCAGCCATCCGCACCGCCCAAGCCGGCGGCAATCTCTTCCTCCGTGCCACCCAAGATGGAGGTATTCTCTTCATGCGTCCACACAGGTGGTGCCTGCCTTAACCGTCCGTCCGTGCCAGCCAAGCCGGCCACACAACCACCGGCCACCAATGTCTAAAGTGGCGCTCCTCCATTGACGTAAGTGCGGCCGCCTCGCCGCAACCTCATGGCGCAGCACGCCTTAGTTTCTATCTCCCTCCAAAGCATCTGGATCCATTCCCTTCCTGTAGTATTGTTGTTTGGGATGGCCCTGTGCACCCGCCTCTCTTTGATTTAGATGCAGGCCGGCCGCACGCTGCTGGCAATACGGTAGTTCTTACTCCATTGAACCCAACGAGGTAATCACGCATGTTTCTTCTATGTCTGAGCATTCAGACCCTTAATGTTGCATTCTATTTCCTTCTCCTTCCTTTATTTTTGTTCTCCGGGATGGCCCATCTAGCTGCCCCTCTTGATTCATGTTCAACCTTCCGATTGCCAGCAATTCGGCACTGTTGCTAGATTTTTGCTGCATTTGTATTCTTGTACACATACTAACTCTTTGCATTTTGTGACGAGATAATTCGCTGTAGATTTCTTACGGCTAATGTAGCTACTTCGTAATTATCTCTGTACTACACTGCTACTGTCCGGATGTACTACCAATAACTTGGTTTGTTTGTTTATGCTTGCAGGTATACAGTCCAGTCTACACTTTCTGTTATATTTTACCCAAAACAATATGACCTCACACAAAAGTGGACTGCTATTGAATCATAATCTCACATGTGAATGATTGACAATTTTTTCTCTAATCTTGATTGGGGCTAGTATTTATAACTGCAAAACTTTGCTCACTTTCATGTTTGTTGCTTGGACTTCTCACACCTGTAATTTGTTTTAATTTATAAATTGTTTTAATTTTCAAACATATTATTCATCAATTATGTAACACTGAAGTAAAGATTGGCTTCGACATTATCTCTGTATTATCCTATGATCGGGGTGTTCTAGCAAGAAAAAGATTTATTCATTTGTGCTTGCATGTATACAATGCACTCTACACATTTTTATATTAACCCATATCAATATGACACAAACACTGACCCTGATAACCTCTCTACACTTGAATAAGGATGTCAAATACGACTGACAAAATATTTTCTTGTACTGTAATCTTGATCATTGAAAAAATTCAGTCACTTTTAGGCAGGTACTTAACTTAATATTATTCATCTGAGTTAACTGGTACCTGTGTCGCAACATTGTAGCAATTTTGTGTCATTGCAAAATAACATGTGCACTTAACTTTTGCTCAGTCCTTTTACACCCATGCAATTCTACACATGCTTATTTTTATATACCAATAGGTCACTGTAGGTTGGGTTATCTGTTTGTGAACTTATATTTTTCTTTTTGTTCAAACTATGTTTTCTCAATGCTAGCAGAACTCCATAGATTATACATCTTAAGAGTCTTGTTTTTGCACACGAGAATATATCTTAAGAGCCCATTGCGAGCCATTAACTCCGCAGAAAATGCTAGCTGCTAATACAAATTCTTTAGCTATCAACAGTGTGATCAATAGTATGCACAATCTCACCACACAGAATTTGCGGAGATGCCGGATGCTCTACCTTTGTATTTCAATCGTCCGCACTCCAGGATGAACGCCTCTGAAATCCTCACGTCACTCTTCCATTAGTTCGGCCAAAAAGGCACAGTAGATACATGCACGAAATGAATATGCTCAAGGATTCTACAAAATGAAAAGTATGTGTAACTATCACAAGGAAATCTCAGGGTGAAGACTATAGTAACCAACTGCCACATGAACATCACATTATCACTGTTGGCTGCATAAAAAAAGTGAATGACACCTCCAAGACATTTCCAGCAACGAGGACCCGGCAAAAGGAATTTGATACATATTTGCTCCTCTACTAATTAACACACATTTATAAACAATATATTTATTCTACATATAACCACATTTATAAATATACTGTACCAAGTACTTGGATTCAATATAACTTTTGTTACTATACACTTCTTAAAATTTTCCCTCAACTCAAACCACGTGTAATTGCATTGCCAACTTACTATGGTTCTCTACGAATATCATGGTATTTTAATCTTTGAATCGTTAACAGATTGGTTCTCTAAAATTCGTCCTCAAATACCAGCATCAACGCGCGGGAAATCATCTAGTAGTATGAACATGTGTGGCATATAGGCATTTGTCTCTTACTACCACTAAATGTTGTACGTGCAATGCACGGTGATGTTATGGAGTACGTGCCTAAGTACTATACTACTACTATATTAATTGTAGGCATATATTAGGTTTTATATTTGTTTACGTGTATGCCCCGAGACATTCCAACTAGACGTGTCTTTCTCTCTGGGTCGCACTTTGTATAGTTCATACCACTAGTACTACTACGTGTGGTCTCCGACCCAGAAGTGGAAGAAGTGGAGACACCCTACCACGTTGTTCATGTCCCACTCATTTCGCTGATGTGTGGGACATCCAGCACGTGCTGTGTTTATCACTCCTTCATCGTAAGAGTTGAAATGCTAGCATTCATCAAAAATAAAAAATAAATATAAATCAACAATGATACTATACCACGCGGTTTCCTTGCTCCTCGATATCAGAAAGAATACTTCTGTTCGCCGACATGTGGGACGTCGACCATCCTGGTCCACTTGCCATGCACGTAGAACTCCAAGGGAGAGTCACCCCGGTCGTCGTGCTGCAGTAATAATGAATAATGAGCCGTCAAATCACAGGCCCAACCTTTCCCACTGTGAAGTTGCTCGGACGAAGGAACCATCTTGACATCATTGAATTTAGCTTCTTGAAGAAAACTACTATACCAGCAGTACTGCTAGCTACAGTAGTTACTCCAACAGAGGCCTCCTTTGGTCCATAGGATAGGAATTTTTCCATTGAGTCTAGGCTAATGTACTGGTAATTTCCTCTAAAACCTATAGTAGTAACTCGTACTAGTACATGCTCATAATTAATTAAACAAACGTATGGGTGACACAGACACACACACTAACTACTAGTACTACTACTTCTCACATGATGGTCGGACACCGTCATTCTCCTTCCTGGCTTTGTCGGCGACATCCCACCATGCTTGGATCTTCGCCAACCTCTTCGCAGCAGCGCATGCATCCTCTTCTTTCTTGTGGCGGCGGGCCTCCCTTTTCTTGAGTGCTTTCTACCTTTTCCGCTCCCTCTATGCGGCTTTGGCCACCTCTTGCTCTACCGCCCATTCGGCCTTGGCAGCTTCAAGTTCCTCCCACGTAGGTGTGAGGTCGCGAGCGGCGACACTGCGGGATGCCATCGCTTCCCTACCATTTTGTGTTCGATCATGGGCGGCGAGGATCTCGGCATGGTGGGATGCCATCGCTTCCTTACCGATTAGTGTGCGGCGCGGTGGCATAAATGACGGTTGGTGAGAACTATGGGGTGGAGTGGATGGACAACCGTATAGTGCATTGGTTTGTCAAGAGCTCAAGGACAGAAAATGAAGGAAATTTGGATTCCCCTTCAATCCTGCTCATTTGTTACCGAGTAAAATGCATTGGCGGTCATCGAACTTGTCTTGATAGCTCACTTTGATCATTGTATACAAGATATGGTGATTATAAAGTCAATGGCTCAGCGTATAAATCTGTATTTGTCTGGTTGACCAGTCAAATAGTCCGCATGCGCCTCATCAGCTCGTGTTCTTTATCTATCTATCTATATGGGCCTACCTATTAGTGGCGAAAGAAATAAAAACGAAAATTATGCATATGTGAAGAATCAAACCACAGACTTGTCACTTCAATGCACACTCATCAGCCAAATGAAAATGAAATACTTTGCGTAAATGCACAAACCGATTTTTTTATATTATACGTGATGCACACATTAGCGCACACCGTCCATAGAGGCAAGTAGCATGTACCCGTGCAGACACTCACACTCACGCCGTCAAACCATGCTAATGCATGCACATCGCCCTCTCAATCAAAGTCCTACTCATGGCGCAACGCAAACGGCGAGCCCGTCACCTGCGCCCCTTGGCGATGCCTGACATTACTGTTTAGGCGTTTGCTAGAGGCCTCCGCGAACACCGAGCACGTATTCACCTGGCTCAACACCCACGGTCATACTCGTGACTTGGTGCCTTGCTCATGTATATCATCCATAACAATGACAATCTATAAAACAGCCTAGCTAGAGAGGGTACTATGGTACCTATATATGTATCGTCAGCGACCGATCATAGTGCCAGTACACATGAGTGTGTGTCTGATCGATTCATCCATTATTCGTAAGTTATGCATGGTTGTGTGGTTTCAAATCGTGGTCGTCGAAGGCTAGCTGGTGACAAGAGAGGTTGCATGGACGCATGGTTGTCAATACGTTTTGCATACTCTTCAAAGGCTCGTCATCCATGAGTTCACATTTTACCACCACGCCAGCGTCTGACCGCCCTGGCCTACCGAACGATCCTACCAAAGCTGATATCTTTTGCCCTTTTGCCATTCTTGTTTGAACCTGCTCTTGTGTATTTTAGCCATAGCTCAGTGTTCATCTTTTGTCAAGCATCTCGAGTAGATCCCTGCCATGTGCTTTGTTGATATGTTGGAGTGCAGTAGCTTAGTTTCTTGTTGCATTATAGATGGCATCGTGCTGTTAATCACGGAATTGTGCCATTATTGTTTTGCTTGCCATTTGCAAACCATGCATCCGATTCGTGTGATCTTTATATCGATTTCGACCGAAATCAACTCATCTTTCCAGCGGCATGCTTGACTTGCCAAGTTGAGGCCTGGTTAAATCTTTTCCTTCCGGAGCACGCATATGCATTGCATATCTCATCCCGCATATCATGTCATGTTTTGCATCATGTTGCTTGCGCATTGCACCGTGGTTGATTGTTGTTTCCTTCGCTTGTGTTCTTGCTTGGGTAGAGCTGGGACATGATTACGTGATCGAGGAACCCGTTGAGTACGCTTATGAGGATCAAGCTTACGTCAACTCGGAGAACTTTGCAGGCAAGATGACCATACCCTTGAAATCACTTCTATCTTTGCTTGCTAGTTGCTCGCTCTTTTGCTACGCCGCGATACCTACCACTTGCTATATCATGCCTCCCATATTGCCATGTCAAGCTTCTAACCCACCTTTCCTAGCAAACCGTTGTTTGGCTATGTTACCGCTTTGCTCAGCCCCTATTATAGCGTTGCTAGTTGCAGGTGAAGATGAAGTTTGTTCCATGTTGGAACATGGATATTGTTGGGATATCATTATTATATCATGTTTACATTAATGCACCTATATACTTGGTAAAGGGTGGAAGGCTCGACCTTATGCCTGGTGTTTTGTTCCACATTTGCCGCCCTAGTTTCCGTCATACCGGTGTTATGTTCCTTGATTTTGGGTTCCTTACGTGGCTGGGTTATAATGGGAACCCCTTGAAAGTTTGCTTTGAATAAAACTCCTCCAACAAGGCCCAACCTTGGTTTTACCATTTGCCACCTAAGCCTTTTTCCCTTGGGTTCTGCAGACTCAAGGGTCATCTTTATTTTAAACCCCCCAGGCCAGTGCTCCTCTGAGTGTTGGTCCAAACTAGAGTCCTTTGCAGCGCCACCTCGAGGAAACTTCAGGTTTGGTTTTATTTGTACGAAGCGCTCATCCGGTGTGCCCTGAGAACGAGATACATGCGACTCCTATCGGGATTTGTCGGCACATCGGGCAGCTTTGCTATTCTTGTTTTACCATTGCCGAGATGTCTTATAACCGGGAGTTGGAGTCTGATCGGGTGTTTCTGGGAGAAGGAATATGCTTCGTTGACCGTGAGAGCTTGTGATGGGCTAAGTTGGGACACCCCTGCAGGGTTTTGAACTTTCAAAAGTCGTGCCCGCGGTTATGGGCAGATGGAAATTTGTTAATGTCCGGTTGTAGAGAACCTGGCACTTAACTAAATTAAAATGAATCAACCGTGTGTGTAGCCATGATGCTCTCTTTTCGGTGGAATATGGGAAGTGAACACTGTTCTTGTGTTATGCTTGATCGTAAGTAGTTTTAGGATCACTTCTTGATCATTTCTAGTTCACGACCGTGCTTTGCTTCTCTTCTCGCTCTCATTTGCGTAAGTTAGCCACCATATATGCTAGTGCTTACTGCAGCTCCACCTCACTACCTTTTCCTACCCATAAGCTTAAATAGTCTTGATCTCATGGGTGTGAGATTGCTGAGTCCTCGTGACTCACAAATGCTTCCAAACAGTTGCAGGTGCCGATGATACTAGTGCAGGTGACGCAACCCAGCTCAAGTGGGAGCTCGATGAAGATCTTGATCGTAGTCTTGTTTCGTTTCAAGTTGATCAGTAGTGGAGCCAGTCGAGGCGATCGGAGACCTAGCATTAGGGGTGGTCTTTCTTTACTTTGGTTCCGTAATCAGACCTTGATTGTATTCTGGATGATGTAATGCTATATCTATGTATTGTGTGAAGTGGCGATTGTAAGCCAACTCTTTATCTCTTTCTTATTCAGTACATGGGATGTGTAAATATTACCCCTCTTGTGACATGCCTACTATGCGGTTATGCCTCTAAGTCATGCTCCGACACGTGGGAGATATAGCCACATCGTGGGTGTTACAAGTTGGTAATCAGAGCCTTCCCCGACTTAGGAGCCCCTGCTTGATCGACTTGCTGGCGTTCTTGAGTCCATAAAAATGTTTTGAGTCTTATAGGATTATATATATCGGAGAGCAGGATTCTTTTTACTCCTTAGTCCCTTCGTCGCTCTGGTGAGGCCTCCTGACGTAGAGTTTTGACTCTTCTCTTTTCAAATTTCATGAATTTTTTTAGGATCACGCGGGTATCTTGGAATCGTTCCGATATTGTTGTGACGAGAACATTGTTCTCGGTGCCTCCTGACATTTAGGGGTTGTGGCGGTGTCCCGGGGAGTTGAGCTCTGAGTTGTTGTCGTCACAATTTTATCGTTGCAGTTCTGGAATACCCGAGTTTAACCGACATCGAAAATCTCCTTTATACAGTTGTTGGTGAGATAACCTGGACGCCACCCAGTACTGGGGCAGGAGTTCAGGAGTATTTCCATAACTCGTATAATGGATGCTTTTCGAAGGTTGAGGTAAACTATTTCCGAAGGTTTCTTGGTTATGTGTTGAAGGATGGATACAGCTGGATGTAGGATTTGTTAGTTTCGGTGAGATATTATGCTTCCCCTATATCCCCAACACCCGATTGCATAACCAGAAAGTTTCGCGAGTTTATAAGTGGGAATTCAAGTAGCTCGTAGGAATTCTTTCCTACAGACACATGATACGATATGGGATCTATCATACGTTTGTTTTCGGCTTATTTTGCAAGCCAATCCTTTGTTTTATTTTGAATTGTGGTATTCGAGTTGCTTCAATGTCAAGTTTTGACTCCATACCTTTCCTAAGCCGTGTTCTCATACTCCTATGTGAATACCAATCCTTCATGATAATCGAGATTGTCATGTCCATCCTTTTTCAACCGGCGTGTTTCTCTTCAAGTGGATCCGATCTTTTTCATCCGCAAGATCAACTCTAAGTATTCTCAACGGTGTTTGTTTCATTCGTCCCAAGTTGTCTTTGTTTTTCCCGCCCTCCCATCCCTTTTTCTTCAAGGACTCAGATTTCGTAATCAAGTATCCATCTTATTAATGTGAAGTCTCTCCATTCTTTTCCGCCAATATTCTTATCTGGAGATTCTCAGGAAGATACTAACGAAGCTTCAAGTTTATCAATTTTCGTTCTTTCTTCTCTGATGGGATAAGTCAAGTTTTCGGTGTTGACCATATTCCCTTCATCGCTTCAAATGCTTTCCCATGCCGGTGCACCTCTTAATCATCCACTCTTGCTATTCTATTGTTCCTGAGTGCTGAAGATATCTCAGAAGGCTCGTCTTGCCATTCAAGATCCATTAAAGCTCTTTTCGAGGATGTTATCTCATTAAAGCCATTTAATTTAACCGGTGCAATCTCCTTTTCAAGTAATCATTCAATGGTGTTTCTTTTGAGTGGGCCCTAACCCACAGGTCTTTTTCCCAGGATCTTACCTAACTCTTGTAATTTTACCGGAGCTATTCTCAAATCTTCTAAAGTTTGACGTAAGAATGAATTATCATCAGTCAAATGCCTTTCTCCATGAACTTTAAAATTCTTTTCATTGTTGATTCAACATTATATTCTTCATTATCCCGGAGTATCTCAACAATTCATGGTGGTGTTTCTCAGCGTCATTCTCAACATTCGTGATTCTAGCTTGTTGCCATCCTCTCATAATTGTTTTCGATTGTGAGAATTCTTTTCACCCATCCGGAGCTGTTCAGGAGTCTTTTCGGTTTGATTCTTAGAAGCCCATCATTTTAGAATATTTATTCATTATCAGCTTTCGGATATCATTGTCCAAATCTTACCGGTGCATCATTCAAGTATTCACTAATCATCTCGGGATCTCTTCGTTCACTTGTATCTAAATTCCCTAAAGTATCTTCATTCGTTCTCTAATACTTCCAGGTGTTCCTTTATCTTTTCTTCAATCATTTTTCAATTCTTACGTTTGTTCGTTCAAGATTTCTCTTCCTTCTTTATAATATTAATTTATCCATTGTCTCAATCCTACCGGTGGTCCATTGAGTTTATGCTCTATCTCTCTTAATCCTTTCAACGAGAATAAGTAGTTTGGCAAACCCATTGCTTTTCATCAATTTAATTGGTGAAGGATACGCATAATGTAATTCTTATTCTTGTTTCATCCAAGTGATTAATTCCTTATTCCGGAGGTTCATCAAAATTCTTGATTTCAATTGTTTCATCTTTTCCTTTTCCCGGAGTTCCAACCTCTATCAGTTATCTCGTCGCGAAGCACCATCTAAATCATCGCAAGGCTTCACCTTGCGTTTTCAATTTCTTTTTCCTTTCGTTTGATCAATCTTTTATTACCCGAGTTCTTCATGGAGGTTCTACATGATGGTTCCGCAAGGATTTAATTTCTTCTTGGAGTGTTCATCGAGATTCTTTCCAGAGGAGTTCAAGCATTCTTCATCCTGCATCCCAAAGTGCAATTCTTTCTATCTTATTTTTCAGGTGGTGTTATGTCTTTCTTGACAATTTTCCCTTCATTTTTCATGATTCAAAAGTTGTCAGGAATGAGATATTTAAACCCATCACGTTCCTCCTTGGAGTTATCTTGGGTTATATTTCACCTAAAGCTTTCCCTAAGGATTGTTACTATTTATGGTGCTTATCAATGAACCAAGTTCTTCAGTTACCCTCTCGGTGAAAATAAGCTTCTCGTCTTCTTGTTCATATCAATCCAATCTTTTGTTTTCCGTTAGTGGTAGAATTTCACCTCATAATTTTGAGATGTCTTCCATAAGCCACATCAAGCTTATCCTTTCGTTGTTGATAATCCAACAACTCCGTTCTAGCATATGTTGTAAGCGTGCTCTCTCAAGATCTAGTTTCCTTCCATTCATTCCATTCCATTCATTCATTTCTTCTGGAGGCATTGTGTTGTTGCTCTCTCCTCTCATCATCTCGAGTTGTGAGGATCGTGTTCTTTTCATGCTTATCCATTTAATCGGAGTGTTGTGTCATCTCTTCAAGTTCTTTTCATCTTATCAAGTTTCATATCACTTTTCAACCGGAGTGTTGTCCTAATTTGTTCTTCCTTGTTCCTCTTTTCTAACGGATTATTTTCATCTTTGCTCATCTCCGTTGTATTCTTTTCTCGAAGTTGTTCAACCTCTCAAGGTTCTCTGGTTTCACTCGTTTGGCAAAGAAGCAACTTAGCTTTCCTCTTATCTTCCTCTTCCTTTTCCCTCCGGTGCCATCCTAGATCTCGGGATGAGATCCTCTCGTAGTGGTGGAGTGTTGTAACGCCCCGAGACTGTTGCACCAGGTGTCTTCTAGTTTTTCGATGTTGTTGCCTTGTCATTTTTTTGCGTGTCATGCATTTCATCTCATGTCATCATGTGCATCACATTTGCATACGTGTTGGTCGCATGCATCCGAGCATTTTCCCCGTTGTCCGTTTTGCAATCTGACACTCCTATGTCCTTCGGCGCCCCTCTTGCCTCTTTTCGTGTGCGGTGTTAAACATTCTCGGAATGGACCGAGACTTGCCAAGCGGCGTTGGTTCACCGCCGGTAGACCGCCTGTCAAGTTTCGTGCCATTTGGAGTTCGTTTGATACTCCAACGGTTAACCGGGGAACCGTAAAGGCCTCGTGTGTGTTGTAGCCCAACACCCCTCCAAAGTGGCCCAAACCCATCCAAACCACCTCCATCCTCTTGGTCGTTCGATCACGATCGTGTGGCCGAAAACCGCTCCTCACTTGGACTCACCTAGCTCCCTCTACCTATATATTTGCACCTTCCCCCGAAAATTCACGGACGAAATCCTAACCTTATTCCTCCTTGCGCCGCTGGATAAAAATCACGCGCTGGACATGTCCGCGCCGCCGTCCGCGTCCAACCGGAGACCGCCACCTGTCCCGCCGCCGCCCTACCACCGCGTGGCCCGGGGAAGCCCATCGCGGGCCAGCTCGGGCCCGGATCTGCGCGCCACCGCCTGTGCCCGACGACCCTCGCCGCGTCCCCGCCCGCCGGCGTCGTCTTCACTGCCGCCCTTCGTCGGCGCAACTCGCCGCACCTCCTGCCGCGCGCCCGCATCACCCAGCCGGCCGACGCCCGCCTCGCCGCTCCGCCAGGCGCTCCGCCGGCGCCGCACTGCCCGTCCCGGTCACGCGCCTCGCCGGCGCGCCCCGCTCCTCCCGCCGGCGAACCTCGCCACCAGCGCCGCCATACCTCGCCGGAGGTCCCCGCCGCCTGGATCTGGAGGTGGACCAGATCCACCACCTCCTCCAACCAAACACCCCCGCGCCTTGGACCGCTCCATCCCAATCCCATTCGTCCAACTTTTCGGAGGGTATATTTTCCACTATGTCCCAGATCTGTAATGTTTTATGCACCTGTTCAACATGTCATAACTCCTCATCCGTAGATCTGTTTTGCATGCATGATATATCAAAATGTTCATATGGATGTGCTCTTCATTTTGTTCCATTGTGCCATGCTTGTTTGAGTCCATCTTGATGCCCAAATCGTTGATGCAAGAGTGCTATAAAATGTTAGGTGTTGTTTCTTAGTAGAGTATGAGCGTTTGTCATTTTTGTTGCATTTGATGTGTGCATCTTATGGGCATGAGCTCTACATGTGTTTTGGACTATGCCATGGCATCTTTACAGGGGTGTATTGCATGTATTTTTTTATCAATGTGGTGACTAGCACAAGCATGCAAATTAGATCTCGTTATATTGCTGATTTCAGAGACTTATAATTTCACTAAGTCATTTCCCTACTGTTATTTTTATGCCATGTATTCATGTTGCTACAGTGATATCCATGCTTCTTTTGAGTATGTTCCGTAAGGATGATTTGGACATATGGTTGTGCTCTATCCATCCATGTCCCTGTTTGTATTTATGGAGTGCCCTAGCATGACTCAATCATGCTCTACTTTTGCTATAAAATGTTCCTGGCAGGTTGTTTACATGTTAATCAATTTTGCAAAGGTTGTTGTAGTTGATCCATGCATGCTATGAGATTGTTCTTGCCATGGTTAGCTTCTTAATCATGTCTTCTTGCTGGTAGTATGATTATTTTGTCACGCAATGCCTTCTGTTGAGTGATCGAGCTCGCAAACATGCCTTCATAATTCTGTTTATGCCATGCCCAGTTTTCTGCAAAGTCTGAATTTGTTAACGAAACTTGCTATATTTACATGGGTGCCATCATATCTTCTGATCCTGTTTCGCTTATTGTCAGTAAGGGACTTTTGTTATATGCTTTGAGTAGATGCATGCCATGCCTTGTTTTGCTATGTCATGTTCCTGTAGCATGTTGTTATCTTGCTCTAAACATTGCTTCCTGATGTTAATTCCTGCCATGTTACTATTTTCACTAAGTCTGTGAAGCTGATATATTTTGCCCTTTTGCCATGCTTGTTTGAACCTTCTCTTGTGTGTTTTAGCCATATCTCACTGTTCATATTTTGTCAAGAATCTCGCGAAGATCACTGCCATGTGGTTTGTTGCTATGTTGGACTGCAGTAGCTTAGTTTCTCATTGCATTCTAGATGGCATCGTGCTGTTAATCGCAGAATTGTGCCATTATTGTTTTGCTTGCCATTTGCAAACCGTGCATCCGATTCCAGTGGTCTTTATATCGATTTCGACCAAAATCAACTCATCTTTCCAGTGGCATGCATGATTTGCCAAGTTGAGGTCTGGTTCAATCTTTTCCTTCCAGAGCATGCATATGCATTGCATATCTCATCCGGCATATCACGTCATGTTTTGCATCATGTTGCTTGCCCATTGCATCATGGTTGATTGTTGTTTCCTTCGCTTGTGTTCTTGCTTGGGTAGAGCTGGGAGACGATTACGTGATCGAGGAACGCGTTGAGTACGCTTACGAGGATCAACCTTACGTCAACTCGGAGAACTTTGCAGGCAAGATGACCATACCCTCGAAATCACTTCTATCTTTGCTTGCTACTTGCTCGCTCTTTTGCTACGCCGCGATAACTACCACTTGCTATATCATGCCTCCCATATTGCCATGTCAAGCCTCTAACCCACCTTTCCTAGCAAACCGTTGTTTGGCTATGTTACTGCTTTGCTCAGCCCCTCTTATAGCGTTGCTAGTTGCAGGTGAAGATGAAGTTTGTTCCATGTTGGAACATGGATATTGTTGGGATATCATTAGTATATCTTGTTTACTTTAATGCACCTATATATTTGGTAAAGGGTGGAAGGCTCGGCCTTATGCCTGGTGTTTTGTTGCACTCTTGCCGCCCTAGTTTCCATCATACCGGTGTTATGTTCCTTGATTTTGCGTTCCTTACGCGGTTGGGTTATAATGGGAACCACTTGACAGTTAGATTTGAATAAAACTCCTCTAGCAAGGCCCAACCTTGGTTTTACCATTTGCGACCTAAGCCTTTTTCCCTTTGGTTCTGCAGACTCAAGGGTCATCTTTATTTTAAACCCCCCGGGCTAGTGCTCCGCTGAGTGTTGGTTCAAACTAGAGTCCTTTGCAGCGCCACCTCGGGGAAACTCGAGATTTGGTTTTAGTTGTACGGAGCGCTCATCCGGTGTGCCTTGAGAACAAGATATGTGCGGCTCCTATCGGGATTTGTCGGCACATCGGGCGGCTTTGCTGGTCTTGTTTTACCATTGTCGAGATGTCTTGTAACCGGGATTCCGAGTATGATCGGGTCTTCCTGGGAGAAGGAATATCCTTCGTTGACCGTGAGAGCTTGTGACGGGCTAAATTGGGACACCCCTGCTGGGTTTTGAACTTTTGAAAGCCGTGCCCGCGGTTATCGGCAGATGGGAATTTGTTAATGTCCGGTTGTAGAGAACCTGACACTTAACTTAATTAAAATGAATCAACCGCGTGTGTAGCCGTCATGGTCTCTTTTCGGCGGAGTCCGGGAAGTGAACACGGTTCTTGTGTTATGCTTGATCGTAAGTAGTTTTAGGATCACTTCTTGATCACTTCTAGTTCACGACCGTGCTTTGCTTCTCTTCTCGCTCTCATTTGCCTAAGTTAGCCACCATATACGCTAGTGCTTGCTGCAGCTCCACCTCACTACCTTTTCCTACCCATAAGCTTAAATAGTCTTGATCTCGCGGGTGTGAGATTGATGAGTCCTCACGACACAGATACTACCAAACAGTTGCAGGTGCCGATGATACCAGTGCAGGTGACGCAACCCAGCTCAAGTGGGAGCTCGATGAAGATCTTGATCGTATTCTTGTTTCGTTTCCAGTTGATCAGTAGTGGAGCCCAGTCGGGGCAATCGGGGACCTAGCATTCGGGGTGGTCTTTCTTTACTTTGGTTCCGTAGTCGGACCTTGATTGTATTCTGGATGACGTAATGAGATATATATATATATATATATATATATGTATTGTATGAAGTGGCGATTGTAAGCCAACTCTTTATCTCTTTCTTATTCAGTACATGGGATGTGTAAAGATTACCCCTCTTGCGACATGCCTACTATGCGGTTATGCCTCTAAGTCGTGCTCCGACACGTGGGAGATATAGTCGCATCGTGGGTGTTACACTGATTAAATAAACTAATACCTCTATTTAAGGAAGACTACTATGTTGCTAACTTCACCCATTAAGATAATGAGGGTGCTTCTATTTGTTAGTGTATGTTTCATCAACTAGTCCCACTATTACAGTAATCTCACTCCCTCAATATATGTACCAACAGGGATGCTCGATTTTGGTGGAACTGCATGAAAACTTTGGGTGCTTCATTGCCTTGACTACTTCCTTCCTTTCCTGTTAGTCGCTTATCTCGGCTTGCTTCCTTCCTTTGCTATCAGTAGCTTCGCTTATCTCGGCTTCCAAGGAAATACTAATTGATAAGCTACCTCACACAGGTTGTACTGGTCTTTATCCTGATTATTGTGCTTGTCATATGTATTGGTAATTTGGTATTGTGCTACTATTTGCCGATTTCATAAAGGAGTAACTTGGAGACTGAACTCGCAAGGAAATCATTATATTGGGCGATTTCAGTAGAACTTCACAAAAAGATTAGATGGATAGATACTTATGATGCTGCTATGTACTTCAAAGTTCACTCAGACAAGCATCGATGTTGACAAGAAAAAGTGCCTATATTTATTTGAGTATTAACCGGCGTAAACCAGTTGTCAAACTCCAAGTATTAGGAGAGTGAACGCCAAAAATATTGCTTGGTTCATAGACCAGTCTTTGGTCCCAACTTGTGCCTTTTGGTTATCCGCACATATGGTAGCGAACTGTATGGCATGGAGTCTAAAGATTCCAAAGAAGTTGGTTGACGCATATATTCATCTGGCACTTAATCAGTCTGCACGCAAGGGATGCTCCATTTCAGTTGAACTGCACAAAAAATTTGGATGGTTCATTTTCTCAACCACCTCCTTTCTTGTCTGCAATGTAGAATTTTGGCGAGGTACAGGACCAAGTTGAGCCAGTAAACTAGTTGGATGAAAGTAGTGGCCAAGTTGCTCAAACCTCCCTCGGCATGAGGCCACTATTTGAGGATAAACCTACAAGCAAACTTCATATTGTTTGTGCTACCTCTTATGTACTCAAAAGTTTACTCGTATAAGCATTAATTTTAGCAAGAAATACCTCTGACTGAACACCATTTACCACTCTAGGTAATTAAAGTTCGTCCATGGATGATATTGTCTATGATCTAAATCATTTGGATGCATAAACATACTGAACATGTGTATATCTGAATGTTTTTGTGAATTATCTATGCATATTGTCGTGTGGTCTATCAATCATTTGGATGCATAGACATACTGAACTTGTGTATATATGAATCTTTTAAGTTTTTGATTGTGAATGTTGGCTATGAATATGTACGTGTCCTACGAACCTGAGTTTGATACGAATGTTTTAACTTTTCTGTTGTAGTTGTGTGTGAACTTGTTAGTATGTCTATTGTGGGATTTGTGACATGTGGGTGTCAACGGCACACCTTCTTCCCAAGAAGAATTGCACCTACTTTGTTAGGGTAGGAACGGCGCATCAACTCTTTTTAATCTTTTTGCTCTGTCTTACCCCCTCCCCCACTCAAATCCTACCGTAATGTTTTCAGCCTCAAAACAGACATAGTACTGCATTGTCTTTGGGGCTTGATGAAAAATCGAGTGTTGGTTTCTGTAGGTTGTCCCGCCCAACAAATGGGTTGTAGGTCCACCAGGGAATGGGAGGCTAAAAATACAAGTTGTATGGTGCAGAGGCAAGTAAAAAAACGCCATCGAGAGCCATCCACTAAAGAAGAAAAATCGCATCTGATGTGTTTCTCCATCACGCCGCCGGCCCCCTCTTTCATCTAGTTCGCTCCATTCCCCACCCGGCACCATGGGACGAAAGTTTATTACCCCCTCGCGCCTGTCAAGGGATTGAAGAAGCGCGACATCGAATCCAACACCGGTGATGGCTGCTTGTCCACGTGATTTTTAGATAAGAAACTGCATGTTTCAGAGGTAGAGCAATTAAATCAACATGCACTTTTCAAACATGGATAACAAAATGTTGGAAATTTTATTCATGGTAAAAAATGGAACTAACAACAAGTTAACATCATGCTGACCAACATTCATGTATAGCACATCTTCATATGATGCAAAGTCAAAAAGATATGCTATTTTCAAAATGGCAAGACCATGTTTTTTTTAAACTGGGAATGGCAAGACAATGTTGAGTGTGTGAGAAACTGGTTAAACTAGGGACGAAATTTTGGCAAGTGTTAGATATTTTTCAACTGCACCAGTTGGAATCAAACCCGGGCAGTACAGCTTTTGGGTGAGAGGGTTGGAGCCATCGGGCTAGTGCGGTATGTTCGAAAGAATGAAGGCGGCTTCCCCGGCTCTGCTTCTTTCCCGTCCTTGTGCATTTGCCATGGCGCCACCATATGTCGTTGTCAACATGCTCAACAAACGAGAGGAATCCGGAGAGGACTGTACACCAAGAAACTGATAGGCGGGACTCACCAGGTCCAAGCCGTACGCAAGCAAGTGCCCCATTGGAAAAAAAAGCTTCCTCCTAATTGTATACTGACGTTGGGGCCCACGGGTTTGTCAACCTTAGTCAATAAATGAAATAAAATTCCAATGATGACTGTCATCGGGGAGTTTTTTTCTAGGGGTATCGAGGATCTTTTTTTTTTGGTTGTGCGAAAGGGATATCTTGGATCTAGCTAGTATCAATTTTTTCAAGAGGGTGAACAAGTATCAGCTAGGCCTAGGTTTTGTTTTTTAATATGCATAGCCCACGACATAGGAAGACAGTGGTTTCAACTTATTTTTTGAGGTCCATACCGGCCTATGGGCCTCCCAGCATAGGTTTTACTTTTTCTTAAAGATCAGCAACCTAATGTTTTTTTAATAAAACGAAGATCTCTGTTCTATTTATCTATATATAAGAATAATAATGTTGTGTCCAATTTATGTTTTCCCTTCTAACCACATTATATATATATATATTTATATTATTACTATTATCGTATATTTTATAGAGACTTATATATACATTATAAAAACATCCCACGTGTCATTAACTTATAAAAGTAGATGTTTAACAGAAGTTGGCAAGGAAAATCCTGGTTGTTTTTGACTCACAGGCAAGGAAAATCCTGGTGATTGCGTACAAAAGCTTGCGAAGATTTTAAGGACCAATGTAATAATAACGCACTCATTTTGGATTTGAGCAATAACTCGCTAATTTGTTAATTTTATATATAAAAATGTGTCGCTCCAGTTTATTTTTTGATATTAATTGCTCCTTCTAACCTAACATTATATATGGAACGAGCCCAGCTAATTCATGTATTTCAAGAAAGTGCAAATGGTCTGAGATTTCTTAGAAATATTAAATGGGCTGCATTGACGCAAATGGACTGTAAACTCTAGAAAATATGGGTTAAATATATGCCACATTTTTGCAGGCTGAGATGTGGGCCAATAGGTCGAAACGTACGTAAGGCATTGTCAACTTGGTCAACAAATGATTATGACATCCATAGCCATTGGATTTATATCCAACGGCCGACATGCACCTTTAATCTCTCGTCTTCTTCCTCCAGCGTCGCCGGGACCGCCTGGTCCGGCCTCCGGCGGCTAGCAGCTCTTCTTAGCACGCACTGCTGCGAAGCGCTACCCCACCGCCGACCAGGCTATCCCTCCACCCCTCCACACCTCCTGTTATTCTCCAACGACTGCAGCCCCACGCCGCACCAGAACTAGTTATAACCCTTGTACTCCTCCCAATCTGTGATTCCACTGCCACGTCTTCCCATCTTCGGGATGTTCCCTTCTGGGGCCTCGCCGTCATCCACCGCCTCGCCGCGCTCGGCGCGGCGTTGTAAACAAATGAGAGTCGTCGGAAGAGGACTGTACGTGGAGAGCCTGATGACCGGGACCCACGAGGTCCACGGTCGCACCCAAGGAAAGTTCCACCTTATTAATCTGGAAAAAATGTTTCCTCCCCCTGACAGCTGGGACCCACCAACTGTATCTTTGCACGAAAGGAAGTGCCTCCTTGTTATGCGAAAACAACTATTTCTCCCGTTGACAGCTGAGACCCGTCAGATTTGGTGGCTTACATGTGGGCCTACTAAGCGGATATGTACGCAGGGCTTTGTCAACTTTGTCAACAAATGATTCTAGCAGCTGGACCGTTAGATGTTAATCCAACAGTTGTGCTCCTTCTTCAACCTCTGTTCTTGCTCCTGTCACCCGTGGGTGGCACTGCGGTATTGCTGCCGCGCACCCAAACTAGTCAAGGTTCCCACTTCTCTCCATCTGCGACTCGACTGTCGTGTCTTCCCCATCTCCGGGTCATTCGAGTCTGGGGCCTCGCCGTCGTCCACCGGCCTTGGTGCGCTCGGCACGGTGTGGTCAACGTGGTCAAAAAATGAGGGTCATTGAAAGATGACTATATGTGTGAGGCTAACAGTGGGGACACACCACGCCCATAGACGCATGCACACAACTGCATCCTTTTTACCCTAAAAAATAATTTTTTCTCCTCCTGACTACTGGGACCCACCAGCTACATCTTCGCATGCAATGAAGTGTGTCCTTATTACGGGCAAAAAAAGATCCCCCCTGACAGCTAGGACCCAGTAGCTATATCTTCGCATGCAAGGAAGTGCGTCCTTATCCTCCCTGACAGCTGGGACCCACCTGGTCGAAGCTTACGTACCGTTGTCTGTCTTGTCGCGAATGTGTACGTACATATTGGTCAATCGGTCGCTCTGCAACGATGAACCGTGGCCGAGTAAGTAGCGGCACATGTCATAGTAGAGCCCCCCACGTAGCAGTTCAGTCTATCCAATCTAAACCGTGTACACGTACATATAGCCACACGCCAAAAAATACGGCCACACAAGTACATACGGGCGGGGTCTCGAACGCCTACTCGCGCATACGTACGGCCAGGGCTCGTGTACATGGCTGGGTCGGAATAGAGAAACTGCGTCATCGTCATGTTCATTGGGAGCCAACCGACTTGGACGGAATAGCCGATCGAAACGAGGCCTGGCGTACCGTAGAATGGAGGAAATGGCCTTGTGTTCGACTGACCACGATCGAAAAAGGATCCTGTTCATCGAGAGGGGTCTGGCGTACCGCAAAACGGAGGAAACGGACTTCTCTTGGACCTCCTACGGTCGAAACGGGGTCCTATTCATTGGGAGGGGTGTGGCGTACCGCAAAACGTAGGAAATGGACTTGTGTTGGAGAGCTACGGTTGAAACGGGGGTCCTATTCATCGGGAGGGGCGTGGCATACTGCAAAATGGACTCCACGGGATACTGTTCAGCTCCATCGTCGACCTCCTCCAGCCTCCACATGTGACTATTCATCCACGACGTCTCCCCACCTGCCTCCACCAGCCACTATTCATCCATGGGCTCCTGTTCATCCAGCCTCCACCGCTCCTCCACCAGCTACTGTTCAACCAGCCCTCTTCATGGGGTCTTGTTCAACCACCCCTCCACGGGCTATTGTTCATCCAGCCCTCCACCAGCTACTGTTCGACCAACACTCCACGGGGTCCTGTTCATCCAGCCCTCCATGGGGTCCTGTTCATCCACCTCTACAGGCTCGATCGGGGTCCTATTAATCCAGCGGCAACGGCCTCTAGTACCACAGGGTCCTGCCCATCCAACCCCTCCCCCACCCACCGGAACTGTTCACCCACCCCCCAGCAATGCTCACTGTTCATCAAGAAGCAACATCGATTAGCTTCAGTTAGCAGCAGTAGCGAAGGAATCACTCGGGTTCAGTTCACAGCAAGGGATCGATCGGGGTTTAGTAACGTAGCCAGTGCAATCACTCGGGTTCGGTTAGAGCCCAATGCCTCACTCGGGTTCAGTTAGAGGATGATGCCTTGCACACATGCGTGTACGTGTACGAGAGAAACATGCAAACCTCCGTGCATCGCTCGGCCCCAATCACCCACCGTAACCGGGAACTCCTCGATATTTTCCTCGCCATCGCTTCCACCATGGTTTTTTCCATCATGGAAGGCCCAAAGAATATCATGCAGCCATGTCTCCAGCCCGCCCAGGACGAAAAGCCCATTTTCTGTCATGATTTTTTTCATAGAAGTAGGAGCCCACCACATCTAGGATGATACCGGGTTTTGTCACAATTGTCGTCATAGAAATGTCATAGGCATGACAGAAAAAAAATTGTTCGGCCCAAAAAGCCATGGGTGTGTCTTTTTTTTGTTGTGAGGGCATCCCGCCATGAGCCTTAGAGGCCTGGCATCTTTGAGGAAAGGCTCATCAAGCCATCAGTAGCATCTCCGAACGCAGGCTCGGCGCTGCTCCGGGAGGAGCCGCCACCGGCCCCATCCTTAGGCGCCCTGGCCTGTGGCCCGACCTCAGGAGCCTGCCTACTCTTGGCCCTGGAACCTCAAGCAGGCTGCTGGACCGAGAAGTTCAAGGCGTACCTGCTCCATGGAGTCTTACTTGAGAAAGAGGAAGACTCGGAGCGCGCGGTCTGCCAGGCCACTGCTTATTGCTTGCAGGGCGACGAGCTGGACCGAAGACGCCCCAACAATGTCTCGGTGCAGTGCACATTCGAAGAATAGGGGCGGGAGCTGCTGGCCGACATCCATGGCGGGGATTGTAGACACCACTCCTTGTCGCGCACCCTCATGGGCAAGGTGTTCTGTAGTGGGTTCTACTAGCCTACGACACTCAACAATGCGACCTATCTGGTGCGATCGTGTGAGGACTGCCAGTTCCACGCCAAGTAGATTCACCAGCCCGCACAAGGTATCCAAACCAACCCGCTCTCATGGCCCTTTGTAGTCTGGGGGCTGGATATCCTGGGCCCATTCCTCAGGCAGCCGTCTGATACCGCTACCTCTACGTTGCCATTGACAAGTTCACCAAGTTGGCGGAGGTGGAGCCCGCGCGCACCATCCCCGCTGGCTCAGCCATCAAGTTTATCAAGGGCCTCGTGAGCCGTTTCAGTGTCCCCAACCGTATCATTACTAACAATGGCTCCCAATTCACAAGCAACTTATTCAGGACATATTGTGCTAACCTTGGAACGCAGATATGCTATGCTTCGGTGGCGCACCCACAGAGCAACGACAGGCTGAGCGCGATAACATGAAGGTCTTGAGGGGCTTCAAGGTAAGGAGCTTCAAGAAGAAGGTTGAGGCCTACGGCAGGGGTTGGCTCGGTGAGCTTTAGTTCGTGTTGTGGTCCATCCGCACCATCGTGACTAAGCCCATCAGCGTGACCCCATTCTTCCTCATCTACAGGGCTGAGGCGGTCCTGGCATTCGACGAGGCGCGTCAGGATGCCTCACGGGAACGGATCTCGTGCTCGGGGAGGAGGCCCATCGTCAAGCCTCAGTCCGCACATCGAGATACCAGCAGGGGCTAACGTGTTACCACTGTCGTAGCATCCGCTCTCGGACTCTCGAGGTTTGAGACCTCGTCCTGATGCGGGTTCTCTCTAGGGAGGGCCTTCACAAGCTCTCGCCCATGTGGGAGGGCCCGTTCAGGATCGCCCGCGTCTCCAGGCCTGGCGCCATATGCCTCGAGATGCAGGACGGGGTCCCCATCCAGAATACATGGAACATCCAGCATCTCTGCAAGTTCTACCCGTGACACTCTCGCATAATAATGAGTGGGCCCGGAGTCTCCCTGAGCGCTGCTCCTCGGCGTCACGGGACTCCCACACACGCCCAAGTTGAAGCCCCATGCTCCGCGCTGGCGGAATGGTCAAACAACAACTATGCCAATGCCAAGTGGAGGCCCCGTGCTCCGCGCTGGTGGGAAGACTAGCTTAGGTGCCGGACGTGGATGTTGCTTGCTTTCTCTTGTAAACAAATTTACCACTTCTTGGAATGAAGTTTGAAGCTTCCGCATATTTATTTGAATGGGGGGTCAGGATTTTTCTTCTTGAAGTGTTTTATCTCTTGAACCTCCTTTTTTAAGGAAGTGACAGTGGCCCATTACTCCCTCCCGCGCGTCCCGCGAGCTGGGGTTGGGCACGGTGTTACACTTGGACCAGACCCGGTGATGTTGGAATCCTAGGCCATAACAGCCACGGGTCCGCCCGCATGCACACCTCGCCAAGGCCTTGCCACCCAGATCCTCGCACTATGCTCCTGAGCGATCCAATAGGCGAGTGTGGTTCTCGGCCCCTAGCCTCAAGAGCGTCCATCTCTTGGCCTTGTCAGGAATTGCGACCCGGCACACCAGCGGCGGTCGACCCTCGCTCGGGGGCTTTCGATGTAGGATGGGCACAAAGAAAGGGTGGCTAAAAAAGGCAGTCGCGGCTCAGCTCATTGTTAAGGAACCTCATGCAAGTGCTGCCTACACCTACGAGAGGTCCGACACCTAGCGGAGGCATCTCCGGAGGCCCCGAAACCTCTTGAGTCCTCTAGGGACCTCACGAGCTATGAGCCTCTTGAGACGCTAGAGCAATCCGGCCAACGAGGAGGGAGCCTCCTCGGGGCCACAGGGGCGTACCTGGGATCAAGGATCCGGAGGGGCGCGCCCCCATGATGGAGGGACCCGACAAGGGTCACAAGCACACCAAGCTAACTTATCCTAATCGCGCCAGGAAGAAACCTTTCAATTAATAACTATATAGATACTATAATAAGACCAAGAAACGATTATATAAAGGCGCAGGCGCCGCAGTTCAGTACACGCCCCGTGGGGCCCTTCTTGGTTCTTAATGCAGGAAACGAAAAACAAACAAAAGAAGCTGCCTCCCGAGGGTCGCTGTTCCTCAAACCCGGCTCTGACGCCTTGGCAATCAGTCAGAGTCCTCCTCCTCCTTGATGTGTGCTCGGCGGCGTGATGCCTCACCCCCTCCTGGGTCCGGGCGTAGCAACGTGGCATCTCGTCGTAGTCGTCGTCGCTCGTGCTTCTCCTGAGGGAGGCACCGCTGTTGCTGGAGGTGCTGCGGCCGTCGCCAAGGGCAAGGTCACCGCGGAGGGCGTCGCCGCCACTATGGTCCTCGTCGTTGAAGAGGTAGTCGCTATCACTGCCATCGCCCTCTGGGCAGCACCCCCAAAGCCTGTCGTCTTCCCCGAAGACCTTGATGAAGAGCGTCACCGCTGCCACCCACGGGCGCGGGCGAATGTCTGCCACCCACGGTTCAGGAACACCTTGCATGCGGGGGTGACCTCGACCTCCACCCATGAGGCCTTGCTGGAACAGCCATCGGCTTGCAGCCACAGGGCACCGGGCCCTCCAACCGGCAACTCCTCCGTGAAGAAGTGCAGGCGGTGGATCTAGACGCCTTCCGGCCTCTCCACCCACACCACAAACTCCCAGGCCACGTCGGCCGTGTGGGATCACGGGCGCGATGGTCGGGCGACCACTGTGACCCCCTCCACCTCGACCGTGCCACCGCGGCTTCCGCTACCGCCCCCGTGGGAGGGACCCTTCCCGTTGCCGTCCGACGCAATGCGTCCACTCGTGGGGGTGCACCCATGGCCCCGGGAACCACCACCGGGGTCATGGTGGACTTGCGGGGATGGCCACACTCCCTCTTGGGCGACAGTGATCCTGGCCCCTCCTGGGGGCTTTCCCTTTCTCAATGGATGAAAACCTCCTCACCAGCTCCACGGGTGCTACAACAAGAGTGTGGATTGGAGGAGCAAGAAGATGGAGGATGGGCTAGGGGGCTCTGCTCCCCTCGCCCTCTTATAGGCGAGCATAGGCCAACAGTCGTCCCTTCGAATTCAGGCAAAGATAGCCCTGCGGGCGTGCACAAGTCAGTTGTCAGCCTGGGTACTTACCGAGGTGATGTGGGTAAGAGGAGGCGTCTGCGTGCGCCATGCGTCAGCTTTGGCCCGCGGCCGGTTGGGGCCCGCGATGCTTGTTCCTCACCCCTTGTCTTCGCCTCGAAGATAGCTCAAGTGTGCCTTCGGCCCGGGGGCTACTATCGGCGTTCTGGGATCGGGGGTACCCAGATCTGTCTGCGTGTGGCCTATGGTGTGGGTCCTTTGACGGCCTGGTATGGCCCAGCTACAAGACCCCCCAGTACAAGACCCTCATGAGGCGGACAACACCAAGACCTCCCTAGGGGGTGCTCTCCGAGCCTGCCTCCTAAGGTTGCGATAACGTGAGCCATGATGACCAAGGACAGGCGGGCACCAGCGGGCGCAGAGGAGACAATTTCTCTCTGGTGCTAAGGATACAAGGACAAACATGGGTTCCCATGGAATCCCCCAAAGGTTTTCGTTCAGGTCCGACAAGACCAAGACCACGAGCTCGGCAGGATGGGTGTCATCGCCGAGCCCACTGTTTTGTCATGGCTAGAAGCTTTGGAGGAGAAGACCACCTTTCATCAAGATAAGATGTACTACATGTCCCCTTTCAAATGGTCATGGTGGGATCCCTTCCCGCCTAATTTATGAGGGAAGAGGACCAATGCCACTGTAAAGAGAGACCAGCCTCCACCGTAGGAGGGGATCGGATCAATTCCACCCTCACTTCATGAGCCCTCACAAGGATGCTCATCCACTATAGTAGTTCATCTTCAGCCTCCTCGTGAGGCCAATCCACCACAAAGCAGGAGTATTGTTTTACACCGCAAGGTGGCCCGAACATGGGTAAACTATTGTGTTCATCTTCTTTCTTGCTTGCGCCTACTCAACGAGTCTAGGCCATAAGGTGGTCAGCTTGAGATTAGCGTAGGAGGGGATCTTCACACATGCCTCAGAGTTCGAACCTTCTTGGGTCTGCGGAGCCCTGAATCCGATGATACATCGATTTTGCATCATGCATTTATATCGATATTTATTGCATTATGGGCTGTTATTACACATTATGTCACAATACTTATGCCTATTCTCTCTTATTTTACAAGGTTTACATGAAGAGGGAGAGTGCCGGCAGCTGGAATTCTGGGCTGGATAAGGAGCAAACATTAGAGACCTATTCTGCAGAACTCCAAAAGTCCTGAAACATCACGGGAGCACGTTTCAGAATATATGGAAAATATTGGGTGAAGGAAGTACCAGAGGGGGGCCACCCACCATCCACCACGGTGGGGGCGCGCCCCCTGCCTCGTGGGCCCTCTGGCAGCCCTCTGATTCCCATCTACTGTATGAGGTTTTTCGTCCAGGAAAAAAATCATAAGCAAGCTCATGGGACGAAACTCCGCCGCCACGAGGCGGAACCTTGGTGGAACCAATCTAGGGCTCCGACGGAGCTGTTTTGGCAGGGAAACTTCCCTCCGGGAAGGGGAAATCATCACCATCGTCATCACCATCGATCCTCTCATCGAGAGGGGGTCAATCTCCATCACCATCTTCACCAGCACCATCTCATCTCAAACCCTAGTTCATCTCTTGTATCCAGTCTTTGTCCCAAAGCCTCAGATTGGTACCTGTGGGTTGCTAGTAGTGTTGATTACTCCTTGTAGTTGACGCTAGTTGGTTTATTCGGTGGAAGATCATATGTTTAGATCCGTTATACATATTAATACCCCTCTGATTATGAACATGAATATGATTTGTGAGTAGTTAAGTTTGTTCCTGAGGACATGGGAGAAGTCTTGCTATAAGTAGTCATGTGAATTTGGTATTCATTCAATATTTTTATGAGATGTATGTTGTCTTTCCTCTAGTGGTGTCATGTGAACGTCGACTACATGACACTTCACCATTGTTTGGGCCTAGAGGAAGGCATTGGGAAGTAATAAGTAGATGATGGGTTGCTAGAGTGAAAGAAGCTTAAACCCTAGTTTATGAGTTGCTTCCTAAGGGGCTGATATGGATCCAGATGTTTCTGGCTATGGTTAGGTTTACCTTAATACTTCTTTTGTAGTTGCGGATGCTTGCAAGAGGGGTTAATCATAAGTGGGATGCTTGTCCAAGGAAGGGAAGTACCCAAGCACCAGTCCACCCACATATCAAATCATCAAAGTACCGAACGTGAATCATTTGAACGTGATGAAAACTAGCTTGACGATAATTCCCATGTGTCCTTTCTATAAGATTTTTTCCAGTCTTGTCCTCTGCTACAAAAAGGATTGGGCCATCTTGCTGCACCTTATTTACTTTTAGTACTTGTTATCCGTTACAAATTACCTTATCACAAAACTATCTGTTATCGATAATTTCAGTGCTTGCAGAGAATACCTTACTTAAAACTGCTTATCATTTCCTTCTACTCCTTGTTGGGTTCGACACTCTTACTTATCGAAAGGACTATGATAGATCCCCTATACTTGTGGGTCATCATCTGACACAATTGATTTATACGGTTCCCTATTAAACATGAATGCGGCTATCGGTAAGAGACACCATAGAACGCACCATATCTAATAAAGTATGGTTACGACTTTCGGACACACCATTACGCTGTGGTGTTCCAGGTGGTCTGAGTTGTGAAACAATTCCACATTGCTTTAAATGAAGGCCAAACTCGTAACTCAAATATTTTCCTCCGCGATTAGATCGTAGAAACTTTATTTTCTTGTTACGATGATTCTCCACTTCACTCTAAAATTCTTTAAACTTTTCAAATATTTCAGACGTGTGTTTCATCAAGTAGATATACCCATACCTACTCAAATCATCTGTGAAGGCTAGAAAATAACGATACCCGCCGCATGCCTCAATACTCATTGGACATCATACATCGGTATGTATTATTTTCAATAAGTCATTAGCTCGCTCCATTTTTCCGGAGAACGGAGTTTTAGTTATCTTACCATGAAGCATGGTTCGCAAGTATCAAATGATTCATAATCAAGTGATTCCAAAAGTCCATCCGCATGGAGTTTCTTCATATGCTTTTTACCAATTTGACCTAAACGGTAGTGCCACAAGTTTGTTGCACTATCATTATCAAATTTGCATCTTTTTGCATGAATATTATGAATATGTGTATCACTACGATCGAGATTCAACAAGAATAGAACATTCATCAAAGGTGCATGACCATAGAAGATATTACTCATATAAATAGAACAACCATTATTCTCTGACTTAAATGAATAATCGTCTCGCAATAAACAATATCCAGGTATAATGTTCATGCTTAACGTTGGCACTAAATAACAATTACTAAGGTCTAAAACTAATCTCAAAGGTAGATGTAGAGGTAGCGTGCCGACAGCGATCACATCGACCTTGGAACCATTCCCGACATGCATCGTCATCTCGTCCTTAGGCAATCTTCGTTTATTCCATAGCTCCTATTTCGAGTTACAAATAAGAGCAACCAAACCGGTATAAAATACCCAGGTGCTACTACGAGCATTATTAAGGAACACCTCAATGACATGTATATCAAATATACCTTTGTTCACTTTGCCATCCTTCTTATCCGCCAAGTATTTGGGGCGGTTCCGCTTCCAGTGACAATTCCCTTTGCAGTAGAAGCACTCAGTTTCAGGCTTGGGTCCAGCTTTGGGCTTTCTTCATGGGAGTGGCAACTTGCTTGACATTCTTCTTGAAGTTCCCTTTATTTCCCTTGTCTTTTTTCTTGAAACTAGTGGTCTTATTAACCATCAACACTTGATGCTCTTTCTTGATTTAAGTATCGCGAAGAACTCGGAAATTGTTTTAGTTATTCCTTGCATATTATAGTTCACCATGAAGCTCTAGTAGCTTGGTGATAGTGACTGGAGATCTCTGTCAATCACTATTTTATCTGGAAGATTAACTCCCACTTGATTCAAGCGATTGTAGTACCCAGACATTCTGAGCACATGCTCACTGGCTGAGCTATTCTCCTCCATCTTGTAGGCAAAGTACTTGTCTGAGGTCTTATACCTCTCAACACGGGCATGAGCCTGAAATACCAATTTCAGCTCTAGGAACATCTCATATGTCACATGGCATTCAAAACGTCTTTGGATCCCCAATTCTAAGACGTAAACCATGGAGCACTAAATTATCTAGTAGTCATAAGTCCAGCTTGTCAATCATTCATAACATCTGCATCAGCTCCTGCAACAGGTCTGTCATGTAGCGGTGCATCAAGGACATAATTCTTGTGTGCAGCAATGATGATATTCCTCGGATCATGGACCCAGTCCACATTATTTCTACCAACATCTTTCAACTTAATTTTCTCTAGGAACGCATTAAAATTCAGGGGAACGGTAGAACGGGCCACTGATCTACAACATAGATATGCAAAAACCATTAAGACTAAGTTCATGATAAATTAAGTTCAGTTAGTCAAATTACTAATGAACTCCCACTTAAATTAACATCCCTCAAGTTATCTAAGTGATACATGATCCAAATCAACTAACCCATGTCTGATCATCACGTGAGATGGGGTACTCATCAATGGTGAACATCTCTATGTTGATCATATCTACTATATGACTCATGTTCCACCCTTCGGTCTCCAGTGTTCCGAGACCATGTCTGTACATGGTAGGATCATCAAGTTTAACCCAAGTATTATGCATGTGCAAAACTGTCTTACACCCATTGTATGTGAACGTAGAGTCTATCACACCCGATCATCACGAGGTGCTTCGAAGCGACGAACTTTGGCAACTGTGCATACTCAAGGAGAACACTTTTATCTTGAAATTTAGTGAAGGGATCACCTTATAATGCTACCGCCATTCTAAGCAAAATAAGATGCAGAAAGGATAAACATCACATGCAATTAAAAATATGTGACATGATATGACCATCATCATCTTGTGCTTTTGATCTCCATCTCCAAAGCATCATCATGGTCTCGATCATCACCGGCTCGACACCTTGATCTCCATTGTTGCGTCGGGGTCATCTCGCCAACTATTGCTTCTACAACTATTGCTAATGCATAGCGATAAAGTAAACCAATTACATGGCACTTGCATTTCATACAATAATTAAGAGACAACCTTAAGGCACCTGCCGGTTGTCAATATTACAAAACATGATCATCTCATAAAACAATGTATATCACAACATATATTGACCATATCACATCACAACATGCCCTGCAAAAACAAGTTAGACATCCTCTACTTCATTGTTGCATGTTTTACGTGGCTGCTATGGGCTTCTAGCAAAAACCGTTCTTCACTATGCAAAACCACAATGGTGATTATCAAGTTTGTTGTTTTAACCATCTTCAAGTACCGGTCATAGTCAAATTCGATTCAACTAAAGTAGGAGAAACAGACACCCACCAGCCACCTTTATGCAAAACAAGTTGCATGCCAGTCGATGGAACCGGTCTCATATGCGTGGACATGTAAGGTTGGTCCGGGCCGCTTCATCCCACGAGACCGCCGAATCAAAATAAGACATTGGTGGTAAGCAGTATGACCATCACCGCCCACAACTCCTTTGTGTTCCACTCGTGCAGGTCATCGATGCATAGACCTGGCTCGGATGCCACTATTGGGGATCGTTGCATGGAAAACAAAATATTTTCTATGCACACGCAAGATCTATCCATGTAGATGCATAGCTATATGAGGGGAGGGTATGTTTACGTACCCTCACATACCGTTTAGGAAAAGCATTATCAACGCGGTTGATGTAGTCGTACACCTCCACGATCCAACCGATCAAGTACCAAACACACGGCACCTCCGTGTTAAGCACACGTTCTGTTTGATGACATCCTCTCCTTCTTGATCCAGCAGGACGGGCGAAGCAGTAGATGATTTCCGACAGCACGACAGTGTGGTGACGATGGTGATGCAAACTATCTTCGCAGGTCTTCGCCTAGCACTACGAAAATATGACTGAGGATGAACTAGAGGGAGAGGGGCACCGTACACGGCTTGGGAATCATGGTATGTGTTGTCCCTCTCCCTCCTCTCATATATATATAGGTGGAGGCACTACTGCAGGATGCTACTAACATTACACTATGACTAGAGACCCTTTGACCAAACTGTGTGTGATGCATTAATCGCAAACGGGGATGTAAAAAAACCGTCAAAAAGGTGGAAAACGTTTGCAATGGCGGAGCCATCAAACATGGTTCATATTTTAGTTGCATGTGTGTCATGGGAAACCATGGCCACCTATGGGATCAAAGGGCCCCTTGCTGGTTTGGCAGGGGATGTCGCGTTGCACAAAGAGCAGACGAGGGTGGGGTAGCGCAGTAGCGATCACACATGCAATTTTACCCAGGTTCCGGTTACCGTGAGGCGTAAAAGTCTACTCCCTCTTTGGTGGATTGATGATGGAAAAACTGGTGGTGAGGCGTAGTACACTGCCTGGCAGGGGTTGCTTCAGGGCGACAGTGGCTACGCGCGTATGGGTGTGTCTTATCCAACTTTCCAACCATTTCTACGGTTCTCGTGGGCCTCCTTTTATAGATTAAGGAGTTACCACAATGGCAAAGTAGTCATTATGCACTGATAAGATAGCAAAAATTGCTATCGTACCTAACTCTGTAGGCTGATGGGGTGCATTAAATGCACCGCTTAACGTCACATCACAGGTTGTCCGGCAAGCCTTGCTGGGCTATCTCGCCAGCTCCACACCTGCTTGCTTGACATGTCGTAGGACAGGTGTCATCCCTAGGCATTTCTTGTAGTAATAGGTCGCCATTTGCCAAATGGCCCCCACTTAGTCACTTTTCGCCTTGACACCGCACTGACTAATGACGTGGGTCATGGCGGAGTGGTTGGGTGAGGTGGTTTTGCCTCCATGAGCCCCGGCAGGCCCTGCCGGGGCGTCTTGGGCGCCTTCTTCTTAGGATGGCCCCGCCACTGTCTAGCTCGTCTGCCCGACAAGGGATGCCCTTCTCCTGATGGTATCTTGTTTCTCTGGCTCGACTTTGGTCTTTTTGATCTGCATGTTGGTCCTTCGATGATCTTGGTCTCTCGTACTCTGACTTCGATTGGTGGTTCAATCCTGTTCCCATGCCTATGCATAGTCTGGGCAACAGACCCAGGGTTTTTTGCACCGATAGATGCCCCCGGGCCTGCCCTAATGGCGCTACCGAGCATCATCGGGGTGGCCCTATTAAGTGCACAGGCAGGGGTGCTGATGAGGTTGGCCTCTTGGTGTTTTTTTTGCTTCTTCGTTGATCTTGAGCTTGGGTCAGTTTCGGATTTCCCCGCACATCATGTAAAGCCAATGGTGGTGGGACCGCTCTTGTAATGGCCCGTGAATGACTTTAACGCACGTCATAGAAACTGCCAATTCACTCTTCCCACCATGCTCTTATCCTCAGCCACGTATGTTGCATGCATCGCGCATGGTAGGTAACGGAGGCGCATGGCGCGGGAGAGCATCAAGGGCCAGGGCCTGGCCTTCTTGAATTGGTGGAGGAGGACGGTGGCCTCCCGTTGAGGGAGTGGCTCCCCTTCCTCGCCTGCCTATAAAAGGAGGGGTGAAGGGAGGTCGGAGCCATCCATCCTTGTGCTCTCCCTCCTCTACTTTCTGCTTCTCGTGGGTTAGGTTGAAGAAAAGAGCCTGGGACCAGCCTTCGGGATCTTGGTTGAGGCTGGTATTGCCAGATGTTGGTGCTAGTGTCCGTGGGCTGAACCAGGTCCCTGCTGTGGTGAATCTCTTGGTGAGGGAGTCCTCGATTAGGGGGTCTCCGGACAGCCAGACTATATCCTTTAGCCGGACTGTTGGACTATGAAGATACAGGATTGAAGACGTCGTCCCGTGTCCGGATGCGACTCTAGTTGGCGTGGAAGGCAAGCTAGGAAATATGGATATGTATATCTCCTCCCTTGTAACCGACCTTGTGTAACCCTAGCCCCCTCCGGTGCCTATATAAACCGGAGGGTTTAGTCCGTAGGACAACATACAATCATACCATAGGCCACCTTCTAGGGTTTAGCCTCTACGATCTCGTCGTAGATTAACTCTTGTAATACTCATATCATCAAGAACAATCAAGTATGACGTAGGGTATTACCTCCATCAAGAGGGTCCGAACCTGGGTAACATCGTGTCCCCTGCCTCCTGTTACCATCTGCCTTAGACGCACAGTTCGGGACCCCCTACCCGAGATCCGCTGGTTTTGACACTGATATTGGTGCTTTCATTGAGAGTTCCACTGTGTCATCATCGTAAAAAACAATCACTTTTGGGGGAGCCCTGGTTGTAGGCCAAACTCTCCGACTAGGCGGCTTCGTCATGACCGCCTGCTCGACCGCTGCGCCAATGATGACTTCTCGGGTCATCGAAAACAACCTCCACATCGGCTCAAAATTCGCCGAGCAGATGGATCCAATGGAGCTCTCCTCTCTGAACGAGCTCTTGGATCGCATCGCCGCTCTGGGAGACGCTATGGACTACGATCGGATCGGGCTTAAACCCGACCAAAGGGAGATTAACTCTTCGCCGGTCACCCATCAAATAGCGGTGGTGGAGGAACAATGCAGTGTTTCTCCCTCTATCCTGAGGACGAACTATGTCCAGATTCCCGAGCTCTCCGAGCCGGATACTCGCTCACGGGAGGACACCTCCCTAACCCTGAACCTGGAATCAGGTCGCATATCGAACCCGCGGAGCAACATCCCCGAGTCCGAACTTCCAAGATCGGAAACTCCCCCGCCCCGGGATCTCAGATTGGGTCAAGGTCTGGACTTAAATCCACCAACCCACCCAGACACAAACGATCTTTCCCACATTAGGCAAGTGCCCCAACAAATAGTACATCACTATTGGGCCAGATTCCTCCTTGTAATGAACAAGGTCAAGGACTGCCGTGAGGAAGACGCAATTTCGTTCTTTTGTAACAATTGCACGGACAAGGGGATCCTCAACGCCATAAGTCGCCGCGACATTACACACTTCGCCGACTTGGCGGCCATAGTACGGAAATATTGTGCGATGGAAAGCGCCTGGAAAACCCAAACACAATTCTGGGATAATCCAGCCCTGTCAAAACCCCCAGTCCGAACTAAAAGGGTGCACTCTCATAAGTCGCACGACTCAATTATAAAGAAACAAAAGGCCACTACAGGGCATGGAACCGTATTGGAGGGATGGCTTAACGGGCCCTGCAAAATTCATAGTACAGCAGATGCCATACCAACACATAGCCTTCGAGCATGTTGGGTACTCCGGTAGGTGGCCAAAAGCGGTGAGGATCTCCTCATCCAAAACACCCTAGAACACCTCCCCGGGGATCACAATACAGTACTGACAGTCTTCGAGACCTTCGCCTCAAATAATAGGCGTAAGCGAGTACTCCGCAGCCTTGACAACGTCTGCCACGTAGCAGCAACAAATCCATGGAGCGACACGGCTATAACCTTCAATGCCAGTGATGAACCTCAATTCCGAACAACCCGAGCACCGGCTGCTTTGGTCCTTAGTCCAATTGTGGACGGCTTTCGGCTCACTAAAGTGCTCATGGACAGTGGCAGCGGATTAAACCTCATTTATGAGGAGACCCTTCAAAAAATGGGAATAGACAGCAACCATATAGAGCAAAGCAGCACGACCTTCCGAGGAATTATCCCTAGTCGGGAGGCACATTGCGCTGGGAAAATCACACTAGATGTGGTATTCGTCACTCAGGAGAATTATAGGTCCGAAGAAATCACATTCCAAGTGGCCCCGTTCAGTAGCGGATACGGCGCCCTTCAAGGGCGGGAGGCATTCATGATTTTCCGAGCCATACCCCATTACGGGTACATGAAGCTCAAAATGCCTGGACCCAATGGAATCATCACTCTAGCTAGTGATCCCGACATAGCACTCCGTGCCGAGAACAAAACAGTCGCACTGGCCCTCGAGGCATTATCCGAAGCCCTTGTGGCGGAGGAGTTAACCGCGCTGCGCTCCACAATGGACAGGGACAACGTGATACTAGACAAAAGATCCAAGTCCACCTCCTTTAAACCAGCGGATGAAATAGTCAAAATCCAAGTCCATCCAACGGATCACACAAAAACATCATCCACCGGGGCACAGTTAAACCCCGCTGTAGACGCCGCACTACGGGAGTTTCTGTGCGAGAATTGGGACATATTCACCTGGCATCCTTCAGACATGTCAGGAATCCCACGCAGATTGGCCGAGCATAGCGTTAATGTTCTAAAACGATTCAAGCCGGTCAAGCAGACTCTTCGGCTTTTCTCTGAACCTAAGTGACAAGCCATGGGAGAGGAGCTAGCCAAGCTACTGGAGGCCGGATTCATTAGAGAAATAAAACATCCGGACTGGCTAGCAAACCTGGTGATGGTACCAAAGAAGGACAAATCCTGGCGCCTATGCGTGGACTTCAAAGACCTTAATAAGGCTTGCCCAAAGGATCCCTTCCCCTCCCTCACATCGATCAAATCATCGGCGCTACTGCATGACACAAATCATTGTGCTTCCTCAACGCATACTCCAGTTACCACCAGATTAAGATGGCGTAGTCCGATCAAGCAGCAACGGCATTTATCACTCCATACGACCCCTTCTGTTTTAACACAATGCCCTTCGGGCTCAAAAACGCCGGCACAACATATCAGCGCATGATTCAGGCATGTCCAGAAAAGCAGATCGGCAAGACAGTGGAGGCATACGTAGATGATGTGGTCATTAAAACCAGACATGTTGACTCCTCAATAGACGACTTGAGGCTCACGTTCGCCAATCTCCGAACATACGACATTAAGCTCAATCCGTAAAATGCGTTTTCGGCGTACCCGCCGGAAAGCTCCTGGGCTTCATCGTCTCCAGTAGAGGAATTGAAGCAAATCCGGCTAAAATCCGAGCCCTGTCACAGTTGGCTATCCCAACCGACCTCAAGCAAATATAGAAGTTAACTGGATGTGTGGCGGCCTTAAGCCGCTTTATATCCCGATTAGGAGAAAAGGCACTCCCCCTTTATCGCCTTCTTCGGCGCACCGAACACTTCGAGTGGACGGACGCAGCCACGGCTGGACTAGAAGACATAAAAGCCATCCTGGCCACTAACCCAATCTTGGCCGTGCCAAATGTCAGCGAACCAATGCTATTATATATAGCGGCAATGCACCAAGTTGTAAGTGCAGTGCTCGTCATCGAACGAGAGACAGATGGACATAAATTCCCGCTTCAAAAGCCGGTATACTATGTATCTACCGTCCTCACTCCATGCAAATCACGGTACCCACATTACCAAAAGATAGCATACACGGTATTCATGTCATCCCGGAAATTACGACACTACTTTCAAGAGTGTTCAATCACGATGGCCTCTGAAGTACCACTCAACGACATAATAAACAACCGTGATGCGACAGGCTGGATTGCCAAATGGGCCATCAAGCTCCTCTCGTTCGACATAACATACAAACCACGACGAGCCATCAAATCGCAAGTGTTGCCTGATTTCATCGCCGAATGGACAGAAGCCAAACTCCCTAAAGAGTACGGCGCGTACTCCAATTGTATAATGCACTTCGACGGCTCTAAAATGCTGGCTGGTCTGGGGCTGGCATCGTCCTGACGTCCACCACCGGATATACAGTTCGATATGTACTCCGAATACTATACACAGACTCCAATAACGCAGCCGAATACGAGGCCCTATTGCACGGTCTCCGGATGGCAGTTTCGATGGGCGTTCAATGCCTGGAGGTGCGTGGGGATTCAAACCTAGCAATATCCCAAATGAATGGAGACTTCAATGCCAAGGATCCGAAAATGGCGGCATATCGCAACGCCGTTCTCAAAATGTCAGCTCGCTTCGAGGGGCTTGAATTCCACCATGTGGTCCGGGAAAATAATCAGGCGGCGGATATCCTCGCCCGTCTGGGTGCTCAGCGCGACCCTGTTCCCACCTAACATCTTCCTGGAAAAACTGTTTAAGCCATTCGTGGTATGGGAAGGGGACACCGGCAATAAGAGCCCAGACCCGGTCACAACACCGGATACCGAACACTCTGATACAATGGGAGGCTCTGCCATTGAAATAACACCTTCATCCCATGTAATAATGGCTATCATCGCCCCCTGGACAGACCCATTCCTGGCCTACCTAACTAGGCAGGAACTACCCAAAGACCAAAATGAGGCACGCTGCATAGTGCGGCGATCTAAATCCTACAAGGTCCACGCGGGAGAGCTTTATAAGAAAAGCACTATCGGAGTCCTTCAAAGGTGCATCTCCGAACAGGAAGGGTGGAATCTTTTGGCAGAAATCCATGCCGGACTCGGCGGCCACCACGCCGCAGCCCGGGCCCTTGTAAGCAAGGCCTTCCGTACAGGTTTTTACTGGCCGACTACCCGGGCAGATGCGCAACATCTGGTCCAACATTGCGTCGGTTGCCAGCTTTTTGCAAACCAAAGCCATATGCCGCCCACCTCCCTCCAAACAATCCCCATCACTTGGCCCTTCATGGTCTAGGGGCTTGATATGGTCGGACCCCTTAAAGGGGGAACCCGTAAGAAAAAAATACTTATTGGTCATGGTGGATAAATTCACCAAATGGATAGAAGCCAAACCTGTCAAAATGGCTGAATCCGGACCGGTGATAGACTTCATATCTGGGGTTGTACACCGTTATGGCGTCCCCCACAATATCATCACTGACAACGACACGAAATTTACAGCCAACAAGGTGAAACTCTGGTGCAGCAATATGGGCATCAAGCTCGACTACGCTTCTGTCTATCACCCGCAAACTAACAGTGAAGTTGAGCGAGCAAATGGTCTTATCATGAGCAGCATTAAAGCCAGACTAGTGCGGTCCTTAACGGAATCAAACACGCATTGGGTAGAGGAGCTCGACTCCGTACTATGGGGGTTGGGGACCACGCCGAATCGCACAACCGGATACACACCGTTCTTTATGGTGTACGGCGCAGAGGCGGTTCTGCCTTGCGACATAATTCATGACTCACCTCGAGTGCGCATGTATGAAGAAAAACAGGCCAAGCTCGATCGGCAGGACAGTTTGGACGCCCTAGAGGAGGAGCGCGACGTGGCAAAGGTTCGTTCAACATTTTATCAGCAACAGGCTCGAAGGTATCATAGAAAAGTGACCCCTTCTGTGTGTGGGGCACAAGGCAGAATAGCCTTTTCCACTGCTCGAAATGAGCATCGCAGCCCGAAAACAACTCGCAAATGGCAACATAGCCAGCGGTGTGTAATATGGAAGCAGGGGTGAAATTATGCAACTGGAGGCCGTAAAACTCCAGGAGTCTGCGGAGGAACGGATGAACTGGAAATCCAAGTCCCCTTAGTATGTAAGGGATAAGGCATACCCGCTCCCCCATGGAGGGATTGGGGAAGCTCTCTGCTTGCTCCCCGCCATTATAAGTGGCGAGCCCGGCTCAGACGGGGACCATATAAATCGGAGGGAGAAATCCCAGGGTCTGCAACTATACTAATCGGCCGTGCGGGACGGAACACTTCTCCCAATCACCGGGCTTTGGGCTACGGGAGGGAGAGGAGGAGCTGCGGTGGCTGGCCATGATGGAATGGATTTTTTCGAGCGCGCTTCCGTGGATTCTCGCTGTGGGAAGATGGTGTGGATTGGATCTAAGAATCCCCATCCCTTTAATAGACGATTTATTTACTTGGCTAGGTGGGTGAATGTAAAAACACCCTGGCTCCTCGCATTCACTCAACATGTGGAAGATAGCCATTATTGGGCGCAGAAACCAAGAAGTCCAACATTTATGGGAGCCGGACACTACTTAACAAATATTCAAGATTTGGAGAAGAACCCGCCTTGCAATGCTGAAACAATACTGCACGCTGGACTCAATGTCATTGAAGCCTGGTTCGGGGGCTACTGAGGGAGTCCTGGATTAGGGGGTCTCCGGACAATCGGACTATATCCTTTGGCCGGACTGTTGGACTATGAAGATACAAGATTGAAGACTTCGTCCCGTGTCCGGATGGGACTCTACTTGGCGTGGAAGGCAAGCTAGGCAATACAGATATGTATATCTCCTCCCTTGTAACTGACCTTGTGTAACCCTAGCCCCCTCCAGTGTCTATATAAACCAGAGGGTTTAGTCCGTAGGAAAACATACAATCATATCATTGGCTAGCTTATAGGGTTTAGCCTCTAGGAATTCATGGTAGATCAACTCTTGTAATACTCATATCATCAAGAACAATCAAGCAGGACGTAGGGTATTACCTCCATCAAGAGGGCCCAAACCTGGGAAAACATCGTGTCCCCTGCCTCCTGTTACCATCCGCCTTAGATGCACAGTTCGGGAACCCCTACCCGAGATCCGCCGGTTTTGACACCGACACTTGGCGTCTTCGGGGCTCGCCCGGGAGGCAGGACTGGAGATCATTGGTAATCGCAGCACTGCCCCTCCCGGAGGTCTTGGGGCTAATGTCAATGAGAGGTACGCCCTCCTGCCCGCCAAGGTGGGGAGCAGAGTGCCTTGAGCCCCCTCGTCGTCTTGGTCGCTCGCCGTCTCTCCAGGGAAGGTGCTAGGTTGGAGTCTTAGTGCTTCTTGGGAGCAACAGTGATGAGGAGAAAACGAGGGAAGACGGAGAAGGCGGGTGGCAGGGGGTCAGGTCGGAGTACAATGGCGTGGATGCCCTCGCCTCCGACTAGCGACCTGTTGCCTCGTCTTTCCACCTTTCCCTTCCCTCCCCGGCACCATCATCACCAGCCTCCTAGGGTGATGGCCGGGGAGGGATGTTCCCTGGGTGCCTTTGCCTCCCCTCCAGCAGTCTTCCAGCTGAGCTTTGGTGGATGACCCAATCGGGGCTCAAGCTGGGGCTTCGTGCTGGTCCTGAAGGTGGCGACCAGGGGAATGTCACTATGCTCCTGCACTCCTCCCTCGCAGCCTTGCCACTCCCGGTCTTGTCAGGCCGCTCCGGGTGGATCGCGATGGGACCGGGATGGGCTCCTGCTTTGGTGCCCTTTTCTTGTCTTTTCCTCCTTCCACCGTAGTGCGTGCTGGAGGGAAAACGAAAAGAGGGGATTATGGGGCACTTATCTTTTTTCAATCTTAAATCTGTAGGGACTTGCCAAATTTTAATTCAAATAATGGCTCTCGAGTCCATATTTGTGTTCTGTAATGCTTGTACTTGTATTACCAGCGTATTAATGAAAAAGATGGGATGCCTTCTATATAAAGGTGGGAACCCGTGCATGTATATGTCCATGCAATGGTGGGATGGCCCCTTAGTGTAAATAATAGAGTTTCCCCGGTAGGCTATCTTGCCGACACCCTTTTGCTTGTCGGAGAACTATGTCTATAGGGCGAAAACAAAGGGACCAACCCCCCGCCAACTTCCTTTTACCAAAGGCCACTGCGACCATTCTGTCCGAAGCAACATTCGGTCAAGGATAGGAGCACCTAAGTTTCAATAGAGTAGTGAGGTTTTCTCATGCACAAGTTATAGTTTACAAAACACTAATGGAGGAGAGGTAGAACCTATCTTTTTGGCTTGCCAGGGATTGCAGTGCCGGGCAATCTTCTCAACTCCTTATTGAAGCCAAGTTCACGGCAGGAACCTGCAACTTTATGCAGATTAGAATGATGCAAGATGTGATCCTATCTATATGCATATGCAAATGCTCATGACATCCTTATGAAGTGCTCTTGGAATGCTCATGCATGCATGCAACTTTGTCGAGGGCCACCCAGTGCTTCGTTTATTTTCTCTAGCACAGGTTCATCGCCCTGGCTTTGTACAAGGGGTTACATGCAGCTGAGGAAGGCCTGTACAAAATGGTGGCTGCCAGGCAGGGCCCGATAGCTGCACCTTACAGGTAGAACTTGCGGAGATTCTAAATATTGTATGAGTTTTGCAATTGAATTCCAACTCCGATGTCCAGACGGACTGCGCCAGGTCTAGTGACTCGTACTACCCAGTAAGGGCCTTCGCACTTTGGCGTCAACTTGTTTGTACCTTGGCGTACTAAACGCGCCTAAGGACAAGGCCGCCTTCCTCTAAACACCGGGCATGAACTGTGTGGCTATGATAGCGATGCAGGGCTTGCCGACAGCATGCAACACGTGTAGTAGCCCGGAGACGGTTCTCCTCGAGTAGCACAACATCGTCACGCCAGTACTGATCTTGTGCTACTTCATCATAGGAAAGCACTCAAGGCGACCTGTAAATGAGTTCCGTGGGATAACTGCTTCTGCCACGTAGACCAGGGAGAAGGGAGTCTGCCCCGTAGCTCGATTTGGTTTCGTTTTGAGGGACCAGAGAACTACCGGTAGCTCATCGATCCACCGCCTGCCATGCTTGTGCAGCGTATCAAAGGTTCTTGTCTTGAGTCCTCGCAACACTTCAGCGTTCGCCCTCTCAGCTTGTCCATTGCTTTTGGGATGTGCAACAGAGGCAAATGAGATCTTGCATCCGAGGGCATGAACATATTGCATGAAGGCGCGGCTCGTGAACTGGGTCCCATTATCGGTAATGATCCTTGCCGGGTCTCCAAAACGGCACACCAATTCTTTCAAGAACTTGATAGCTGACTGAGAAGTCACCTTTCTCATGGCAGTCATTTCCGGCCACTTTGTAAACTTGTCGATAGCAACAAACAAGAATTCAAAGCCCCTGATTGCTCGGGGGAAGGTGCCAAGGATCTTGAGCCCTCCAACCAAAAATGGCCATGATAAAGGGATCGTCTAAAGAGCTTTGGCAGGCAGGTGGATGTTCTTAGAATGGAATTGGCAGGCTTCACATTTGATGACTAGCTCGACCGCACCTTGGAGGGTTGTGGGCCAATAGAATCCTTGCCGGAATGCTTTCCCAACTAATTCCCTTGATCCAATGTGGGAGCCGCACATGCCTTTGTGTATCTCAGCCAGCAGTTCATTTCCTTCTTCTCGGTAGATGCACTTCAATTTCACACTGTTGGGCCTCCTTCTATACAGAGTGTCATCGACAAACTGATACACACTAGCTTTTCGGGCTACACTTTCAGCCTCATCTTGGTCACCGGGAAGCTCTTTGGTTTTGAGGAAGTGGACTATGTGCCCAGGTTGGAGCCTGCGGCTCGGCAACGATGACTAGAGGCACTTCCTCTACTACGGGGGCACATTCCTTGTCCACGGGGACCATGGGCCCGGCTAGAGGGTCCGGTCCGGCAGGTGGCGAGGAGTTGTTTCCGGGAGGGTCTCTTCCAGGAGTGAATGGCTTTACCGGGAGAGGCTTACCAGAATCCAACTTTCTCCTTTTCTGGGCCATTGTTACTGGGGATACGGAGGGCTGAGTAAGATGGAGAACAAAAGTCCCTGGTTCCACAGGAAGCTTCTGCACATCACACTTTCATAGATGATCAGCTATGATGTTTCCCGCACGGGGTACGTGCTCTATTTGTAATACATCAAGCGCTCCTCTAATCTCCTCACTTCCTCAATGTATGCCTCCATCAATGGGCTTTGGTAATCCTTATTAACCTGTCTCACAACAAGTTGTGAATCTCCTCGAATGATCAGCTTCTTAATTCCCAATACTGCAGCAATCTTGAGCCCGGCAAGGAGCCCTTCATACTCCGTTGTATTGTTGGTTGCCTCTTCCCAGGAAAAATGCATCTGGATGACGTACTTCAAGTGCTCCCCAGATGGGGCAACAAGAAGCACGCTAGCCCCTGCACCTTGTAGAGAAAAGGCACCATCAAAATACATAATCCATTCTTGCAGGGATTTCTTGTCAAGGATAACTGTCTCTGGTACCTCCTCATCCGGGGTTGGTGTCCATTCCGCGATAAACTCTTCCAATGCCCTGCTTTGGATAGTTGATGCACTCTCAAACTTCAAACCAAAACTGGATAACTCCAAAGCCCACTCCACTATTCTGTTGGTAGCCTCAAGGTTTCGAAGTATCCTTTGCAACGGGAAATGAGTGACAACCATGATCTCATAGGCTTGGAAGTAGTGGCGCAGTTTCCTTAACGCCATGATAAGACCAAAGATCAAGCGCTCGGTCTAGCCCCATGTAACAAGGAGCTGACGAGGTACACTGGCTGATGCACCACTTTCTTCCTTGCCGTGTCCTTGGGGTTCCTCTCGCTGTCGTGCTCATTACTGTCCTGATCCTTCTCTTGCTCTATCGGTCGTTGCTCACTCTCTGCCTCATCCACTTCCCGCTGCACCACCAAGACTGCACTAACCACTTGGTTGGTTGCCGCTACGTACAGCAGCAACGGCTCTTGTGGTTTAGGAGCAACCAGGGGAGGCACAGAGGACAAGTAGGTCTTCAACTCTTGCAAAGCTGCATCTGCTTCCGGGGTCCATTTCATGGGCCCTGCCTTCCTCAAAATTTTGAAGAACGGCAGGGCGCGCTCGGCAGACTTGGAGATGAATCTGCTTAGCATGGAACACATCCTATCAGATGCCTCACATCCTTAACTATCCTTGGCGCCTGGATCTTCTTGATAGCTTTAATCTTGTCGGGGTTGGTTTCGACCACCCGATGGGACAGAAAGAACCCAAGCAGCTTGCCGGAGGGAACACCAAACACACACTTCTCTGGGTTGAGCTTCAAGTTGATCTTGCGTAGATTAGCAAATGTCTCCTCCAAATCCAGAATAAGGGTGGCTCTATCCTTGGTATTGTTGACACTATCATACATATAAGATTCATTGTTTCTGTGCAGCCGTGGTTCGAAACCAATCTGGATTGCCGTTGCAAAAGTGGACCCAGCACTTTTCAATCTAAATGGCATGCAGACAAAACCGTACATACCACATGGAGTGATGAACGATGTCTTCTCTTTGTCTTCCTTGGACCTGAAGATTTGGTGATACCCAGAATATGCATCCAGAAACAAGAGAAAATCACAGCCTAAAGTGGAATTGACAATCTGATCGATACATGGCAAGGGGAACGGGTCCTTCGGGCAGGCTTTGTTGAGATGTGTGAAATCTATGCAAAGCCTCCACTTCCTGTTAGCCTTCCGAACTACCATTGGATTTGCCAACCACGTGGGGTGTAGCACTCCTCTGACCAAACTAGCTGCTTCAAGTTTCTTGATCTCTTCCGCAATGAACTGCCGCCTCGCTAAGGCCTGCTTCCGGACTTTCGGGTTGAAGGTCGGGCGTGTGGGCAGACATCAAGGTGGTGCTCGATTACCTCCCTGGGAAAACCGGGGATATCCGATGGTTTACAAGTAAACACATTGATATTCGCCCGTGGCAAGGCAACGAGTGAGCTTTCCTATTTGTCATCAAGGGTGGTGCTCATAGTGAAAGTACCATCAACACCAGCCAGCCCTGTCGGGACCTTTTTCACTTGGGGTGCAGCGACCTTGGATCTCTTGTTGTTGGAGCTCTCCAACAAGTCATCAATAGACGCAGTGAACTTTGAAGAGGTACACTTCCCGGATTCCTTACCAACATCCTTGCTACCCTTATTCTTTCTCTATCCTCCTTGGCAAGAACTACTACTATTGCTGCCTCTGCCGTGTCTACATCCTAGTACATCTTGTCCACACAAATGATAGCATCGTTCTTATCTGATGGGTTGGTAATTACTCCCACAGACCCAGGTATTTTCAAGGTGTTAAAGGCATAGTGGGATGCCACCATGAATTTAGCTAGGGCTGGGCGTCCAAGAATCCCATTGTATGGCAGGGGGAGATCAACCACATCAAACACAATCTTCTCAGTCCGGTAATTCAGCTCTCCTCCAAACATCACCAGCAACGTGATCTTTCCCTTAGGATGACTCCTACCGGGATTAACTCCTTAAAACCTGCCGGTGGTCTTCAACTCATCTTCCGCTATGTGAAGTTTGCTGATGACTGTCGGGGAAATTAGATTCAACCCGGCCCCGCTGTCCACCAACATTTCTGTGACCCTGAGGTTGCGAATTGTTGGAGAGACCAACAATGGCAAACATCCTACCGCAGTACTACGGTTAGAATGATCCTCTTGGTCAAAGATGATGGGCGTGCATGACCACTTGAGCGGCTTCTGGGCCTCTGGCGCTGCTTCCACGGCATTGACTTATCATGCCAATCGCTTGAGCTGGTGTTGAGAGGTGTGCAAAGATGCACCCCCATCAATGGATAGGGCGCAGTGGCCTTTTGACACTCCTGCTCACTGGTTTCCTCTTCATCCTCCCATCACTCTCATCATCACAGTTTTCCTTCTCTCGACCTCTTGCGGGTTTTCCTTGGATCCTAAAGGGTTTGCCGGGGCGATTTAATTCACCGCCTTGGCCCTTGCCGCCAGCGGCATTCTGACCCTTTTCCTTGTCGCGCTTCTCATACTCTGCTCTTTGTCTCTTAACAAGCTGCTCAACCTGATAACAGTCTTGAAGGTCGTGGCCTTTGGTCCAATGAATCTTGCAATACGGCCCATCACCTTTCCCAGCCTTCTCAGCAGACACGGCCTACCGGCAACCAGCGCACTCGGCAGCTTTGCAATACCCACAATGCGGCTATATCTCCCATGTGTCAGGGTACAACTTAGAGGCATAGCCGCATGGTAGGCCTGTCGCAAGAGGGGTAATCTTCACACATCCCATGTACTAAATAAGAAAGGGATAAAGAGTTGGCTTACAATCGCCACCTCACACAAAAAACAAGTTATATGGACATCATCCAGAGTACAATCAAGGTCCGACTACGGAACCAAAATAAAAGAAGACAACCCCAAAAGCTAGATCCCCGATCGTCCCAACTGGGCTCCACTACTGATCAATAGGAAACGAAACAACACAACGAACAAGATCTTCCTCGAGCTCCCACTTGAGCTTGGTTGCGTCATCTGCACTGGTTTCATCGGTGCCTGCAACTGTTTGGAAGTATTTGTGAGTCACGAGGACTCAACAATCTCACACCCGCGAGATCAAGACTATTTAAGCTTATGGGTAGGATAGGGTAATGAGGTGGAGCTGCAGCAAGCACTAAGCATATATGGTGGCTAAACATACGCAAATAAGAACGAGAAGAGAAGCAACAAAATGGTCGAGAAGCTAGAAGTGATCAAGAAGTGATCCTGAAACTACTTATGCACAAAAATAACACAAGAACCTTGTTCACTTTCCGGACTCCACCGGAAAGAGACCATCACGGCTACACACACAATTGATGCATTTCAATTAAGTTAAGTGTCAAGTTCTCTACAACCAGACATTAACAAATTCCCATCTGCCACATAACCGCGAGCATGGTTTTAAAAAATTTATACCCTGCAAGGGTGTCCCAACTTAGCCCATCACAAGCTCTCACGGTCAACGAAGGATATTCCTTCACCCGGGAAGACCCGATCAGTATCGGAATCCCGATTACAAGTCATTTCGACAATGGTAAAACAAGACCAGCAAGACCGCCCGATGTGCCGACATCACGATAGGAGATCCGCATATCTCGTTCTTAGGGCAACACCGAATGAACACTGCGTACAGCTAAAACCAGCCCTCAAATTTCCCCGAGGTGGCACTGCAAGTGGATCTGGTGCGGACCAACACTTAGAGAAGTACTGGCCCGGGGGGTTAAAATAAAGATGACCTTCGAGAGCGCGAGTCCCAAGGGAAATGTATAGGTGGTGGTGAGGCAAATGGTAAAACCAAGGTTGGGCCTTGCTGGAGGAGTTTCATTCAAAGCGAACTGTGAAGGGGTTCCCGTAACACCCAACCGTGTAAGGAACGCAAAATCAAGGAACATAACACCGGTATGACAGAAACTAGGGCGGCAAGAGTGGAACAAAACACCAGGCATCAGGCCAAGCCTTCCACCCTTTACCAAGTATATAGGTGCATTAAAGTAAATAATATATAATAATGATATCCCAACAATATCCATGTTCCAACATGGAACAAGCTTCATCTTCACCTGCAACTAGCAACACTATAACAGGGGCCGAGCAAAAGTGGTAACATAGCCAAACAACGGTTTGCTAGGAAAGGTGGGTTAGAGGCTTGACCCGGCAATATGGGAGGCATGACATAACAAGTGGTAGGTAGCGCGACATAGCAATAGAGCGAACAACTAGCAAGCAAAGATAGAAGTGATTTTGAGGGTATGGTCATCTTGCATGAGATCCCACAAGGAAGAAGAACGAGTCCATGAAGAAGGCAAACGAGCGTAGTCGAACGAATCCTCACAACTCCGGAACGGAACCGAAGCTAACGAGAGAAGCAACCCGAAAAGAAGCAAGCAACATAGTAAACAACCATAACAAAACATGGCATGATGAACAATCAAGTATGATGCATGTCCGGTTTAATGAGGCATGGCATAGCAAAGTGCACAAACGAAACCACAAGTTAAGTGGAGCTCAATATGCAACGAGTTGCATATAGACGAAACACCACATTCAATCATTTAATTCAGTCTCGTTTATGTACCCAATAATATTAAATGTTATTAAACATGGAAAGATGTGAAACATAATAAAACTATCTATCTAGCAAGTTTAAATGAGGCCGGAACAACAAGCAACAAGTCCGGAAAAATCCACATGTGCAAAATGTGGATTTGGTACTGTTCTGCCCTAAACCATATTTTAGAGTTGTTAAACATGCAATATGAGTGCACCAAGTTAAACTAGGCATTTTTCTACCCCATTTACATATAAAGTTTATTTAATTCGGAGCTACAGCTAATTAGTTATGAAATAAATCATTTTAACATGGCATTTAAGCAAATTTAAACAAACATCATTTTTAAACATTTTAACCATCCATGAAAGTTGTAAATTATTAATCTACACAAAATTCGAAGCACTTTACATATTTAAAGTTTTTACATATGATGCACGGTTGGTGAGTTATGATATGCATGAAGCTTAGGGTTTTTTCTACAAATCTGAAATTCTACGGATAATGCTAAATTAGCAGTCAGTGGAAAAAACATCAACAAGCCCAAATCTGCTGGCCCAACTGGAGAAAAAAACAATAGGAGGGGCGCTGGAGGGGCAGCTCACCCATGGGCCAATCCCAGCTACAAAGGAGGTCGAGATGGCTCGCTCGCTGGATCAAGTCGAGGCTGACTCGGGCGCGGTCAACACGCGGCTGCACCGAGCGAGTTGCTGCTGCTCGTTACTGAAGAACGAACAACAGAAGCAGCGGCAGGTTCACGACGATGCAGGTGCCGGGGAGGTTCTGGCGATGGAAACCGGCGGGTAGGCGTCGGTGATGACCCACAAGTATAGGGGATCTATCGTAGTCCTTCCGATAAATAAGAGTGTCGAACCCAACAAAGAGCAGAAGGAAATGATAAGCGGTTTTTAGTAAGGTATTCTCTGCAAGCACTGAAATTATATCTAACAGATAGTTTTGTGATAAGATAATTTGTAACGATTAACAAGTAACAAAAGTAAATATAGTGCAGCAAGGTGGCCCAATCCTTTTTGTAGCAAAGGACAAGCCTGGACAAATTCTTATATAGAGAAAAGCGCTCCCGAGGACACATGGGAATTATCGCCAAGCTAGGTTTCATCATGATCATATGATTCGCGTTCGGTACTTTGATAATTTGGTATGTGGGTGGACTGATGCTTGGGTGCTGTCCTTACTTGGACAAGCATCCCACTTATGATTAACCTCTATTACAAGCATCTGCAACTACAACAAAATTATTAAGGTAAACCTAACCATAGCATGAAACATGTGGATCCAAATCAGCCCCTTATGAAGCAACGCATAAACTAGGGTTTAAGCTTCTGTCACTTTAGCAACCCATCATCTACTTATTACTTCCCAGTGCCTTCCTCTAGGCCCAAATAATGGTGAAGTGTCATGTAGTCGACGTTCACATAACACCACTAGAGGAGAGACAACATACATCTCATCAAAATATCATACGAATACCAAATTCACATGACTACTAATAGCAAGACTTCTCCCATGTCCTCAGGAACAAATGTAACTACTCACAAAGCATATTCATGTTCAAAATCAGAGAGTATTAATATGCATATAGGATCTGAACATATGATCTTCCACCAAATAAACCAACTAGCATCAACTACAAGGAGTAATTAACACTACTAGCAACCCACAGGTACCAATCCCAGACTTAGAGACAAGAATTGGATACAAGAGATGAACTAGGGTTTGAGAGGAAATGGTGCTGGTGAAGATGTTGATGGAGATTGACCCCCTCCCGATGAGAGGATCGTTGGTGATGACGATGGTGATGATTTCCCCCTGCCGGAGGGAAGTGTCCCCGGCAAAACTGCTCCGCCAGAGCCCTAGATTGGTTCCGCCAAGGTTCCGCCTCGTGGCGGCGGAGTCTCGTCCCGAAAGCTTGCTTATGATTTTTTCCTCAATGAAAGACTCCATATAGCAGAAGATGGGCATCGGCGGGCCACCAGGGGGCCCACGAGGTAGGGGGGCGCGCCTAGGGGGGTAGGGCGCGCCCCCACCCTCGTGGCTAGGGTGTGGCCCCCCTCTGGAACTTCTTGCGCTCAGTATTTTTTTATATATTCTGAAAATGACTTCCGTGAAGTTTCAGGACTTTAGGAGCTGTGCAGAATAGGTCTCCAATATTTGCTCCTTTTCCAGCCCAGAATCCTAGCTGCCGGCATTCTCCCTCTTTATGTAAACCTTGTAAAATAGGAGAGAATAGGCATAAGTATTGTGACATAATGTGTAATAACATCCCATAATGCAATGAATATCAATATAAAAGTGTGATGCAAAATGGACGTATCAACTCCCCCAAGCTTAGACCTCGCTTCTCCTCAAGCGAAAGCCGAAATCGAAAAATATGAACACATGTTTAGAGATAGAGGTGTCGATAAAAATAAAATACGGACATGAGGGCATCATGATCATTCTTAGAACAGCAACTTATATAATTCTTGTCATATGATCTCTTATGCTAGAGTAACAATTCAATCACAATTTCAAGTATGAATCATAAACTTCATTGAAAACTAACAAACTATAATCTCAGTCATTGGAGCAATTGCAATTTATCATAACATAGGAAAGAGTCAATATAAGAGCTTTTCAGCAAGTCCACATACTCAACTATCATATAGTCTTTCACAATTGCTAACACTCACGCAATACTTATGGGTATGGAGTTTTAATTGGACATAGAGAAAGATAGGGGCTTATAGTTTTGCCTCCCAACGTTTTACCTCAAGGGTAATGTCAACAATAATAGTTCATGAAAACTCACATCAAATTAGCCATATATACCAGGATCTTTCCAACATGTTGTGCTTGCCAAAAGATAAAATGTAAAAAGGAAGGGTGAATATCACCATGACTTTTATGTAAGGTAGGAGATAAAAGTAAAAGATAGGCCCTTTGCAGAGGGAAGCAGAGGTTGTCATGCGCTTTTATGGTTGGATGCACAAAATCTTAATGCAGAAGAACGTCACTTATATTGCCACTTGTGATATGTAACTTTATTATGCAGTCCGTCGCTTTTATTTCTTCCGTATCACACGATCGTATAAAGCTTATTTTCTCCCACACTAATAAGTCATACATATTTAGAGGGAAGTTTTTATTGCTTGCACCAACGACAACTTACTTGAGGGATCTTACACAATCCATAGGTAGGTATGGTGGACTCTCATGGCAAAACTGGTTAAAGGGTGTTTGGAAGCACAAATAGTATCTCTACTTGGTGCAAGGAATTTGGCTAGCATGAGGGGGAAAGGCAAGCTCAATCATGTTGGATGATCCATGACAATATAATTTATCTTAGATGTAAGAAAACATAACCCATTACGTTGTCTTCCTTGTCCAACGTCAACTCTTTAGCATGTCATATTTTAATGAGTGCTCACAATCATAAAAGATGTCCAAGATAGTGTATTTATATGTGAAGACCTCTCTTTCTTTATTACTTCCTATTAATTGCAACGATGACCAAAACTATGTTTGTCAACTCTCAACAACTTTTATTCATCATACTCTTTCTATGTGAGCTCATTACTCTCCATAAGATCCAGATGATCTCTTTGTTTCTTTTTATTTCTTTCTCTTTTCTTTTATTCACTCAAGATTATGGCAAAATAATCAAGCCCTTGACTCAACACTAATCTTTATTATATATAGCTCATGGACTCGATTACATAGAAGGATCGTAAAGCAAAACTCACAACTAGATCATACTAAAACTTTATGCTACTAGATCAAGATATTACCAAAAGGATCAAACTAAGAAAAACGGTAAAGATAGAAGTGATGGTGATACAATACCGTGGCACTCCCCCAAGCTTAGCAGTTACCAAGGGGAGTGCCCATACCCATGTGATTATATCCCTTTTGTTGGTGAAGAAGATGGTGGTGATGATGGATAGTCACACATCGAGCGTAGGAGGTCTTATAACTTGCGAATAATGCCTTTGAGTGCGATGATATGCCCCTTCAACAAAATATTTTCACGTGTGAGATACTTATTTTGTATACGAGCTAACTCAATCATCTTGAAAGCTTCGATCCCAGTTGGGGTAAGAAGATTGTGATCAAGTTGAAGGATGTCTTCTGTTGCCGGAACTTGGTCCTCCGTGGTCTTCTTGATTCCTTTATCCTTGTTGATCTCCATGGGTTCTTCTCTCTTTAGCTCTATCTTCATTAGCCAAGCATCGTTGCCCTCATTGTTCGAGGAGGAGGGGGACGACATGATGCTTGGCTTTGACAACCCTGGCAGAAAACAGCTCGAAACAAGAATAGGAGATTTTTGTGTGATACGGGAGGCAAAACCTTCGGGGGATTATATAATGAATTTTTACCGACCAAAATACGTAACGTGCAAGAAAACGGAGTCCGGAGAGCGCACGTGGTGCCCACGAGGCTGGGGGCGCGTCTAGGGGGGTAGGGCGCGCCCTCCACCCTCGTGGAGCCCTCATGTCCTTCCCGGACTGCTTCTTATTTTTCTATTTTTCTAAATATTTCAAAACGGAGAAAAATTGCCATTAGAACTATTTTGGAGTCGGTTTACTTACTGTATCACCTACCTATTCCTTTTCGGAGTCTGAAACGTTTCAGAAAGTGTCCCTTATGTATTCCTCTGGGGTTACGGTTTCAATAATATTGGTTTCAACATTTATAGGATTACCTGAGATATAATGTTTGATTCTTTGACCGTTCACCACCTTCGGATTTATGCCTTCGAAGTTGTTGATTTTTATGGCACCAGAACGATAGACCTCCTCGATAACGTAAGGACCTTCCCATTTAGAGAGAAGCTTTCCTGCAAAAAATATTAAACATGAGTGTATAGCAATACATAATCACCTACATTAAACTCATGCTTTTCCATAAACCATTTTGTATGGAGACATACCCATAGGATTTTTATATGCATTTCTATAGGCCCAGAATGCATCATCAAGTTTCTTGGACCAATTCTTTCTAGATCTATTAACAGTCTTTTGCAAAATTAATTTGAGTTCACTATTACTCAATTCTACTTGACCACTAGACTGTGGGTGATAAGGAGATGCAATTATATGATTAACATCACACTTAGCAAGCATTTTATGGAAAGCACCATGAATAAAATGTGAACCACCATCATTCATTAAATATATAGGGACTTCAAACCTCGGAAAAATAACTTCTTTAACTATCTTAATAGAGGAGTTATGATCAGCACTACTAGTTGTAATAGCTTCTACCCGCTTAGTAACGTAATCAACAGCAACTAAAATATGTGTATATCCATTAGAGGAAGGAAAAGGCCCCATATAATCAAAGGCCCAAACAACAAATGGTTCAATAACAAGTGAATAATTCATAGGCATTTCTTGACGTCTACTAATATTACCAATTGTTTGACATTCATCACAAGATAAGACAAACTTACGGGCATCCTTGAAGAGAGTAGGCCGATAAAAACCGGATTGCAATACCTTATGTGCAGTTCTATCTCCAGCATGGTGTCCTTCATAAGCCTCGGAGTGACACTTGCGTAGGATATGTTCCTTTTCATGCTCAGGTACACAACGTCTAATAATACCATCTACTCATTCTTTATAAAGATGTGGGTCATCCCAAAAGTAATGTCTCAAATCATAGAAAAACTTTTTCTTTTGCTGGTATGTGAAACTAGGTGGTATAAATTTAGCAACAATGTAATTAGCATAATCAGCATACCATGGAGCAGTATGAGAAGTGTTTATGACATTTAATTGTTCATCAGGAAAGCTATCATCAATAGGTAGTGGGTCATCAAGAACATTTTCTAACCTAGACAAGTTATCTACAACGGGGTTCTCAGCTCCCTTTCTATCAATAATATGCAAATCAAATTCTTGTAGTAAGAGAACCCATCTAATAAGTCTAGGTTTAGCATCCTTCTTTTCCATACGATATTTAATAGCAACATGATCCGTGTGAATAGTTACTTTAGAATCAACAATATAAGGTCTGAACTTATCACAAGCAAATACAACTGCTAAGAATTCTTTTTTAGTAGTAACATAATTTCACTGGGCATTGTCTACAGTTTTACTAGCATATTGAATAACGTTTAATTTCTTATCAACTCTTTGCCCTAGAACAGCACCTACAACATAATCACTGGCATCACAGATAATTTCAGAAGGTAAATTCCAATCAGGTGGCTGAACAATAGGTGCAGAGATCAATGCTTTCTTAAGTATTTCAAATGCTTATACACAATCATCATCAAAGACGAATGGTATATATTTTTGTAATAAATTAGTCAGAGGCCGAGATATTTTTGAGAAGTCCTTAATGAGCCTCCTATAAAAGCTGGCATGACCAAGGAAACTTCTTATACCTTTGATGTCCTTGGGACACGGCACCTTTTCAATAGCATCTACTTTAGCTTTATCAACTTCAAGACAATACCTTCATTAACCATAAAATGGCATTTCTCCCAATTCAAGACAAGGTTAGTTTGCTCACATCTCTGCAAAACTCGATCAAGGTTGCTTAAGCAATCATCAAAAGAGGATCCATAAACGGAGAAATCATCCGTGAATACGTCACATATCTTTTTAAAAAAATCAGAAAATATAGCCATCATGCATCGTTGAAAGGTAGCAGGTGCATTACATAAACCAAAAGGCATACGTCTATAAGCAAAAGTACCGAAAGGGCAAGTAAAAGTGGTCTTAGATTGATCATCAGCTGACACAGGTATTTGGGAGAAACCAGAATAACAATCTAGAAAGAAAAAAATGTGTATGCTTGGATAATCTTTCTAGCATTTGATCAATGAAAGGTAAGGGGTAATGATCTGTTTTAGTAGCCTTATTTAATTCGTGGAAATAAATTACCATCCTATAACCTGTAATAATTCTTTGCGGAATCAATTCATCTTTATCATTAGGAATGACAGTAATACCTCCCTTCTTAGGAACACAATGGACATGACTTACCCACTAACTATCAGCAACGGGATAAATTATACCTGCCTCAAGGAGCTTTAGTATTTCCTTTCTTACCACTTCTTTCATCTTAGGATTCAGTCGTCGTTGGTGATCAATAACTGGTTTGGCATCTTTCTCCAAATTTATTTTGTGTTGACATAGAGTGGGACCAATGCCCTTAAGATCATCAAGAGTATATCCAATAGCAGCATGGTCCTTCTTTAGAGTTTTTAATAATTTTTCTTCCTCCTTCTCAGAAAGGCTAGCACTAATAATAATAGGATATATCTTATTTTCATCAAGATAAGCATATTTAAGAGTATCAGGCAAAGGTTTAAGATCAAACACGGGATCACCCTTGGATGGAGGAGGATCCCCTATGATTTCAATAGGCAAGTTGTGTTTCAGAATAGGTCCCTGTTTAAAGAAAACTTCATCTATTTCCCTTCTTTCATTCATATACATATCATTTCATGGTCTAGCAAATATTGTTCTAAAGGATCACTAGGAGGTACGGCAATAGAAGCAAGACCAATAATTTCATCTTTACTAGGCAATTCTTCTTCACGGTGTTGTCTACGAAATTTAGAAAATTTAAACTCATGAGACATATCACCTAAACCAATAGTAATAACATCCTTTTTGTAGTCTATCCTAGCATTAACAGTTTTTAAGAAGGGTCTGCCAAATATAATGGGGCAAGAGCTATCTTGTGGGGAACCAAGAAAAAGAAAATCTGTAGGATATTTAGTTTTCCCACACAAGACTTCAACATCTCTAACAATCCCAATTGGTGAAATAGTATCTCTATTGGCAAGTTTAATTGTGACATCAATATCTTCTAACTCAGCAGGTGCAATATCATGCATAATCTCGTTGTACAAGTCAATAGGTATTGCACTAGCACTAGCACCCATATCACACAAGCCATGATAACAATGATCTCCTATTTTAACAGAAATAACAGGCATGCCTACCACAGGTCTATATTTATCTTTAGCACAAGGTTTAGCAATTCTAACAGTTTCATCAAAGAAATAAATAACATGCCCATCAATATTATCCGCCAAGAGATCCTTAACAATAGCAATATTAGGTTCAACTTTAACTTGCTCAGGAGGTGTATAGGTTCTAATATTGCTTTTACGAACCACAGTTGAAGCTTTAGCATGATCTTTTATCCTAATAGGAAAAGGTGGTTTCTCAACATAAGCAGTAGGAATAATAGGATCATTATAAGTGATTGTATTTTCTTCAACTTTAATAGGTGCAGCTACTTTCACTTCTATGGGAGGATGATATTTAAACCACTTCTCTTTAGGGAGATCAATATGAGTAGCAAAAGATTCACAGAAAGAAGCTACTATTTCAGAGTCAAGTCCATATTTAGTGCTAAATTTACGAAAAACGTCGGTATCCATTAAAGATTTAACACAATCGAACTTAGGTGTCATACCTGACTACTTACCTTTGTCGAGATCAGAGTTGTGTTTAATTCTTTCCAATAAATCTCATTTGAATTCAATAGTATTCATCATAAAAGAGCCATAACAAGAAGTATCGAGCATGGTGCGGTTGTTATCGGAAAGCCGAGCATAAAATTTTTGAATAATCATTTCTCTTGAGAGCTCATGATTGGGGCATGAATATAACATTGATTTAAGCCTCCCCCAAGCTTGAGCGATGCTTTCTCCTTCGCGAGGCCAAAAATTACATATATAATTACAATCACGATGAACAAGATGCATAGGATAAAACTTCTGATGAAATTCCAATTTCAATCATTTGTAGTTCCATGATCCCATATCATCACATAGCCTATACCATGTCAATGTGTATCCCTCCAAAGATAAAGGGAAGACCTTCTTCTTGATAACATCATCGGGCATACCTGCAAGCTTAAATAATCCACAAACTTCATCCACATATATTAGGTGCTCATCAGGATGTAATGTTCCATCTCCTGAAAAGGATTAGCTAGCAGTTTTTCTATCATACCCGAAGGAATTTCAAAGCAGACATTTTCATTTTCAGTAGGTTCAATAGGTTGAGGAGAAACTCTTTGCTCTACTGGTCGGGGTGAAGATACCCCGAACAAGCCCCTCAGAGGATTACTTTCCATAGTAACAAGTGACAGTAAATTTCAGCACACTATATAAATTTTTCCTTACCAAATTCCACCTACCAAAGGCGCTTCACTCCCCGGCAACGGCGCCAGAAAAGAGTCTTGATGACCCACAAGTATAGGGGATCTATCATAGTCCTTTCGATAAGTAAGAGTGTCGAACCCAACGAGGAGCAGAAGGAAATGATAAGCGGTTTTCAGCAAGGTATTCTTTGCAAGCACTGAAATTATAGGTAACAGATAGTTTTGTGATAAGATAATTTGTAACGAGCAACAAGTAAAAAAAAGTAAATATAGTGCAGCAAGGTGGCCGAATCCTTTTTGTAGCAAAGGACAAGCCTGAACAAATTCTAATATAGAGAAAAGCACTCCCGAGGACACATGGGAATTATCGTCAAGTTAGGTTTCATCACGATCATATGATTCGCGTTCGGTACTTTGATAATTTGGTCTGTGGGTGGACCGGTGCTTGGGTGCTGTCCTTACTTGGACAAGCATCCCACTTATGATTAACCTCTATTGCAACAAAAGTATTAAGGTAAACCTAACCATAGCATGAAACATGCGGATCCAAATCAGCCCCTTACGGAGCAACGCATAAACTAGGGTTTAAGCTTCTGTCACTCTAGCAACCCATCATCTACTTATTACTTCCCAATGCCTTCCTCTAGGCCCAAATAATGGTGAAGTGTCATGTAGTCAACGTTCACATAACACCAATAGAGGAGAGACAATATACATCTCATCAAAATATCAAACGAATACCAAATTCACATGACTACTAATAGCAAGACTTCTCTCATGTCTTCAGGAACAAACGTAACTACTCACAAAGCATATTAATGTTCATAATCAGAGGAGTATTAATATGCATATAGGATCTGAACATATCATCTTCCACCAAACAAACCAACCAGCATCAACTACAAGGAGTAATTAACACTACAAGCAACCCACAGGTACCAATGCCAGACTTAGAGACAAGAATTGGATACAAGAGATGAACTAGGGTTTGAGAGGAGATGGTGCTGGTGAAGATGTTGATGGAGATTGACCCCCTCCCGATGAGAGGATCGTTGGTGATGATGATGGTGATGATTTCCCCCTCCTGGAGGGACGTGTCCCCGGCAGAACAGCTCCACCAGAGCCATAGATTGGTTCCGCCAAGTTTCCGCCTCGTGGCGGCGGAGTCTCGTCCCGAAAGCCTTGGTTATGATTTTTTCCACAACGAAAGACTCCATATAGCAGAAGATGGGCATCGGAGGGCCACTAGGGGGCCCATGAGGCAGGGGGCACGCCTAGGGGGGTAGGGCGCGCCCCCCACCCTCGTGGCCAGGGTGTGGCCCCCCTTTGGAACTTCTTGCGCTCAGTATTTTTTATATGTTCTGAAAATGACTTCCATGAAGTTTCAGGACTTTTGGAGCTGTGCGGAATAGGTCTGTAATATTTGCTCCTTTTCCAGCCCAGAATCCGAGCTGCTGGCATTCTCCCTCTTTATGTAAACCTTGTAAAAGAAGAGAAAATAGGCATAAGTATTGTGACATAATGTGTAATAATAGCCCATAATGCAATAAATATCGATATAAAAGCATGATGCAAAATGTACGTATCACTCGGAGATGGCAGGATCTGGTGTCAATTCGGGTCGGGGAGGCGAGGTGGCATCGGGCGAGCTCCTGCTCATTGTAGAGGGGAAGCAGAGGCTGGCGATGGTGGACTTGGCGAATGAAGCGGCTACAGTTGAAGTAGGGCACGACAGCGGCTATGACGGCTCGCCAAAGGAAGGGCGCGAGACTTGGCACTAGAACTTGGGGGCGCGCTGGACAAAGTGGGCGAGCAGGCAGGGGCTCGGCCTTGTCCTCGTGAAGCAGAACGATGGTGGAGGAATTGGCGTGTTCTCTGGCGAGGGCGATGCAGCTTGAGGCGGGGAGACCCAGAACGGGACGAAGCCGATAGATCCGAGGTGGAGATCGCGGTTCCTGGCTAGGATCATGACCGGCGGCAAGCATCGAACTTCATGGCGCGACGGGATGCTCCTTCTTTTGTTCAAAGGGAAAGGATGGAGAGCAGAGGAGGTCAAAGCGGCCAAAAGAGAGACGGAGAATGGGGGTGCGCGGAGGGAGGCCTCACCGGCGAGGCTTGCCGGCTACCAGAAGGCAAGGCAGCAGAGCAGCAACTGTAGAAGATGGCGATAGGACCTCGAGGCTGAGCTCAGGCCATGGCGCCTCCTTTGGATCCCTCTCCAAAACAAGACAGGGAGAGAGTTTGAGAACAGGGAAGAATAAGAAGGCAGAGAGAGGAAGGGGAGAGCGAGGTGCTGGGGAGGAGATCCGGTGGTCCGGCGGCAGAGCTCGCCGATGCAATTGCTGGAGGCAAACGGCAGCGAGGTGGGACGTGGTCTCCTCGGCTGGGAGCTCGGGCTCCTGTGTGCACGGGCGGATCGGGAAGGTGGAGGTTGGCTACGGGTTGGATCGATGGCGAGAAGTGGCTTGCGCTGTTGGTCCAGGAGGGATCCCGAGGAACCAGGTGGAGTGGAGGCGCGGTGGGATCGATGGGACAAGACCCCTAGGATATAGGGTTGGACCTTATATTTATAGCAGATGAAAACAATATAGGGTGGTTAGGTCCCTCCGATCGTAATCGGACGGACGGGAAAAATAGGTTAGGTAGCCCAAAAGAAAATGGAGATGTTTTATAGACGTTTGGGGATGATCCGGACTCATCGGTGACGACTGAGTGGGTCGGGTTCGGGGAAGTTTCGGACACGCGAGGGGGTCTGAGAACTGTGCGGAGAGGGGTTCTGACAAAAGGCCACGGAGGCAAGGGGGGTTTGGAGGTGTTTCGAAGCCTCCGATCGCGACCGATGGATCCGATCGAGAGGGGGGATAGGTAGGACTAGCTGGGCTGGCTGTGACTGTGTAGAAGGCCGAGGGCTACGGGAGAGAAGAGAGAGAGACCCGGTAGCAGTTTTTGGATTCCGAAAACGTCCGATGAAAAGACCAGTTGTACTGCCGCTACAGTTATCCGTTGGGGCTTCAAACAGACTCCGAATGCAATGAAACATGGCAGGAGGCCTACTGGCAACATAACAACAATGCATGCCAACTTTCAACCCATTCTGAGAACATTTTATGGCCATTTATAAAAATTATTTCGGAGGTGCCGCGGGTGCGTGCAAGTGTGTCTGGGCTCAGAACGGACAACGGAAAGAACTTGGAGACCGAGACGGGTGAGTGTTTTGAAAACATGATGATGCAATGCACATGATGACACGACAAGATACAACACGCAAGCGAAAGACAAGGCAACAATAGCGAATAACTGGAAGACACCTGGCGCATCGGTCTCGAGGCGTTACAACACTCCACCACTACAAGAGGATCTCGTCCCGAGATCTAAGGATGGCTCTGGAGAGAAATGGAAGAGGAAGAGAAGAGGTAAAACTAAGTTTCTTCTTTGACAAATGGGTGAAACCAAAGAACCTTGTGAGATTGAACAAATTGAAGGAAAGAAAACAACGAAGATGAACAAAATTGAAAACACTCCGTTAGAAAAGAGGAACAAGGCATATTACAAGAACCTTGTAGGTTGAGAGATATAAGAAAAGTGTTACAACGGGCAAGAAGTACATGCAAGCACTCCGATTGAAAAGAGATGCAAGACTTGATAAGATTAAAAAGAACTTGAAGAGATGACACAACACTCCGGTTAAAACCAAATAGACAACGAGTAAGAGCAAAAGAATTTGGGCATCACTCCGGTTGAAAATGAATAGAAATAGCATGAATTTGACAAGATGGAGAGAACTTGAATAGAACAATGTCCATGTTAAACGGACAAGCAAGGAAAAGAACATGATCTCGACAAAACGAGACGATGTGTCAAAGAGAGTAGCATCACCATGCCTCCGGAAGAAATGAAAACAATGAAGTGAAAAGAGCAATAACTTCCAGCACAAATGAATTTGAAAGAGCATCCTTGCAAATAAGGATTGAACGGAGTTGTTGGAAAACCAACAACGAAACGAATAAGCTTGTAGTGGGCTTATGGAAACATCTCAACATTATGAGGTGACAAATGGCCACTAATGGAAACCATTGATTTCTTGAGAGTAACACGGAGATGAGAACTCTTTCACCGAGAAGAGAAGGAGAAACTTGGATCAATGATACACACCACAAGAGCAACATTCCTTAGGGAAGGCTGTAGGTCAAATATAACCCAAGATAAGTCCAACAAAGGGATTAATTGATCGAAAAGATCTCTTGAACGAAGAGAAAATGATGGATTTAAATATCTCATTCTTGACTACATGTGCAACATGAAACACGAAGGGAAATTACCAAGAATGACATAACACCACCTCAAAAGATAAGATAGGAAGAATTGCACTTCGGAATGCAAGATGAAGAATGCTTGAACTCCTCAAAACAAGACATGTGTTGAACACTATGTTTATTTTAGAGTAAAGCTTGACGGATCATAACTCTGAGAGGAATCTTGAAGAACAATTGAAGAATTAAATGAATCCTTGACGAACCACCATGTAGAGCCTCCATGAAGAAATCCGGTAATAAAAGAATGATCATAAAGAAGTGAAGGATGAAAAGAATAAGATTGAAGCCTTGCAATGACTGGATGGAGCTTCGCGATGATATAAAGTGGAAACTTGGAACTTCGGAAGAAAAGATAAAGCATCTCGAACCGAGAATGCGATATGATGAACCACTCTAGAAAGAAGAAATTAGATCACTTGGATGAAACAATAATAAGAATTACGTTATGTGTATCCTTCATCAATTGAATTTATGGCAAGAAACGGATTAGACATACTACTCATTCTCATTGAACGGATTAAGATAATATGGCGCAAACTTGGGAAGGTCTTCAATGAACCACCGGTAGGATTGAAACAACGAATTAATTGATGTGATAACGTATGAAGAGAAATCTTGATGGAACCATCGGTAGATTGAAAATGAACGAAGAAAGATAAAGAAACAACGGGAAGAATTAGCAAATGAACGAAGATGCTTGAGAGAATTTAGATACAAGCGAACGAAGAGATCATGAACTGATTAGAGGATGTTTGAGCGATGCACCGGTAAGATTTGGAGAACGAGAGCTGAAAGATGGAATGAATAATTCTGAGATGATCGACTCCAGAGAATCAAGCTGAAAGAGTCCTGAATTGCCCCGGATGGGTGAAAGGAATTCTCACAAACAAAAACAATTATGAGAGGATGGCATCAAGCTTGAACTACGCATCTTCAAGAGAATGGAAAAGATTTAAGAGAAAATCTTCTTCGGTCTTCAGATGTTGAGAATGACGATGAGAAACACCACCATGATTATTGAGGCACTCTGGAACAATGAAGGATATGAAGGTTGAACTAACGATGAAAGAATTTGAAAGATCTTGGAGAAAGACCTTTGACTAATGATAATTCATTCTTAGGTCAAACTTTGGAATGAATTTTTGAATAGCTCCGGGAAAATTAGAAGAGTCAGGTAAGATCCTGGGAAAAGACCTATGGTTTAGGGCCCACTCAATAGAAACACCTTTCGAAAAGATTGCTTGAAAGATATTGCACCGGTTGAATTAAATGATTTGAATGTTATAATAACCTCGAGATAGCTTGAACGAATGGAGAGTGGAAACACGAATCTTCGAGATATCTTCAACACTCCAGAACAAATGAATAGCGAGAAGTGAATGATTAAGAGGTGCACCGGTAGGAGAAAGCATTTGAACCGAGGAAAGGATAAGATTAACACCTAAATCTTGGATTGAATACACTGGAAAATAAAAGAGAACAAAGAATGATAACTTGAAGCTTCCTTAGTATCTTCCTGAGAATCACCGGATAAGCACATTGACCGAAAAGAATGGAGAGGCTTCCCATCAATATGATGGATACTAGATTAAGAAATCCGAGTCCTTGAAGAAAAGGGTGGGAGGGTGGGAAAAACAAAGGCAACTTGGGATGTATGGAAAGGATATCATTGAGAAAACATAGAGTTGATCTTGCAGATGTTGAAAATGATCAGATCCACTTGAAGATGAGCACATCAGTTGAGAAGAAATTGATATGACAAAGTCAATGATTAAGAAGGATTTGTATTCCCATAGAAATATGAGAACACCATTTAGGAAAAGGTATGGATTCAACACTTGACATTGAAGCAACTCGAATACCACAAACCAAAACAAAACAAAGGATTGGCTTGCAGAATAAGCCGGAACAAACATATGATAGACCCCATGTCATATCATGTGTCTATTGGAAAGAATTTCCTACGATCTACTTGAATTCCCACTTATAAACTCCCGAAACTTTCTGTTTATGCAATCAGGTGTTGGGGATACAGGGGAAGCATAATATCTCACCCAAACTAACAATACCTACATCCAGCTGTATCCATCCTTCAACACATAACCAAGAAAACTTCGGAAATTGTGTACCTCAACCTTCGAAAAGAATTCGTTATACAAGTTATGGAAATACTCCCGAACTCCCGCCCCAGTACTGGGTGGCATCGAGGTTATCTCACCAACAACTGCATAAAAGAGATTTTAGATGTTGGTGAAACTCAGGTATTCCAGAACTACAACGATAAAATTGTGACGACAACACCTGGGAGCTCAAATCCCCGGGACACTGCCACAATCCCTAAATGTCAGGAGGCACCAAGAACAATGTTCTCCTCACAAGACTATCGGAATGATTCCAAGATACCCGCGTGATAAAAAAAATTCATGAAATTTGAGGAGAGGAGAGTCAAAACTTCTATGTCAGGAGGCCTCACCAGAGCGACGAAGGGACTAAGGAGTAAAAAGAATCCTACTCTCCGATATATATAATCCTAAGACTCAAAACATTTTGTTCTAGACTCAACAACGTCAGTGATTCGGTCAAGCAGGGGGCTCCTAAGTCAGGGATGGCTCTGATACCAACTTGTAACACCCACAATGCGGCTATATCTCCCATGTGTCGGGGCACGACTTAGAGGCATAGCCGCATGGTAGGCTTAGTTCATGCCGACCCAGTACATACCGGCCTAGAAGTTTTGGGCGATGGTGATCGGATCGATGTCGAGGGAAATGATGTACGTCGACCCACTACATACCTGCAAAGAAGTTTCGGCTAATGGAGATCGGATTGAAGTCAAGGGGCATCATGCACGCCTCCATATCATCATGAGCCAATCTCGCAAGACCAGATAGCAGCAAGCAGGGTGTCTTGAAAAGCTTAGGCCTCGCTTCAACGATGGCTATGTGCGTGTCCCTCGAGCATGCAGCCAACCGCAGGGTGCTCAACATATCCATACACGAACAACAGAGGTCGAGGATGTCACTGGGGAGATTGCTCCAATCGCGGCTCATATGGATGCTGCGCGGTTCGCGTTCGGCCATGGTTGAGTTTGGAAGGGGGCTTGATTTACGGGGGAGAAGGATGTCGGTGCTGGAGCGGCTAGCGAGGCAATAGTGGTACTGGGGGAGGCGAGTGAGGCGACGATACACGGGGGCATAGTGAGATGGAGACGGAGAAGGTGATGGAGATGGAGTGGTGCTATGGGAGCGGAGAGAGAGACGAGGCGAGGCGCCAATGTGTTGTACAGCAGCGGTGACAGACTGCATAGTGCACAGGGTGAGGCTGACTTTGGTATCCCGAACATGCCGCCTGGACTAGTGTCAGGTGCAGGGTGTTGTCACTTCACTGTGAGGACCGGATGAATAGTATTTTGACCATCAAGTGTACCACAGTTGTACTACTACTACTAGTAGTAGTAGGAACATGAGTACTCCAGTATTGTATAGTGGAAATAGGTCTCCCGTGCTAGCATGCCTGTTCACTTCATCGTTCAGGTATCATCCATATTGCGATCAGAACCAAATTCTCTTGCATGCCCAATCAACGCCCTGCCGCGATGCATGCAGTGGTCGTTCTGGTGCATCAAGGACGGCATGCAGATCGTTCCACACTTGAGAAGAGGAAAAATGGAAAGGTAGAACGCGACATCAGAGGAAGAGAACGCTGGCTAATGAGGCTGGGAGGGGATCGAGCAGGAAGTTAATGCTCCAAGCCTAAAGGTTTTGGGAAAACCTGATTTTCAGAAGGTGACTTATACTCACCTAAACGGAGGGAGTATTCCTTAACCAGAGAATGTTGTGTCTCCCACTCACGCGCTAAAAAAAACTACGACACATTTTTTTATAGTTTTGCATAGTCCCCACCTATCAGGAAGGATGGGCACGTACACGAATAGGTACGACTCATCAGTCTACCCGCATAGCCTTTTCATTTAGTCTACCTAGCTGTCTACTCAACTGCCTGCACGCCACTTCTCCCATTTACTTCTCCATCGGGAACCGATTCTCCTCGGCTTCTTCACCTCCCCTTCGTCTTCATTTGCATCCAAACCCCGTACATATGCAAGTCAATCTCCACTCGCACCGAGCCTAACCTGTGAAATAGTGGGCAGGGGGAGAATTAGGAAATGGACACGGAAGTAGTCTCTAGAATGCATTTACTACGTGATCAAACTCATTTTACCTGCTCATCGGAGGAAATGCGAGTGCCCCTGAACGTCGGCATCTCAAGGGGCGTCAACTTGCAACTACGGCCACGCCGTGCTGGAGAGACCCCCAAGGAAACATCCTCGTGCGTTCCATGGAACATCAAGATGCATTTGTATGAGTAGTTTATCTTGTGAGAGAAAAGGATGAACGAGGGAAGGCCTCTAGAGATAGAGATGGACACTACCACTACCAATGTGCTGGCCCATGCGTTGCAATGGATCCAAAGTAGTAGAATAATACTTGTTCACGTGCTTGAAATATAAACACTCTAGTTTTGATATACATGTGTCAGCAGACATGACAGTTTGTCCATGGAAGTTTAACCACGACGACCATCACGTTTCTTGTTTCTACCATTGCCACACCCACACGCAATTCCCACGACGCCACTCCAACCCACGGCACGACGTCCCCCGACGTCGACATGGATCCTTAGACGTGGCTATCACTGCCTTTCCTTCGCTGACAGGTGGGACCCACGCTTATGGGTCCCACATGTCAGTGACATAATGGTAGGATTGTTCGCATCAGGGGATCCTCATCCCCCCAACGTGCCCCTCATCCCTCTCGGCCCCACCGCTCCTCTGCCTTTGTGTGCATGACATGCGGGCCAGCTAAACTGCGGAGACCATCAACTTTCTACCACAGACACACCCGATTGGACGCGGTTTGCCTGCTCCGCTGCTGTGCTCCGATGCATACTCCTGCACCATCGAATTTTCATCCAGCGGCTATGACACATTTCGTCCCGGGCATCAATCCTCAGCTGGAGTACTTATGTACTCCCTCCGGTCCTTTTTACTCTGCGCATTGGATTTGCCGAAAGTCAAACTTTGCTAAGTTTGACCAAATTTATATTAGAAATTATTAGCATCTATAATATCTAATAAATATAATATGAAAATATATTGCAAGATGAATCTAATGATATTGGTGTTGTTATGTGAATGTCTATAATTTTTTATATAAACTTGGTCAAAGTTCGATGAGATTGACTTCGGACAAACCTAATATGCAGAGTAAAAAGGACCGGAGGGAGTACTACAGGTAGTACCCGCCGGTGTGGCCATCTACGCCTCGTAACGCCCCGACGCCCAGCTGTGGCACCCTCGCCACGGCCACGCCACCACCGGCCGGTTCATCTCAAAAGAGTGAGTCGCGAACCACGCCACCACCATGAGAATGACATGTGGGCCAACCGCATTTAAGGTCTGCATGCCATTGACTCATAGGCCGGGCACTAAAGCCACTGAAGTTCGGTCCCGTGGGCCCCGAGAGGGAAATGTAACTCCTGCAGCAGGCCTTGTGGTGCTCCCGCAGTACGAGTTCGTGCCAAAACTGGAATTCGTTTCTTACTACTACGAACTAGTACTAGTAAGGTACACGTGCATTGCACGCATGAGATTCTGGTGGTTTGTGAATTATGCTTCCACATGTGGAGCTTTCTGGATTCTAACATGTGGCAAAATCTGGTGGAATGTAAGGTTAGGCAAGTTTGATTAACTTAGGTGAGTGTTTGGTTCAAGCCACACCTTAGGGAAGCCACACTAAGGCCCCACATGACATACACACAAAAAATGTGGCAAGATTCCCTTAGGCTTGCCAACTTGTTTCTCTCATTTTGAAGAACTAATAACTTTGCCTAAGCTTAGTTGTGCCGTTCATGTACCTACTAGTAGTTGTATAGTGGTAGTACTAGTAATATAGTATTAGGATTACAAACTTGGTAATAGTAGGAGTAGTACTAGTACGGAATACTCCTACTCTATCAACGAGCCCCGTCTGACACCAAATTTCTTGGCTTCCGTGCTACAGCTAGATCTTCCCCTCATTTCTGTTTTCCAACCCGGCGGCGGGCGGGGAGTTGGTTTGCTCAACGGAGGTCCCACATGAAAGTGAAAATGCTAGGAAACATGCCTTCCCTAAGCTATGTGTCGTGTCGGACGGGCCGTGTTGTACTCCCGATTCCTGGTCGTGTGAGGGTGCGACGCGAACGCGGCATGCCTTTTCCTTTTACCAGCAATGTGCCCGTGCTTTGCGACGGATCCAAAGTAGTAGAATAGTAGTATTTGTTCACAAACTTGAAAGAAATCACTATTGTTTTGATATACTCCTAATTTATTACTCCCTCCGTACCTAAATATTTGTCTTTTTTGAGATTTCAAATGGACTATCACATACGGATTATATAGACATATTCTAGTGTTTCTAGCAAGATGCCCGCGCGTTGCACGAAGTTGATGGAAAAGGTAAGCACAACTTATAAATTGACGGATGGAGTACTAGTTACAGTGATGCACATAATTAAGCAAAGGGATCGCACATGTCGGTATTGACTGGAATGGGAATACAACAACACAATAAGAATTAAGGCCACAATGATGCGATCGAAGTGGTGGTTACAAAAGGCAAGAAGAAAGATGGATCCATGAACGTACGACCTCCTCCTCCTCAACTTAGTGCGCCGGGCCACCGGCCGACGGCTAAGGAGCGACGGCTTTTGTGGCGAGGTCGAGGTGCTTCTCAGCAAAGGCATCCAAGGCTTCCAGCCGGTTGAGGAAGGCCAATGTCGTAGCGTCCTCACTGGCCTTGTAGATACCTATGTACACGATTTCCTCATACATGTGGATGTGTAGGTCGACGAATTCTTGCAGGGCGAGGCGCCTCGCGGCGAGCGCAACCTCCAGGTGGACATTCTTCGTGGCGTCGGCGGGCAGTCGCAGGGCCACTAGTGCTTGAAAGATGTTCTGGCCATGGAGGCCGATTATGGTGGCAGGCAATGAGGAGCCCGGGCGTGCGGGCTGGAGGAGTACGGCGATGTCGTCCGCGAGCTTCTTGAGGACGGTGAACTTGTTGCTGATGGCAACGATCATCTGGTCCAACTGAGAGTCGTAGTTGGCGTCGAAGGCGGCCATCCACCAGCCGGTCTCCAACACCGTCTGGAGACGATCCTCGACGCCATGCCGCAGACCGGCATCGTGGACCATCTGGCGCAGCCGCTGGCCGCTCACGAGCATCGCCGCCATGGGTCTGGAGTGAGCTCTTTTGCGCTTACTGTAGGTGCTTAGACAAATGCTTAGGTGCGTACGATTTGGTAGATGCATTGGAATGGAGGGGCGCCTTTATATGAGGGCAATGAGGGCAAACTGCGTTGCATTCACATTGTGCGGCCTCTTTTCCCGGACCTCCTCCCATTACTTCCCTCATGCATTAATTGAAGGAGGATGCATTGGCTGTTCAACATATCGGGAACCGCTACTCCCTCCCTCGTCTACATTAAAGCCGTATCGGGAACTGCACCGCCCGCTGTCAAATCGAATACTCCCTCCGTCTAGGTGAGTATTAAGTCATCTTACGAAAACCAAATAGTAAACACATAGGCGTGGTGCATTAGCTCTCACGTTGTTTCTTATTTTTTGACATAAATAGAGGAATCAACCAAGCAGTGATGTGGGGCTTGTATGCTTTTAATGACTTGACACTATCAAACATGACATGCAGTGGTCAGTTCATTGCACAAGAACAAATACAACCCACGTCAGCACACACACACATCTTTATATAGCATCTAGATAAGTTCTAGCAAAACTGTATTAATAATACTTAGTACTCCTGCGCAATGTATCATATATTAGTATCATGTAGTACTTTATTTATTTATGAGGTATCCAGATGGCACTGCACCGCCAAGAAAAGAGGGTAACATCAAAATTATGGACTACTTTTTTGAGTATGTTGGTAAGGTCCGGTCATAGTTACTTGTTGAAATCTCTAAAAAGACAAATACTCCCTCCATCCGGAAATACTTGTCATCAAAATGGATAAAAGGAAATGTATCTAGACGTATTTTAGTTTTAGATACATCTCTTTTTATCCATTTTGATCACAAGTATTTTCGGACGGAGGGAGTAGAAAATAGAGTTGGTGATGATGTTGTGCGTGCCATCCTGCAATATAGGCCGTCGGATTTATACCTAACGGATACGAAAGAAACTATGGCAATTTTGCAAAAATATACCCACACGTCTCTCCATGTTCGCAAATAAGGACTTCCCTCATTCAACCTTTTCTCTCACAAGATAAATTACTCATACAAATGCATCTTGATGTTCCGTGCAACGCACGGGCAGCTAGCTAATTTATTTTAAAATAGTTGCTACGATAATTGGGTTGAAGTGATATATTCTATGTCTGCCCCGAATGATTTCAGATTCACTAGTAGTAACAAAGAAAAGGTTGCCTTGTTAATTAACAGAAAACAGGGTGAAACCTATCACATGAGGCCGGTAAAAACAAGGCACACTGGGTTCAGCGTCATCGTCACTACAGTTGTGCGCGCGCGAGAAGTATACATAGGGAGGGGGCTACCGAGCGAGGCACCAAGACACAATGTTTGGGAGATAAACCAATTGACAGATTATGACCAGATCGAGTTGTCACCCTTCTGCTGTCATTGTTGGGGGGGAGGGAGAGAAAGACGTATAGAGAGTGTGCGCGGTAGGCACAGAGGCACAACTAGCGCGCGCGCGCGCGTGTGTGTGTGTTTGAGAGAGAAGCCAGTCGCTAGATTAGTATCAAGATCGAGGTGTCACCCTACTCCTTCGGTGTTGGGAAGTGTGGGTGTGTGTGGGGGGTGGGGGGGCAGTGACACTCACATATCTCTACTCTTATAAAAAACAGAGTTGGTGATGATGGTGTTCCCGCCATCCTGCAATATAGGCCATCCGATTTATATCCGACGGACAGGAAGGTAACTATGGCAATTTTGCAAAAAGATACCCACACCCCTCTCCGCATTTGCAAATAAGGCATTCCCTCGTTCATCATTTTCTCCCACAAGATAAACTTCTCATACAAATGCATCTTGATGTTCCGTGCAACACATGGGCATCTTGCTAGTAGGGAGAAGGAGTTTGTGTGACACATATCTAGCTATATTAAGGGATAGGTAGATAGCATATGTGTGAGAGACATTATTATACTTTGAGACATTAGTGGCTGTGGGTGGGTGGAATTAAAGGGGTGGGCATGTAAGACATAGAGAGCGTGTGTGTTTCTGTGTGAGAGACTTGTAGGACGGGGTAGAAAGACGAATTTAACACTCACGGAGGGGGAGAAATACATGAAGTGCGCGTGTGTGATTCCGATGCCCACAGGGAAATGAGATATGTATGCGTGTGAGAGAGATTGCACAATTCATTCACGTAACACTATCTAGCGACCGTGGACGTGCATCTCTTGAACATAAGTCAATATCTACTTCGTATCGTGGCCAAAGGTACAATATCGATTCAACGCTATAAAGATTGGACACTCACATATCACATTTTTTTCTATTTAAATAAACCTTTTCAGTGGTGCATGCCAAAGTTACAGTGATGTTTCTTCAAACAACCAATGTAGCTATCATGTACATGCACCACTGTTACTCTTGCATTCAAATTCATTAGTCTTGGATGATTTAAGTTTCTATTTTGAAGTAATATATGTAATATTCATATATGAATTCAACGGGTATGCAATTTATGAATGGAGGCTATGTAATCATATGAGGTAACACTTTTAAGTAGCTGACTACAATATCCATTTCTTTTTGTGTGCATCTACACTAACACGTCAATGCATTATGTTTAAAGTAAATTACCAATGGAACTAAATTATCTATTTACTCGAGAAATACATAGGCTGAGCGTTTGATCCCTTTTTTGTGAACGCGCCACTACACCCATACGATTGGCCGCGCCCGTGTGAACGTCCAAGTTATCGGCGCATCATCCCGAGTTATTGTCTTTTTTTTTCTGGGGTGGACTTCACACCAGTTATTAACTGCTGACGCGTGCCCCGTGTACACAGTCTAGCATGACCTTCCCGCTAGCACGGTCCAAAATTAGTTGAAACTGGATACGAACGATCCCGCGGGTGGCAAAATCTCCCCCCTCCTTCTAAAATTTCCGCCACCTTAGTCTTTAGCATGCGAAATCCCCCTTTTGTACTTGGTGCACGGAGACCAACAGTTACAATACCGCCCTCATCTACATGATAGGTCGGGGCTGCTTTGGTAAATTTCGGTTCCCCCACTACATGCCACCCCCATTTCCTCTCCCCTCCTGCAAAAACGACTAACTCCACAGCACCAGAGCATCTTACATCACGCCTTCCGTACTTCATCGCCCTTTCTCGCCTCCCCTCTCGAAACCCTAGAATGCTCATCCATCGGCGTACCATAGCCCATTCACTGCCAGCGGCGTCCACCTCGCCGGATCTGCTTCTCCGGCCGCATCTACCCCTCCCACCTCCCCTAGAAACAAGTAGACTACTCATCCACCACTGTACCACAGACCATTCAGTGCCGGCCTTGTCACGGCACTGGATCTGCTTCGTCGGTACTCTCGTCAACCGCCGCACATCTGCAGCGGCTCATTCGTACTCCCCACCGGAGAAGCTTCGTCCACACCCCCCGGAGCCGCCCCACCGGCGCCCCCGTTGACGACCTCTGATCCTCTTCGCCGGCACCTTCCTCAACCCTACCAGAGCCGCTTCGCCGACACCTTCCTCAACCCTACCGGAGCCGCTTCCCTGACACCATCGTCAACCCTACCGGAGTAGCTTCGCCTATACTGTTCTCAACCCTACCGGGGCCGCTTTGCCAACTCACAAGTCCACGGCCTCAGATCTGCTTCCTCGCACCCTCATCCAACCTACCAGAGCAACTTCTGATACCACGTCCATGGCCGCAGATCCGCATCGTCGACACCACCCTTAACCCAACCACTGGAGCAGCTTCTGACGCCCCGTCCACGGCCGCAGATCCGCATCGTCGACACCATCCTTAACCCAACCATTGGAGCAGCTTCTGACGCCCCGTCCACGGCCGTAGATCCGCGTCGTCGACATTATCCTTAACCCAACCACCGGAGCAGCTTCACCTACGCCCTCGTCCACGGACATAGATCCGCTTCGCCCACACCGTAGTCCACCCTACCGGAGCCGCTCCACAAACACCCTACTCGACGGTTCTAGATCTCCTTACCGGACCCCGACAGCCAGCGCAGCGTCATCACCCTCGATGTTTCTAACCTGATTCCCACCGTTTGGAGATATGCCAAGCACCCGCCAGGGCCTAGGTACTTGTCACCTTCAAACCCGTCCAGCATCACCTGCTCGATGTACTTCAAATATACTAACCGGTCGCTGTTACCTGTTATGCAGCTGGCAAAAACTACAAGGACGATGTTTCTTCTGATCTAACAGCTTGGCCAACCAACATCCTAGACTGAGGCATTGCTCTGATCTTGTAAGCGCGTCTCTCTCTCTTGTATTTTTCTGTGCCTGCCAGCGTGCTTTGCTAGGATTTTTGACCAGTAATCCCTATGTGTAGACAATGATTTCTACTACTGGCTGCTAATTAGATATGTAGATGTCATACATGATACTACCTCATACCTCCGTTCCTAAATATAAGTCTTTCTAGAGATTCCACTATAGGCTACATATGGAGCAAAAGGAGTGAATCTACACTCGAAAATGCATCTATATACATTTGTATGTGGTCCATACTGGAATCTCTACAAAGACATATATTTAGGAACAGGGGCAGTACATTACACAAAATCATAGGTGGCATGTAGGAATTCCAGTGCAATACATTAGGCTCCCTTAGAGTGCCTGCTAGTCCAGCATTCAGAGTCATGGCTAGTTTATGGTACACACACAATTGTTAATTGGTGGTTTAAATATGCGCAAGAGATATGCAATGTTGTATCATGTAGAGACATCTGAAATTAGCCGTGTCAACTTGCAGATGGGGTTACACAAAGAAAAAGTACAAGATGTATGTGGCAATTTCATGGAACATCGCAAAAAAGGAGAGGCAGCGATGAGCCTATACAGTGTGCTATGGTACGTCACTCCTCCATTGCAATCATCGTGACATGTTATTTGTATGCCAGTTCTATTAGCCAAGTTTCTTAGGGACATTTATTACGAGTTATCCTAAGAAAATAAGCACCTGTGAATATAAGCTCCATGTAATAAGCCAACCAGTTCTTTTCATTGCATTTTATCTTATCTTTGGTATGATCAGTGGAAAGTCTAGATTGCATTATATTTTTTTTCATTTTGCTGCCCATATGGAAATTAATTTGACTTGCAAACACCACAAATTGAACCCAGTGCAGTAATTAATATGAAAGGAAAACATTCCATCACTATTTGCTCAAAATGCAAATACAAAAATACCATCTACTTGGCACAATCTACTTTGGTCAATGTTTTTCATAGAGAACCCATTGCCTAATTTAAACGAAGAACACATGACCCACATTTAAATGAAGAACAATTATTTATTGAAATCTAATGGTCCAAGTGACTGGTTATTATCGTATAGCAGCACCACCTGAAAGCATCATATAGCAGCAGCAACAGCTCATACCAACTCATCATACAGCAGCAGCTGCCTGCAATTCATCATATACCTGCAGCAGCTCATAGCAATTCATCATATAGCAGCAGCAGGAGCAGCTCATAGCAATTCATCATATAGCAGCAGGAGGAGCAGCTCATAGCAATTCATCTTATAGCAGCAGTAGGAGCAGCTTGTAGCAACTCATCATATAGCAGCATCAGCATCTCATAGCAATTCATCATATAGCAGCAGCAGCTCATAGTAACACATCATACAGCAACAACATCTCATAGCAATTCATCATATAGCAGCAGCAGGAGCAGCTCATAGCAATGCATCATATAGCAGCAGCAGAAGCAGCAGCTCATAGCAATTCATCATATAGTGGATCAGAATGAAAATTTGGCAAAAAATCAGAGGAGATCCTCACCTTGTTGGATGATCTCATCCTTCAACAGCACCTCAAGGCCATGGCCTGGGAGGAGGGGAGGGGGAATAAGGTGCCTTATGCCGCAGTGTGGCATCAGCCGTAGTTGTGCAGCGCCCACCGGAGTAGTGCGTTGGACGAACCACAATGGAGAATCTACTGGAGACCATGAGAATGAGGGGCGGCGCCGGAGGGAGGAGCAGCCAGGGAGATTTTCCCCTACCCACCAGCCATGTAGCCTAGCTGGACATAGCATCGTCGAGGACCAGGCCAGATGGGACCAGTGGCGACGGCTCGCTGGAGGAACCCTAGTGCTGCAGACAGGGGATCGAGGTAGAGGGAAAGGGGAGAGGAGATGCAAGCGGGCAGGGCAATGAATGCTTGCGTGTTTGTTTTTACTTGAGGGTCAAGTGTGACAGAGGCGTCAGCAATTGCATTCTGAGTGTAATATAGGCAGACAACAGAGTCATTTCACTATTCCCCTTCCCTTCAATTTTTAGTGAGGTTCTACCCGAAACACCCCCCTCCAAAGCGAAATTAGTTAAGCCCAAGCCCATAACTCAAAAATGACTTCTTTACATCTTTTATGGCTTATTTTGACAATATGGCCTGAAAAGGCGGAATCGAACTAGCCCTTAACCTGCAATTCAATTGTGCGTGCAATGATGAATCACTCCTGTCTGCTATCTGTACATTTAGGCATCATCATACATGGCATAACCTAATACATGTGCATTCCATTGTAGAATCTGGAATATGCAATGTTTATGTTAGTTCATACGTTGCACACGATGTTAAAATGCCCCTTAAATCTGGTCAGTCAAGTGATGGTATTTAAGCCTCCTTCTTTACTTCTTTTCTTGATATGTAAGATTTGCTCACACATCTGTTCAATTGCTTGTTTGCATCAACCAGCCATACTAGGACTGTTTATTTTGATTACTTGCTGTTCTTGACCTAACACTCTAACAGAGCTTGTCAACAATTTAAACACTAAGGGCTGCTGTAGTGGGGCCTTGTCTAACTCATAGGTGACATAAAGGTTTGGCTGTACACTACAGTAGGCTCTCCAAGAGTACCTAGAGATCCAGTTCGAAGGTATGCCTAGTTTTTACATAGTACAGACATAGTAAATGCTCATTTCATTGTGTGCAAGTGGAAGATATGAGGCATGTTTCATTATGTGGTGTTGTTTTGTTATAATATCATTCTTTTGTGTTCATGGACTGGAAATTATGCATATTTATCTTCCAAGGAGACAAGTAACTAGTTTGTGTCACCTTGAAGAGGGGGTGCAATGAAGATAAGATTGAGGATTTCCAAATACAAGATGTTAGGAAGGAACCTTGCAAGAGAAGTAGGAGCTGCACTAATCCTCTTCAACCTGCTAAGGTAAGTCACTGTATGCAACTCAACAGTTCAATTCCTTGTTTGTTTCAGGCATAGTTAATTTTCTGTTTTCAATTGCTTTATTTGTCCTCAGTTAATGAGATGCCCAAATAATCATGCCTGATGTTTGGTACTTGTATCACTATTAGTTGACATAATTAAAGGCCTTATCATTTAATTACTCTGCCGAAGTGTTCCTGAAGCTTTGAAGTCTATTAACCAACTATTATTGCATGAGGCTCACAATCTAGTTTATACTACGCTAATGATTGCATAGTTTTGCCTGTTGTAGTATGTTTGTACGAAACCCTCTGTTGTTCATTATGCTCCCTAAGAATTTAATTGAGGCATAGAATGGCCAACTACTTGCTTACTTATACGCAACATGCTGTCTAAATTTGTAACTTGTCTGTGTTTTCGATTGGGCCCCAACATCATGCTCCTCTGGTGAGCTAAGAGGGATTTCTGTATGCAGGCTGCACAGACTATCTTTTTTATAATTTTTAAAATATCACCTTCTTATGCTTCATGATGTGTAACATTTTTTTGAAAGTGACGTGTAACATTATTGTTAGTCCTGTTTTGCCATGTAGTACTCCCTCCATTCCGAATTACTTGTCGCAGGTATGGATATATCTAGATGTATTTTAGTTCTAGATACATCCACTTCTGCGACGTGTAATTTGGAACAGAGGGAGTACAAAATAGTGTCTTGTTCGCTTCACTGTTGTAACTATATTTTTTCCCTAGTCATGTGTACTTACAGAAACATTTCAGGATGAAGTGACATCAACACAAAGATCTGCGAGCAGTGCGGCATGGCCGTTACCGAATGATTATGGATTGGAATTGGAATGTGCAGATGTTCTCGAGCATCAACTAGAGGTGGCAAGACAACGTTTACATGATTGTCAATGTATAATCAACAAGTTGAAACTGGACATGCAGGTATTAGATGCAGGAGTCAAAGAAAAATGAAACAAGACACTGAGGTAACCATGAAGGAATTGGAGATTTTCCAGACTGAAATTTGTGCTATCTGAATCCGGCCAATCATATTTTCTGAAGGGATTATAGTTCAAATGGAGTTATGTTGATGCGCGTCCATGATGTATGAGCTGTATTTGCCCAGTGTATGTAATTTGCTGTTTGTGTATGCTTTATTATCACCTGTGCCGAACCATAATGCCCCGTGGGTATAATCGGCTGTAATTTCTTTATTGTATAGTGTAGGATTATTCTACCTTTCTAAGCCTTGATCTCTTTGTTGTATAGTGTATGTTTTTAGAGGTGATAGTATTGAGTAGGATAATTCTTTGAATATGCTATATCGTTCAAACGGGGGCCAACTCGCCCGACTATGGCCCTTCACGGGCCGTCGGATCCATGGGCCTTCTACGTCTCGTAGGATCCATGGGCCTTCTACATCTCGTAGGATCCATGGGCCGCGGACTCATTTATGAGTCTTGTATAGGCCTTTAATGGGCCGTAGACGGGCCTTTAATGGAAATCGTATGTTTTATGGGCTGACCTTAACGGGTCGTTAATAGGCCGTATTTGGTGATGCTAGTAAAATGGCCCAACAGACTAACGATCCAAAACGGGCCGACTTTAATGACGGGCTGAATTTTGCCCACAAGCAGAAAATGACAGTAACGGGCCGTAAGTAACCGAATGCTGCAAATGAGCCCAAGAATAAATGGCCCCTCAGAAGGCCGAAAGTTAACTTGGGCTGGAAACGGCCCAATGGAATAATGGGCCGTTTATGGGTATAAAGTGATACACTGTTCATTACGGGCCAGTTTCACCACGGGCCGTTAATGGGTGTAAAGTAATACATTGTTCATTACGGGCCAGTTTCAGCACGGGCCGCTAATGGGCCAAGAGTTACAAAGGGCCTCATATGGGCCAAAAGACGTCATGGGCTATACATGCGCCAGAAGTGAAAACGGGCTGGAATCATATTGGATGGCCCAGATGACGCTACTGGGCCTAATTCGGATAGGGCGTAACGGGCCTTGGGTTAGCGGGCTGTAAATGGGCTATATGCAAACAGGCCATTAACATGCTTTCCATGGGCCGGCCCGCCAGCTTTTGACCAAGTCAAACGGGCCGGCCTTTTCATAGGAATGGGCCACTGTTGGGCCGTGCCACGTGTCGACGTATCATAGGCGCCTTTTGTCGAGTGAGCGGATGACATCTGTCCCAATGATGAGTCGACACATGTTTCCTCTAGCCGGTGATGATTTTACATGTGGAAAATCCCCATTGGTCGGGGCTGTTAACGGGTTATCGGATCCAAAACCAAACCCGATAGCTTAACGGCGTTCCGTTACGGTGGATGCCACGTGTCGGTCACCCTTGACGAAAGCACTTCTATGACACGCGATTTATCGTCATGGATGTGGACACTTCCATGATGATAATTTTGGTAATGTCATGGAACACTTCTACGACAACATAGGTATGACTATCTTGATTCTGTCATAAATTTGTCATGGATGTACATGCATGACAAAAAACGCAACGTACTGTGACAAACACATATCATCACGGAAGTGTATTTTTTTGTAGTGAAAATGTGGAATCCACAAAATGCTCTTGTTGCACAACACTAGACAGACGCTAGCACGATTGCACAATAGGCGGATACAAGAACTTGTGCACAACCTACTTAGCAAAAATGCAACGACTTCTATCCCAAGTATGCTCTATGCAAGGTGTTTCTATGATATGTTCCAACGACTTCTATCCTAATGTTGTATGATGCTATGGTTCTTGCTTAAAAGCTCTTTGCTTATCTTTCCTTGTTGCTTAAAAGCTTGTTTGTCTCTTTGATGTTGGGGCTCTTTTCTCATGCGATGCTTCACGCACCAAGATAGCAAATGTGTATGCGATGACAACTTTGTGACACAAGAGATGATACCAATATATGCAACAATGATGTATGTATGCTATGGGAAGTATGATCACTAATGTGCACAAGTCTCATTGCCGGTAATACTCAATGGCTAGTCTCGATGGGTAAGCAACGCAAAGGAGTAAGGCTATGATGGCTATTAATGTAATGGCAAGAATGATGTATCACGATACCAAGACGAGGTTACCATTCTTGCTTATGGTATGGTGTCAAAATGGTGGACCGAATACCAAGATGTAATCGAGGTGGTCGTTGATGATGTCGTGTCCGTGGCGAAGATGAGTGGTGGTGATGTCGATGTCGAACCATACCTAGATAGCCGAAACACAAAAGGATACGGAACCGCAACTCAAATTCTCAAAGCTGGAAGTGGCAAGACGTGTCGGAGTGTGAAACGGGTAAGCAATGGTGGTGGTATGCGGAAGTGGTGATGGTATATGGGTGGTAGGAGTGCATATGCGGAAAAACTGGGGCGGTGGTGGTGACTAAAACTGAAAAAAATCAGTTTCGTCAGTGTGGGTCGGACATTCGGGCTGGGCCGGTCATCCGGTCATCGGATGTCTGGTAAGGGTCAGACGTCCGGTGCCTGGGCGAAACTCGGGCACGGGATGAACTGCTAGGGTTCGTGGTGGAGATGTGGGAAATCGTCGAATCCGGAGGATTTTGTGGATGGAAAGGTTGGAGACAAGGGGGAAAAGCTAGATCGATTCAAAACAAAGCAAATCCACGGATCCAAACCAATAAAATTTCAACACACCAACAAATCACAAAAAAAATTTGGGGCTATTTTTGTGGGGAATTTTCGAATTTGGGACAAAAAACAACAAAAACTAGGCTAGCACCACAATAGGGAGGTTTCGAAATCATGATCAACGAGGCTCTTGATACCAAGATGATGTAGGGTAGAACCCTAATCGGCTGGTCTTTCACCAAAGGAGCGGATCCCGCGATGAACACGAAGAACACGAGGGGGGAAAGAGGGAAAACACAAGGGAAACACAAGAGAATCACTAAACCAACACAAGAAAGTCACACATGTGCTAGATACTCGGATACATAAGAGTTCACACGGTACACGATCAACTACAGATGATACAAGGGTAGCCGGTCTTCTCCGTGAGGAGGTCCTTATGTTCTTCTCCGCGAGGAGGTCTTGAATCCAAAGGGATCTTATCCAAAGATGTCGCGGTCTCTCTCGAGGAGTAGATCCGATGTGGATGAGCAATGCTCTATCTCTCAAATGAGCTAAACCAATGTTAACCCTAGCTAGAAGGAATAGGAGGTCTATACATAGTCTTAGTGCAAAAGAGGGGGCGAAGGGGTACATGGGCTGTGGACCAACAAGAAACAGCACACAGGCATCGGACGTCCGGAGGCTCGCGAGGGTCCGGACGTCCGGAGGCTCGCGAGGGTCCGGACGTCCGGTGCCTATCGGACGTCCATAGATTCGGCTCGGTTGGTCTTCGATCGAACATCCGGTCGGGGTCGGTCGTCCGAGGAGCCTCGGTCGTCCGTGGAGCGTCGGAAGTCCGTAGTTTTGTCTCGGGTGTGGAAGTGTCAGACGTCCGGTCTGGGTCGGACGTCTGGAGCCAGGAGGTCGTCGGACGTCCGGTCCTGGCTGGTTGTCCGGAGCCTGTAGCTTCTTCTTCTTCACTTGTTCTTCTTCACTTCTTCTTCTCCATCTTCACGTCCACCTTCCTCTTCTTCTTCTCCTTGCTCCTGATATTCTCCATGGTACCTGAGTATGCACAATGTGTCCGTATGAGGTAGTAGCCATGTATCATGTGCATCAAAGTGGAAATGTGAGAGGAGTGATGTCACCTCGGTTTCGAGAGCTCTTGCGCGTGCTCGTGTCATGGGTCCGATAGGCACTTGGTGAGGCGATGGTAGGTCCATGGGGATGACCTTGGGATGCTCCGCATCACACACACAACATGAACTATACTCATGTTTATATTCGATTCCTAAAGCGATGCATTGTCTGGAGTTGAAAATACTAACTATGTGGATCAATTATGTCGAATAATAACATAGACATGCTCAAATTCATTATAATCTAGATGTCTGATGGATCAATAACCGTTCCTTACGCGAATTGCAAATATCATGATCACATCCTAATATTTGGATACAATTTATATTTTTTAATCAATGTGTACATCAGTCTTCTACGTGTAGTTTCACTCTCCATCGGTGGTCTCTCACACATGCTAACACACTCTCTCCCGAGGTGTCTTTCTCGTAGGCATTCTCTCGATATAAACCTCCCTCCCTCTCGTAACCATTTACGACTTTTTCACTAACCTTTATCACAAGAACTCTTGCTCTCACAAGCATACACACACACAATACCCATCGACCCTTTCTATGTACATAGACCTGCCTATGTGACTCTCGTACGCACATCATCTTTAGGCTTGTCTCTCACGCATTGTCTCACACCCCTCTTCCTCATAGACGAGTATGAATCTAGAAGAGCATTTTGTAGGATGCCCCTTAAAGTTAGGTTGGGTGAATAGTAATATCATAGATAAGGGGTTACCTTAGTCCGAGGACATAGGGTTACAAATCCTAGCCGACTTTGTCAGTGGACACAGAGTCCTTCACGATTCTGCTATCTTTGTCTTGTACGACTAGTCATCCATGGGTCTCCCTAAATGCATCACGGGCCGACCAATGTGGCGTTGGACGGAACCGAACCAAGGGTCTCACCTCGGCCCACCTGACCTCACGCGGTGACACACCCTCTGCCCCAGGTCTCGTTATCTTCTCACACCCACACATACCAACATAGCCACCACACACAAAAAAATCTCCTCGTGCCTCTATCCCCTTGCATATACACACTCAAGGGAATCTCTTGACGTGACATCACATTTGCCTCTCTCTCTAGACCTCTCTCATTTCTCATGCTATCTCTCCGACGTCCCCCCGCCCCCGCCGGGCCCTCTATCCATGCCTCTCTCGAATACATAATACACACAGGTACCTCTCTAGGCCCTGCCACATACATCAACTACACATTCACACATGTTACATCACGTACCCCGATCTAAAAAGCCCTCTCTTCATGTTTATTTCGCATACAACATTCCTTTTGAATAAACTGTGGCCAAAAAATTATTTTAAAATTTCTACATTTATACAACATTACAAAGTTATATGGAGGAGTCTGAATGTTAATTTGCATTGCACGATGCCCACAACGATATTTATTCCGCATTGCGAATTTTTATATTTTTATACTATATATAAAGTTAGTCATAATAAAGAGAAATGAAGAGCATCTCTCTCTCCATCGCATACACCCCCTCTACTACCCTTTCACGTACACACACAAACTATCTCCAGGTCCTCTAAAATTACGCCCCCAGCACATTCATGCATGTTTCATCTTTCTCTCGCGATACACCTACACAAGTGCACCGCCTCTGACGGTATCCACGTGTGCAGGAGGAACACCGTGCGGCAGACTGCTAGGTCCGATCACACAGTCGGCGGTCGAGTGGAGGTGGCTATTCGCAACACATGCAAAACCCAGTGAAAGCGCTAAAGCGATCAATTTGATGAGTGTGCCGCACCCCCATTTTGTATAGGCATCCGTCTCGGAGTCAACACTTGGGCCTCGCACGGACCCTAAAGCCCAAAATCTGTTCAGCCTGGATCTGAGTCCGAGTAGGATCACTTCTGACTCATGGAGTCGAACTGGACCTCACAAGTTCCTTCCCTTAAGCGCGTGACCCCTTAGATTCTCATTCACTTGGTCGCTAGTCATATCACATTCGATTGAGCTGGTCAGTAACGGCCTCTAGCAAAGCATGCCGACTCCAAGTGTCCGATGAAGCTAGTTAGGTGAACCCGTAAATCACCCATATGTTCCCTTTGCCACACGATATAAATTGTCGGGCTCAAGGCAAGTCTGTCATCCTTGTGCTAGCCCGACTTCTTTTCGTTCCAGTGATGTCAACCACAAACCGGATTATCTCATAATCCTAATCGCATGGCCAAGCTTATCTTGGTCGGATCACACGAGGGGCCCAGAGTATATCTCTCCTAATCAGAAGGGAAAATCCCATCTTGCTCGATCATGTCTCGCAACATGGATCTGGACAAGCCCAAAACCTACCATTGTAACTACCCAGTCACGGAGTAGTGGTTGGTTGGCCCAAAGCAAGTCTGTCACCATCCCGAGTACATGCACCATCTTAGGTCTTAGGACATAGAATATATGTTGTACTAGAGACTCACAGATGACACATCGTTGCGTCTCATAGTTGGGTCTGTCCGACTCGGACCTTATCTCAACTCGGATCCGACTACATCGCATCTGACCAGATCCTTCCGAGTCCATATTATCCGGTTAGCATCCAATACTCCATGGCTAGTCTAGTCGGCTGCGCGTCCACACAGCCCTATTGACTAGGGACCTTTTAGGACGTTCATCATAAAATGCATAGTCCCACAAACAAGTCACGTACTTTCTGATACACATCATTGATAATGTCCAAGGACTATCTTTATTCATAAACACATAGGAAATATCATCATACATGATTGCCTCTAGGGCATATCTTCAACAGTCTCCCACTTGCACTAGAGTCAATCAAATAGACATCGAATGCCCATAGCTCTAACGTGCCCCTCATACTTGGATTGTGGAAGCGGCTTAGTCAATGGATCTGCAACATTTGCATCCATGTGAATTTGGCATAACTCAACATCACCATTCTTTACGATCTTTCGTATCAGGTGATATTTTCGATCTATGTGTCTGGTCTTATGGTGATCCCTCGGCTCCTTGGCTTGTGTGATGGCACCAGAATTATCACAATAAAGGTCCAACGGTTTTACCGAGGTTGGGAAAATACCAAGATCATCCAGAAAGTTCCGGATCCAAACACCTTCCTTTGCCACTTCACAAGCCGCAATGTATTTTGCTTCTGTGGTAGAATCGACTAGCGTATCCTGCTTGGAACTCATCCAGCTCACTGCTCCTCCGTTCATGACATACACGAATCCGGACTGTGATCGACAATCATCTCTATTGGTTTGGAAACTAGCATCGGCGTAACCCCTTAAGACCAGCTTTTCCTCACCTCCATAAACTAGGAACATCTCTTTAGTCCTTTTCAGGTACTTTAAAATATTCTTTACCGTTGCCCAGTGACTCTCACCTGGGTTGGCCTAGTATCTACTTGTTAGGCTTATTGCAAAAGCAACATCAGGCCGTGTACATATCATGGCATACATGATGGATCCAACTGCCGAGGCATACGGAATCGTACTCATCCTGATTCGCTCATCACATGTCGAAGGACTCTGAGTCTTGCTTAGCCTTATACCATGTGAGATAGGCACGAACCCTTTCTTGGCCTCACTCATGTTGTACCACTTCAACACTTTATCTATGTACGTGCTTTGGCTCAAGCCGAGTAGCCTCCTCGATCTATCTCTATAGACCTTGATGCCTAAAATGTAAACTCACTCACAAAGGTCCTTCATTGAAAACTTGCCATTCAATGATTCCTTGACCGAGTTCAGCAACGAAACATCATCTCCGATCAGTAGTATGTCATCCACATACAAGATCAAAAACACAATCAAGCTCCCACTTAACTGCTTGTATAAACAAGTGTCCTCATTGCTTTTGATGAAACTAAGACCAGTGATGACCTCATCAAAACGAATGTTCCAACTCCGAGATGCTTGCCTCAACCCATAAATGGATCTCTTGAGCTTCCATATATTACTAGTGCTAGTCGGATCGACAAAACCCTCGAGCTGTTTTGGGGATATAACTATTAGATATGACCCGCCCAGGTGGGGCCGGGTTATACCTTTGGCGATTCATGAAGCCCAAGATAGCTCTGGAAGATGACGGTTCAGTTAAGGGCCCAAGACACAAAGGTGACTCAAGGCCCGTAGAGATAAACCGACATATGTACATAACTTGCATTGTAAGGCAGGAATAGTTAGAGACCGAGCCGGACACTACTTATGAGCCGTTCAGGATTCCATGAGCCGCCGGGGGTAGCCTCTGTATATAATGGGACGACCCGGCGGCGGTTCAGGGCAAGAAACAACAGGTCGAGAGCCCGGTTGAGCGTATTTTCTCCCCGGTCATCGAAACCCTAGCAATATCACCTCAAACTGGATTAGGCTTTTACCTTCACCGCAAGGGGCCGAACCAGTATAAACTCCTCATGTCCTTTTTCCTGTTTAACCCCTTTAAGCTTCCTAGTTGCAATGGGTCCATGATTAAGTCCTTTCACTAGGACATCTGCCATGAAAATTCCACGACAGTTGCCGCCCACCGTGGGGCCTGCGCATGGTGGATTTGAGTTCTTGAAGGGCAGCTTCAAAGGGCTCAAGGGATACGTTGTGGGCCGGTTGACCAAGAGTTGTCGTGGCAAGCTCTACATCGACGACGCAGGCTGGGGCCCCGACGCCGGCTCAATTGAGTATGGGTACCAGGTCCCCTTCGGCGGAATCCACGTCTTCATCGGCCAGATCGGTGAGCCGAGCCCTGAGCCGGATATCTGCACTAACATCATCAAGACGGCTCAGTGCGTGGGACCCGCCCAGACTCAGCCCGCCATGAAGGATCTGTGCCTGGCGGTGAGACGGCCAACTACTATGACGGTGGGTCATCCACAGGTGAGACAGATTCATTGTATCAATTGCAAGACGGTGGCCTTGGGGGCTGTTCCGATGGCAGCCGTATTTCGGACCCCTTAGAGCCGCCAAGCAGGGCAGGGATCTTCATGACTGGCACGCAACCCGTTCAAAACTCTACGGCTGCGGCAGCGATAACCTCCGGGTCAGCGGCGGCCGGGTGTGATAGCCTGGCTTAATAGGGATGATAGACTAGTCATATCAATAAGGAATTCCTTCTTTTCCAGAAGCCCATTCGGACAGAATTCCAAAGTTAAGCGTGCTCAGCTTGGAGTAATTTCAGGATGGGTGACCGACGGGGAAGTTGCTCCCGGGTGCGCACGAGTGCAGACAAAGTGAACAGAAAAGACTAGTATTGATCTGTGGGGCCAGTCTAGATCCCGCCAAGAGTAACGACCACCGGCGGGTGTGTCCGGAGCGTTACAAGTTGGTATCAGAGCCGACCCTCGCGGTTACACGTATGTTTGCGGACAGGTGCGCGGTCATGTTGTTTATGACGTTTGTGACCTGTCGTGGCACCCGGCATGGCACATGTACCGGGCTGGATGCACAGACATGTGTGCCAAGAGGGAACGTTCATGTGGCCCGATGAGGACGTTGGTTCCTCTGAGTGGGTGTGTATGTGATAGCCTGGCCTAGTAGGGATGATAGACTACTCATATCAATAAGGAATTCCTTCTTTTCTTGAACCCATTCGGACAGAACTCCAAAGTTAAGCGTGCTCAGCTTGGAGTAATTTCAGGATGGGTGACCTACCGGGAAGTTGCTCCCGGGTGCGCACGAGTGAGGACAAAGTGTGCAGAAAAGACTAGTATTGATCTGTGGGGCCATTCTAGATCCCGCCGGGAGTAACCACCACCGGCGGGTGTGTCCGGGGCGTTACACCGGGGCAGGAGGCCATGCGCGCCTGCCAGCTCAAGTACTGATGGATCTCATGGATAGGATGACAGCCCTGTTAACCACCGTGGTTAACCCGACGAATCAGGCTCAGCATGATGCAAAAGTGGCATGATTAGGTGAGGGGGTAGCACAAGCCAAGGAAAACCTAGCAGCGGAGGACGTCAGGATGGCCGCGGAGCGCGCGGCTTTGGCTGCTCGAGCTTAGCAGATTCAATCAGAAGCTTTCCAGCTTACAATGGATCTGGACGCATCAAATGAGGTCATGAGGAGAAGACACCAGATGGCTCAATCCCGTCTGCCTCTGACTTATGATCCTAGAAACCTCTTCCGCACACCCGGCATAGGCCCCAGTAACCCGTCGAAGGTAAACCGGGTTGCAACGGCCGGGGCTGGGGCACCGGTTCAGCCACGGGTGATAGAACTTCCTCGTATGAATGCTGCTCCACCTCCTTATGTACCAATACCACCGGGTCATTATTCTAACCCTTTGGAGAACATGATCGCTGCGGCGGCACGATTGGCGGCTCTCCCAGCAGAGGGGGACTCTCCGACGGTGATTGAAACCCGAAGGATCAGAGAGCTTCTTCAGACGGCTCTGGCGCAGTAGGAGGCACATTCTTATAGTCGAGATAGGGTTTATTCGACCCCTCGACCAAGCCGGAGCCCGAGTTATAGCAGGCACATAGGTTCAACAGCCATTTCAAGCAACGCCCGGCGCCGTGACCAGCCGTGCGGGCATGACCCGGTGCGCGATGGAGCTCATAACTTGGTTGACCAGGACAGGATTCGCCAAGAGGTTGATCGGGCGGCTCAACAGGCAGCTGAGCAGGCGTCTCAACGGGTGGCTCGCCAGTCTTTTCCGGTTCATCCGACGACCTCTATTGAGGCAGGCGTGACCACAAGGACTAGAGGTGTCCCTTGCTTGGTACCGGCTCTGCGTAATGAGCATTTGCCCAAGGATTTCAAGGGGCCTCGAAAGGTGCCTAATTACATGGCCGATTTACAGCCAGGGGCATGGATTGAAAGCTATGAGATGGCCATGGAACTGCTGGAGGTCAGTGACGCGGCAATGGCCAAGTACTCACCATGATGTTGGATGGAACCACCCGCACCTGGCTGAAGGGGCTGCCACCCAATTCCATTGGTTCATGGGCAGAGTTAAAAGGCCGGTTTATTCAGAATTTCAAAGACACATGCAAGCAACCCATGTGAATTGTGGATTTGACTAATTGTAAGCAAGAGGAAGGTGGGTCTACAACCCATTGGGTGTGTCGGGGTCAAAGCCATAATACATTCATCTGATAAGATGGATGCCGGCTCTGCAGTCTTAATGTTGGAGAAAAATTACCATTTTACGCCTCTGAAACAGAAGCTGGGGCGGCTCAAGCGCGATTGAAATGACATGGGCCAGCTAATGGCGGCTCTAGTCAAGTACACCGACTCTGATAGTACCAAGGATCCAGAGTCTGATGAAGAGAAGACAGGGAAGGGGAAGAAGAACGGCAACGCCAAGGGTCATCGACACAACCCGGCGAATCAAGGAGGTAATAATAAGCGTAAGGCTGACGGTAGCTCGGAGTTTGTGGCTAACACCAATGCACAGGGAAACAATCAGCGACGTAAGGGGAGGCCACCTCGTCGGTCCGGCAGGTCAGGTCCCACTCTTGAGCAGTTGTTAAATGAGCCATGTCCAAGGCACGGTACTCAGCAGAAACCGGCCACTCACCTACGTAAGGACTGTACGATCATCAAGGCTTTCAAGAATTCTAACATGTTCAACGGCAATCATGGGCCGAGCGGCGGCTCAGGTGGTGGCAGTTTTCTTGGCCCGGGTAGCTGTTCAAATTCCAACTTTCAAGGCATTCAAGGAAATCAAGGTGGCTATAATCAGCAATCTGGTCAGGGAGGTCAGCAGCAACAACAGTCTGGATATCAGAGTAATCCAAAACAGTTGAATAGTGGGCATTACCATGTGTTCACCACCAGTTTGTGCAGATGGGACCAGAAGCTTCATAAGAGGGCTGTAAATGCTGTTGATCCGGCAGTCCCTCGTTATCTGAGATGGTCTGAGCAGCCTATTCTCTAGAGTAGGGAAGATCATCCTCCCTGGGTTGACAATCCGGGTCACCTGCCTTGGTGGTGGCGCCTTAGGTTGGTGGATATAAATTCACTAAGGTACTCATGGACGGAGGCAGTAGCATCAACATCCTCTATTATGAGACTTTCCGTCGCATGGGGTTGACTGGCAAAAATCTTAAAACGCCCAAAATTGTTTTCCATGGTGTGGTGCCTAGTAAGTCGGTGTACCTAGTGGGTAAGATTGAACTGGAAGTGTCCTTTGGAGATGAGCATGATTCTAGGGCCGAGAAGTTAACTTTTGGGGTGGTCAAAATCAAGAGCCAGTATCACGCCCTGTTTGGACGACCGGCTTATGCCAATTTCATGGCATGGCCGTGTTATGTATATTTGCAACTTAAAATGCCGGGTCATAAGGTCACCATTACAGTGCATGGGAGTCAGAAGATAGCCTTGGAATGTGAGGAAGGCGATGTTGCTTACGCTGAATCTGTTTGTGCAACAGAGGAGTTGAAGTTCTACAAGGACAATGTTGACCCCCGGCGGACATGACGTCTTTGAAAAAGCCAACTACAGAACATGAGTCGGTGCTGAAGTTTAAATCAGCTAATGATACCAAGCTTGTCGATTTTGTTCTAGGTGACTCATCTAAATAGTTTAGTATCAGTGCTAATCTAGATCCCAAATAGGAAAGAGCGCTCATCGAGTTCATCCGTGAGAACCGGGACATCTTTCCATGGAAACCTTCTGACATGCTGGGTGTACCGAGGAAACTCACAGAGCACACTCTCAATATTGATCCAAAATTTAAGCCGGTCAAGCAGTTTCTTCGGCGGTTCAATGAGAGGCGCAAGGCCATTGGTGAAGAAGTGGCACGGCTCTTGGTGGCCGGTTTTCACTATTGAAGTTTTTCATCCAGAGTGGTTGGCTAACCCGGTACTCGTGCTTAAAAAGAACGACACCTGGCGTACGTGTGTGGATTACACGGACTTAAACAAGGCTTGTCCGGCTGATCCTATCGCTCTCCCTTGTATTGATCAAATCATTGATGCTACAGCGGGTTGTGAGCGTTTGAGCTTTTTGGATGCTTATTATGGTTATCATCAGATCAAGATGGCAGTTAAGGACCAGGAGAAGATGACTTTTATTACTTCGTTTGGAGCCTTCTGCTATGTGTCTATGCCTTTTGGGCTTTAGAGTGCCCAGGCGACTTATCAGCGATGTGTGCAGAACTGTCTTCACAATCGAATTGGGTGCAATGTTCATGCTTATGTGGACGATATTGTGGTGAAGTCCAGAGAGAAGGAGACCTTGATAGATGATCTGAAGGAAACCTTTGATAACCTCCGGTTCTACAAGATTATGCTTAACCCGGCCAAGTGTGTTTTTGGAGTATCAGCAGGCAAGCTTTTGGGTTTTCTGGTTTCTAACAGAGGCATCGCGTCTAACCCAGAGAAGATCAAAGCAAACACATCTTTGGCTAAGACGGCGTGCATCAATGATGTTTAGCGTTCGGCAGGTCGTATTGCTGCTTTAAGCCGGTTCATAAGCCGGTTAGGTGAGAAGGCCATACCATCATATCAAATGATGAAGAAGACAGACAATTTTGTCTGGAGTGATGCTGCTAACGCTGCCTTTGAAGATCTGAAGAGACAGCTCGCTGAGCCGCCAGTCCTTGCTGCTCCTATTGATAAGGAGCCATTGTTGTTATATGTGGCTGCTAACACACGTGCTGTCAGTGTGGCCATTGTAGTAGAGCGCAAAGAGGCTGGCAAGGAATATCTGGTACAACGACCGGTTTATTACATCAGTGAGGTTCTTATTGAGTCCAAACAGACATATCCACATTGGGAGAAACTTGTTTATGGGGTGTTCATGGCGAGCTGGAAGCTTAAGCAATATTTCCAGGGTCATCCCATCACTGTGGTTAGTTCTGCTCCTTTAGGAGATATCATTCAAAATAGAGAAGCCACAGGACGAGTCTCCATGTGGGCCATTGAGCTTGGGCCTCATGGCTTAAAGTATGTGCCACGCACTGCTCTCTAGTCTCAAGCACTGGTAGATTTCATCAACGATTGGACGGAGCTGCAGATGCCTGAAGAGAAGTCGGACAACACATATTGGACTATTCATTTTGATGGGTCCTGGCAATTAGAGGGCTCGGGGGCTAGAGTTGTTTTAGCTTCCCCTCGAGGTGACAAATTTTGTTATGTGCTACGGTTGATGTTTCGTTGTACTAACAATTCAGCTGAGTATGAGGCCTTGCTCCATGGTCTTCGAATGGCTAAGGAGATGACCATGAGCCGCGTAAGGTGCTTTGGCGACTCAGATTTGGTGGCTCAACAAGTATCAGTCAAGTGGGATTCCAAAGATCCCCTCATGGCGGCTTATCGCCGTGAAGTTGATGCCATTGCTGGACACTTCAAGGGTTAGCAAGTGGAACACATTGATCACAGAAAGAATGAAGCGGCTGATGCTTTAAGCCGGCTGGGGTCTCAGCGTAAGCTGGTGCCACCTAACACTTTTTAGATGTTCTACATAACCCTTCTGTCAAGTTGCCTACGGAGGAAGACTTGGTTGTTCCAGACCCGGAAGCACAATTGGTGGAGGCTCTTCACATTATCCCAGATTGGACAGTGCCATGTTTGGCTTATATAATCCGGGTTGAGTTGCCTGAGGATGAACCTTGGCTAGACAGGTAACCCGGCGGTCTAAATCAATGACAATTTCCAATGGTGAGTTGCATCCTCGCAGTGTCACAGGGGTGTTTCAACGTTGTGTCTCTCATGAGGAAGGTCAAGAAATTCTTTGTGAAATCCATGAAGGAGATTGTGGCCATCATGCTGATTCAAAGTCCCGGGTAGCCAAAGCCTTCCGTCATGGTTTTTACTGGATGACAGCTCACGCTGATGCGGAGGATCTGGTCAGTAGGTGTGATGGTGGTCAGAAATTCACACGATGGGGCACATGTGTCGGCTCCAGAATTGCGGATGATTCCAATTACTTGGCCATTTGCAGTCTGGGGGCTCGACATGGTTGGACCTTTCAAAAGATCCAAAGGTAAAATGACACACCTTTTCGTGGCAGTTGACAAATTCACAAAGTGGGTTGAGGCAGAGCCGGTTAGTAAGTGTGATGCAACCACGACAGTTTAATTCATGAAAAAGGTGAACTTCGTTTTGGCTTTCCACACAGCATTATAACTGACAATGGTACTAATCTGTCCAAGGGTGCTATGGAGGAATTCTGCCAACGTGAGCATATCCGGCTTGATGTTTGATCAATAGCTCACCCCCAATCCAATGGTAAAGCTGAAAGAGCCAATCAGGAAATCTTGAGAGGTCTCAAGCCCCGGCTTATGGTTCCTTTACAATGAACGCTGGGTTGTTGGGTGGAGGAGTTACCCTCTGTGATATGGAGCATCAATACTACCCCTAACAGGTCTACGGGTTATGCGCCTTTCTTCATGGTTTATGGAGCAGAGGCAGTCCTGCCTAGTGACATCCGTCATTACTCGCCCCGTGTGGCGGCTTACGTTGAAACTGATAACGAACAAGCCCATCAGTATGCACTTGACCTGTTAGATGAAGAGCGTGACTTAGCAGCAGCCCGTTCGGCAATTTACCAACATGACCTGCGCTGTTATCACAACCGCCGAGTTAAGTCAAGACCCTTTTAGGAAGGTGACTTGGTGCTCTGGCTCATCCAGGATCAAACTGATGCACACATATTATCCCCACCTTGGGAAGGACCTTTTGTGGTCAGCAGGAACTTGAACAACGGGTCATACTACCTTACCGATGTTTGAGAGCACAAAGATTCACGTAAGTCGGAGGAATAGACCCGCTGGCCATGGAATATTGCTCATCTTCAGCCTTACTATACATGAGCCATTAAACCACATGATCGTATTCGAGTCTAGACATTAAACCACATGATCACAAGGGGGCTTCCTGTTCAAACATAGGTCGTATTCAAACCAAAGAGAACATAGCTGTCGGTGCCCTCTTGATCGGCGCAATGCCAAACTCACTAGGGAGCTTCTTGATCGTATTCAAATCAAAGCTTAACCCCTTTTGGGTCCGACTTTGATCGTATTCGAATCAGAGTCGTTAAAAAATTCTCAAGGTCATTTGGGGGCTTCCTATTCAAACATAGGTCGTATTCGAACCAAAAGGAACATAGCTGTCCGTACCCTCTTGATTGGTGCAACGCCAAAGCTACTGGGGGCTACATGATTGTATTCGAATCCTAGCTTAACCCCTTTGGTTCGGTTTACTGGTCGTATTTGAATCCTAAGCCTCCAAATTTTTCTTTTTATTTGACTTACGTTTTTGAAAGACAATCTTTGTTTTTTATTCTGTGGCTTTACGTCTAGATCCAAGTATAAGTATGGTTTCAATGTAACCTAGCTTGGTTTTTTGACGATAAATCGTCAGCGTATGACTGTCATCATACATATGGTAGTATTGGCTTCTAAAAGATTGGGTTATCACCCTTACTGTTTGGGTCACATAAACCGACAGTTCAAATTCAAGATCACAGGTATAATATTGCCGTTGTGTTTCGAAGTTAAAATTCATAATAGGCTTATCGGTGTTTCTTCAATCAGAGGCTTTCCAGCCTTAATTATTCTTGCATCTAGCCTTAATTATATAGTTATGTTGGTTTCCATGGTTGTGTATTGGGCGTTATGACCTGTCCGACGATAAACCGCCAGGAGAATTTTTATATATTGCATGCAGGAATAGATTCAACACTACTGATATTGTAAGGGATGTGAAGCATATCGTCACCTGACAGACAACAGTGTTGTACGCAACACAATATGCACGATGGCATAAGTAGAACACGAAGTTTTAAAGCTAGCCTATTACAAGGCGCGTGGAGCCCAAAAGGATAATATTATTTTTTTACTCTTGCACATAGCAGATGATAAACCGGAGCCGGTTCATGAATCTTGGCCGGGTTGACTGGATGGTTGTGATTCATCCTTTGCCGGTTCATCCTACTCCACCATTTGGAAATTGGGTTTCGACCAATCAAAACCATGAAGGGCGACAAACTCAGCCTCATCGTCAATCAGACCAGACGGGTCAATTTCAGGGGCGAAAGTGTGCCTACGAATCTGCGGGATTAAATCCGCACTTTATATGAAGGAGTCGCCATCTTCTTATTCTCTGCATCAAAACCCGGCTGATATTTGGTGAGATTGGTTTCTTCAGCAATGATGGTGGCATGAGGACAAATCTCTTTCACATAGGCAGCGAAGTCTTCTTGGTCAAAGGGAGTTCCATCTTCCTTGAAGCTGGGGTACCCCTTGGCTACATCCGCCGGGTCTAATTCCGGTACCCAGGCTTTGGAGCGGCTCAAATCAGTTACGGCTCCGGCTCTCGCACAAGAACGCTTTACTTCCTAAAACCTGGCGGGTAAGATGTACATCTTCTTCAAGACATCACTTAATAAGTATGGTCCTTGGTTTGCTGGGGAGATAATGGCAAGAGCCCGCTGAGCTCCAGTATACAATTGCTCCACAAGAGTGTCAACCGCCTTGAGCTTTATCAGACTATCCTAACTCAGATTGCTGCTCCGGGGACCTGTGAAGTTTTCCCAATGAGTTAAGTAGGCGGCTTACATTATGGTGACAAATATAGACTTTGAGTAAGTAATAAGGTGATTTACCGAAGATTGCAGAAACCATCTGAGACACATGGTTCGTTAAACCGGTGAGTTCAGCGGTAACTTCTTTTAGAGCCGCCTCGGCCATTTCAGCATGCAGCGTCAGGGCAGTCTTCTCATCAGCCCAAGCCTTTTTCTCTTCGCTAAAATTAGTGTTCAGTTTCTGTGCTTTAGACACACTCAATTTGAGTTTGGATTCAATTTTATTTGTTTGAGTCTCCTGAGCCGACAGCCGGGTCTTGGCTTCAGACAATTGGGATTCCAGTTCTGCGGTTGCAGCTTGTATACAGAATAAGGTTGTTAATTTCATGGCGGATTATAAAAGAAAGTCTCAAGTGCTTTTGCAAGCAATAACACTTGGCACTTGGGGGCTAATGTCTGTCGGAACAATTTTATTGTCGAAGGAATTGGATTTTTTCCAGAAGTCCCAAGTGCTTTGCAAGCAAGACCACTTGGCACTTGGGGGCTAATGCATTTTGCTGTTTTTCCTACCAGAGGTAAAGCCGGATATGTTATTGATAGCTTCAGCCGGCTCATAAAGATATCTGGTCAAAGTATTTATCTTCCATATTGGCTACTAGGACCGGCTCATTCATACTAATTAAACCGGCCCTTGGGGACTACACATGCAAATTGAAAAAACTATCATCATCCGGTTTGGTTGTAAACCAGGAATCGAAAGGGGTCTAAGGCAAAAGCTTATAAGTCTATTAAAAGTCTACAGATCATTCACTCCTTCATACTCCGCAGACTTGGGGGCTGCCAGGGTACATAACTTATATAAACCAGAGAACATACCTCATATTTTTTATACATCTATTCAACCATTTCAATCTGTGTGTCACGGCTGGAGTTGACTTGGTTAAGATAGCCAGACAGTACTTCACCAATACTCAGATGGGTGTAGTGGGAGACATCAAACCTCACTTTCTGCCTCTCCATGATTTCTTGCTTTGCAGAGTGTCTTGCCAGCACAGTTGGATTGCTCGGTTCAGCAAAACTGCTACCAGTGATTAAAAAATCATTGCCGTAAGTCTCCGGCGGGTTAGCTGAGCTTGACGGTTCGGCAATGGATGGATTAATAATAGTTTAGTCAACAGACGGATCAGGAAGATCTGATTCAATGTTGATAGCAGGGTCTTCCAGTGCTTCAGTTTATTCCGGGGCAAGAGTCGGCTACGCCGGTTCAGCGGCTTTTGGATCCTCAGCCGGTTTTGCCACCTTTGTTTTCTTGGGCTTTCCTTGACCACTAAGAAGAATTTGATGAGTCAGTATAACAATACGAGAATAAGGGTGTCGAAGAAGGATAATTATCTTTACCCAGGGGCGGTCTTAAAAGCCGGTAGCTGAGTTTGTGAAGAATCACCAGAGGAGGAACGAGCAATCTCCTGCAAAAATGGAATTATAGTTGAGTGACTTATAGAGGCGACTCGTTCATCAGAGTTAAGCTGTAAAAGAACCTCGGTTTGGCGTTTCCGAGGAGTTTTCGGTAAGCCGGAGGGTAACTCATCGTCTCCAATGATCTGGGTCTGACAGCGGCTCTCATGTTGTTGTTTTTTCAAAAGAAAATGAGGATCTAAATAAGCCAAGGGGTGTGAAAACCTGACTTTCCAGGTTACCCGCCGAGGTTTCTGCCGTGGTAAAGGTTCTGAGTCGCAGGAAATAATAGTTACCTTTTCTTCAACTTCCTGGCTGGCCCCTGTGTCCTCCTGATAATAGTCAGTGTCAATAAGGTTGTTAAAAAGCAGGCCAAGAGAGTCAAGGGCTACCTCCGACTCAGAGACATCATCCAACTTGAATAAGTCAGAAGTAGTTGTTTTCTTCTTAGATTTTCTGGCGGTTTTCTTGGCGGCAATTGTAGCGGCTCTAGCTTTTTAGCAGCCTCATGATCATATTTGGCCTTCCAAAAGTCAGATTTAGCCTGTAGAAAAATAGCATGTTGAAACCCATGCAAATACTTAACTGCTGAGGAAAAGGAGTCAAGAGGCTTACCTCTGGTGCCGGGTTAAGCTTGTAGAAAGGATTCAGCCCTACTTTGCTGCAGTCTTCATATTTGCTGTTGATGAGGGTAGTCGCCATATCAACAATGGCTTCTTCGGTCAGACGAAGGGAGCTATGATGTAATGGATCGTCTATTCCTCCGTTATAGTTGCACATCAAATCAGATCGGCGGCTCAGAGGGATGATCCGCCATGTGATCCAACAGTGCATCAAGTCAACTCCAGTAAAAGCCATTTCCCAGCAAGGCTTGAACCCTTTTGATTGTTGGGTTAAGTTTCTTGCATTCGGTGGCAGAAAGTTTATCAGGGAGTGAATATTTACTGTCAATACGCTCATCGTGATAACCCGTCATTGGTTTTTCATCAGCCAGCAACGTATCTTTGCAATAGAACCAGGTTTGGTTCTAGTCCTTGGGATGGCTTGGCAAGACTACTAAAGGAAAGACATCATCCCGTCTGCGCTGAATCGAAATCCCGCCAAGTTCCAAGCTGGGGCCGTTGGTGTACTCATTCTGGCGGTTCAAATAGAAGTATTCTTTGAAGAGTTCAATAGTAGGTTCTTCTTGAAGATAAACCTCGCAGAAAACTTGGAAGTTACAGAAGTTTGATATGGAATTGGGTCCAATGTCTTGCGGATGAAGCTTGAAAAAGTGCAGAACATCTCTAAAGAATTTTGAGCTGGGCGGCGAAAAGCCCCGGTTCATTTGATCAGTGAAGACGATGATTTCACCATCCTTTGGCTGAGGTCTTTCTTCAGCCGGGTGAGGGGCGCGATAAGACATGACGCTCTTCTCTGGTAAATACCCGACAGTGACAAAATCCTTTAGAGTATCCTCAGTGACTATGGAAGTGACCCAGTTGCAAACTATCGTCATCTTCGGTGGCATGGCGAAAAGACAATCTAAAAGGAAGTAATTTGCCGGTTCAAATTAATTGGTGGAATTACAAGCTAATAATTGCAGTACTGATGTATAATGGCGGCTTAAATAAGGGCTAATGGTATATGAAGCAAAAATAAGTCGGGATGGTAAGCCTCCATGAGTAAAGACATTCAAGAGTCACCAGCAACGAAAAGTTGGCTAAGTACTAAGATAAACAAGTTTCACAGGTGGCGACAATTATTTTGGATCAACGGTTGTTCAGGAAAGGAAAAATAAATCTAGACCTAAAAATCAGTATAGATGAGTTTATGAGCTTGCACAAGATTTTCTTCCAGGAAAGGGGATCTACTAATACTGAAAGTGGAAATAAAACAACTACCACATTGGTTTAACCCCATTTTCAGATCAAAGAAGCTTGCAGTACATCCTAGAAGATGAACTACGATGAACTATGAAGAACACAGAAAAGCTCGCAAACCCTAGCGTGAATCTAAGGTATTAGAAGGCAGAAACTTACAGCTGCAGATCTGCTGCGGAGGGTCACCACCATTATACGGATCGACTCAGGTTGCTGAAGTGGCCGAGGTTGAGGAAGACGAGGTGCTCTACAGCGGCGGTAGAGCTCGAGCGGCAGAGGGGTTGCAAGAGAAAGAAGGAATAAGGAGAAGAATGGGAGGTGGCTTTCGGATCATATTTATAAGGAGATAGGGAACAGACAGGTGCAAAATACGAGGAGACCGAAGATATGGTTATCCAGCTACCAGGACTCCTCGATTCTCGGGATGATCATTAAAATAAAGATCTGTTGAGATATGTTAGATGAAGCGTGAAGTACTTGCAGATAACGTCATGGCGGGTTATCACAAATCCTGGATATGACGTCATGGCGGGTTACAAATTTTCACACAATAAAGACGAGAAGATTTCCTATAAGTGCTGAAGATTGACATGAACCAGTTGAAATCAATCTGGGGCCTTATGTTGGGGATATAACTATTAGGTATGACCCGCCCAGGAGGGGCCTGGTTATACCTATGGCGATTCATGAAGCCCAAGACAACTCTGGAAGATGGCGGTTCAGTTAAGGGCCCAGGACACAAAGGTGACTCAAGGCCCGTAGAGATAAACCGCCATATGTACATAACTTGCATTGTAAGGCAAGAATAGTTAGAGACCGAGCCGGACACTATTCATGAGCCGGCCGGGATTCTATGAACCGCCGGGGGCAGCCTCTGTATATAAAGGGACGACCCGGTGGCGGTTCAGGGCAAGAAACAATAGATCAAGAGCCGGGTTAAGCGTATTTGCTCCCTGGTCATCGAAACCCTAGCAATATCACCTCAAACTGGATTAGGCTTTTACCTTCACCACAAGGGGCCGAACCAGTATAAACTCCTCATGTCCTTTGTCCCGTTTGACCTCTTTAAGCTTCCTAGTTGCGATGGCTCCACGATTAAGTCCTTTCACTAGGACATTTGCCGTGACAATTCCACGGCAGGCTGTATCATATACACATCCTCGGTTAAATTTCCTTGAAGGAAAGACGTTTTGACATCCATCTGCCATATATCATAATCGAAATTTGCCACTATAGCTAGTACGATCCTCACCGACTTCAGCTTCGCTATCGGTGAGTAAGTCTCGTCGTAGTCAATTCCTTGAACTTGTCCATAACCTTCAGCGACAAGCTGAGCTTTGTGGATCTGAACATTTCCATCCACATCAGTTTTCTTCTTCAAAACCCATTTGCAGCCAATGGCCTTTACGCCAGGCGGCGGATCAACCATGTCCCAGACTTTATTTTCATCCCTGGATTTTAACTCGGATCTCATGGCCTCTAGCCATGCCGCGGAATCAGGGCTCACCATCGCTTCCGCATACGTGGCCGGCTCATCGCTTTCTAGCAACAATACATCACGCACTCTGCGCAATATTTCCGACCTCCGTGGTTCTGGTGCCGCTTCCACTACGGGTTCCCTGACTGACTCCGGTATGATCTCATCACTCGCCCAGCCATCCCCGAGTGGTACTTGCATTTCTTCGAGTTGAACTGTCCTCCCACTGGCCTCCTGACTGAGAAACTCTTTCTCAATTAAAACCCCGTTCCGAGCAACAAACACTTTGTTCTCTTCCTGGCTGTAGAAGTTATATCCCAAGGTTTCCCATGGATATCCCATGAATATGCATTTATCCGACTTGGGTGTAAGCTTGTCTAACATAAGTCACTTGATAAATGCTTCACAACCCCGAATCTTTAGAAAAGACAAACTGGGACTCTTCCCGGTCCACATCTCATGTGGTGTCTTATCTAAAGATTTTGATGGTACCCTGTTAAGTGTGAAAGTTGCAGTTTCTAGAGCGTACCCCCATAATGAAAAGGGTAAATCCAATTTGCTCATCATTGACCGGACCATGTCTAACAAGGTCCTATTCCTCCATTTCGACACACCGTTTCTTTGTGGCGTACCCGGAGGTGTGAGATGAGGTACTGTACCTCGGCTTTTCAGATGATCATCAAACTTGTGACGGCCCGAGACCGATGCGCAGGTGTCTTCCAGTAATTCGCCGTCATTGCCATGTCATTCGCTTGCGTGTTGCAATTTTCCATGTCATCATGTGCATCGCATTTGCATTCATGTTCGTCTCTAGCATCCGGTCACTCTCTGTGTTGTCCGTTTTGCAATCCGACACTCTCACATGCACCCGTTGCACCTTCCAGTTCTCGTTTCATGAGCGGGAGAAAAACATTCTCGGAATGGGCCGAGATTTGTCAAGTGATCTTGGTACATCACCGGTAGATCGCTTGTCAGATTTTGTTCCATTTGGAGGTCGTCTAATGCCCCAATGGTTAACCCCGTTAACCGAAAACCCTCCTTCTATTTGCAGCCCAACACCCCTTCATAACAGCCATCTAAACCCCATCCATGCTCTCCATCGTTGGATCACGATCGTGTGGGCGAAAACAGCACCTCATTTGGACTAACCTAGCTCCCTCTACCTATAAATAAGCCTCCCCCATCAAAATTTACGGACAAAACCCTAGCCTCCTCCTTCCTCGCATGCCGGACATGTCCACCCCGCCGTCGGATGCGTCCACCGCTGCCTCCACATTGCCCGGCCAATCCAGGGCTGCCACATCACCCGCGCCATCGCTCCTGGCCAATGAGCCCCCGCCACGTCACCCCTCGCTCCTTCCACGCCGCCACAACCCTACGGGCCCAAGGCCGGCCCGCCCGGGCCTGAGCCGCCCGCCGCCGCAGCCCATGCCCCGCGCGGTCTCCCAAGCCTCCCGCTTCACCGTGCGGCTCCCTTCCTCCACGTCGCGTTGCCTCCAAGCTGTCGTTCGCCGCCACAGGCCCGCGCGTCACGCGCCGCCGCCGCCGTCCTTGCTCGCCAGCCGCCGTGCCTCCTCGTCTGCCGCTTCGCCGCCGCACTGCCTCCGGTGACCTCGCCCGTGTCGCCCCTTGCCGCCACACCTCGCCCCGCGCCGGGTCCGGCGAGATCCGGCCAGAGAGCAGCTCCCCGGTGCCGAATCCGCGCCCCTTGCCGGCGCCGACATCGCCGGAGTTAGCGTCGGCCAGATCCGCGTCGGCGTGGATCGGATCCACCAACGAATCGAACCAAACGGCCTCCCCGCGTCCCCGGATCCCTCCGCCCCGCTTCTCCTCGTCCCGCGTTGACTTTCCGCAGGGTATAATTTTCACTGTCCCCAGTTTTTCATCAGCATGTGTGCATCTTTGACCTGGCATAACTTCATGCATATTGCTCCGTTTTGCGTGTATGATATGTTAAATTGTTCATCTCTGAGTGCTCTAGATTATGGTGTAGTTTTCATGCATTTTACTGTCCATCTTGATGCCTTAATCATCATTCCAAGAGTGCTAAATGATGTTAACTGCTGGAAATTGTCATAAATTGATTTGTCTTTTTCATATCATTTTGTGTGTTTGTCCTTTGAGCATCATGTCTACATATTTTAGGAGCATCTTCATGCCATCTTTACGGTGGTGCCATCCCTGTATTTTTATGTGCCTTGTGGTGACTAGAACAAGCTTGTGAAGTGTACTACTTGATGTTGCTGATTTCTGAGACTTAGTGATTTTTTCATAGTCTATAACTGTTACAATATATTGCCATGTTAACTTGAAGCTACCATCTATTCCATACATAATCTGGAGATGTTTAGTTGACATGTTTTGATGTCCATGTTATGCTATATCATGCCATGCCTTTTGATGCCTCATATATGTCCTGTAGCATATGTTTTCATTGCCATGAACTTGCCTAAATGATGTTCCAGTTTTCTCTTAACTTCATGATGCCATGTTGTGGGCTTGTTATTGATTAATCTATGCCTCTTTTGGAGTTGCTAAAATTACATGAATTGAAGTATGCTATGAGTACTTTGTCCACATGACAAGGTTGTTAATTTTGGACTTCATATGACCTCTATTCCGAGCTAGCAAACATGTTATGTTGTTGCTGTTTTACACTTAAAGAAACTGTTACAACATTCAAACTTGCCTTGATGGTTCTCACTAGTCCATAAGCCATATGTATATGATGCCTTGAGATTATTTGCTCCTTGTTATGTTAACTTTGATTCCATGCCCTTGGTTGCTATATAACTTGTTGTATCTTGTCTTTTTCTTGCTCTCTAGTTGCCATCATGTTGAATCTATCATCCTGTTAACAGCATGTTCCTTTTTGCATGAATCATAGTAATTACTACATGCATCATATGAACTTGTGCCCATGGACTAAGTATAAGTATATCATTTCTACTACATACCCATGTCTTTTGCATGAGTATTTAAGTTGCTATGCCTGATGCTATGTGCCTCCAAAGTCAGCATCATAATGTTATTGTTTGCATTCCCATATTTCCTCCAAGTCTGAGAATCAACTTATATCGTGTTGCATCTTGTCTTGTTGATTGCCATTGATCTAGGGGTCATATGGAGATGCTTAGCAATCATGTTTTTCCATGTTTAACCTGTACTTTAATGCCATGCTTTTTGTTGTTACGTTCTTGCAATATATCATCATTGTTTCATGCCTCCAACATGTCAACATGGTATCTCTTCTCATGTCAACATGCCTTAAATATATCATCATTGTTTCTGCTTAGGCATAATCGGTGTTATTAAGTTGCTTTTTGCATTGATCATCTTGGATTAATCTTGATGCGTATGAACCTGAACCTTAAGGATATTTGAAGCATGTAACCTGTACTTTGAGTGCATGTCAAGTTTGTGTCCATATGTTTCTTGTAGGATATTGTTTCCTTGATTCCAAAGTGCTTAGTTGATGTTTTGGTTAGATTGTTGCTTGAAACTTGTATTGAGTGTATGTGTTGAACCGTTGCTCCGTTTTGAGTATGCTCTCTATGAAACTTGCTTAGTTTTGCATGTAGTCTCATCATGCCTTGTTACATCCTTTTTCGGAGTGTATGTGATGTTGTCTTGCTTGCATTTGCATTAATGCCATGTTTAACTTGTTTTGCTCATATCTTCTAGGCCGTAGCTCCGAATTAAACGAACTTTATATGTAACTTGACTACAAAACCATGTAGATCATCTTGGTGCACTTTAACTTGCTGCTTAACAACTTCAACATAATGTATTGTTCAGATCTAGACCAATTTCGAAATTTGCATATGAGTACTTACCGGAAGTGTTATATGTTGTTTCCGGCCTCATTTAAACTTGCCTTTATGTGTTGTTCTTGTGTGCATCATCTCTTTCCATGAGTAGCATCATCTAGCCTTGTCAAGCATCATACTTGGTTGAGCATCATGTCTTGGTTACATGTTGTGTGTTTACCATGTTGTTTGCTTCTTTCTGATTGTGCTCCTTCTCGATAGTTCCTGTTTCGTTGCGATTGTGAGGATTCGTTCGACTACATGGCTTCGTCTTCTTCATGGACTCGTTCTTCTTCCAAGCGGGTTTTAGGCAAGATGACCGTCACCTTGGATCTCACTACTATCTTTGCTATGCTAGTTGTCTTGATGCTATCGCTATGTCGCGCTACCTACCACTTGTTTTTCAAGCCTCCCTAATTACCATGATAGCCTCGAACCTTTTACCCTTCCTAGCAAACCGTTGTTTGGCTATGTTACCGCTTTGCTCAGCCCCTCTTATAGCGTTGCTAGTTGCAGGTGCAGATACTGGTTGTTCCATGTTGGGACATGGATATCATGGGATATCACAATATCTCTTATTTAATTAATACACATATATACTTGGTAAATGGTGGAAGGCTCGGACTTATGCCTAGTGTTTTGTTCCACTCTTGTTGCCCTAGTTTTCGTCATACCGGTGTTATGTTCCTTGACTTTGCATCCCTAACACGGTGAGGGGTATGGGGCCCTCTTGACAGTTTGCTTTGAATAAAACTCTTCCAGCAAGGCCCAACATTGGTTTTAACATTTTCCATAATAATACTTGAACATAATAAATAATTTCCATAGGGCATCATGAACCCGAGTTTTTTTCTACATAGTAGGGGGGCAAGTGCTGATGGTGTTGGTCCCAAATGGGCAGCCTGTGGGGCCACCTCGGGGAAACTCGAGGGCTGGTTTTACTCATAGCTTGTCCCATCCGGTGTACCCTGAGAACGAGATCGCGAAACTCCTATCAGGGTAGGTCGGTGCATTAGTAGGTCTTACTGGACTTGTTTTACCATTGTCGAAATGTCCTGTGCACCGGGATTCCAAGTCTGATCGGGTGTCTTGAGATGGAGGATTGTCTCTGCAGATCATGAGCTTGTAATGGGATAAGTTGGGACACCCCTGCAAGGTTTAAACTTCCAAGAGCCGTGCCCGCGGTTATGTGGCAGATGGGAATTTGTTCATATCCGGTTGTAGAGGACTTGAAGTAAACTCAATTAAAATACACGAACCGCGTTGCGTAACCGTGACTGTCTCTTTTCGGGGAAGTGTGAGATGAGTACACGGTTGGGTTATGCTTCAACGTAAGTAGTTCAGGATCACTTAGTGATCATTACTAGTTGTGACTGTTTGCGTAGTTTCTCATCTTACTCTGTTACTCGTAAGTTAGCCACCATACTTTTCTTACGCTGCTGCAACCTCACCACCTTACCATTTCCTACCCATTAAGCTTTGCTAGTCTTGATACCCATGGTAATGGGATTTCTGAGTCCTCATGGCTCAAAGATTACTACACCAACAGTTGCAGGTACAAGTTATGAGATCATCATGACGTCAGAGCGATGTTTACCTGTTTTGGAGTTCTTCATCTTCTTCGTCGATCTTGGGTTAGGTTCCTGGTCGGCAGCCTGGGATAGCAGTGTGGATGTCGTTTGAGGTTTCGTTTGTGTTTCATCCATAGTCGGATGTTGTACTCTTGTATGATGTATTGATGTATTCTTGCGGCATTTGTATGCCTTGTATGTATCCCCATCTATTATGTAATGGTTTGATGTAATGATATCCACCTTGTAAAAGCGTGTCAATATGTGGTTCTATCCTTGGTACGACCTTTGAGTCTCTTTAGGATAGATTCGCATATTGGGTGTGACAAAACTCCTAGCTCATGTACTCACCTGCACGATCTGATCGTAAAAGTTTTATAGTCTTGCCGAGATGATTCTCAACCTCGTTCTAAAACTCTTTGAACTTTTCAAAAGTTTCGAACTTGTGCCTAATCAAATAGATATATCCATGTCTACTCAAGTCGTCGGTAAAAGTCATGAAGTACTGATAGCCACCTCTGGTAGTTGTGCTCATTGGACCACACCCATCACTATGTATAAGTTCCAATAGCTCAAACACCCTCTCGCAACTCTTTTCAAACGGAAACTTAGTCATTTTACCCAGCAAGCATCATTCGCATGTCTTGAACTACCCAAAGTTAGAAGAAGTTAGGATCCCATCATCATGGAGCTTCTTCATGCGTTTCAGACTAATGTGTCCAAGCCGACAATGCTAGAAGTATGTCGGATTTATCTCATTAGGCTTATGCCTCTTGACATTTACGTTATAGACCGGTTCCTGTTCCAGATTCAATATAAATAGCCCATCAACAATGGGTGCATAGCCGTGGAACATACCATTCAAATAAAATGAACAACCATTGTCCTTTAAATTGAACTCATAACCCTGACTCATCAAGCATGAGGAAGAAATAATGTTCTGACTAAGTGCAGGAATGTAATAACAATTATTCAATTCCAAAAAAAATCCAGAAGGAAGCTGGAGCTGCATCGTGCCGACCTCCAACACAGCAACTCTTGCTTTGTTGTCAACCCTGATGTCAATCTCCCCTTGTGCCACGAGTTGCAAATATGAACAACCAATCCAGTATCAAATACCCAAGAGCAACTAGGTACATCAGCAAGGTAAATGTCTATAACATACGCAACAAGTGTACCTTTGCCAGAAGAAGCATTTCCGGCCTTCTTGCCATGCTCTGCAAGCCACTTGCTACAGTTCCTCTTCCAGTGACCGGTTTCCTTGCAATGATAGAAAATGGTCTTCAAGTCCAGTTTAGACTTTGGCGCAGCGGCGGAGGTTACCGTCTCTGTGCCCTTTGCCTTAGCCTTTTTGTTGGACCAACTCTTCTTGAACTTAGCCGATTTCTGCACCATCAACACTTGATGCGTGCCTTTCTTCATATCCTGCTCTACCACTTTGAGCATCCCATGTAATTCAGTGAGCTTCTTATCCATGCCATGCATATGATAGTTCGAGATGAACGTTCCATAGCTGGGTGGAAGAGAACCCAGAACTGCATCAGTAGCTAGCTCATCCAAGAGCGGGAAGCCCAACAGATCCAAAGCTTGCACATATCCGATCATGTTGATCACATGTGGGCTTAGTGGATCACCTTACTTCAACTTGCAATCCATCAAGGATCGCCAGACATTGATCCTTTCGGTCCTAGCCTGCGTCTGAAACATGCTCTTGAGACTCTCGATCATATCGTAAGCCTCAACATTTTTGAAATGCTGTTGCAAATCGGGCTCCATACAAGCCAGCATCAGACAACTGATCTCCGTTGATTCATCAACGAGTTTCTGGTAGGAATTCTTAGTTGTGGCACTAGCATTATCGGCAGGTTCCTCTGGAAGTGGATCCTCTAGAACATGTTCCTTTTTATCGTGCTTGAGGACAATTCTCGGATTTCTATACCAGGTGGTAAAGTTTGTTCCATTCAGTTTATCCTTTTCCAGAATTGATTTCAATGCAAAGTTGGGTTGAGCAGGTGGTGCCATTGATCTACAATAGAAAATATGCAATCACTAAGCAATGTGTTTATGTAGAGTAATTCAAGCCTTAAATATAAATACTCCCACTGAAGTTGGCATCCCTCCGCAAACTCTCAGTGATTCAGGGTCCGACTAGCACATGCGACTAGTGAGCTTTAGCATCACTGCTAGACAACATGCCTATCCGGTAAGCAACTCCTTGCTAACCGTATCTCCATATGACTCCTGTCAGTCGGGAAGGCATCTCATACCCCGGCCCCTAACCTTCTCTGTTACAATGCCCAAAACTGTTTTGATAGCCTTATCAAGTTAACCTGATGTAGTGCATGTCCGTGTCCGACACGAACCCTTCAGTTCAAGGACACCTAGCAGCACCCCAATTTATGAGCCCACTACTACATGTACTTGACGTGCGAAGGTGCAACATCGGGGATGGAGAATCGCTTGATATTATCAACGGATCTTTCTTCCATTCTAACATGCATAGAAAACAAGAAGCATAACAATCACAAATAAACATATATTGTGAAATAGTATGGCTCCTTCATGGATGTTCTTCTAGGTCGTCTCTAACTCCGATGACCATCTAGGAACTCCATCTTGTTTGTCACCCCGGGACGCCAAGCCACGAACCTGATCTCTATTATCCAACTACTACAACTAATAATGAATTTTATATAGAGTCACAAGTTGACACGCATGTCGTTATATAATATAATGATAGCACTTCGGCTCCTGCCGGCTGACAAACATGACACGCAGGCCATGTATAATTTACACACATGAATCACATACACATGAGCCATACTATTCACATCAAACCTGCAGAACAAAGTTACACATAGAATCGCATTATACCGGTTTGAGTGATTGTGTACGATATACAAGGGGCTACGCACACGACGGTCCCATCTGAACTCCGATCACACCGAATTTTCCGATTTGACCGATCTTATCGATCATCGTGAGTCCGACTCAGATGTTACGGGAGATGGATCACACATCGTTACCACTAGACGCGTGGTGCCGTGTAGCGGAAGAAGAGTTGGGCAGCGCGTCTCCTCCTCGTCTGATTTCCCTTGAACAGCCGGTTGTCGGTTCCCACGTACAGGTTCGTCAGAGCGGCGCAAGTGCACCACCTCTAACGGTATCCGCGCGTGCAGGAGGAACACCGTGCGATGGACTGCTAGGTCCGATCACAAGTCGGCGGTCGAGAGGAGGTGGCTATTCGCAACACATGCAAACCCTTGTGACAGTGCCGAAGCGATCAATCTGATGAGTGTGTGTAACACCCCGGATGTAATTTTTCCAATTTGTACTCCAACTCTTGCCGTTTCCGGCGTTAAGTTATATTTATTTTCTCGGATTCGGGTCTTTGTCTCCGTGTGTTGTTATCGTTTTCATGCATATCATATCATGTCATCATGTGCATTGCATTGGCATACGTGTTCGTTTCATGCATTCAAGCATTATCCCCGTTGTCCGTTTTGCATTCCGGCGCTTCGTTCTCCTCCGGTGGCCATTTCTAGCTTTCTTTCGTGTGTGGGGATTAAACATTTCCGGATTGGACCGAGACTTGCCAAGCAGCCTTGGTTTACTACCGGTAGACCGCCTGTCAAGTTTCGTACCATTTGGACTTCGTTTGGTACCCCAACGGTTAACCGAGGGACCGAAAAGGGCTCGTGTGTGTTGCATCCCAACACCCCTCCAATTTGGCCCAAAACCCACCAAACTTTGCTCCATGTCCTAGAGCGTTCGATCACGATCGCGTGGCCGAAAACCACACCTCATTTGCACTCTCCTAGCTCCACTTATGCCTATAAATAGGACCCCCCGAATTTCGGATCTCTCCCTCTCCCCAAAACCCTAAATCCCTCTCCGCCGTGCCGGACGTGTCCGACCCGCGCCGGACGTGTCCGACCCGACGCCCGCCACCGCCCGCAGCCAGTGGCTCGCCGCCACGTGGCATCGCCACCTCGCCACCGCCGCGGCCCGGGAGGCCCAGATCGGGCCCCCGCAAGCCCGAGCCGCCCCTGCGCCTCCTCGCCTCGGTCGCCGCCGCCTCCCTCAGCTCCGGTGGGCGCCGCCGCCGTGGGCTACCACCGCCGCCGCCGCCGCGGGCCACCGCCCGGCCGCCGCGCGCCACCGCGCCGGCCGCCGCCTCCTCCTCCGTTCGGCCGCTCCGGCCTCCTCCGACCTCCCCGACGCCGCCCCGGTCTTCTTCCTCTCCGACGAATCTCGACTTCCGTGCTCCGGTGAACAGTGCACGCCGGCGAGCCTCGGGAAGCATGCAGAGCTGAGATCTGAAATTTGACGGTTGACTTTTCTCCTCCGAACCCTAATTTTTGTGCTAACTTTGACCGGCTATATCTTTGCATCCGTAGCTCCGTTTTGGACATATAGTATATCAAAATGTTCGTCTCGACGAGCACATCATTTCATTCCATTGCATCATTTTCATTTGAGTTCATCCTGATGCCCAAAATGCTGTTAGAAGGAGGCTTCGTGAGTTAATTGTTAGATCTGCTAGTTCATCTTAGACTTTTGTCATTTTTGCCATGATTATTGTGTGCATGATATGCCTGTGAGTCCTTCATATGTTTTGTTAAGGGTTTTGTCATCTTTCCAGAGGTGCAACCCATGTATTTTTAGGATGTGTGTGGTGACTTGTGCAAGCTTGCAAAGTGGTGCACTTACTAATTCTGTTTTCAGGGACTTAGTGTTTTTCACTAAGTCCTGGATTGTTTAGTTCATGATGCCATATGTTCTTGTTGTTTCCTAGTGATCCGTGCCTCTTTCGAGGATGATCAGTAAGGGAGTTTTATTAACCTTGTAGTGCTATATCCATCCATATCTTTTTTTGCAATTATGGAGCACCCTAGCTTGAGTCAATCGAGCTCCACTTTTGCTTCATTGTGAATCTGGACAGATCGTCAACTTGTTTGCGATTTTGCCGATGTTATTGTAGTTGATCCGTGCATGCTATGCCATTGTTCTTGCCATGTATATCTTGTATTTTGTGCCTTCGTAAGGGATGTATGCTTGTCTTGCCATGACTTGCACCGTGGTGAGTGCATCGAGCTCGTAAACATGCCTTCGTGAGTTATGCTTCAGCATGTCCCAGTTTTCACTAAGTCTGAAAACTGATTATGTTTTTGCTATGTTCGTGTGCTTGTTAGTATATTTTGTGATCCCTTTTGGCTCAAGGTCACTAAGGGACTTTTGTTAATCTTGTTGAGTAGCTCCATTCCATGTCTTTCTTTGACATGTTCAGGTCCTGTAGCATGTTGTTTTGTTGCTCCGAAGAGGGCTATATGATCTGAAATTCCAGACAAGTGTTAATTTCACTAAGTCTGAGATCTGTTTACCATTTGCGATTTTGCCATGCTTGTTTGAACCTGTTAATGGATGAATTGGCCGTAGCTAAGTGCTAGACTTTTGTTAAGCATGTTGTGTGCATCCCTGCCATGTATTTTGTTGTCATGTTTGGGTGCTGTAGCATGTTCATCTCATTGCATTTAGATGCCTACTTGCTGTAAATCGCAGACCGGTGTCATTTTTGAAACGCTTGCCATTTCCAAACCGTAACTCCGATTCCGGCGTTCTTTATATCGTTTTCAAGCGATTTCATCTCATCTTTCCAGTGGTACCCTTGGTATTCCAAGTTGAGGCCAGGTTCATGCATTTCCTGTCATATCTTGCATTTTGCATCCCGCATCGCATCCCGCATAGCATATCATCATTGCATCATATCGCTTGATCCTTGCACGTGGTTGATTGTATCCTTGTTGCTTGTTTGTCTTGTTTGGGTAGAGCCAGGAGGCGAGTTCGCTAACGAGGAGCCCGTTGAGTTTGCTTTTGAGGATCCAGTCAACTCTGACAACTGTGCAGGCAAGATGATCATACCCTCGAAATCACTACTATCTTTGCTATGCTAGTTTGCTCGCTCTTTTGCTATGCCATTGCTACGATGCCTACCACTTGCTTGCAAGCCTCCTAAATTGCCATGTCAAACCTCTAACCCACCATTATCCTAGCAAACCGTTGATTGGCTATGTTACCGCTTTGCTCAGCCCCTCTTATAGCGTTGCTAGTTGCAGGTGAAGATTGGAGCCGTTCCTTGTTGGAACATTTATTTACTTGTTGGGATATCATTATATTGCTTGTTATCTTAATGCATCTATATACTTGGTAAAGGGTGGAAGGCTCGGCCTCTCGGCCTAGTGTTTTGTTCCACTCTTGCCGCCCTAGTTTCCGTCATATCGGTGTTATGTTCCCGGATTTTGCGTTCCTTACGCGGTTGGGTTATAATGGGAACCCCTTGATAGTTCGCCTTGTTTAAAGCTTTTCCAGCAATGCCCAACCTTGGTCTTACCAATTTCCACCTAGCCTCTTTTTCCCTCGGGTTTTCTGGAGCAGAGGGTCATCTTATTTAACCCCCCCCCCCCCGGGGCCAGTGCTCCTCTGAGTGTTGGTCCGACCGAGTAGACTGCGGGGCCACCTTGGGGCAACTCGAGGGTTGGTTTTATGCGTAGGATGTCTCATTTGAGTGTGCCCTGAGAAAGAGATATGTGCAGCTCCTATCGGGATTTGTTGGCACATTCGGGCGGTGTTGCTGGTCTTGTTTTAACCTGTCGAAGTGTCTTGAGTTACCGAGATACCGAGTCTGATCGGAACATCTTGGGAGGAGGTCTATTCCTTCGTTGACCGTGAGAGCTTGTCATGGGCTAAGTTGGGACTCCCCTGCAGGGATTGAACTTTCGAAAGCCATGCCCGCAGTTATGGGCAGATGGGAATTTGTTAATGTCCGGTTGTAGACAACTTGAACCTTAATTAATTAAAATGAACCAACTGAGTATGTTACCGTGATGGCCTCTTCTCAGCGGAGTCCGGGAAGTGGAAACGGTGTTGGAGTAACGTTTGCGCAGGTTGTTCTCTAGCTTCTCGCTCGTGCTTTGCCTCCTCTCGCTCTCCTTTGCGAATAAGTTAGCCACCATACTTGCTAGTCGCTAGCTGCAGCTCCACTCATATTTTACCTTGCCTTACCTTTAAGCTCAAATAGTCTTGATCGCGAGGGTGCGAGATTGCCGAGTCTCTGTGGCTCACAGATTACTATTACCCCAGATGCAGGGCCTGATGATTCCGCTCCAGGAGACGCGTACGAGCTCAAGTGGGAGTTCGACGAAGACTCTCAACGATACTATGTTTCCTTTCCCGATAATCAGTAGTGGTGCCAGTTGGGGGTGATTGGGACCGTTGTCGCATGTTGGGTTCTCTTTATTTTGGCGCCGTAGTCGGGCCATGAGTGTTTTGGATGATGTAATGTTATTTATGTACTTGATTGACGTGGCGAGTGTAAGCCAACTATGTTATCTCCCTTTTTATTATCATATTACATGGGATGTTGTGAAGATTGCCTAACTTGTGAGATATGCCTTCAATGCGATTATGTCTCTAAGTCGTGCCTCGACACGTGGGAGCTATAGTCGCATCGAGGGTGTTATAAGTTGGTATCAGAGCCTTCCCCGACCTTAGGAGCCGCATTGCTTGATCGTTCTTAGCGGCCGAGTTGTGTCTAGAAAAATGTTTTGAGTCTTATAGGAATTATATATCGGAGAGATTAGGAATTCTTTTTACTTCCCAGTCTCCTCATCGCTCTGGTAAGGCATCCTGACGTAGAGTTTTGACTCTTCCCTTCTCAAATTTCACTAATTTTTTTTAGGATCACGCGGGTATCTTGGAATCGTTCAGATGGTTTTATGATGAGAACATTGACTTGGTGCCTCCTGTTAGGGGTTTAGTGGAAGTGTCCCAGGGAGTTGAGCTCTGAGGTGTTGTCATCATAATTTTATCGTTGCAGTTCTGGAATACCTGAGTCTAGTACGCCGACATCGAAAATCTCTTTTATGCAGTTCGTTGGTGAGATAACCTCGACGCCACCCAGTACTGGGGCGGGAGTTCGGGAGTATCGCCATAACTTGTATAACGGATGCTTTTCGAAGGTTGAGGTAGATGGTTTCCGAAGGTTTCTAGGTTATGTGTTGATGGATGGATACAGCTGGATGTAGGAATTGCTAGTTTGGGTGAGATATTATGCTTCCCCTGTATCCCCAACACCTGATTGCATAACCGGAAAGGTTCGGAAGTTTCATAGGTGGGAATTCTAGTAGCTCTAGTTCTTCTTCCACGGATATTGGTTTGAGATTGGGATTTCTTACCGATTATTCGTTCTTGATCCGTACCTTGTTGATTTATTTCTCTACCTTAATTCTACGTGGCTTCTCAATTTATGGATATGTGACGATTTCAAGAGGAATGCATTCGTTCATTTTGTTCGGATGTGAAGACTATATGTTGCAATTTTCATTCTGTTGGATTCAGCTTCAATATTTATCTATCAATGTGCTAACGGTGGTCACCCTCTTCAGGATGGCTCCTCCAACGCGCACGACTCCGAATCCTGATCCACCACCACCTCCACCTCCTCCGGAGGCATGGCAAGCTGTGATGGCCGCAACCAATGCAAACACACAGCTGATCATGCAAATTCTTCAAGAGCGCAATCAAGGCAGTCAAGAGAATGAAGGCAGCAATCAGAGTCACTTTGCTACACTCAACCAGTTCCTTGCTAACGGGCCAAAGACTTTCAGTAATTGTGTTGAGGCAATCGATGCTGACGATTGGCTTGTGGATCTGTGCAAGCATTTCGAGTGCAGTAATGTCAGGCCTGAGGACTTTGTTATGTTCGCTTCCTTCCAACTCAAAGATCAAGCTGCAGAATGGTTCCAGCAGTACAAGGATTCCAGAGGTGGACGTGTTATCACTTGGGATGATTTCCTTCGAGATTTCTGAGCTCATCATATTCCGCAGAGCGTGGTTGATAGCAAGTGTGAGGAATTCCGCAATCTGAAGCAAGGCTCTTTGTCTGTCTATGACTACAACAAGTTGTTTCAGAAGCTCGCCCGCTTTGCCAAGCAGGACGTCCCTGATGAGAAGAGCATGATATATCAGTTCAGGGCTGGTCTCAGAGAAGATATTCAGCTCGCTCTTGTCCTCTTCGAGCCCTTGAGATACGATGAGTTCTACAACATGGCACTGAAGCAAGAGGCTGCTCAGTTGAGGTGTGATGCTTCCAAGAAGCGAGTCGGAGATGCTACTCCGTCTTCCTCTACTCAAGTGGCCAAGCAGCAGAAGTTTTGGCTTCCTCCTCCTCCGTTTCGTCAGCCCTATCAGTAGAAGAGCAAAGGTGGTAGTGGTTCTTCCCACCTACCCAACCCTGGCTTTCAGAACAAGACTTCGTCTCAAGCTCCAAGATCGAGTGCTCCGTATCACCGTCCGCTTTCAGAGGTCACGTGCAACAAGTGCCAATAGAAGGGTCACTATGCCAACAAGTGTTTCAACCAGAGGCGTCTTCCTCCTCCTCCTCCGGTGAGATCGGAAAGTACAGCTGTGGTCAAGCATAACCCCAAGCATGCCAAGGTCAATTTGATGAATGCAGCTCAGGCAGAGGACTCGTCAGATGTGATCATGGGTAACCTTCCTGTTAACGATGTTCCTGCAAAAGTTCTTTTTGACACTGGTGCATCGCATTCCTTTTTGTCATGCCCTTTTACATCGAAGCACAATGTTGATACCGAGATTATGCCCAAAGTCATGCAAGTTGTTTCTCCCGGCAAGCTTTTGACTTCTAGTTTGGTTGCTCCCGATATCTCTATCACATTGGGTGATTACAAGTTTCTCTCTTCTCCGGTGGTTCTTGGTAACTCGGATATTGATCTTATTCTCGGAATGGATTGGCTTTCTAAGCACAAGGCTCAGCTTGATTGTGCAGCCAGGCAGATTCAATTGACTCATTCGTCTGAGGATGTAATTGTCTTTGCCGCTCGTGATGATACCATTCGTCTGTTTTCTCTCAATGAGAAGGGTGAATTGGATGCCATCTCTCAAATTCCAGTCGTTTGCGAATATCAAGACGTCTTTCCAGAAGAGCTCCCAGGAATGCCTCCGCACCGGCCAGTTGAATTCGTTATTGAACTTGAGCCTGGCACGGAACCTGTGTGCAGACGTCCTTACAAGCTCGGACCTGAAGAGTTGAAGGAGCTGAAGAAGAAACTTGATATGCAAGAGAAAATGGGTCTTATCCGGCCTAGTTCTTCTCCGAGGGGTTGTGGTGTTCTTTTTGTGAAGAAGAAGGATGGAACGGACCCACTTTGTGTTGATTACCGTCCAGTGAACAAGAAGACCATCAAGAACAAATACCCACTTCCCAACATCAATGAGCTGTTCGAACAACTAAAAGGTGCCCAAGTTTTTCTCCAAGCTTTATCTCCGTATGGGTTATCACCAGATTCGCATTCGTGAAGAAGATATTCCCAAGACAGCATTCAGAACAAGCTTTGGTTCATATGAATACACTGTCATGTCTTTTGGCCTTGCCAACGCTCCTCCGACGTTCTCTCGCATGATGAACTTCATCTTCAACGCCTACACCAATGACTTTGTTTTGGTCTATCTCGACGACATTCTGGTTTTCTCCAAGAACAAGGAATATCATGCCAAGCACTTACGTTTGGTTCTTGATAAGCTCAGAGAACATCAGTTCTACGCCAAGTTCTCCAAGTGTGAATTTTGGCTTGATGAGGTTCTTTATCTTGGTTATATCATCTCTGCCAAGGGCATTGCCGTGAATCCTGAGAAGGTGTCTGCAATTGTGGATTGGGAACCTCCTCAGAACGTGAAGCAACTCCGCAGTTTTCTCGGTCTCGCAAGCTATTGCCGAAGATTCGTTGAAAACTTTTCCAAGATTGCGAAGCCTCTCTCAAATCTTCTTCAAAAGCACGTCAAGTACGTTTGGTCTCCGGAGTGTGATATTGCTTTCAACACTTTGAAAGAGAAATTGATCACTGCTCCAGTTCTGACTCCACTTGATGAATCCAAGCCGTACGAGGTCTTCTATGATGCCTCTCTCCAAGGTCTTGGCGTAGTATTGATGCAAGAGAAGAAAGTTGTTGCTTATACATCTCGCCAGTTGAAGCCTAATGAGAAGAACTACCCCACTCATGATCTCGAGTTGGCGGTAGTTGTGCATGCTCTTTTGACTTGGAGACATCTTCTATTGGGAAGAAAAGTGGACATTTTCACTGATCACAAGAGTCTCAAGTACATCTTCACTCAGCCTAATCTCAACCTCAGGCAAACTCGATGGGTCAAGATGATTCAAGAGTATAATCCGAGTATTGAGTATACTCCAGGCAAGGCCAATGTGATTGCTGACGCTTTGAGCAGAAAGGCTTACTGCAACAGTCTGATTCTTAAGCCTTATCAACTCGAGCTTTGTGAAGCTTTCCGCAAACTTAATATGCAAGTTGTTCCTCAAGGTTTCCTCGCCAACCTTCAAGTCTCTCCTACCTTAGAAGACCAGATTTGCCAAGCCCAGCTTCTTGATGCTATGGTGAAAAAGGTGAAGATTGGGATTGCTAAGAGTCAGTCCAAGTACAAGTGCTACCGCCTTGATGATAAGGACACTCTCTTCTTCGAGGATCGTATTGTTGTGCCCAAAGGTGACCTCCGTAAAGTGATCATGAACGAGGCTCACAATTCTTTCCTCTCCATCCACCCTGGGAGCATGAAGATGTATCAGGACCTTAAGCAAGCTTATTGGTGGAATCGAATGAAGCACGAGATCGCTCAATTCGTGAATGAATGTGATGTCTGCAGAAGAGTGAAGGCAGAACACCAAAGGCCAGCAGGTCTCCTCCAACCTCTTGCCATTGCAGAATGGAAGTTTGATCACATTGAAATGGACTTCGTGACTAGGTTTCCAAAGTCCAAGCGTGGCAATGATGCTATATTCGTTTTCATCGACAAACTCACCAAAGTGGCTCACTTTCTGCCTATTAAAGAGTCGATCACTGCAGCGCAATTGGCGGAACTTTATACCTCTCGTATTGTCTCTCTACACGGTATTCCTCAACTGATCTCTTCAGACCGTGGCAGCATCTTTACCTCGAAGTTTTGGGATTCTTTCCAGAAGGCCATGGGCACTAACATCCGCTTTAGCACACCTTTCCATCCTCAAACAAGCGGTCAAGTCGAGCGTGTCAACCAGATTCTTGAAGATATGCTCAGGGCTTGTGTGATCTCCTTCGGCATGAAGTGGGAGGATTGTCTTCCTTATGCTGAATTCTCCTACAACAACAGTTTTCAAGCAAGTTCGGGCAAGGCCCCTTTTGAAATTCTGTATGGCAGGAAGTGCCGTACCCCTCTCAACTGGTCTGAAACCGGTGAACGTCAGCTTTTGGGTAATGACTTAATCACAGAAGCAAAAGAAATATGTAAAGTCATTCGTGATAACCTCAAAGCAGCCCAATCCTGTCAGAAGAGCTACTATGATAGTAAGCATCGTGATTTGGCTTTCGAGATCGGAGATCATGTTTACCTCCGTGTCTCTCCTATGAAAGGTACTCGTCGCTTCGGTATCAAAGGGAAGCTTGCCCCTAGATACGTGGGACCTTTCAAGATTGTCAGCAAGAGAGGCGACATCGCCTATCAACTCGAGCTTCCTTCAAACTTTGCAAATGTTCATGACATGTTCCATGTCTCTCAGCTTCGAAAGTGCTTCAAGACTCCTGACCGCACAGTCAACTTCGAGGACATTGAGCTCCAAGAAGACCTCTCTTATCGTGAGCACCCAGTTGCTATTCTTGAAGAGACTGAACGCAAGACTCGCAACAAGTCAATCAAATTTCTCAAAGTCAAGTGGTCACACCATTCCGACCGTGAAGCTACCCGGGAACGCGAGGATCACCTCCGTTCTGAGTACCCGGCGTTCTTTCAGTCCTAGATCTCGGGACGAGATCCTTTCGTAGTGGTGGAGTGTTGTAACACCCCGGATGTAATTTTCCCAATTTGTACTCCAACTCTTGCCGTTTCCGGCGTTAAGTTATATTTATTTTCTCGGGTTCGGGTCTTTGTCTCTGTGTGTTGTTATCGTTGTCATGCATATCATATCATGTCATCATGTGCATTGCATTGGCATACGTGTTCGTCTCATGCATTCGAGCATTTTCCTCGTTGTTCGTTTTGCATTCCAGCGTTTCGTTCTCCTCCGGTGGCCATTTCTAGCTTTCTTTCGTGTGTGGGGATTAAACATTTCTGGATTGGACCGAGACTTGCCAAGCGGCCTTGGTTTACTACCGGTAGACCGCCTGTCAAGTTCCATACCATTTGGACTTCGTTTGGTACCCCAACGGTTAACCGAGGGACCGAAAAGGCCTCGTGTGTTTTGCAGCCCAACACCCCTCCAATTTGGCCCAAAACCCACCAAACTCTGCTCCATGTCCTAGAGCGTTCGATCACGATCGCGTGGCCGAAAACCACACCTCATTTGGACTCTCCTAGCTCCACTTATGCCTATAAATAGGACACCCCGAATTTCGGTTCTCTCCCTCTCCCCGAAACCCTAAATCCCTCTCCGCCGCGACGGACGTGTCCGACCCGCGCCGGACGTGTCCGATCCGCGCCGGACGTGTCCGACCCGACGCCCGCCGCCGCCCACAGCCAGTGGCTCGCCGCCACGTGACATCGCCACCTCGCCGCCGCCGCGGCCCGGGAGGCCCAGATCGGGCCCCCGCGAGCCCGAGCCACCCCCGCGCCTCCTCGCCTCGGTCGCCGCTGCCTCCCTCAGCTCCGGTGGGCACCGCCGCCGTGGGCCACCACCGCCGCCGCCGCCGCGGGCCACCACCCGGACGCCGCACGCTACCGCGCCGGCCGCCGCCTCCTCGTCCGCCCGGCCGCTCCGACCTCCCCGGCGCCGCCCCGGTCTTCTTCCTCTCTGACGAACCTCGACTTCCGTGCTCCGGTAAACAGTGCGCGCCGGTGAGCCTCGGGAAGCGTGCAGATCTGAGATCTGAAATTTGACGGTTGACTTTTCTCCTCCGAACCCTAATTTTTGTGCTAACTTTGACCGGCTATATCTTCACATCCGTAGCTCCGTTTTGGACATATAGTATATCAAAATGTTCGTCTCGATGAGCACATCATTTCATTACATTGCATCATTTTCATTTGAGTTCATCCTGATGCCCGAAATGCTGTTAGAAGGAGGCTTTGTGAGTTAATTGTCAGATCTGCTAGTTCATCTTAGACTTTTGTCATTTTTGCCATGATTATTGTGTGCATGATATGCCTGTGAGTCCTTCATATGTTTTATTAAGGGTTTTGTCATCTTTCCAGAGGTGCAACCCATGTATTTTTAGGATGTGTGTGGTGACTTGTGCAAGCTTGCAAATTGGTGCACTTGCTAATTCTGTTTTCAGGGACTTGGTGTTTTTCACCAAGTCCTGGGATTGTTTAGTTCATGATGCCATATGTTCTTGTTGTTTCCTAGTGATCCGTGCCTCTTTTGAGGATGATCTGTAAGGGAGTTTTGTTAAGCTTGTAGTGCTCTATCCATCCATGTCTTTGTTTGCAATTATGTAGCACCCTAGCTTGAGTCAATCGAGCTCCACTTTTGCTTCGTTGTCAATCTGGGCAGATCGTCAACTTGTTTGCGATTTTGCCGATGTTATTGTAGTTGATCCGTGCATGCTATGCCATTGTTATTGAAATTTCTAGCTTGTATTTTTTGCATTCTTAAGGGATGTATGCTTGTCTTTCCATGACTTGCACCGTGGTGAGTGCATCGAGCTCGTAAACGTGCCTTCGTGAGTTATGCTTCAGCATGTCCCAGTTTTCACTAAGTCTGAAAACTGATTATGTTTTTGCTATGTTCGTGTGCTTGTTAGTATATTTTATGATCCCTTTTGGCTCAAGGTCACTAAGGGACTTTTGTTAAGCTTGTTGAGTAGCTCCATTCCATGTCTTTCTTTGACATGTTCAGGTCCTGTAGCATGTTGTTTTGTTGCTCCGAAGAGGGCTATATGATCTGAAATTCCAGACAAGTGTTAATTTCACTAAGTCTGAAATCTGTTTACCATTTGCGTTTTTGCCATGCTTGTTTGAACATGTTAATGGATGAATTGGCCGTATCTCAGTGCTAGACTTTTGTTAAGCATCTTGTGTGCATCCCTGCTATGTATTTTGTTGTCATGTTTGGGTGCTGTAGCATGTTCATCTCATTACATTTAGATGCCTACTTGCTGTAAATCGCAGACCGGTGTCATTTTTGAAACGCTTGCCATTTCCAAACCGTAACTCCGATTCCGGCATTCTTCATATCGTTTTCAAGCGATTTCATCCCATCTTTCCAGTGGAACCATTGGAATTCCAGGTTGAGGCCAGGTTCATGCATTTCCTGTCATATCTTGCATTTTGCATCCCGCATCGCATCCCGCATAGCATATCATCATTGCATCATATCGCTTGATCCTTGCACGTGGTTGATTGTATCTTTTTTGCTTGTTTGTCTTGTTTGGGTAGAGCCAGGAGACGAGTTCGCTAACGAGGAGCCCGTTGAGTTTGCTTTTGAGGATCCAGTCAACTCTGACAACTGTGCAGGCAAGATGATCATACCCTCGAAATCACTACTATCTTTGCTATGCTAGTTTGCTCGCTCTTTTGCTATGCCATTGCTACGATGCCTACCACTTTCTTGCAAGCCTCCTAAATTGCCATGTCAAAACTCTAACCCACCATTATCCTAGCAAACCGTTGATTGGCTATGTTACCGCTTTGCTCAGCCCCTCTTATAGCGTTGCTAGTTGCAGGTGAAGATTGGAGGCCGTTCCTTGTTGGAACCTTTATTTACTTGTTGGGATATCATTATATTGCTATGTTATCTTAATGCATCTATATACTTGGTAAAGGGTGGAAGGCTCGGCCTCTTTCCTAGTGTTTTGTTCCACTCTTGCCGCCCTAGTTTCCGTCATATCGGTGTTATGTTCCCGGATTTTGCGTTCCTTACGTGGTTGGGTTATAATGGGAACCCCTTGATATTTCGCCTTGATTAAAGCTTTTCCAGCAATGCCCAACCTTGGTCTTACCATTTGCCACCTAGCCTCTTTTTCCCTCGGGTTCCCGGAGCCCAAGGGTCATCTTATTTAAACCCCCCCCCCGGGCCAGTGCTCCTCTGAGTGTTGGTCCGACCGAGTAGACTGCGGGGCCACCTCGGGGCAACTCGAGGGTTGGTTTTACGCGTAGGATGTCTCATCTGAGTGTGTCCTGAGAAAGAGATATGTGCAGCTCCTATCGGGATTTGTCGGCACATTCGGGCGGTGTTGCTGGTCTTGTTTTAACCTGTCGAAGTGTCTTGAGTTACTGAGATACCGAGTCTGATCGGAACATCTTGGGAGGAGGTCTATTCCTTCATTGACCGTGAGAGCTTGTCATGGGCTAAGTTGGGAGTCCCCTGCAGGGATTGAACTTTCGAAAGCCGTGCCCGCGGTTATGGGCAGATGGCAATTTGTTAATGTCCGGTTGTAGACAACTTGAACCATAATTAATTAAAATGAACCAACTGAGTGTGTTACCGTGATGGCCTCTTCTCAGCGGAGTCCGGGAAGTGGACACGGTGTTGGAGTAACGTTTGCGCAGGTTGTTCTCTAGCTTCTCGCTCGTGCTTTGCCTCCTCTTCTTGCTATCTTTTGCGAATAAGTTAGCCACCATACTTGCTAGTTGCTAGCTGCAGCTCCACTCATATTTTACCTTGCCTTACCTTTAAGCTCAAATAGTCTTGATCGTGAGGGTGCGAGATTGCTGAGTCCCTGTGGCTCACAGATTACTATTACCCCAGATGCAGGGCCTGATGATTCCGCTCCAGGAGACACGTACGAGCTCAAGTGGGAGTTCAACGAAGACTCTCAATGATACTATGTTTCCTTTCCCGATGATCAGTAGTGGTGCCCAGTTGGGGGTGATTGGGACCGTTGTCGCATGTTGGGTTCTCTTTATTTTGGCGCCGTAGTTGGGCCATGAGTGTTTTGGATGATGTAATGTTATTTATGTACTTGATTGACGTGGCGAGTGTAAGCCAACTATGTTATCTCCCTTTTTATTATCATATTACATGGGATGTTGTGAAGATTGCCTAACTTGCGACATATGCCTTCAATGCGATTATGTCTCTAAGTCGTGCCTCGACACGTGGGAGCTATAGTCGCATCGAGGGTGTTATAGTGTGCTGCACCCCCACTTTATATAGGAGTCCACCACAGACTCAACACTTGGGCCTCGCATGGACCCTAAAGCCCAAAATTTGTTCGGCCTGGATCAAAGTCCGAGTAGGATCACTACCGACTCGTGGAGTCGGACAGGGCCTCACAGGTTTCTTCACTTAAGTGTGTGACCTCTTAGGTTCTTGTTCACTTGGTCGCGAGTCATATCACATTCGACTATACTGGTCGGTAGCGGCCTCTAGCAAAGCGTGCCGACTCCAAGTGTCCGATGAAGTAGGTTAGGCGAACCCATACATCACACATCTATTCCCTTTGCCATACGATATATATTGTCGGGCTCAAGGCGAGTCTGTCATCCTTGTGCTAGCCCGACCCCTTTCTCGTTCCAGTGATGTCGACCACAAACCGGATTATCTCATAATCCTAATCGCATGGCCATGCTTATCTTGGTCGGATCACACGAGGGGCCCAGAGTATATCTCTCCTGATCGAAGGGGCAAATCCCATCTTGCTCGACCATGTCTCATGTGGTTGTAAACAGGGCCAGTATATCAAAATTACAATTTGCAGAAGGCCAGTAACACTAATCCAGGCAAAATTGATGGGGTTTGCCTCGTAGTACTAGCAACCAAGGACATTAATATACCCTTGCATGCATGCGGAAGTGAGAATGTTGGTTTGCATGGTGCTGCATTAATCAAGCGATGAAGAGTTAGATGGTTAGCTCTTTGGACTTCAGAGAAGAAAATACGCATTAATTGACATGTCAAATGAGGATTTGTATCAATTAATCCCGTGAAGGAAAACCGCGCCTTTCTTTTTTAACACTAGTACTCCTACATACGTACTTGTATCCTGTTTGAGTCTAGGCCTTGCATTGCCATACTTCGCCACACATTTTTTGCCAAGCTTGCCTAATGTTTTCAAAATGAAAAGGAGGTACACTTGCGCACGGTTGTCGCGATCGCACCGCACCCTCACACAGTCGCTCCTACATGCCACGGTCGCACCGCACTGTCACACAGTCGCTCCTCCACGCCGCGGTCGCACCGCACCCTCACACAATCGCTCCTGCACGCTGCAAACCCAACCAAGGGAACACACCCTCACTGGCACGTGCTACCGCATGTGATCAAACCAAACTCAGCCATCCTACCGCTGACACATAATTTTCGTTCATACAGTATGTTTATCCAACCACATGTTGGGGAAGATCCATACGGCCCATGCGGTGGTCTGTTGGGGAAGAAGAAGAGGTGAGGAAGAAGGGTTAGGAGACGTAGGATATTCATCCAACCGCCTAAAATGGTCGACTGGCCCAAATGATGAAAGTCAGGCGACTTGCATAAATATATGTTTTTACACAAAAAAAGATTCCTAAAAACAACAACATAAAGAAAAACTATCACTCCTCGCGGAACGAGATGGCCTCGTCGTCTTTGGCTGCCGACGCGAACCAGCCGTAGTTACCGACGTGTGTCTCCGCACCGTGGTTGTCCTCGGCCTCTAGCTACTCGTTCATGCGGAGCGTGCGGGCGCTCTCCACAGATGAGAGCACCGCCCGGTTCAAGTCTAGGGTGTCCAGTTCCGCCTGGAGGAGGGCCTCGATGGCAGCGACATCCGCGCACTCCGCATCGAGTTGAGCCTCCGCCCCCCGGTTCAACTCTAGGACATTTGGTTCCACTTGCAGGAGGGCCTCAATGGCAGCGGCATCTGTGCACTCTGCGTCGAGTTCAGCCTCTGCAGCCCAGTTCAAGTCCAGGACGTCTGGTTTCGCCTACAGGAGGCCCTCGATGGTAGCAGCATCCGCATGCTCCACGTCAAGTTGAGCCTCTATTGCCCGGTTCAGATGCACGACATCCGGTTATGCCTACAAGATAGCCTTGATGGCAGCGGCATGCGAGCACTCTGCGTCGAGTTAAGCCTCTGCCTCCCGGTCCTCCTTTAGTATTGCCAGGTTGAACTGCTAGTGTGCCTGCACGATGGGGGTCCCGGACGCTGGCATGAAGTCGACGTCCATCGTCTCATATGCATGGGGGGCCTTCTGCGCCGGGACCTCCACCATAAACATTGGATCGGCTTCATCCTCCTTGTAGCTTGGATCCAACGAACTCGGGGATTGGCCGGCCGCAAAGCGAGCTTGGGAACGGAGGTCTGTGGCGCCGACCGCCACCACAATTTATGCGCGACGCAACGACGTCAGCAACATGTAGTACGTTATCTTGCGGCGCACCATGGACTTCCGGCAAACTAGGGGACGCTTGATGCGGGCTACGGGATCGAAAGGTGGGGGAATGGGCTAGAGAGGAGGTGTGGTTTTGGGGCAGTGGCTGGCGTAGGCTGAGCAGCGAAGGTTCTGGTGTGAATAGTGGTTCCGGTGCTGACCGGTCGATAGGTTTTGACTATACATCTCTCTTGTCGCGTTCGCGTTGCACCCAGGCACGTTGGACCTTCCAAGTCGCTCCCGAATGGAACACGCTTCATCATGCGTTTTTGCTCCCTTGTGGGATCGCAGTAGAGAGCAAACCAACGTCCCTTGCCCGCCCACATCATTTATACTACTACTCCCTTTGTTTTGTGCGGAGTAAATAAAAACAGAGGGAGTATACTATGAATGACGATCCCCTGACGTGGCCGAACCTATTGAGCAACTGACATGCGGGGCCTAGCAAGCATGGGGCCCGGCAGTAAGTGATCGAAAGGGGGGGTAAGGCAGGGATACCTACGTCATAGGATCCACTTCCACTACTACTCCCTCCTTCCATCTATACAGGGCCTACTGTGTTTTCGAGGCTAACTTTGACCAAATGTTGGAGTAATAATATATGTTATGCAACTTACACAAAGTATACGGTCAAATTCGTATGTGAAAGGAGCTTCCGATGATATAATTTCCACATTATACAACGCATGTACTATTAATCTTGTCAGTAGTCAAAGGCGGTTTTGAAAAACACATTAGAGCATGGTTAATAATGTAGCCGGATGTTGGCTATAAAGAGATCCCACCTCACTTAGAGCCATCATAAAAAATACTCATATAAGAATTTAATCTTTGCATGGTTAAGTAATAGGTTGGCTCTTAGAATGGCTATTAGGTTGGCTCTAAGCATTTAAAATTTGCATGAGCAAGGTATATGATTGGAAGAGAGTTGCATGCATACTATTTTTTCTTGATCTATGTGTTATAGCCGGGGTGTAGAATAACTGCCCGCTTCACTCTCTCTCCTCTCTTCTCAGTCCTCCAAGTAGGATTTTAATGACATGGCAAGTCTTATAGCCTGCGGAGTAGGCCTTATTAGACTTGCTCTTAGGCTCTATATAAATGGAAGGAGGGAGTACTATGAGCACTACATACTCTACTACAAATTTTGTAAGTACTCCACTATTACTATTGGACAAGGAGCTTAAAAAATTTATTATTGGACTGGCTATACGTGGCGAAATCCTAGTAGGAAGAGCATGCGTGAGAACAAGCACATTCACGTGGTTGAAAACAAATTGGAAACCATCTCTGTTTGAATACAAATCTTGGAGTATGTACGAATCTAACAATATTGATCGGGCGTTGTTGAATGTTGATACTTTTTTCTATAAGTTTGATCAAAGTAGATATACTTTGACTAGACATAAAACATATATGTAAACTAGAAAGTATCGGAGGGAGTATATTGTTCGTTCAAAAGCGAAACGAATATTGAATACCCTTTATATATGATTTGCGGATGCTATGATCACCGGTTCCAAATTTTGAATCCGCCTTAGGTATCACACATGCACCCACTCATTCTCTCTCAATTTCATCTCAGAGTCCGGAGATCGATTCAAAGAGGACTAGGGTGGGTACAATATGTTTGTTTCGCTTATGAACATACAATATACTCCCTCTGATAACTAGAGAAGCCCCCCCCCCCCCGCGGGTCATTTCTATCAAAGAAGTAGACCAAACCTTTATCTCCTTGCTTTACATGCAATTGATCTCTCAAGATCAATCGATCTCGTGAAGATGTGTTAGGGAATGAACCAAATGGGATGTCAAAACTAAGACGGGAAGAAACACGTAGTGGAGGCAAAGTGAAACTTTAAACGAACCGTTTCTTTGTATGGATGTCAGACAAATTACAACATTGGAAATACAAGCATGGTCTAGGCCCACATGCGAATGATACTCAACAGAATGTTCAAATGAGGCATGCAGGAGGATGACTCGACCGGAGAGCGGCATGATCGATGGAGAAGAGGGTTGGAGAGGAATGAGAAATAAGCAACGCCACATGATTATACTTGAACGGCTCAAATACACAATAAGTTGTCTCATTTTCCCTTCCATCTTCGTCATGGAGTAAGATACTCCCTCTGTTTTTATTTACTCTGCATATTAGGTTTGACTGAAGTCAAACTTCATAAAGTTTGACAAAATTTATAGAAAACTAGCAAGATGCATGTGCATTGCACGGAACATCAAGATCTTGTGGGAGAAAAGGATGAACGAGGGAAGGCATTATCTGCAAATGTGGAGAGGTGTGCGGGTAAATTGTCATAGTTTCCTTCCACTACTCCAGGATTCTACTAATGCGACACTATGATTAGAGACCCTTCGAGAAACTATGTGCGATTCAACAATCGCAAACGGTGGTGTATGAAAACCGTCAAAAAAGGTGCAAAACATTTGCGATAGAGGATGCATCAAACACGGTTCATATTTTAGTTGCGTGTGCGATGAATGGCATACGGTTAAGTTCAATTAACTTTTTGTGATGAGGGGGAACAAAAGAAATGGGCAGCCAGATGAAGGCGTGTGCGATACACAGCATACGGTTCACTCCGAAGAACTGTGTGTGATTAGGAAACACAAAAGAAACGGGCAGCTAGATGAAGGTCTATGCGATATACAACATACGGTTCACTCGGATGAACTGTTTGTGATTAGGCAACACAAAAGAAATGGTCAGCCAGATCAAGGTGTGTGCGATATACGGCATGCGGTTCACTCGGATGAACTGTTTGCGTTGACACAAGAGAACAGAAACGGTTCAACTTAACAAGACGTGTGTGTTGTGCGATGGGATTACATGCGGTTAACCCGGCCCTTGTCGTCAGTGTGTGACCTCCGTGGCAACCATTCGCTTCCCAGGCGCCTCTTCGTGTACCGTGGCAACCTTCTATCGACTCTTCGCCTTTCCGTCTCGATTTGGAACTGTTGTCGCACGCTAGCTCTTTCTCCCTCCTCCATTTTCCTTCACCCTTCCTTCTGCCATTTTTTGGTAGTCTTCTCCATGGAGGGACCAAGCCGGAAACGACCCCGTTATTCTTGCCCCGATTTGAATGATGACACAGTAGAGGAACTCATTGATCAGTGTGACGTCATCTGATACGTCTCCAACGTATCTATAATTTTTGATTGTTCCATGCTATATTATATCCTGTTTTGGACATTATTGGGATTTATTATAAACTTTTATATTATTTTTGGGACTAACCTATTAACCGGAGGCCCAGCCCAGAATTGTTGTTTTTTGCCTATTTCAGAGTTTCGCAGAAAAAGAATATCAAACGGAGTCCAAACGGAATGAAACCATCGGGAATGTGATTTTCGGAACGAACATGATGCAAATGACTTGGATGCTACGTCAAGAAAACAACCAGGAGGGCACGAGGTAGGGGGCGCACCTACCCCCCCCCCAGGCGCGCCTTCCACCCTCGTGGGGCCCACGTTGCTCCACCGACGTAGTTCTTCCTCCTATATATACATACGTACCCCCAAACTACCAGAGACGGAGCCAAAACCCTAATTCCACCGCCGTAACTTTCTGTATTCGTGAGATCCCATCTTGGGGCCTTTTCAGGAGCTCCGCCGGAGGGGGCATCTATCACGGAGGGCTTCTACATCAACACCATAGCCTCTCCGATGAAGTGTGAGTAGTTTACTTCAGACCTTCGGGACCATAGTTATTAGCTAGATGGCTTCTTCTCTCTTTTTGGATCTCAATACAAAGTTCTCCCCCTCTCTTGTGGAGATCTATTTGATGTAATCTTATTTTGCGGTGTGTTTGTTGAGACGGATGAATTGTGGGTTTATGATCAAGTTTATCTCTGGACAATATTTGAATCTTCTCTGAATTCATTTATGTATGATTGGTTATCTTTGCAAGTCTCTTCGAATTATCAGTTTGGTTTAGCCTACTAGATTGATCTGTCTTGCAATGGGAGAAGTTCTTAGCTTTGGGTTCAATCTTGCGTGTCCTTTCCCAGTGATAGTAGGGGCAGCAAGGCACGTATTGTATTGTTGCCATCGAGGATAACAAGATGGGGTTTATATCATATTGCATGAGTTTATCCCTCTACATCATGTCATCTTGCTTAAAGCGTTACTCTATTCTTTTGAACTTAATACTCTAGATGCATGCTGGATAGCGGTCGATGTGTGGAGTAATAGTAGTAGATGCAGGCAGGAGTCGGTCTACTTGTCTCGGACGTGATACCTATATACATGATCATACCTAAATATTCTCATAACTATGCTCAATTCTGTCAATTGCTCAACAGTAATTTGTTTACCCATCGTAATACTTATGCTCTCGAGAGAAGCCTCTAGTGAAACCTATGGCCCCGGGTCTATTTTCCATCATATTAATCTTCCATCAACAAGCTATTTCCTGTTCCGTTTATTTTGTTTTCTTTACTTTGCATCTTTATCGTAAAAATACCAAAAATACTATCTTATCATATCTATCAGATCTCACTTTCATAAGTGACCGTGAAGGGATTGACAACCCCTTTATTGCATTGGTTGCGAGGATTTTATTTGTTTGTGTAGGTGCGAGGGACTCATGCGTGGCCTCCTACTGGATTGATACCTTGGTTCTCAAAAACAGAGGGAAATACTTACGCTATTTTGCTGCATCACCCTTTCCTCTTCAAGGGAAAACCAACGCAGTGCTCAAGAGGTAGCAAGAAGGATTTCTGGCGCCGTTGCCCGGGAGTCTATGCGAAAGCCAACATACCAAGTACCCATCACAAACCCTTATCTCCCGCATTACATTATTTGCCATTTGCCTCTCGTTTTCCTCTCCCCCACTTCACCCTTGCCGTTTTATTTGCCCTCTCTCTCCGTCCTCCTTCTCTTTCCCTATTTGCCTCTTCTTTTGTTTGCCTTCTTCCCGTATGTATCCTTGTTTGTGTTTCCATGTGCCTTCTATTTGCTTGCATCTTTGCTTGCTAAAAATCTATTGATATGGATCCACTTAAAGTGTTCTACTTAGACCATCTTAGATCCTTATGCGCTCGTGCTGATACCCCAACTAGCCTAGTTGATGGGAAATCTTTAGATGACATTCTCATTTTGTGCGTTACCGTTTGTTTGAAAAAGGGAGACTCTTATGGAATCAAACAAATAGATTACTGTGTTATGCTTGGAATCTTTCTGAAATTTGTGGTTTTACTTGTTGCTCTAAGAACCCTGAAAAAGACCTCCCCTACCTATGTGAGTTTAATCATATTGAAATTTTATCTTCTTATGTAAAAAGGGTGTTTATAGTTACTACGATATCGAACGAATTGAAGAATTTGTTGCTTTTAAGGGTGCTTATGAAGTTGCTTCTTTGATTGAAAAATATGATATTACTCTCTACGAATCTGAAAATTTTGACATACTTAAATATTGCTATGAAAACTATGCTCATATTGTCTATGTCAAAGAATTTATTGAAAGAATGACCGTTGATTCAGAAGAAAATGATGATATGCATGAATCTGTAGATAATTATGATTCTGATGAATTGATTGAAATATCCCTTGATGAACATGATGCTTGCTATTCTTGTGGCCATGATGCCAATATTTATGAAGATGAATTTGCTATAGTTCCTTATGTTAAACATGAGATCGTTGCTATTGCACGCATACATAATAGTTCCTTCGATGAAAAGCATGATTGCAATGATGTTATTATAAATTCTGTTAATGTCAGTTGTGTTAATGATATGCAAAACCCTATGCTTGGGGATGCTAGTTTTGCTATGACTACTATTTGTTGCAATGATCATGATTTGGGTGATTCTTCTTTTGATCTTGAAAATTTATTTATGCCCCATGATGAATATGAGATTGATAATAGTGTTTGCCATATTATTGAAAGTGGGTTTGCAAGAGTGTCAACTTTAGATCCCACATATTTGGAGAATGTTCAGTCTCATGAAATTTTTGATAAAAGTGGGTTTGGAGAGATCATGACTTTAGTTAATGTTAATCCCACTATTTTGGAAGAGTGTCAACTTTGCATGCATGTGGATCGTGTTGAAATTTTTTTATGTGATAGCTATTTTGTTGAATTTGCTTATGATCACACATGCAATTACTATTAGAGAGGAAAATATGGTGGTAGAAATTTTCATGTTACTAAATTACCTCTCGTTATGTTGAGATTGCTATTGTTTCTTTCCGCTTTCTTGCATATGCTAGTTTTTGCTTTACTCGATAATTTGTTTGCCTATAAGATGCCCGTGCATAGGAAGTATGTTAGACTTAGATGTGTTTGTCACGTGTTCTATGATGCTCTATTTGTGCTTCAATTCTTGTCTTTCATGTGAGCATCATTAAAATTGTCAATGCCTAGCTATAAGGCTTTAAAGAAAAGCGTTTGTTGGGAGGCAAGCCAATTTTATTTTTAGTACTTTCTTTTTGCTCCTGTTTAGTAATAAATAATTTATCTATCCTCTGTTTTGGTTGTGTTTTTTGTGTTTAATTAGTGTTTGTGCCAAGTAGAACCGTTGGGAAGACTTGGGGAAAGTGTTTTTAATCTTGCTGTAAAAAACAGAAACATTAGCGCTCACGAGAATTGCTGCCATTTTTATTTGGAAAGTGCTATTTAGTTAATTCTTTTTCAGATGATTAATATATAAATTCCTCACGTACAGCAATTTATTTTAGAATTTTTGGGGTTCCAGAACTTGCGTTAGCTACAGATTACTACAGACTGTTCTGTTTTTGACATATTCTGTTTTTCGTGTGTTGTTTGCTTATTTTGATGAATCTATGGCTAGTAAAATAGTTTATACACCATAGAGAAGCTGGAATACAGTAGGTTTAACACCAATATAAATAAAGAATGAGTTCATTGCAGTACCTTGAAGTGGTGTTTTGTTTTCTTTCGCTAACGGATCTCACGAGATTTTCTACCTTAAGTTTTGTGTTGTGAAGTTTTCAAGTTTTGGGTGAAAGATTTGATGGATTATGGAACAAGGAGTGGAAAGAGCCTAAGCTTGGGGATGCCCATGGCACCCCAAGATAATCTGAGGACACCTAAAAGCCCAAGCTTGGGGATGCCCCGGAAGGCATCCCCTCTTTCGTCTACTTCCATCGGTAACTTTACTTGGAGCTATATTTTTATTTACCACATGATATGTGTTTTGCTTGGAGCGTCTTGTATTATTTGAGTATTTATTTGTTAGTTTTCGACAATCATCCTTGCTGTACACACCTTTTGAGAGAGACACACATGATTCGGAAATTGTTAGAATACTCTATGTGCTTCACTTATATCTTTTGAGTTATATAGTTTTTGCTCTAGTGCTTCACTTATATCTTTTGGAGCATGGTGGTGGATTTGTTTTATCGAAACTATTGTTCTCTCATGCTTCACTTAGATTATTTTGAGGATCCTACAAAACAGAATAGTAATTTGCTTTAATTATGTTAGGCATTCAAGATTAGTAAAAAAATTCTTATGATTATGTTGAATACTATGAGAAGTTTGATACTTGATAATTGTTTTGAGATATGGAGATGGTGATATTAGATTCGTGCTAGTTGAGTAGTTGTGAATTTGAGAAATGCTTGTGTTGAAGTTTGTGATTCTCGTAGCATGCACATATGGTGAACCGTTATGTGAAGAAGTTGGAGCATGATTTATTTATTGATTGTGTTCCTTATGAGTGGCGGTCCGGGACGAGAGATGGTCTTTTCCTACCAATCTATCCCCCTAGGAGCATGCACGTAGTACTTTGCTTCGATAACTAATCGATTTTTGCAATAAGTATGTGAGTTCTTTATGACTAATGTTGAGTCCATGGATTATACGCACTCTCACCCTTCCACCATTGCTACCCTCTCTAATACCGCGCACCTTTCGCCGGTATCATACACCCACCATATACCTTCCTCAAAACAGCCACCATACCTACCTATCATGGCATTTCCATAGCCATTCCGAGATACATTGCCATGCAACTTTCCACCGTTCTGTTTACTATGAAACGTTCCATCATTGCCATATTGCTTTGCATGATCATGTAGTTGACATTTTAGTTGTGGCAAAGCCACCATTCATAATTCTTTCGTACAAGTCACCCATGCATCATTGCTATCCCGGTATACCGCCGGAGGCATTCATATAGAGTCATACTTTGTTCTAGTATCGAGTTGTAATCATTGAGTTGTAAATAAATAGAAGTGTGATTATCATCATTCATAGAGTATTGTCCCAAAAAAAGGATAAAGGCCAAATAAGAAAAAAGAGGCCCAAAAAATAATAAAAAGGGACACTTGTGCTTCAAAGTAGCACCATGATCTTCATGATAGAGAGTCTCCTATGTTATCACTTTCATATACTAGTGGGAATTTTTCATTATAGAACTTGGTTTGTATATTCCAATGATGGGATTCCTCAAAATGCCCTAGGTCTTCGTGATCAAGCGAGTTGGATGCACACCCACTTAGTTCTTTTGTTGAGCTTTCATATACTTATAGCTCTAGTGCATCCGTTGCATGGCAATCCCTACTCACTCACATTGATATCTATAATGGGCATCTCCATAGCCCGTTGATACGCCTAGTTGATGTGAGACTATCTTCTCCCTTTTTGTCTTCTCCACAACCACCATTCTATTCCACATATGGTGCTATGACCATGCCTCACGCTCATGTATTGCGTGAAGATTGAAAACTTTTGAGAACACCAAAAGTATGAAACAATTTCTTGGCTTGTCATCGGGGTTGTGCATGATTTAAATACTTTGTGTGGTGCGCATGGAGCATAGCCAAACTATATGATTTTGTAGGGATAACTTTCTTTGGCCATGTTATTTTGAAGAGACATAGTTGCTTAGTTAGTATGCTTGAAGTATTATTATTTCTATGTCAATATTGAACTTTTGTCTTGAATCTTTCGGATCTGAATATTCATACCACAATTAAGAGAATTACATTGAAATTATTCCAAGTAGCATTCCACATCAAAAATTATGTTTTTATCATTTATCTACTTGAGGACGAGCAGGAACTAAGCTGTAGCAACCCGACCCGAATGGATCAAGTCTCTGTGCTTAAGTGCCATCCCAGGATCGGTATAACCTTACCAAGAAGAAAGGATACAAAAGAATTGAGGAAAAGGTTATGCCACTACCGGAAGAGCCAAGAGAAGGAATTATCCTTACGATCTGAGAAGACCGACACTGTCAAGAATAAGGATGGAGTATATGAATTTTGATGGAACCGTAACAATGATTTTAAGGGTGGTAGCACCCAGACCCCCTGTGATGATTGATGGATTTTGAGGAGACCCCAAACCTAACCTATTTCTTTCTAGCCTCTCCGAATCTCGAGGACGAGATTCACTTTAAGGGTGGTAGGTTTGTAACATCCCAAAATTCTAAATTTTGGAATGTTAGAATAATTAGATAGATTTGATTGATTGTTTGATTTATTGACTGAAAGTGAGTGAAATTCGAAACTTTTTGAAAGTTAAATGAGAGGGAATAAAAGGACTTTCCCAAACTTTCATTTTTCATTTTGGTTGATCCTAGAAATTCTACGCAACTCAATGACCCACGGAGAGAGTTGGGGATTTCGTTATTTTCATATTTGAGTTCCCTCAAATTTTGAGAATAGGATCATTTGATTTTATTTATTTTATCATCAATTATTTCTATTACAAAAATATGAGAGAGGGAATAAAATGACTTTCCCAAAATAATGAAATATTGAGGATTTAATAATAAAATCAAATAATATTTTATATTGGAGTTTTTCAGTGTTTTATTTGAATTTAGGAAAAGTGCGCAAACCTCTGCAGAGTGTAATAAACTAATCATGATTAGCCGTGTCCCCGGTTATGGACATCTTGAGTATCTAGTTCTTGGATTATCCTGTTGATCTCATCATGTTACTTTAAATGAATATTGTTGGGTTTTAATGATGTTACTTAATTGGGATTGAGAATGCTGTCAACCATTCTCAATGTTTAACAACCACCATGATAGTTAAATAAAATTTATTCCTTTGCAGTAGGAAAAAATTGGCTTTTCGCAAAAACCTTATAACCATAGAGCTTTTCCACCATCCAAATATGCATGTAGTGATAGCCTTTATTCATCATTCTCTATGGTGTGAATTTGCCAGTACATTCAATGTACTGACCCTCTGTGGCTGCAACGTCTCATTTTGTAGGATTATCTTACGACGAGTAAGTGTTACGTTAGGGTTACGATTTCTACACTCAACTTTGCCATTGGTGTTGATGGGAATCCACAACCTTGTTGCTTCCGCTATATGGATTGAGGTAATAGTATTTACGTTACTTTTACATGTGATTTACCTTTGTTATAAATCCTCGAGTACTGTGTGTGTCAGCATACCGATCCAGGGATGACACTTAAGCACAGAGACTTGATCCATTCGGGTCGGGTCACTACAAGATGGTATCAGAGCACATGTTGACTGTAGGACGTGACCCTATAAACTGGCAAGCCCATAGGAAAGATTTTTCTCTAAAACTTTACTTTTCAAAAAGATCTTTTACCTCTCTTCTCTTCTGAGCTTATTCAAATATTCCCTTTAGTGAGACCATACCCCTTTCCCCTTTTGACCACACGAAGATTCGACTGATGAGACCACTCCAAGAAGTACAAGATATCAGACACTAAGACCACATCGGAATGAAGAGGATTTTACCGTATATTATAATGATGGAAACTACAACGGTTGAAGACTCCGAAGACTAGGGGAATCTGAAGGCTCTGAAGAATTCCCAGATTTGTATGACCTAGGAAGGCTACCCTTATGGAACTTGGCAGACTATGGAAGTTGTCAATACCCGAGATCAAGGCGTATCGGAGAAAGACTGAAACAAGGAGCATGAGAACTCGAAGTTCTGAAAACCCTAAGGCAGGAGATATCAACTATGGAATGATAGCTCATGGGAATGACAAGAGCAGAAACTGTAGATTTGTCAGGAACTGAAGGACAATATGACCATGGTTCATGTGAAGGATGTTGAAACCAGAAGTTTGGAACGCAACTCCAGAATATTAAAGGACGTCACGAGAGACTTCGCATCAAGAGAGTTGATCTGGCAAAAGAACTTGAGAAGGACAAGCACGATGGGAAGAAGCCATCGGAAACATAAACAAGACTTGAAGAGTTGACGATTTTGAAGATTTATTGACCCTTAGAAGACCAAACCCCTGTTTTATACCTACGTTAGATGCGACGATTGTGAGCTGTCATTTGTTTGATGTTTTTCCGACGGCCACAAATAAAATCTGTCTTTTCAAAACTGTTGTTTGCATTGTGTGTATCCCTCTCCCTCTCTCTCATCTCACCCCAAAACCCTTGGACCCAATAGAGGATGAATGGAGATGAGCTTGTATTTTCTAGACCGATGAGTCAATTGGAGACAGACCGATGGATGCAGAACCTGGAAGATCGCATGGAGAATAACCCTATAGTTGGAAATGATATGACCCAGCATGCTCTTCAGTGCTTTGAAAGAGGTGCTGCTACTTTGTGGAGGATGTACCAAACCATCAATGGATGGCAAGGAGTAACCACTTGGAAAGAATTTGAGTTGACTCTGCCAAAGTCTCGGTTTGTGTCCCAGGAGTTGAAGCCTTATGGAAAGGATACGAAGAAACCTTGTGCATGCAAGATTTGTGGAGAAATAGGGCACACCCATAAAGAACACAAGGATGAATTTCCTAATTGTGAAGGAAGTCACCTAGTTGAAGAATGCCCAATTAGGCAGATTACTTGTTTCTTGTGTGAAGGGACTACCCACTATCCTGCTCAATGTCACATTTACCCCATGGTACAACGAACCATCCAGCACAAGAAAGAAGTATTGAAAGGAGCCCTCATGGAAATTTTAGAAGAAGTTGTGATGAAGGAAGAGATGGAGGACACACCTAAGGAATACCCGAGTAAACCCTTGACTAAGTCTAGCTATTCATGTGGAGAAGAAGGACACATCTCCCAAAATTATTTGAAGGGGGATCTAGTAGAATTCCCGACGGAGGAAGTAGAGTATGACCCACAGGAAATAGAAGACCTGATTGAAATGGAAAAGTCCAGGAAGAGAAGCAGATTTGATTCCAGGAAGGACCTGAGTCATATCACCTGTTACAGGTGCAAGGAGTCAGGGCACTACCTCAACCATTGCCCAAAAAGGAAACCTCGATACTTGTCAGAAGTAATATGTTTTAGTTGCAATGGAGCAGGGCACTTTGCCAGAGAATGCCCCAAGGAGAAGGAAACTTGTGCTAAATAGTTGAGTTTGCAACAAAAGAAATGGAGTAGTAGAAGTGAGAGCATTTTCTTTATATTGAAGTGTTGAGTTGAGAAATGTAATGGAAAAGCGAGAGATTGTAATCATTTGAGAAGGAATAAAGTTAGCATCATTGGTACTGATATGGATTTTATGAGTTGTTACTCTATGAAGAAATTTTTTGGCCATTTTGAGGATATGAGAAATATGGTCTATGGAAGATTTGTGCATTTTAAGGGTGGTAGTACCCTGTAAGAACCCTTGACACCTGTAAAAGATAAGGATACTCCACAGAGTGGATTTCGGACAAACTGAATACGAGTTTTGTCTCGATATGTGTGATACCCCAAGAGTATGTGGAATAAAGTGGAGACCGTCAGTTGTTGGACCAAATGTGATCCAGGAGTCAGAACAGAATGTTAAGTTGATTCGAGATAGACTGAAGGTAGGTCAGTCCAGGCAGAAGAGTTATGTAGACTCAAAAACTCAAGGAGGTAGTCTATGAAATTGGAGACAGAGCATGTCTTCGTGTGCCCCTTCTGCGAGGAGTTAAACGGATTGGAGTTAAGGGACAGTTAGCCCCGAGATTTGTAGGACCATACCGAGTTTTGGAGTGTATGGGGGAAGTAGCCAACAAGTTGGAGTCACCCGAAGGACTGTCAGGAGTTCATGATGTGTTTCACGTTTTCCAGTTGAAGAAGTGCCATGCATAGATGCCCAATATTCCCCCGTAAGGACGAGTGACCCTGGAAAGGATAATGAAGTTCCACGAAGTGGAATATGGACTTCATAAGTATAAGATTTTATCTCGGTATGAGAGATATCCCACGAGGATGAAGAGATGAATTACTATTGGATATAAAGGAGGTATGATGTCGGAAATATGGATCAATGGAAACTCCATGATGAGTCTGAGTAATCATGTCCTAGTTTGGTGCCAATAGAAGGAAGGAAGACAGTACAATTGGATGGATTTAAGAATACTAGGAAGTTGGAAGTTGGAATAATGATCAGTTGCCCGATGATAAGTTCAAGGACTACAAGTGATGAGATGGGCCATAACCCACAGGCCCCAAGACCTGCCAAGAAGCAAGCACATTCTTGCTGAAGGAAGAATCCTGGAAGAAGTTACAATTTTATCGACAGACGATTTTATAGGAGTAACGCAAAACCTGAGAGTTGTGAAGGAACGATAGATGTTTGTTTGGCTGGCAGAATCCATGGATTTATCCGAACCCAGTTCGTCGACAAGAGAAATTCTGCAATGCTTGCGAGGATGACCGAGTGTTAGAATGCGAGATTCACTAAACCGTATACAAGGTAATGATTTGGGTGCGGGATCGATTGATCACCATACCGACTTACGCTTATTATTCGCCTTGCTATATGGGATGGTAAATCTGGGTGACTTACCTATAGTAGAGAGACGATAATCAAAATCTTGTTTAAGCCTTAGAATGGTATAGGTATTTTTTCCCTTGTACAAGGCAGCCTTGCCAACCGTAGGTTATACGGTGAGGATCAACCCAGACCCATTTCCTGCAGGAGAAACCATAAATGGTTGACCACCATGGGATATCGATAGTTGATTAGTATTGGCGCTAGACCCGTCAGCTATGAAGACCCAGTCTCGGAATAACCTTACCAAGAAGAAAGGATACAAAAGAATTGAGGAAAAGGCTATGCCACTACCGGAAGAGCCAAGAGAAGGAATTATCCTTACGATCTAAGAAGACCGACACTGTCAAGAATAAGGATGGAGTATATGAGTTTTGATGGAACTGTAACAATGATTTTAACGGTGGTAGCACCCAGACCCCCTGTGATGATTGATGGATTTTGAGGAGACCCCAAACCTAACCTATTTCTTTCTTGCCTCTCCGAATCTCGAGGACGAGATTCACTTTAAGGGTGGTAGGTTTGTAACATCCCAAAATTCTAAATTTTGGAATGTTATAATAATTAGAAAGATTTAATTGATTGTTTGATCGATTGACTGAAAGTGAGTGAAATTCGAAACTTTTTAAAACTTAAATGAGAGGGAATAAAAGGACTTTCCCAAACTTTCATTTTTCATTTTGGTTGATCCTAGAAATTCTACGCAACTCAATGACCCACGGAGAGAGTTGGGGATTTCGTTATTTTCATATTTGAGTTCCCTCATATTTTGAGAATAGGATCATTTGATTTTATTTATTTTATCATCAATTATTTCTATTACAAAAATATGAGAGAGGGAATAAAATGACTTTCCCAAAATAAAGAAATATTGAGGATTTAATAATAAAATCAAATAAGATTTTATATCGGAGTTTTTTGGTGTTTTATTTGAATTTAGGAAAAGTGCGCAAACCTCTGCAGAGTGTAATAAACTAATCATGATTAGCCGTGTCCCCGGTTATGGACATCTTGAGTATCTAGTTCTTGGATTATCCCGTTGATCTCATCATGTTACTTTAAATGAATATTGTTGGGTTTTAATGATGTTACTTAATTGGGATTGAGAATGTTGTCAACCATTCTCAATGTTTAACAACCACCATGATAGTTAAATAAAATTTATTCCTTTGTAGTAGGGAAAAATTGGCTTTTCGCAAAAACCTTATAACCATAGAGCTTTTCCACCAGCCAAATATGCATGTAGTGATAGCCTTTATTCATCATTCTCTATGGTGTGAATTTGCCAGTACATTCAATGTACTGACCCTCTGTGGCTGGAACATCTCATGTTGCAAGATTATCTTATGACGAGTAAGTGTTACGTTAGGGTTACCATTTCTACACTCAACTTTGCCGTTGGTGTTGATGGGAATCCACAACCTTGTTGCTTCCGCTATATGGATTGAGGTAATAGTATTTACGTTACTTTTACATGTGATTTACCTCTGTTATAAACCCTCGAGTACTGTGTGTGTCAGCATACCGATCCAGGGATGACACTTAAGCACAGAGACTTGATCCATTCGGGTCGAGTCGCTACAAGATGGTATCAGAGCACATGTTGACTGTAGGACGTGACCCTAGAAACTGGCAAGCCCATAGGAAAGATTTTTCTCGAAAACTTTACTTTTCAAAAAGATCTTTTACCTCTCTTCTCTTCTGAGCTTATTCAAATATTCCCTTTAGTGAGACCATACCCCTTTCCCCTTTTGACCACACGAAGATTCGACTGATGAGACCACTCCAAGAAGTACAAGATATCAGACACTAAGACCACATCGGAATGAAGAGGATTTTACCGTATATTATAATGATGGAAACTACAATGGTTGAAGACTCCGAAGACTAGGGGAATCTGAAGGCTCTGAAGAATTCCCACATTTGTATGACCTAGGAAGGCTACCCTTATGGAACTTGGCAGACTATGGAAGTTGTCAATACCCGAGATCAAGGTGTATCGGAGAAAGACTGAAACAAGGAGCATGAGAACTCGAAGTTCTGAAAACCCTAAGGCAGGAGATATCAACTATGGAATGATAGCTCATTGGAATGACAAGAGCAGAAACACGGTTATCCGTGATGTCATCGCCGCTTATGCTATTGTCACCATGCTGAGTTAAGGATGCATTTCTTCAGAATGGATTTGATGGAAGAAGACTGATGGAACACCTATTAGTAAGATGGAGTTTTAACATTAGCCGGTGTATCACCAGGATCTGGAGTAGTACATCAAGAAGTTTAAGATGGACCTACAAGGAGCATTATTTTGACAAGGAAGTATTTCATGAGGAACTCAGGAACCAAAAGCTGAAAGTAGCCAAGCTGGAGGAGCTACAACCTCAAGATACCGGAGATTTGTCAGGAACTGAAGGACAATATGACCATGGTTCATGTGAAGGATGTTGAAACCAGAAGTTTGGAACGCAACTCCAGAATATTAAAGGACGTCACGAGAGACTTCGCGTCAACAGAGTTGATCTGGCAAAAGAACTTGAGAAGGACAAGCACGATGGGAAGAAGCCATCGGAAATATAAACAAGACTTGAAGAGTTGACGATTTTGAAGATTTATTAACCCTTAGAAGACCAAACCCCTGTTTTATACCTATGTTAGATGCGACGGTTGTGAGCTGTCATTTGTTTGATGTTTTTCCGACGGCCACAAATAAAATTTGTCTTTTCAAAACTGTTGTTTGCATTGTGTGTATCCCTCTCCCTCTCTCTCATCTCACCCCAAAACCCTTGGACCCAATAGAGGATGAATGGAGATGAGCTTGTATTTTCTAGACCGATGAGTCAATTGGAGACAGACCGATGGATTCAGAACATGGAGGATCACATGGAGAATAACCCTATAGTTGGAAATGATATGACCCAGCATGCTCTTCAGTGCTTTGAAAGAGGTGCTGCTACTTGGTGGAGGATGTACCAAACCATCAATGGATGGCAAGGAGTAACCACTTGGAAAGAATTTAAGTTGACTCTGCCAAAGTCTCCGTTTGTGTCCCAGGAGTTGATGCCTTATGGAAAGGATACAAAGAAACCTTGTGCATGCAAGATTTGTGGAGAAATAGGGCACACCCATAAAGAACACAAGGATGAATTTCCTAATTGTGAAGGAAGTCACCTAGTTGAAGAATGCCCAATTAGGCAGATTACTTGTTTCTTGTGTGAAGGGACTACCCACTATCCTGCTCAGTGTCACATTTACCCCATGGTACAACGAACCATCCAGCACAAGAAAGAAGTATTGAAAGGAGCCCTCATGGAAATTTTAGAAGAAGTTGTGATGAAGGAAGAGATGGAGGACACACCTAAGGAATACCCGAGTAAACCCTTCACTAAGTCTTGCTATTCATGTGGAGAAGAAGGACACATCTCCCAAAATTATTTGAAGGGGGATCTAGTAGAATTCCCGACGGAGGAAGTAGAGTATGACCCACAGGAAATAGAAGACCTGATTGAATTGGAAAAGTCCAGGAAGAGTAGCATATTTGATTCCAGGAAGGACCTGAGTCATATCACCTGTTACAGGTGCAAGGAGTCAGGGCACTACCTCAACCATTGCCCAAAAAGGAAACCTCGATACTTGTCAGAAGTCATATGTTTTAGTTGCAATGGAGCAGGGCACTTTGCCAGAGAATGCCCCAAGGAGAAGGAAACTTGTGCTAAATAGTTGAGTTTGCAACAAAAGAAATGGAGTAGTAGAAGTGAGAGCATTTTCTTTATATTGAAATGTTGAATTGAGACATGTAATGGAAAAGCGAGAGATTGTAATCATTTGAGAAGGAATAAAGTTAGCATCATTGGTACTGATATGGATTTTATGAGTTGTTACTCTATGAAGAAGAATTTTGGCTATTTTGAGGATATGAGAAATATGGTCTATGGAAGATTTGTGCATTTTAAGGGTGGTAGTACCCTGTAAGAACCCTTGACCCCTGGAAAAAATAAGGATACTCCACAGAGTGGATTTTCGACAAAATGAATACGAGTTTTGTCTCGATATGTGTGATACCCCAAGAGTATGTGGAATAAAGTGGAGACCGTCAGTTGTTGGACCATATGTGATGCAGGAGTCAGAACAGAATGTTAAGTTGATTCGAGAAATACTGAAGGTAGCTCAGTCCAGGCAGAAGAGTTATGTAGACTCAAAAACTCAAGGAAGTAGTCTATGAAATTGGAGATAGAGCATGTCTTCGTGTGCCCCCTCTGCGAGGAGTTAAATGGATTGGAGTTAAGGCACAGTTAGCCCCGAGATTTGTAGGACCATAGTGAGTTTTGGAGCGTATGGGGGAAGGGGCCAACAAGTTGGAGTCACCCGAATGACTGTCAGGAGTTCATGATGTGTTTCACGTTTTCCAGTTGAAGAAGTGCCATGCAGAGATACCCAATATTCCCCTGTAAGGACGGTTGACCCTGGAAAGGATAATGAAGTTCCACGAAGTGGAATATGGACTTCATAAGTATAAGATTTTATATCGGTATGAGAGATATCCCACGAGGATGAAGAGATGAATTACTATTGGATATAAAGGAGGTATGATGTCGGAAATATGGATCAATGGAAACTCCATGATGAGTCTGAGTAATCATGTCCTAGTTTGGTGCCAATAGAAGGAAGTAAGACAGTACAATTGGATGGATTTAAGAATACTAGGAAGTTGGAAGTTGGAATAATGATCAGTTGCTCGATGATAAGTTCAAGGACTACAAGTCATTAGATGGGCCATAACCCACAGGCCCCAAGACCTACCAAGAGGCAAGCACATTCTTGCTGAAGGAAGAACCCTGGAAGAAGTTACGATTTTATTGACAGACGATTTTATAGGAGTAACGCAAAACCTGAGAGTTGTGAAGGAACGATAGATTTTTGTTTGGCTTGCAGAATCCATGGATTTATCCGAACCCAGTTCGTCGACAAGAGAAATTCTGCAATGCTTGCGAGGATGACCGAGTGTTAGAATGCAAGATTCGCTAAACCGTATACAAGGTAATGATTTTGGTGCGGGATGGATTGATCACCATACCGACTTACCCTTATTATTCGCCTTGCTATATGGGATGGTAAATCTGAGTGACTTACCTATAGTAGAGAGACGACGATCAAAACCTTGTTTAAACCTTAGAATGGTATAGGTATTTTTTTCCCTTGTACAAGGCACCCTTTCCAACCATAGGTTATATGGTGAGGATCAACCCAAACCCATTTCCTGCAGGAGAAACCATAAATGGTTGACCACCATGAGATATCGATAGTTGATTACTATTGGCGCTAGACCCGTCAGCTATGAAGACCCAGTCTCGGAATAACCTTACCAAGAAGAAAGGATACAAAAGAACTGAGGAAAAGGTTATGCCACTACCGGAAGAGCCCAAAGAAGGAATTATCCTTACGATCTGAGAAGACCGACACTGTCAAGAATAAGGATGGAGTATATGAGTTTTGATGGAACTGTAACAATGATTTTAACGGTGGTAGCACCCAGACCCCCTGTGATGATTGATGGATTTTGAGGAGACCCCAAACCTAACCTATTTCTTTCTAGCCTCTCCGAATCTCGAGGACGACATTCACTTTAAGGGTGGTAGGTTTGTAACATCCCAAAATTCTAAATTTTGTAATGTTATAATAATTAGATAGATTTGATTGATTGTTTGATTGATTGACTGAAAGTGAGTGAAATTCGAAACTTTTTGAAAGTTAAATGAGAGGGAATAAAATGACTTTCCCAAACTGTCATTTTTCACTTTGGTTGATCCTAGAAATTCTACGCAACTCAATGACCCACGGAGAGAGATGGGGATTTCGTTATTTTCATATTTGAGTTCCCTCAAATTTTCAGAATAGGATCATTTGATTTTATTTATTTTATCATCAATTATTTCTATTACAAAAATATGAGAGAGGGAATAAAATGACTTTCCCAAAATAAAGAAATATTGAGGATTTAATAATAAAATCAAATAAGATTTTACTTCGGAGTTTTTCGGTGTTTTATTTGAATTTAGGAAAAGTGCGCAAACCTCTGCAGAGTGTAATAAACTAATCATGATTAGCCGTGTCCCCGGTTATGGACATCTTGAGTATCTAGTTCTTGGATTATCCTGTTGATCTCATCATGTTACTTTAAATGAATATTGTTGGGTTTTAATGATGTTACTTAATTGGGATTGAGAATGGTGTCAACCATTCTCAATGTTTAACAACCACCATGATAGTTAAATAAAATTTATTCCTTTGTAGTAGGGAAAAATTGGCTTTTCGCAAAAACCTTATAACCATAGAGCTTTTCCACCAGCCAAATATGCATGTAGTGATAGCCTTTATTCATCATTCTCTATGGTTTGAATTTGCCAGTACATTCAATGTACTGACCCTCTGTGGCTGCAACGTCTCATGTTGCAGGATTATCTTATGACGAGTAAGTGTTACGTTAGGGTTACGATTTCTACACTCAACTTTGCCATTGGTGTTGATGGGAATCCACAACCTTGTTGCTTCCGCTATATGGATTGAGGTAATAGTATTTACGTTACTTTTACATGTGATTTACCTCTGTTATAAATCCTCGAGTACTGTGTGTGTCAGCATACCGATCCAGGGATGACACTTAAGCACAGAGACTTGATCCATTCGGGTCGGGTCGCTACATAAGCTTGGGGATGCTTGATACGTCTCCAACGTATCTATAATTTTTGATTGTTCCATGCCATATTATATCCTTTTTTGGACATTATTGTGCTTTATTATACACTTTTATATTATTTTTGGGACTAACCTATTAACCAGAGGTCCAACCCAGAATTGCTGTTTTTTGCCTATTTCAGAGTTCCGCAGAAAAAGTATATCAAATGGAGCCCAAACAGAAAGAAACCTTCGGGAACATGATTTTCGGAACGAACATGATCCAGAGGACTTGGAACCTACGTCAAGAAAGCAACCAGGAGGGCACAAGGTAGGGGAGGGGGCGCACCTCCCCCCCCCCCAGGCGCGCCCTCCACCCTCGTGGGGCCCACGTTGCTCCACCGACGTACTTCTTCCTCCTATATATACCTACGTACCCCGAAGCTACCAAAGACGGAGCCAAAACCCTAATTTCACCGCCGTAACGTTCTCTATCCGTGAGATCCCATCTTGGGGACTTTTCGGAGCTCTGCCGGAGGGGGCATCTATCACGGAGGGCTTCTACATCAACACCATAGCCTCTTCGATGAAGTGTGAGTAGTTTACTTCAGACCTTCGGTTCCATAGTTATTAGCTAGATGGCTTCTTCTCTCTTTTTGGATCTCAATACAAAGTTCTCCCCCTCTCTTGTGGAGATCTATTCGATGTAATCTTCTTTTGCGGTGTGTTTGTTGAGACGGATGAATTGTGGGTTTATGATCAAGTTTATCTCTGAACAATATTTGAAACTTCTCTGAATTCTTTTATGTATGATTGGTTATCTTTGCAAGTCTCTTCGAATTATCAGTTTGGTTTGGCCTACTAGATTGATCTGTCTTGCAATGGGAGAAGTGCTTAGCTTTGGGTTCAATCTTGCGTGTCCTTTCCCAGTGACAGTAGGGTCAGCAAGGCACGTATTGTATTGTTGCCATCGAGGATAACAAGATGGGGTTTATATCATATTGCATGAGTTTATCCTCTACATTATGTCATCTTGCTTAAAGCGTTACTCTGTTCTTTTGAACTTAATACTCTAGATGCATGCTGGATAGCGGTCGATGTGTGGAGTAATAGTAGTAGATGCAGTCAGGAGTCGGTCTACTTGTCTCGGACGTGATACCTATATACATGATCATACCTAGATATTCTCATAACTATGCTCAATTCTGTCAATTGCTCAACAGTAATTTTTTACCCACCGTAATAGTTATGCTCTCAAGAGAAGCCACTAGTGAAACCTATGGCCCCCGGGTCTATTTTCCATCATATTAATCTTCCTTCAACAAGCTATTTCCTTTTCCGTTTATTTTGCTTTCTTTACTTTGCATCTTTATCATAAAAATACCAAAAATATTATCTGATCATATCTATCAGATCTCACTTTTGTAAGTGACCGTGAAGGGATTGACAACCCCTTTATCGTGTTGGTTGCGAGGATTTCATTTATTTGTGTAGGTGCGAGGGACTCGTGCGTGGCCTCCTACTGGATTGGTACCTTTGTTCTAAAAAACTGAGGGAAATACTTACGCTACTTTGCTGCATCACCCTTTCCTCTTCAATGGAAAACCGACGCGGTGCTCAAGAGGTAGCATCATCACCTCGGCTAGCATAGCAGCTTCCTTCAAGGCCATTCTCGACTCAACTAATAACATCTTTACAAGGAACCCAAGGGTCCAGGAGCGGTTTGATCTCCCCTATCTTCTTCGCCGTGACCCTACTGACTGGCCTGGGGACGAGGGAAGCCTCGCCTTGTGTAAGTTGATGTCGCTTGATAATGATACGTATGATGTTAAGATGCCATCGCTTGAGGGCAAGGCTTGGGCAGGCACAAATGGAGATTGGTTTGTTTATATTGGGTACAACTGTGAGTGGGAACTTGTGAATGTGTACACTCATCATTGGGTTCCACTTCCAAAAATCTCAGACGACTGCCCAGAGGTTGAGTACATCGGTATTCTACGTGAGTTCAAATACGATCATGCTAACTGTCATCTACGGAAGATAGCAATTTGTCGAGTTCCCAACCGCTCTTGGGGTTATAGGAATGCTTGCGTTGTTGCTATCATCGAGAAGCTTGTTGTCGTCCTTCATGGTTCGACTCGATGGATATTGCTCAAAAATCAGTTTCTATACACGGATGAGTATTGTGATGCAATTCAATACCAGGGTCTTGTGTTTTCTGCCACCACTCATGGCACTGTTTTTGCATGGAATTCTTATGATTTCGGTACATTTGTCTTCAACCATAATTATAATTGTTTCGTCCACATGCATGCGGGTTAGCTAGTTTCCCTTTACTAATTAACCTTCTTGTGTTTCCATGGTCCTGTGAACATTCCACCACGTATACTTGAAAATTTTATTCACGAGCATGAGGACGAGCAAGACCCATATACTCAGTAGCGCCTAGCAGCTTATTCTGATGGATCACCTCTTCTTGTCTACATACAGGGCACTGCTGATGTTACTAAGGAAGCATGTGTTATCTCATATGGTCGCACTCTCCGGACCTATTCCAACATCCGTTGCAGGGTACTCGAGATGTATACTAGTGTACTAGCGCCAACACCTTCTCCCTGGTTCAGTATTGACAGTTTTGGAGGAAACTCCCTCTTCCTTGGACAAAACTATAATGATGGTGGAAGGCGATCGAGCTGGGGTTGACACAACGTTACTACCATTTATGAGAAGCAACTATATCTATACCTGGGACATTACTATGCTTCCCTACCATCCCAATACGGGTCCTGACATAGGCCGCTTCAGCCTCGATGATCAGTCAGGTGTTGGGCTCGAGATTGACAGTAGATGGCCCTCCCTAGAGAATCACTTGTGGTTCAAAGCAAGCGTTTCCAACGCCGATGAGTGGTTGAGGTGAAGTTCAGTTCACCGCTTTGTTATTTGTTGTGTGAAAAAAACTTTACTAGAATGTCTTGTTGGAAATGATCTATAATCCAACGTGTATCCTCGTTGTCGTTGTGGGTTGATGACTTGTTGTATGGAATCAATGGTACATTTGCATATGCGTCCATGAACTCACGCCTGGTAGTGGCGTACATATGAACAATGCTAGTGATTTTAGTTGCAAAAATTAGATAGTGCTACTGATTTCTTGCTCCATATTTTGACAAATCGTAGTGTTACAAGTTTGACAAATGGCAATGTTACTAGATAAAAAAATGTCAATCTTTCCAGTTTGACAAATGGCAACATACCCAAAATGACAAATATGCAAATCTTACCCAATTGTTTGTACATGGTTGCACACGGGTCATGCAAAACAACCGTTTGCGTTGAAGGGATGCAGAAATCCTGGTCGGCACATTTTCCCTTGGCTTCCTGGGGAAGCTGTCGGTTTGCATACGGGTGTTCTAACTAAAACGTTTGAGATGAGTGTTTTATATTTAAAAACCATTGACGTTTTTTCAAAAGAAAATCGTTTGATAAGTCTATACATTAAGAGAGAAAAATGAAGTTCGTTTAAACCATATCTTCCATTCAGTCACACTACGGATTTATATTCATATGATTGATAATTCGAGATACAATATTCAACCCCAAAAAAACTATTTCTGGCGGCGGCGGAGGTGGCATGCCGCGTCGTCATTCTCGTTGTCGTCCTCCGGGACACCGTTGTTGAAGTCTTCAAGGAAGCACACAAATTTCTTCACTTGTAAATAAAACATCATGTCATCGCACGATCGATGGGCGGGGTGCGGGAGGACAACAACTGGCGGTGCTGAGAGGTAGCGGTCGATGGCAACATCCCATGCCGCTGAGGGGGCCGCGTGCATGGGCATAGGCACGGGCGCGGCGGGTGCATCCAAACTCACGGGGACCGGCGCCACGGTGGGTGGAGGGGTGCGCACGGGCGCGGCTGGTGCAGCCAAACGTACGAGGGCCGGCGCCATGGTGGGTGGAGGGGTGCACACGGGCACGGGCGCTGGCGTTGGCATGTACACGAGCTCGTGCGGGTCCGCAGAGACCTCGCTGACGCCCGCGGCTTCTAGCTCTGCGATAGTGCTCGGCGACCAGCCCGTCAATGCTACGGGGATGGTCGCTGGCGCGGGTGTGGGGATGGGAGCTAGGACGGGAGCGGGGGCAGCAACCGCCATGGCCAGCTCGTTCTGGGCCATGTCCATGAGGCTCCATTCCTCCTTATTTTCTATCTCCTCCGTCTCGGAGTTGACTTCACCAAACTTGAAGACTAGTGGCAAATGATCATTATGCGCCATGGCGGTGGAGGTCTACGGGGGGAGGGGAATTGGAGTGGAACAGTAAGGCCACCCGTATTAAACAGCGGCTCGGGCGCCATTAATGGAGAGGAAGGCGGGCGGCCATGGATGTCAAAGCGATCGCTTCCCAGTGAGCCTACGTAGCGTACAACTCGCACGCTTCCTGGTGAGCCCGTGCATTGGAGGACAGCTTGCACGCCTCTCGGTCAGCCTGCGCATCGGACTGTGCTCGCACGCCTCCCATTCAGTCAAGGTCAAGCAACTGTCCGCCCCGCACCACCTACGGCCATTAAAACCAAAACACATGGCGTCACGTTAATGGTTAACAAAACGCACACGGATTGAATTATACAAATGTTTGAGATATTAAAGTGGCAGCTATTTTTTCAAAATGCCTTTGTTGGCTGTCATTATTCGAGTGTGCCTTCTCTCAAAATGGATGCGAAAAATACCGCATCATGTCGTGTGCCATCCCATGAGAGAATGCCAAGTTTCATGAATTTCAGAGGAGTTTTAGATTTAGTAGAATTTAAAAAACAGGCATCTCAATGTTTTGCCGGCAATCAACGGTGCACTAGTGTTTGAAATTCATTCCCATTTCTTGCATGGGACCTAAGCATGCACCCAAGGACACATATTAGATTTTTCAACCAATTTATATGCACTGGAGCATGTGCATGTAGTTCAAATTTGAATTATGCACATAAATGCATTGAAAACTCAGTTAATGCATAAAAATGTCCAAAAGAACCCCGAAAAATCACAAAATTTGACACAACACTCCTGTTGTTCTATGTTGACACGAGAAATTTTTTGGAAGCAATAAGAGGCGGTGGATATCGTTTCGTCCCCAAAGGTGGGACGTTCCCTAACGAAACCATGATGCTTGTTATGAGAAGCTCTGGTTTGTGAGAAGGATATACCCAAACCTGCCCCAAACGGGAGAAATTTTTTACCATGGCATGTTGATGCCGCTCCATGAAAGCATGCCAAGTTTCATGAATTTCAGACGAGTTTAGGATTTACTAGAATTTAAGAACGAGGCATCTCAACATTTTTCCGGCAATCAATAGTGCCATGGTGTTTGAATTTCATTCCCATCTCTTGCATGGGACCTAGAAATTCACCCAAGGACACACATGTGATTTTTCAACCAACTTTGGTGCATTGGAGCATGTGCTTGTAGTTCAAATTTGAATTATGCACATAAAATGGCTAGAAAACCTGGTTAATGTATAAAAAGGCCAAACGAACCCTGAAAAATGGAAAGACTGAACACAACACTCTTGTTGTTCTATGTTGACACTAGAAATTTTTTGAAAGCAATGAGAGGCAATAGATATTGTCCCGTCCCGAAAGGTGGTATGTCCCCAATCGAAACCATCATGCTTGTTGTGAGAAGCTTATACCCAAATCAGCCCGAAATGGGATAAAATTTTTACCACGACATGTTGATGCAGCTCCATGATACCATGCCATGTTTCATGAATTTCAGATGAGTTTTGGATTTACTAGAATTTAAAAACGAGGCATCCCAATGTTTTGCCGGAAATCAACGGTGCTCTGGTGTTTGAAATTTATTCCCATTTCTTGCATGGGACCTAAGCATGCACCCAAGGACACAGATTTGATTTTTCAACCAATTTATATGCATTGGAGCATGTGCATGTAGTTCAAATTTGAATTTTTCACATAAATGCATTGAAACCTCAGTTAATGCATAAAATGTCCAAACGAACCCCGAAAAATCCCAAAAATTGACACACCATTCCTATTGTTCTATGTTGACATGAGAAAAATTTTGAAAGCAATAAGAGGCAATGGATCTCGTTTCTTCCCCAAAGGTTGGACGTTCCCTACCGAAACCATCATGCTTGTTGTGAGAAGCTCTGGTTTGTGAGAAACTTATACCCGAACCTGCCCCTAATTGGATAAAGTTTTTAACACGGCATGCTGATGCCACTACATCATAGCATGCCAAGTTTCCTGAATTTCATACGAGTTTTGTATTTACTAGAATTTAAAAACTAGGCATCTCAACGTTTTGCCGGCATTCAATATTGCCCTAGTGTTTGAATTTCATTCCCATCTCTTGCATGGGACCTAGAAATTCACCCAAGGACACATATTAGATTTTTCAACCAACCTTAGTGCATTGGAGCATGTGCTTGGAGTTCAAATTTGAATTATGCACATAAAATGCCTAGAAACCCCAATAAATGGGTAAAAATGTCCAAACAAACCCCAAAAAATCACAAAAAATTGACACAACACTCCTGTTGTTCTATGTTGACACTAAAAATTTTGAGAGCAATAAGAGGCAATGGATATCTTTTCGTCCCCAAAGGTGAGACGTTCCCTATCAAAACCATCATGCTTGTTGTCAGAAGCTCTGGTTTGTGAGAAGCTTATACCCGAACCTGCCCCAAATGGGACAAATTTTTACCGCGCCATGTTGATGCCGCTCGATGATAACATGCCAAGTTTCATGAATTTCATACGAGTTTTGGATTTATTAGAATTTAAAAACCAGGCATCTAAATGTTTTGCCGGCAATCAATAGTGCCCTAGTGTTTGAATTTAATTCCCATCTCTTGCATGGGACCTAGAAATTCACCCAAGGACACACATCTGTTTTTCAACCAACTTTAGTCCATTGGAGCATGTGCTTGTAGTTCAAGTTTGAATTACGCACATAAAATGCCTAGAAAACCCAGTTAATGTATAAAAAGGCCAAACGAACCCCGAAAAATCCAAGATTGAACACAACACCCCTGTTGTTCTATGTTGACACTAGAAATTTTTTGTAAGCAATAAGAGGCAACGGATATCATCCCGTCACCAAATGTGGTACGTTCCCTATCAAAACCATCATGCTTGTTGTGAGAAGCTCCGGTTTGTGAGAAACTTATACCCGAACCTGCCCCAAAAGGGACAAAATTTTCACCACGGCATGTTGATGCCGCTCGATGATAGCATGTCAAGTTTCATGAGTTACAGACGAGTTTTGGATTTACTAGAATTTAAATACTAGGCATCTCAACATTTTGCCAGCAATCAACAGTGCCATGGTGCTTGAATTTCATTCCCATCTCTTGCATGGGACCTGGGAATTCACCCAAGGACACACATCTGATTTTTCAACCAACTTTGGTGCATTGGAGCATGTGCTTGTAGTTCAAATTTGAATTATGCACATAAAATGCCTAGAAAACCCAGTTAATGTATAAAAAAGGCCAAACGAACCCCGAAAAAAATCCAAGATTGAACACAACACTCCTGTTGTTCCATGTTGACACTAGAGAATTTTTGAAAGCAATAAGAGGCAACGGATAGTGTCCCGTCCCCAAAGGTGGTACGTTCCCTATCGAAACCATCATGCTTGTTATGAGAATCTATGGTTAGTGAGAAGCTTATACCCAAACATCCCCCAAATGGGACAACATTTTCACCACGGCATGTTGATGCCGCTCCATTATAGCATGGCAAGTTTCATGAATTACAGACGAGTTTTGGATTTACTAGAAGTTAAAAACCAGGTATCTCAATGTTTTGCCGGCAATCAACAATGCCCTGGTGTTTGAAATTCATTCCCATCTCTTGCATGGGACCTAGAAATTCACCCAAGGACACACAGGTGATTTTTCAACCAACTTTATTGCATTGTAGTACAAAATATCTTGGAGCACTATCGGTGTATAGTACGCCTATGGCTTACGCGAGGTGTGTCGTCTACAGTCCACAGCCGGCGTGTCAAGCACACTAGCTCGCTCCCCAAAAGTCCAACCTATGCATCCCTCGCAATCTCGAAATTATCAACCGCCTGGAAGGTTTTAATGTTTGATAGCACACGTTACTATGTGCGGACCGTGTGCGATGTCTGTTACTCCCGCTCTGCTTCAGTCCCTTGATTCAAATTTTCAGTAGCCCCGGCATTTTACTCCCGCCTTTGCATCCCTCGCAATCTCAAAAATATCTGCTCGCCGTTGATCCAAATTTTCAGTAGCCCCGCCTTGTTACTCCCGCCTAGTAAAATTTTCGGTTGTCGTAGTATTTCGTCAAACACAACCTCCGTTCACACAGACCACACAACCCTCGAAACCATTGGTAGGTCGCTGCCATCACCGACGCCTCCATCCTCAACATCTTGCTATGTGCCAGGGAGCTCCAGTAGCCAATGGCCAAAAAGAGGTGTATCGCGGCCTTTTCGCCCGACGCCAGTGATGTGGCCACCAAGGTGTCCCCGTCGTCCTCCTCGGGCCCGACCTGCCATCGCTGGTCCGTTGATCCGCCCGCCGCCGCGCCCCTACGCCGGTTCGAGGACTTCCCGTTCCTCCCCCGGAGCCGGCAGCCAACGAAGTTCTACCTTGGGATCCGGCAGCGGCGGTGGGGGACGTGGGTCGCCAAGATTACAGATCAAGAGACCCACACCCATCGATGGCCCGGTAGCTTCACCACGGCCAAGCTCACGGCCATGGAGTATGACCGCTGGCTGGTCCGCTACCACGACGCAATGACTAGGCTCAATTTCCCCTTCAGAACACATCCATTCCACCTCATTCCACCAGAGCCAGGGGTGGTGAGACTCAAGGCCGAGGCCGCCGACGATGCCTACATGCAAGAGCTCCGCCGGCAGCACCCGGAGAACGTGGAGGTAGAGCGGGCGATCTTTACCGGTGCGGAGGGAAGCGAGGTTATCGCGCTCTCCTTCGATGACAAGGTCGAAGGCGCGGAGGGCGGCGGCGCGGAGGGCGGCGAGGTTATCTCGCTCTCCTCCGATGACGAGGTCGAAGGCGGCAGCGACGGCGGCGCGGAGGGCATCGAGGTGGGCCCCGAGGACAAGGAGATCGATGTCGACGAGTGGAGGAGTGCCTTCCCCAATGACCCCGACGATGGTACTGGCCCGGACCCAGCTCGCGGCACACCGTACATGACGAGGAAGGATTGGCTCGACCTCTACTTCGACCGAAAGTAGTTTAGCTTAGTTTAAATTTATGTTTTATGTTCAGTTATGCAAAACTATCTATGTTTATGTTTGAATGCATGCTACTTTTAGTTGAACCTGCTTTGAACTTGATCAAATTGAAGTTTACAACCTTAAGTTTAGGGGATCGACTAGAAAAGGCCACAAATTACTGGAGTATATATATATATATATCCACTAAGGGTTTTAGTCCTTTAACTTTTCAAGGATCGCCTAGAGATGTCCTTATGACTTGTTTATTTCAGTTCTTAACAATATGATTCTTTATATGTGCAACTATTTGCCGTGCAGTTCAATTTCATCAATAATAGTTTCAACAATACCACTATGAATTACGATATTTGGTTGCTGTTAAGGATATTGCAGTTAGCATGCCTTTTCATTTTTCAATTGTTGTTTAGCAACATGCATTGTACTAAATGACTAAATATAGCAACAAGGAAGAGTGTTACCTTAATGTTCTGATGATGTCTAGATATACATGTAATAAAATCTTATATAATGGGATTGATGGAGTGTTGTACTACATCGTTTTTCAACTATTGTTTAGCTTCTAATATTAACTTGGTGCTTTTAGGTACATATATCATTGCCAAAGATCCACAATTCGACCCTTTCTGCGTATGGGGCAATGAGTTATTCATGAACTAGCATCAAGTGAGGAAACTGATAAAGATTGTTATTAAAATGGGTCAAAAGATGTCAATCGAACTATTTTTTTACACTTTATGCAAGACAACATTGAACTGCAGGATGGTAAGTAAGAACCATGTAGCCTTCTTTTACTGCCCGTAATGAGTTGTGTTAGATGACAATATCTGAATCTTTTTTATTTTACAGTGGATGCTGAAGCATTTTACTCAAGATTACCTCTCCCACTACATGATTGGCAGCCAGCCATCACAAGGGGTTGGACTAGAGTCATGCATGCCTTCTGCAGCGACGAGAGCATAATAGGGACATTCCACTTCACCTTGTTCAGCAACTGGAATGTATGTCGCCTCTTTCTTTACCATCTGTAATAGTACATGTATAGAACCGTGGTACATCATTCTTTATTTGGTGCTTCTGTAATTCTTAAACATTTGTACCCATGAATCGAATAATGCATTAGTTGTTTGAACCTGATGGATATGAATAAAGCTAGAGCCTACTTTCAAGTTTAAATTAGGTACAATTTTAAATAGCAGCAATTAAATTAGGGCGATATTACGTTGTGGATGTCATTACGGCACACACGGTTGGTAAAACACAAACGTTTGCGATATACACCATAATCTAAGACAGTTCACAAAGAGGAAAAGTGTGCAAGCATGCACACAGTTGCTATTTGCAAAGCGTGTGTGATGTCAGACACTATCACATACGATGCGGGAAAACTAAATGTGTGTGATTGTCTACCTATCTTACACGGTTTATAATCACGAACTGTTTGTGATATGCTAGGCATCGTAAAACTCCCATGCCTAGAATCTGCCTGGAAAACTCCCGTGCCTGGAATCTGCCTAGTTTTAGGCAGAACCACAAAACTCCGACTATGATGGCAATGTGAGCACAAACAAGTAGCAAGGATGAAGCGTTTCGGATATTCGAGATATCGGAAACGGTTATATAGGGACAACTTTATGCATCAAGTCTCCCTATCCCCGACGGTTTCTAGGTCGTGTGGGAAGGACCCCCCTATCGCCCACACTCACTTGGCGACGGTTCCAAATGCTGTCGCGGAAAGGGGTTAAAAATCGTTTATTTAGTACCGACGCGCACTAGTGTTCTGCTACCTCTTGAGCACTGTGTTGGTTTTCCCTTGAAGAAGAAAGGGTGATGCAGCAAAGTAGCGTAAGTATTTCCCTCAATTTTTGAGAACCAAGGTATCAATACAGTAGGAGACTACACGCAAGTCACCTCGCACCTACACAAACAAATAAGAACCTCGCAACCAACGCAATAAAAGGGGTTGTCAACCCCTTCACGGTCACTTACGAGAGTGAGATCTGATAGAGATAATAAGATAAATATTTTTGGTATTTTTATGATATAGATAGGAAAATAAAGATTGCAAAGTAAAATAGATTGGAAACTTATATGATGGAAGATAGACCCGGGGGCCATAGGTTTCACTAGTGGCTTCTCTCAAGATAGCATAAGTATTACGGTGGGTAAACAAATTACTGTCGAGCAATTGATTGAAAAGTGCATAATTATGAGAATATCTAGGCATGACCATGTATATAGGCATCACGTCGTCGACAAGTAGAGCGAAACGATTCTGCATTTACTACTATTACTCCACACATCGACTGCTATCCAGCATGCATCTAGAGTATTGAGTTCATAAGAGCAGAGTAACGCATTAGGCAAGATGACATGATGTAGAGGGATAAACTCCAGCAATATGATATAAACCCCATCTTTTTATCCTCGATGGCAACAATACAATACGTGCTTTGCTGCCCCTGCTGTCACTAGGAAAGGACACCGCAAGATTGAACCCAAAGCTAAGCACTTCTCCCATTGCAAGAAAGATCAATCTAGTAGGCTAAACCAAACTGATAATTCGAATAGACTGGCAAAGATAACAAATCATACATAAAAGATTTCAGAGAAGAATCAAATATTGTTCATAGATAAACTTGATCATAAACCCACAATTCATTGGATCTCAACAAACACACCGCAAAAAGAATTACATCGAATAGATCTCCAAGAAGATCGAGGAGAACTTTCTAGTGAGATCCAAAGAGAGAGAAGGAGCCATCTAGCTAATAACTATGGACCCGAAGGTCTGTGGTAAACTACTGACACATCATCGGAGAGGCGATATGTAGAAGCCCACCGTGATCGATTCCCCCTCCGGCGGAGCTCTGGAAAATGCCCCAAGATGGGATCTCTTGGGTACAGAAGGTTCCGGTGGCGGAAATAGGGTTTCGTGGTGCTCCTGGATGTTTTTCGGGTATATGGATATGTATAGGAGGAGAAGTAGGTCGGTGGAGCTACGAGGGGCCCATAAGGGTGGGGGGCGTGCCCAGGGGGGCATGCGCGCCTCCCTGCCTCGTGGCCTCCTCGCTCCTTTCTTGACGCCTACTCCAAGTCCCCTGGATCACATTTGTTCCAAAAATAACTCTCCCAAAGGTTTCATTCATTTGGATTCCGTTTGATATTCCTTTTCTCCGAAACACTAAAATAGGCCAAAAAACAGCAATTTGCATTGGGCCTTGGGTTAGTAGGTTAGTCCCAAAAATAATATAAAAGTGTATAATAAAGCCCATTAAACATCCAAAACAGATAATATAATAGCATGGAACAATCAAACATTATAGATACGTTGGAGACGTATCGAGCATCCCCAAGCTTAATTCCTCCTCGTCCTCGAGTAGGTAAATGATAAAAACAGGATTTTTGATGTGGAATCCTACCTAGCATAATTCTCAATGTAATTTTATTTATTGTGGCATGAATATTCAGATCTGAGATATTCAAGACAAAAGTTTAATTTTGATGTAAAATAATAATACTTCAAGCATACTAACTAAGCAATCATGTCTTCTCAAAATAACATGGCCAAAGAAAGTTCAGCCCTACAAAGTCATATAGTTTGGTCATGCTCCATTTTCGTCACACAAGAATGCTCTTATCTTGCACAACCCCAATGAAAAGCCAAGCAATTGTTTCATAATTTTGTAATCTCAAACTTTTTTCAATTTTCACGCAATACATGAGCATGAGCCATGGATATAGCACTATGGGTGGAATAGAATATGATGATGGGGGTTATGTGGAGAAGACAAAAAGGATAAAGTGTCACATCGACGCGACTAATCAATGGGCTAGGGAGATGCCCATCAATTGATGTCAATGCAAGTAGTAGGGATTGCCATGCAATGGATGCACTAGACGTATAAATGTATGAAAGCTCAATAAAAGAAACTAAGTGGGTGTGCATCCAACTTGCTTGCTCACAAAGACCTAGGGCATTTGAGGAAGGCCATTGTTGGAATATACAAGCCAAGTTCTATAATGAAAAATTCCCACTAGTATATGAAAGTGACAAAACAAGAGACTTTCTATCATAGAGATCATGGTGCTACTTTGAAACACAAGTGTGGAAAAAGGATAGTAGAATTGTCCCTTTTTTAGGCCTTTCTTTTTTGGCCTTTACTTTTTTTATTTGGGAGAATGCTCTATTAATGATGATCATCACACTTCTATTTATTTACAACTCAATGATTACAAGTCGGTACTATAACAAAATATGACTCTATATGAATGCCTCCGGCGGTGTACCGGGAAGGAAAATGAATCAAGAGTGACATGTATGATAAATTATGCATGGTGGCTTTGCCACAAATTCGATGTCAACTACATGATCATGCAAGGCAATATGAAAATGATGAAGCGTGACATAAATGAAACGGTGGAAAGTTGCATGGCAATATATCTCAGAATGGCTATGGAAATGGCATAATAGGTAGGTATGGTGGCTGTTTTGAGGAAGATATAAGGAGGTTTATGTGTGATAGAGCGTATCATATCACGGGGTTTGGATGCATCGGCGAAGTTTGCACCAACTCTCAAGGTGAGAAAGGGTAATGCACGGTACCGAAGAGGCTGGCAATGATGGAAAGGTGAGAGTGCGTATAATCTATGGACTCAACATTATTCATAAAGAACTCACATACTTATTGCAAAAATGTACAAGTCATCAAAAACCAAGCACTACGTGCATGCTCCTAGGGGGATAGATTGGTAGGAAAAGACCATCGCTCGTCCCCGACCGCCACTCATAAGGAAGAGAATTAAAGAACACCTCAGGTTTCAAATTTGTTACACAACGGTTACCACATGTGCATGCTACGGGACTTGCAATCTTCAACACAAGTATTTCTCAAATTCACAATTACTCCACTAGGACAACTCTAATATCACCATCTTTATATCTCAAAACAATTATCAAGTATCAAACTTCTCATAGTATTCAATGCCCTTTTTTTGAAAGTTTTTATTATACCGATCTTGGATGCCTATCATATTAGGACCAATTTTATAACCAAAGAAAATTACCATGCTGTTATAAAGGACTCTCAAAATAATATAAGTGAAGCATGAGAGATCAATAATTTCTATAAAATAAAATCAGCACCGTGCTCTAAAAGATATAAGTGAAGCACTAGAGCAAAACTATCTAGCTCAAAAAATATAAGTGAAGCACATAGAGTATTCTAATAAATTCCGATTCATGTGTGTCTCTACCAAAAGGTGTGTACATGAAGGATGATTGTGGTAAACTAAAAATCAAAGACTCAAATCATACAAGACGCTCCAAGCAAAACACATATCATGTGGTGAATAAAAATATAGCCTCAAGTAAAGTTACCGGTGGACGAAGACGAAAGAGGGGATGCCTTCCGGGGCATCCCCAAGCTTAGGCTTTTGGTTGTCCTTGAATTTTACCTTGGAGTGCCTTGGGCATCCCCAATATTAGGCTCTTGCCACTCCTTATTCCATAATCCATCAAATCTTTACCCAAAACTTGAAAACTTCACAACACAAAACTCAACAGAAAATCTCATGAGCTCCGTTAGTATAAGAAAACAAACCACCACTTAAGGTACTGTAATGAACTCATTATTTATTTATATTGGTGTTAAACCTACTATATTCCAACTTCTCTATGGTTTATACCCTCCGATACTAGCCATGGATTCATCAAAATAAGCAAACAGCACACGAAAAACAGAATCTGTCAAAAACAGAACAGTCTGTAGTAATCTGTAGGTTTCGAATACTTATGTAACCCCGAAAATTCTGAAATAAATTGCTGGACATGAGGAATTTGTATATCAATCATCTGAAAAAATAATCAACCTAATCGCACTCTCCAGTAAAAATGGCAGCAAATCTCATGAGCGCCAAAGTTTCTGTTTTTTACAGCAAGATCGGAAAAACTTCCCCCAAGTCTTCCCAAAGGTTCTACTTCACACAAACACTAATTAAAAGCATAAAACCACATATATATAGAGGCTAGATGAATTATTTATTACTAAACAGAATCAAAAATCAAGAAACAAAAATAAAATTGGGTTGCCTTCCAACAAGCGCTATCGTTTAACGCCCCTAGCTAGGCATAAAAGCAAGAGTAGATCTAGGTATTATCATCTTTGGTATGCAATTCATAAGTGGCTCTCATAATAGATTCATAAGGTAATTTAATATTCTTTCTAGGAAAGTGTTCCATGCCTTTCCTTAACGGAAATTGGAATCTAACATTCCCTTCTTTCATATCAATAATTGCACCAATCGTTCTAAGGATAGGTCTACCAAGAATAATGGGACATGTAGGATTGCAATCAATGTCAAGAAGAATGAAATCTACGGGCACATAATTCCTATTTGCAACAATAAGAACATCATTAATCCTTACCATAGGTTTCTTAATAGTGGACTCCGCAAGATGCAAATTTAAAGAACAATCATCAAATTCATGGAAACCTAACACATCACACAAAGTTTTCGGAATCGTGGAAACGCTAGCACCCAAATCACATAAAGCATAGCATTAATGATCTTTAATTTTAATTTTAATAGTAGGTTCCCACTCATCATGAAGTTTTCTACGGATAGAAACTTCTAATTCAATCTTTTCTTCATAAGATTTCATTAAAGCATCAACAATATGTTTGTTAAAAGCTTTATTTTGACTATAAGCATGAGGAGAATTTAGCACAGGTTGCAACAAGGAAATACAACCTATCAAAGAGAAATTATCATAATTAAATCCCTTGAAATCGAAAATAGTGAGTTCATTGCTATGTAAAGTTTTGACCTCATCAATCCCACTTTTACCAATTTTTGCATCAAGATCTAAAAACTCCGAATCATTGGGACGTTTTTTTAACTAAGGTTGAGTCATATACAGTCCCATCATTATCAAGATTCATATTGCAAAACAAAGATTTAATAGGAGACACATCAATAACTTTTAGATCTTCATCCTTACTATCATGGAAACTAGAAGAACACGCTTTTATAAAGCAATCTTTTTTAGCACGCATCCTAGCGGTTCTTTCTTTGCACTCTGGAAATTATCATGGGTTTGAGAGACTCATTGATATCATGCTTAGGTGGAATAGCTCTAAGTTTCCAAGAATCAACATCCATAGAAATTCTATCCACGTTCCTAGCCAACTCATCACTCTTAGGCAATTTTTCTTGAAGCAAAGCATTGGAATTCTTTTGCGAAATCATAAATTCTTTTACACTAGTCTCAAAATCAGAGGGCATCTTATTAAAATTTCCATAAGAGTTGTTGTAGGAATTACCATAATTATTAGAGGAATTACTAGGAAACGACCTAGGATTAAAGCTTCCTCTATACGCGTTGTTACCAAAATTGTTCCTACCAACAAAATTCACATCCATAGATTCATTATTATTCTCAATAAAAGTAGACAAAGGCATATAATTAGGATCAGAAGAAACACTCTTATTAGCAAACAATTTCATAAGTTCATCCATCTTTCCACTCAAAACATTAATTTCTTATATAGCATGAACCTTTTAGTAGTAGATCTTTTGGTGTGCCATTGAGAATAATTAACCATAAAATTATCTAGGAGTTTGGTAGCTTCCCCTAAAGTGATTTCCATAAAAGTGCCTCCTTGGCCTAATTTAAAAGATTTCTAGAAGCAAAATTCAATTCAGCATAAATTTTTTGTATGATCATCCATAAATTCAAACCATGAGTAGGGAAATTGTGAATCATTAATTTCATCCTCTCCCAAGATTTTGCAACATGCTCATGATCTAGTTGATTAAAGTTCATAATATCATTTCTAAGAGAGATGATCTTAGCAGGAGGAAAATACTTAGAGATAAAAGCATCTTTGCACTTATTCCAAGAATCAATACTATTTTAGGCAAATAAGAAACCCAAGTTTTAGCACGATCTCTAAGCAAAAACGGGAATAGCTACAATTTAACAATATCATTATCCACATCTTTCTTCTTTTGCATATCACACAAATCAACAAAGATGTTTAGATGGGTAGCAGCATCTTCACTACGAAGGCCAAAAAATGGATCTTTCATGACAAGATTCACCAAAGCAGTAGTAATTTCACAAGATTCAGCATCGATAAGGGGAGCAATCAGAGTGCTAATAAAATCATTATTGTTGGTATTGGAGAAATCACACAATTTAGTATTATCTTGAGCCATCGTGACAAACAATCCAACATACAAGCACACAAGAAGCGAGCGAAAAAGAGGTGAACGAAAAAAGAGGGCGAATAAAATGGCAAGGGTGAAGTGGGGGAGAGGAAAACAAGAGGCAAATGGCAAATAATGTAATGTAAGGTAAAAGAGTTTGTGATGGGTACTTGATATCTCTTGACTTGTGCGTAGATCTCCCCGGCAACGGTGCTAGAAATCCTTCTTGCTACCTCTTGAGCACTGTGTTGGTTTTCCCTTGAAGAGGAAAGGGTGATGCAGCAAAGTAGCTTTAGTATTTCCCTCAGTTTTTGAGAACCAAGGTATCAATCCAGTAGGAGACTACACGCAAGTCACCTCGCACCTACACAAACAAATAAGAATCTCGCAACCAACGCGATAAAGGGGTTGTCAATCCCTTCATGGTCACTTACGAGAGTGAGATCTGATAGAGATAATAAGATCAATATTTTTGGTATTTTTATGATATAGATAGGAAAATAAAGATTGCAAAGTAAAATAGATTGGAAACTTATATTATGGAAGATCGACCCGGGGGCCATAGATTTCACTAGTGGCTTCTCTCAAGATAGCATAAGTATTACGGTGGGTAAACAAATTACTGTCGAGCAATTGATAGAAAAGTGCATAATTATGAGAATATCTAGGCATGATCATGTATATAGGCATCACGTCCGTGACAAGTAGACCGAAACGATTCTGCATCTACTACTATTACTCCACACATCGACCTCTATCCAACATGCATCTAGAGTATTAAGTTCACAAGAACAGAGTAATGCATTAGGCAAGATGACATGATGTAGAGGTATAAACCCAAGCAATATGATATAAACCCCATCTTATTATCCTCGATGGCAACAATACAATATGCGCCTTGCTACCCTGCTGTCACTGGGAAAGGACACCGCAGGATTAAACCCAAAGCTAAGCACTTCTCTTGTTGCAAGAACGATCAATCTAGTAGGCTAAATCAAATTGATAATTCGAAGAGACTTGCAAAGATAACAAATCATACATAAAAGATTTCAGAGAAGAATCAAATATTGTTCATAGATAAACTTGTTCATAAACCTACAATTCATCGGATCTTGACAAACACACCGCAAAAAGAATTACATTGAATAGATCTCCAAGAAGATCGAGTTGAACTTTGTATTGAGATCCAAAGAGAGAGAAGAAGCCATGTAGCTAATAACTATGGACCCGAAGGTCTATGGTAAACTACTCACACATCATTGGAGAGGCTATGGTGTTGATGTAGAAGCCCTCCCTGATGGTTTCCCCCTCCGGCGGAGCTCCGAAAAAGGCCCCAAGAAGGGATCTCTTGGGTACAGAAGGTTGCGGCGGTGGAAATAGCGTTTCGTGGTGCTCCCTGGATGTTTTTGGGGTATATGGATATATATATATATATATATGAGGAAGAAGTAGGTCGGTGGACCTGTGAGGGTCCCACGAGGGTTGGGGCGCGCCTCCCTGCCTCGCGGCCTCCTCGCTCCTTTCTTGACGTCTACTCCAAGTCCCCTGGATCACATTTGTTCCAAAAATAACTCTCCCGAAGGTTTCATTCCGTTTGGATTCCATTTGATATTCCTTTTCTGCAAAACACTGAAATAGGCAAAAAAACAGCAATTTGCACTAGGCCTTGGGTTAGTAGGTTAGTCCCAAAAATAATATAAAAGTGTATAATAAATCCCATTAAACATCCAAAACAGATAATATAATAGCATGGAACAATCAAAAATTATAGATACATTGGAGATGTATCATATTCATGTCCGTTAGATATAGATCGGACGGCCTATATTGCAGGATGGCAGGCACACCTTCATCACCAACTCTCCTTTTTATAAGAGTAGAAATATGAACATTTACAATAGCAAATATATACGATGTGAAAGTATATTCAATAATGAATCCTATGGTATTGACTTGTTATTGTATATGTTATTACTTCTGTGTATAAACTTTGTCAAAGTTTACAACGTTTGACTTTGAGCAATGCTGAAATGTGGAGTAAATAAAAACAGAGGGAGTACGCAGGGACTAGTATAGTTACTACTGCTGGAACATGCTAAGTTGGACTCCTAAATGCAGGCACGGACCAGGCACACCTCAATTATTCCTTCAAACGGTCGGACACCTACATTTAGCACACCATCCGGCTACTTAATCAAGTGTTACGCTTCAGTACTTGAAAAGGAAAAGGGTGGTACCGTACCCAAAATCATCACACTTGGGGCTAGGGTAACAACTTGGTATTGTATCACATTTGAACGGGGGCACAAAAACCACCTGTTATGTGCCTAATGCGCAACGCGGAGCACTAACGCTCGAATGTGGCCGGGAAAACAGGGAAACCGACATGTGGGCAATACCTGTTGAGACGATGTGGCGCAGACTAGTCCAAAGGAGGAGATGGCCCACGACCTCCTCGCCACTGGCAACCGTTCATGTGGGTCGCTCCAGCATCGCCTCTAGGCACGGCGACCGCGGCGAGCGACACACTCATCGTCGCTGGACATGGTCGGGTTCAGTGTGCCGAGGGTGGCGTAAGTGTTGTGGCACAACCAGCAGATCAACTCCTGGCTCATCGAGGATGCATGAGGCGCCGAAGTACGCACGTGTCGCGACGCGTCCGCAGAGTGGTGTAGCGCGGCCAACTGCATCCCCAGGATCTGAGACCATGCTGGGTCGTCCTGCTTTTTCAATGACATGTGGGGATTGCATGTCAGCAAAGGGCATCTCCAATGTTGCCGCGACCGCAACTGACTACACTGGCATACCAAAAACCCTCGTCCCTCACGCCGACGCGTGGTGCGTTCCCAGCCGACACTAGCTGCCCGTATTCATGCCGTTCATCTGTATGCAGTCTTTAAGAGGCTCGATGCCCGAGGAAACAACTCCAGCAACTTAGTGACGCACCCGGACGCTTGCGCTACTTAAAGTGGCAACGCCGAGCTAGCCTCCACACCATGGTGCATCGTCCTGCTACCTCGCACCACATCTGCCATGACCGCGAGTGTGAACGCTCTACGGGATAGCTTGTCTTCGAGGATGAAGCTCGAGGTCGCCGCCCTCGCTCAACTCGCTGCTCGCGAAGCAATAGCGGCGTAACCAGACGCAGACGCGACTGCACAAGCGGTGGCCACGCTAGCGGTCAACGAGGGGAGCACTGTCAACCACGCGTCCTACTTGCCGCCATCCAACGTCCGGCACCGCGGAGGTCGGGGATCCTCCGAGGATGAGTAGGGAATGGGAGGCGGCAGGGAATGGTGTGCCAACTGGTCGGTCTGTCTCCCGTGTTCTACTCTTCCTCGCCGGAGACTGCACCTTCACTTCACGGGTCTTGAACCCCGCACCCGTACATGGAAATCGCAGATGGAGGACGTTGGTCGCCGCCATAGAATAGGTTTAGGATTGGGTTTCTTTTATTTTTCTGTCCTATAAAAGTTCTAAATGTAATGAAAATTTGTCATGTTAGCATTAATATCGGCCAGTGTATATGAACTTTTACAATAATATAGTATACTGTAGGAGTACTAGCAAGATGCCCGTGCATTGCACGGAACATCAAGATCTTGTGGGAGAAAAGGATGAACGAGGGAAGGCCTTATCTGCAAATGTGGGGAGGAGTGTGGGTAAATTGTCATAGTTTCCTTCCTATTCGTTAGATATAGATTAGACAGCCTATATTGCAGGATAGCAGGCACACCATCATCACCAACTCTGCTTTTTCTAAGAGTATATAGATATATAGATAGAGATAGATATGGAATGATGATTCATTTTTTCTGTATAAACTTAGAAGGTTTGAACCGAGACCAGACCTCAAATGGTCCAATCTCTGTGCTCAGGTGTCATCCCAGGATCAGTAATGCTGACACCACACAGTACTTGAAGGATTTATAACAGAGTAGCAATCACACACTTATTACATCGAGTGTCTCAAAAGAGAACTTATTACAATAACTATGGCTTAAGGCCATCTAATAACAATAACATCAGAAGGCTTGGAAGATAAGTGAGTCCATCAACTCCAACGGCATCATTGAGTATAGAACCACGACCTAGAGGCACCTTAATCGTCGTCTGAAAAGTCTGCAACATGAACGTTGCAGCCCGAAACGGGTCAGCACATGGAATATGTTGGCAATGTAAACATAGAGAGTAATGGAAGATATAGGCTATACTACATGCATATTTGGCTGGTGGAAAGCTCTATGGTTACAGTTTTGTGTAAAGCCAATTTTTCCCTACTGCAAAGGAATAAATTTATTTAACTATCATGGTACTTGTTAAACATTGAGAATGGTTGACAGCATTCTCAATCCCAATTAAGCTTCATCATTAAACAAACCCAACAAAATTAATTAGAGTAACATGATGAGATTCACATGATAATCCAAATACTAGATACTCAAGATGTCCATAACCGGGGACACGGCTAACCATGATTAGTTTATATACTCTACAGAGGTTTGCTCACTTTTCCCCACAAGACTCGATCTCCTCCGTTGGATTTCTTGCACTGCAGGGTGTTTCAGAAATGGATGACCGAGACATAGTCTTTCAGAAACGCTAGCACCTTACGATGGGTAGACCATACCACCTATATCCCCTACATCTGCTATTCTACCACTGCAAGAGTTCGCACGACTCAGTCAACTATGCTAGAGCCCATAGTAGCTTGTGGCTGCACACGGAAGCTTCTAGCATGAATAATCTCATGATCCCTTTGGGCCTGGGTGGCGGCACAAAAGAAAAACAGGCAATCGCTGGAATACCCAGGTGCCTCAATCCACCCAGATGTGTATTTAAGTTGCCACCTTAGATAAACCATTAATTTAACAATCTCACATCTGTCATGGATACACTCACCCAATCCACGTCTACTAGCATAGCATGGCATAATAAGCAAACGTAGAAGTAACTCCCAAAGGTTTGACAATAAAAAGGTAATAGGTACTACCTCAACTACTTCCCAAACCCACAATTTAATTAGATCCTAATCAATGCAATGTGTGAGGATTGATCTAATGCAATAAAACTGGGTAGTAGGAGGTATGATCAAAGTGTTACTTGCCTTGCTGATGATCCGGGAAACCAAGCGATTCGAAGTAGCAAGTGGCGCACTCCGGGTACTCTATCGCAAACAAACAAACAAGCATACAATAAGTACTCAACTAATGCACAGGTAAACTCGAATAAGGGATCTAACCAGAAAGTTCAACTTAAGAACTCCGGTTGGCAAAAAGAATCGAATCGAACGAAGCAACGAAAGACAAATGGCAAAAGAAACATGATCCATTTACTATTCCGGATCTAGGTCAATTTTTACAGGGGCAAAAACTTGTTTGAGTTGGTTAAACGGAAAGAGGGTTTCAATACGAAAGTCCAGGCGCTTGAATCGCCTGATTCCGATAAACGAGCGAAAAGTTATACCAGAACGAAAATCGGATCAAGAATCGCGATCAGAAAAATCGTCGATTTAATCCAAGAAAAAGAAAAACGACGAACAGATTAACAAACCAATGTTCGTTATCTGGATCTAAATGAGCGTTCGTTAAAACGAACGAATGAGCGAACGCTCGCTAATTTACTAAACCAAAAAAAACGATCTAACGAAAAAAACAGATCTATTTTTTTAAAAAAACCGATCAGTTTTCTTCGCGAAAACCGAGGCAACGGCGTCTACCTCGACGGCTCCGGTGAACGGCGGCGGCAGCGGCGCTGCTCAGGCGAGGGGCGGCGGCGAGGGGCGGCGCGACGGGGCTGCACAAGGTGGCGGCGGCGGGGCAAGGGTTAGGGTTAGGGCGGCGGGGTGGCTTGGGCTGTCCCGGGCCTCGGGCGGCGCTACTTAAAGCCCCGGCCAAGCGGAGTCCTGGCCGGTTATGGCCCAAAGTCGGTTCGGACCTTTTTTAAAAAAATAACGCTCAGGAAAAAAACAAAAGAAATACTAAACGGACTCCAAAAATCCCGAAATAAATTTTTCCCAGCTTCTAAAATCAAGCCCCACAGGATGAGCATTTATTTGGGGCCTAAATGCAATTTTGAAAAACACGCATTTTTTCCTAAATTCAAATAAAATCGCAAATAAAAACAAAATAAAATCTTATTTGATTTTATTATTAAATCCTCAAGATTTCTTTATTTTGGGAAAGTCATTTTATTCCCTCTCTTATATTTTTGTAATAGAAATAATTGAAGATAAAATAAATAAAATCAAATGATCCTATTTTCAAAATTTGAGAAAACTCAAATATGAAAATAACGAAATCCCCAACTCTCTCCAAGGGTCCTTGAGGTGCGTAGAATTTTCTAGGATCAGCCAAAATGCAATAAAATATGATATGCAATAATGATCTAGTGTATAATATTCCAAATTGAAAATTTGGGATGTTACAAACCTACCCCCCTTAAGATGAATCTCGCCCTCGAGATTCGTGTTGGCTAGAAAATAGGTGAGGTTGGTCCTTCAGCAATTCTTCCTCTCGCTCCCAGGTGGCTTCATCCTTCGTGTGGTGGCTCCAATGGACTTTGCAAAACTTTATAACCTTGCTACGGGTGACTCGGCTGGCATACTCAAGAATCTTGACTGGTTTCTCCTCATAGGTCAAATCACTGTCCAACTGAATTGCTTCTAGCGGCACTGTGTCTCTCAGCGGTATATCAGCCATCTCTGCGTGGCACTCCTTCAACTAGGAAACGTGGAACACGTCGTGAACTCTTGACAATCCTTCGGGTAATTCCAACTTGTAGGCTACTCCTCCCATACGCTCCAAAACCTTGTATGGTCCTACAAAACGTGGCGCTAACTTTCCCTTAACTCCAAAGCGCTTAACTCCTCGAAGTGGAGATACTTGAAGATAAACTCGGTCTCCGACTTCGTAAGCTGTCTCCTTGCGTTTAGAATCTGCATAGCTCTTCTGCGTGGATTGGGCTACCTTGAGCCTATCGCGAATCAATTTCACTTTTTGTTTAGACTCTTTAATCAGATCCGGTCCAAACAACTGGCGATCTCCAACTTCATCCCACGACAATGGGGTGCATCTCCTTCCGTACAAGGCTTCGAAAGGGGACATCTTCAAACTAGATTGATAACTGTTGTTATAAGAGAATTCTGCATATGGCAAATTCTCGTCCCAACTACATCCGTAATCTAGCGCACAAGCTCTCATCATATCCTCCAAAATCTGATTGACTCTCTCGGTCTGTCCATCTGTCTGCGGATGGAAAGCTGTACTGAATTCTAGCCTGGTACCCAAAGTTTCATGCAACTGCTTCCAAAACTTTGAAGTAAACTGGGTTCCTCTATCTGATACAATGCTCCTTGGAACTCCATCAGATATACGATTCTGGTCATGTATAACTTTGCCAACTTTGCGCTGGTATAGGTAGTCTTTACTGGGATGAAATGTGCTACCTTTATCAGATGATCGACTACAACCCAAATCGAGTCATAGCCTGAACGAGTTCTGGGCAATCCGGTAATAAAATCCATGCCTAACTTATCTCACTTCCATTCGGGTATCGGCAATGGCTGTAGCAATCCTGCTGGCTTATGTTGCTCTGCCTTCACTCTCTGACATACATCACAAACTGCTACGTACTCCGCAATATCCTTCTTCATTTCGGTCCACCAGAAAATACCCTTCAATTCCAAATACATCTTGGTATTTCCTGGGTGAATCAAGTATGGTGAATCATGGGCCTCTTGCAGAATTAACTTCCTGATCTCCGAATCATTAGGCACATAAACATGGTCTTCAAACCATAAGGTATCGTGCTCATCCTCACGAAATCCTTTAGCTTTTCCCTTGCTTATTTTCTCCTTAATAGATGCAATCTCCTTATCAGTCTTCTGGGCTTCTCTGATCTTATCCATCAGAGTTTACTGAATCTCCAATGCTGCTACATAGCCTCTCGGGACTATCTCCAAACATAGCTCACGAAGATTTTCGGCTAACTCCCTTGGTAAACCTCCCGTCATTAGGGTGTTGACATGGCTCTTACGACTCAGCGCATCGGCTACTACGTTAGCCTTTTCGGGGTGATAATGCAATCTCATATCATAATCCTTGATGAGCTCCAACTATCTCCTTTGTCTGAGGTTCAACTCCTTCTGTGTGAAAATATACTTCAAACTCTTGTGATCCGTTTACACCTCACAATGATTTCCAATGAGAAAGTGTCTCCAGGTTTTCAATGCATGCACTACAGCTGCTAACTCGAAATCATGCGTAGCACAATTCAACTCATGAGGCTTAAGCTGTCGTGAGGCATAGGAAACAACTCTTCCTTCCTGCATAAGCACTGCTCCAAGTCCTCGACGTGAAGTGTCGCAATACACCTCATAATCCTTGGTCTGATCTGGCAAAATCAACATAGGTGATGTAACCAAACGTTTCTTCAGCTCCTGGAAACTGGCCTCACATTCCTCAGTCCATATGAACTTGGTATCCTTCTTAAACAACTCCGTCATAGGCTTCGCAATCTTCGAGAAATTTTCAATGAATCTCTGGTAGTATCCTGCGAGTCCAAGAAAACTCCGGATCTCTCCAACTGTTGTTGGCGCTTCCCAATTTGTCACAGTGTCAACCTTGGTGGGATCTACTGCTATACCTTCTCCGGATATAACGTGTCCGAGAAATCCAACTTCCTTTGACCAAAACTCACATTTGCTAAACTTGGCATATAAATGATGTTCTCTGAGCTTACCAAGTACCAAACGCAAATGCTCCTTATGCTCCTCTTCATTCTTCGAGTATACCAGGATATCATCAATGAACACTACGATGAACTTATCCAAAACTCCATAAACATTTTGTTCATCATGTTCATAAAATATGCAGGTGCGTTAGTCATACCAAATGACATAACGGTATACTCGTACATCCCATACCTGGTGGTAAAAGCCGTCTTAGGTATATCCTGTTCTCGAATCTTCAACTGATGGTATCCTCATCGTAGGTCGATCTTGGAAAATACCTTAGCTCCTAGCAATCGATCGAATAGGTCATTGATCATCGGTAGTGGGTACTTGTTCTTGATGGTTACTTCATTCAATCCTCGATAATCAACAACCATCCTTAACGATCCATCCTTCTTCTCCACTAGAAGTACTGGCGATCCCCAAGGCGAAGAACTTGGGTGAATATAACCTTTATCCAGTAACTCCTTAATCTGTTTCTTAATCTCCACCAAATCCTTTGCGGGCATCCTATATGGTCTCTTAGATATTGGCCCTGTGCCTGGCAAAAGCTCAATCAAAAACTCAATATCTCTATCCGGTGGTATGCCTGGAAACTCTTCTGGAAATACATCAGGGAAATCCTTCACTATTGGTACTTCCTCCTGCACAACTCCTGTTAGACAATTTACTTGAGTCCTCTTCGTCACATGCCAGGATACATACTTGATCCTTATCCCTTCTGGCGTTGTAAGAAAAATTGACTTACTGGCACATTCAATATTCCCTTCATACTTTGATAACCAATCCATGCCTAATATCACATCCAATCCTTGGGATTCCAATACTATTAGGTCCGAGGGAAAAACATAGTTACCAATCCTTAATGGTAACTGATCACACCATAGACTGGCCATATATTCTGCTCCAGGCGAGGTTACTAGCATGGGTGACCTAAGGGCTTGGGTTGGCAGTTTATACTTATCCACAAATCCCCTTGATATGTATGAATGTGATGCACCAGTATGAAAAAGAACGGGTGCAGTAAATGACTTAACCAAAAACTTACCGATTACTGCATCCGGCTGCTCTTCAACCTCCTCCACGTTAACGTGGTTCACCTGTCCCCTGTTAAAAGGGTTCGGCTTCTTCCCAGAGCTTCCATTGCCATTTCCATTTTGGGCTTCAGGACATTTATTGGCATAATGTCCGGTCTTCTGGCACTTGAAACAAGTGACTTGGCTCAGGTCTCTCTTGGTTGGGGTTGATGGGTTTGTGCGGTTCTGGCCATTGCTTCCTCCATTCCCATTACCATTCTTGGTGCCGTTGTGATTGTGCGAGCTACCTCCTCCATGGGTATGCTGAAAATGTCCTCCCGGTCGAGGGGTAAAACGTGGCTTCTACTGAGCTCCAGAATTGTACTTCCCTTGTCCATACTTCCTCTTGCGGTTCTCAATCTACTGCTGTTTCCCTTCAAACATTAGAGCACGATCTACCAACTCCTAGTAGTTGTTGAAGGTTGCTACCATCAACTGCATGCTCAACTCATCATTCAGTCCTTCTAGAAACTTCTCCTGCTTAGATGCATCCGTAGCAACGTCATGTGGGGCATAACGTGCTAACTTACTAAAGTCCTCCACATACTGGCCAGCTGTCCGTCCTCCTTGGTGCAAGTTGCGAAACTCATGCTTCTTCATGGCCATAGCTCCTGCTGAAACATGGGCAGTACGGAAAGCCTGCTGGAACTGGTCCCATGTGAAAGTGTCGACAGGGAAAGTGGCTGTGAAATTCTCCCACCATGATGTTGCGGGTCCTTCAAGCTGATGTGCGGCAAACTTCACCTTTTCCGCATCTGTGCGTCTTGCTGTGGTCAATTCCCTTGCTGTCTTGCGGAGCCAATCATCTGCTACTATCGGCTCGGTGCTACTGGAAAACACCGGCATATTCAGCCTAAGAAAACGGGCTAACTGATCAACAGTTGGTGGTGGTGGTGGTGGGTTGTTGTTGTTCCCCTGATTTTGATTCTGGACTAGCAACTACATCAATGTGTTCTGCTGCTGGATCAACTGGGTGAGCTCCGGTGGGAAGGTAAATCCGGGGTCACGTCTCGGAGGCATCTGAGGGTTAAGAAAAGATGAGATTTAAGAATAGAGAGGGGTCTAGAGAGAAAACACTACCCATATGCACATGAGGCAAAAACAAACAATTCACTTCATTCAATCAATCAAACAGGGGCATAAAATCGATCTACTATATTTACATGGTGGACTACTACTACTGATGGGGTGGTCTACTAGAAATATTCTTCGGTTGTAGACTCCATGATATCTGCTCCAGCATCATCAACATAGTCATCATCGCTATCATCTGGATCCGAGTCGGTGTTGTCAATGACGATGTAGTCTTTCGGGCGAATCTCCTTAGGTTCTTCGTCTTCTTCTACTGGTGTAGGGCCTCCCATAAATATTCCAATCTTCATTGTTAGGTCGGCATTCTTGTCCACTAATACTTTGATTTCCTCTTCATAATCTTCACGTGTAGCCTTCAGTTCTTCCTCTAGTTCCTTGATTCTTGTCCTCGCTTTCTTTAGATCTATCATGTCGGCGCACATCTGGTTCTCCTGACATCGAATGTGCTGGTTTAACTCCTATATAAAAGCTGCAATTGATTTATCCTTCCTGGTGCTGATCATCTCCCAGTGCTCATCTCTGCACCCACAAATCTGGTAGATAGTATCCTTGAGATCATTGCGGTAAACTTCTCCAATGCGTCCCATGGCGATGTGAGCTGCCATGCTCTTTCATAGATTCCAAGTTGGTGCATCAAAAGAAAACTCTATGGGCTTAGTGACTGGCATGAACGTCATTCCTGGAACTTGAACTTGAATCATCCAGCGCTCCTCTTCAGGTAAAGTGGCGTTGTAGGTTCCGGTGAAGCTTGGTACTCCTATGTTTAGATACCTAGTGACTTCCTTCAAGTGACGTCCAAAGGGTGTATCTTCATACGGTTGCATGAACTTGTTCCTTGCATCCGCCATCCTAAAAGAGTAGAAAAGATGAGAAGTCAGAATGAGAAGAGAGTGAGTAGTGATCTAGGTCTTTTAGATTAGTGGTCGTGTCCTACAGTCAGCGTGTGCTCTGATACCATCTTGTAGCGACCAGACCTCAAATGGTCCAATCTCTGTGCTCAGGTGTCATCCCTGGATCAGTAATGCTGACACCACACAGTACTTGAAGGATTTATAACAGAGTAGCAATCACACACTTATTACATCGAGTGTCTCAAAAGAGAACTTATTACAATAAATATGGCTTAAGGCCATCTAATAACAATAATAGCGGAAGGCTTGGAAGATAAGTGAGTCCATCAACTCCAACGGTATCACTGAGTATAGAACCACGACCTAAAGGCACCTTAATCGTCGTCTGAAAAGTCTGCAACATGAACGTTGCAGCCTGAAACGGGTCAGCACATGGAATATGCAGGCAATGTAACACATAGAGAGTAATGGAAGATATAGGCTATACTACATGCATATTTGGCTGGTGGAAAGCTCTATGGTTACAGTTTTTCATAAAGCCAATTTTTCCCTACTGAAAAGGAATAAAGTTATTTAACTATCATTGTAGTTGTTAAACATTGAGAATGGTTGACAGGATTCTAAATCCCAATTAAGCATCATCATTAAACAAACCGAACAAAATTAATTAGAGTAACATGATGAGATTCACATGATAATCCAGATACTAGATACTCAAAATGTCCATAATCGGGGACACGGATAACCATGATTAGTTTATACACTCTGCAGAGGTTAGCGCACTTTTCCCCACAAGACTCGATCTCCTCCGTTAGATTTCTCACACTACAGGGTGTTTGAGAAACGGATGACCGAGACATAGTCTTTCAGAAACGCTAGCACCTTACGATGGGTAGACCCTACCACCTACATCCCCTACATCTGCTAGTGTACCACTGTAAGAGTTTGCACGACTTAGTCAACTATGCTAGAGCCCATAGTAGTTTGTGGCTGCACACGGAAGTTTCTAGCATGAATAATCTCATGATCCCTTTGGGCCTGGGTGGCGGTCCAAAAGAAAAACAGGCAATCGCTGGAATACCCAGGTGCCTCAATCCACCCAGATGTGTATTTAAGTTGCCACCTTAGATAAACCATTAATTTAACAATCTCACATCTGTCATGGATACACTCACCCAATCCACGTCTACTAGCATAGCATCGCAAACGTAGAAGTAACTCCCAAAGGTTTGATAATAAACAAGTAATAGGTACTACCTCAACTACTTCCAAAACCCACAATTTAATTATATCCTAATCAATGCAATGTGTGACGATTGATCTAATTAAATAAAACTGGGTGGTAGGAGGTATGATCAAAGTGTTACTTGCCTTGCTGATGATCCGGGAAACCTAGCTATTTGAAGTAGCAAGCGGCGCACTCCAGGTACTCTATCGCAAACAAACATGCATACAATAAGTACTCAACTAATGCACAGGTAAAACTCGAATAAGGGATCTAACCAGAAAGTTCAACTTAAGAACTCCGGTTGGCAAAAAGAATCGAATCGAACGAAGCAACGAAAGACAAACGACAAAAGAAACAGGCTCCATTTACTATTATGGATCTAGGGAAATTTTTACAGGGGCAAAAACTTGTTTGAGTTGGTTAAACGGAAAGAGGGTTTCGAGACGAAAATCCAGGCGCTTGAATCGCCTGACTCCGATAAACGAGTGAAAAGTTATATTAGAACGAAAATCGGATCAGGAATCGCGATCAGAAAAATCGCGGATTTAATCCGAGAAAAAGAAAAATGACGAACAGATTAACGAACGAACGTTCGTTATCTGGATCTAAACGATGAACGCGTTTGTTAAAACGAACGAACGAGCGAACACTCGCTAATTAACTGAACCGAAAAAACCGATCTAACGAAAAAACAGATCTAATTTAAAAAATGATCGATTTTCTTCGTGAAAACCGAGGCAATGGCGTCTACCTCGGCGGCGGTGGCGGCGCTGCTCCGTCGAACGGCGGCGAGGGGCGGCGGTGGCGGCGCGGCGGGACGGCTTGGGCTGTCCCGGGCCTCGGGCGGCGCTACTTAAAGCCCCGGCCAGGCGGAGTCCTCGCCGGTTACGGCCCAAAGTCGGTTTGGACCTTTTTTTTAAATAATAACGCTCGGGAAAAAACAAAAGAAATACTAAACGGACTCCAAAAATCCCGAAATAAATTTTCCCTAGCTTCTAAAATCAAGCCGCACAGGATGAACATATATTTGGGGCCTAAATGCAATTTTGAAAACGCGCATTTTTCCTAAATTCAAATAAAATAGCAAATAAAAACAAAATAAAACCTTATTTGATTTTATTATTAAATTCTCAATATTTCTTTATTTTGGGAAAGTCATTTTATTCCCTCTCTCATATTTTTGTAATAGAAATAACTGAAGATAAAATAAATAAAATCAAATGATCCTATTTTCAAAATTTGAGAAAACTCAAATATGAAAATAACGAAATCCCCAACTCTCTCCGAGGGTCCTTGAGTTGCGTAGAATTTTCTAGGATCAGCCAAAATGCAATAAAATATGATATGCAATAATGATCTAGTGTATAACATTCCAAATTGAAAATTTGGGATGTTACAGCTAACATGCGAAGTAAATAAACACATAGGGTCTACATACACAATTTATCTTAGGCACTCCAATAGTACGTCCACTACACATTCATGCATTTCACATCTTCCTACATCTACGGAAACCAACAAAAGGGTTAACATAAATTGCCTTTCTCTCTCCTCCTTGATTTTTATGGTGGTGGGCCCCTCCCTCCCCCCAATCTACAATCAACAGCTCACACTTTTCACATTACATTAATTACGTAACTGGGATTACGTAGGTGTAGCATTACTCGTCGTAAAAAACCCAACTAAGCCAACCTCCCAGCATATCGCGCGGGAAAATACCCGGCCGCGCTCTTTTAGTCGGGATTACAGGATTACTAGTAGTAGTATCGATGGATCGGGCGAAGCAGCAAGTTTTTTTTTTGAGGCGGAGAAGCACCAAGTTTAAAAGGAAAAAAGGAGGTACACTCACAGCACCCCTGTCGCGGTCGGCCAACTAGCCAATAATATTCCCCAACCCCCTCCCCCCGCCCCCCTCCACTCCATTCGCTCTGCCAAAGCTGCCCTCCCCACCGCTTTGATACGTCGGCGCCGAAGTTCGTCAAGGGGATGCACGGCGATCCTCTCGCCCCCACAGTACGCTCTCATACACTGCCATCCTCTAGCCGCGCCACCACCACTGGCGACGTTCTTGTGGAGACGCACGGTGGTCAGCGCCGCCACCGCTGGCGACGTTCGTGTCGAGACGCACAACAGTCAGCTTCTCCCACGGTACATGCATTCTAGACTGAGGCCCCGTGCATGTCTGTCTAGCACTGAATGTTAGCGGATAGACGCTGTTAATCTCACTGTTTGCTGAAGTAGTTTACAGTCAATATGCTCTGCTTAAGAAGCTTCCTTGCCCTGTTCTGCACTCAATCTGCTTAGCTGAGATGGCATGCTAAGCCCGATTAGTTGCTAAAATATACTGCCATATATTTATTGTGACGTAGATTGCCATGGTCTAGTAGCCATCTGTTAGGTGAAATACCTCTAAACCATTTCATACTCGATCTTTGTTGCTGAGATGGCCATCAATAGTTTGATGGTTGTGTGCTCGGCCTCATTGACTGCTGAAACAGCCTGCCATAATTTAGCACTCAAATATGTTTGCTGAATTAGCTTTACATATATTTCATTACTTAGATCTGCTCATCCAAATATCTTGCCATAGCTTTAGACATCGACCTAGGTATTTTTTCTGGACTTCATAAAAAAGCTATATGTTTTTCCTGTAATATCTAGTAGAAGAACTAATTTGTATGTCTAACAGATGGACATGACTTGTATAACTTCTGCTGGAAGATTCTCTACTGCATATGTCGAGGGGGTTGAAAACTTCATGAACTTTATTGGAGTTGTGTACGGTGGTCCGAAATCAGATGTGCTCGGCCATTGTAGCAGTTATATGAATTCGGTTACAAGACCCCAATCGACTGTGCACAATCATCTACACTTCTATGGGATGTCGGTCACATATACTAGGTGGGTTCATCAGGGTGGAGCTATGAACATCAATGTTACTGACTATGTGGAAGCATTAGATCACCATCTTGATCTGCCTAATGCTCAAGCGGAAGAGGAGGAGGAGGTGGTGGTGTTGGAGCTAGTGAGTTTGACCAACATTGAAACAATGCTATGAAATGATTGTGCATTTCATGAACTTTCACCTGCAGAAGAAAAACGGTGGGCCCGCATGTTGGAACAAAACAATGTGGCTGTCACCCCAGGAAATAAGTTGTCAGTATTCTCAGCTATGGTCACCTTTCTTCAGGTGAAGACATCTGAGTGGATGACCAACAAATCATTCGATGCGATGTTGGCTGCTTTTCGCAAATCTTACCCAGATGCATCTGAGCTGCCACACACTTATAGTAAAATGAAGAATTTACTTCGTGCAGTTGGAATTGGATATGATATAATCCATGTTTGTAAGAATAATTGTGTTCCATTCCGGAAGGATTATGCCAACTTAAGTGAATGCCCGAAATGCAAATCATCAAGATGGAAAGATGGCGATGCTGTGAAGAGGATTCCTCATAATGTTCTGAGACATTTCCCAATTATACCAAGATTGCAGAGGTTGTTTCATGATGTTGAAACAAGAGAGGATGTACTATGGCATTCTAGGATCCAGGAGTACAAAGATCAGAATGTAATGAGCCATCCATCTCATGGTAGTGACTGGAAAAGCTTCAATCAGAAACACAAAATGTTTGCTGCTGACATGAGAAACATTAGACTTGGCTTAGCTTCATATGGATTTAACCCATTTGGCCACGAGAGAGCACCACATATAGCATGTGGCCAGTACTTGTTATCCCTTACAACATGCCTCCAAATGTCTGCACCAAAGAATCAAACTACATGATGGCCTTGCTCATCCTAGGTCCAAAAAGTCCTGGAAAGGATTTTGATTTGTTCATGGAGCCTCTTGTGGAGGAACTTCAACAGCTATGGAGGGGTGTTCTCACTCGAGACCTATATAGCAGCCCACCAGCTGATTTCTTTCTACGTGCTGTTATAATTTGGTGCATCCATGATTATCCGACTATGGACACTATGTCAGGGCGCACGACACATGGTTACAATGCATGTGTTCGCTGTGACAGGAATCTGTTGTCATACGCAATAGATACCAAGATCTATTACATGAGACACCATCTTTTCCTTGTCAAGGACAAGTCGCGTCCTACAAAATACCGAAGACATGTGTTCAATGCAAAGCATGAAAACCGTGATGCACCAAAGAGCCTCACCGCTGATGAGTTGCAACTGGAATTAGAGAAGGTCAGGCATATTACACCAGGAAACCATCTAGGTAATGGTAGCTGGAAAAGGAAGCATGGCAGGGCAGAAGAGAGATTATTGTTTACCCACAGGTCCACCTTGTGGGACTTGCAATATTGGAAAGATTTGGATCTGTGGCATAATCTTGATGTGATGCACATCGAGAAAAATATATGTGACAACATTATTGGCACACTTCTTAATATTGAAGGCAAGATGAAACATACCTTAAAATCTAGGATTGATTTGACTCACATGGGTATCAGAAAGGATTTGCAGGTGGAAGATGAAGGTAAACCACGGGATATGGCACCAGCTGTGTACGTCTTGGCCAAGGTAAAAAGAAAAGAATTATGCGAGGTCCTATCATCTGTGAGATTCCCACATGGATTTGCTTCCAACCCTGAAAGGAGAGTCAGTGCAGATGGAAACAAGGTACAAGGGTTGAAAACTCATGACTTCCACGTCCTACTTCAAAGGGTTTTACATGTTATCCATAGAGGATTGGGCCGCCCTGACTTATACAGAGTAGTTGTAGAGTTGGGATAATTCTTCAGGGAACTCTGCAGTAGATATACTAGGATAGATGCTTTGGAGCGCCTTAGAGACAAGATACCAACTATCCTATGCGACCTTGAGAAGATATATCCTCCAGCCTTCTTTGATGTGATGGAGTATTTGGTTGTTCATCTACTTGATGAGGCACTACTTAAAGGTCTAGTATAGTATGGCTGGATGTACCCTATTGAAAGGCGGCTAGGCACTTTCAAGGGCTATGTTAGGAACAGAGCTAGACCCGAGGGTTCCATTGCAGAGGCCTACATTGCTACAGAAGCGGTGACATTCTGCTCAAAATACATTGAAACAGCTTATCAGCTTAGCAAAGAGGTGGGTGAAGACAATCCTAGGCTCAATGTTTTCGATTATTCTGTTCGAGTTACAGGGAAGAGTCGACAAGAGTACAAACCTAAAGATTTGGACAAAATGGTTTGGTATGTGTTGAATAACTCTCCTGAGATACTACCTTATATCAAGTAAGTGCTAAGTACTGCAGCTTATACATCGTAATCTACTAAACTTGCAACGCATTCTTATATATTTAGATGTTTGACGCGATCACTATGTTGTGCAGCATCTACAAAAAGGAGTTACTGCCGCAAAATTCAAGAAACATTGACAAACTGGTTATGAAAGGATTTGTGAAATGGTTCAAGAGCCATGTAAGATTTTGAATTGCACTGTCAATTTTTTTAATATATTGAGTACATAAGATGATCAACTTGTCTATTTTCTAACCATAGGTTAAGAAGATGCGGGAGGATGGGTAGGCAGTTGACGATGCCCTTTACGCACTAGCAATGGGTCCTGGTACTAGGGTAAGACATTATGAATCTTGCGTTGTCAGAGATGTGCTCTACAACACCCTTGCACGCGATGAAGGCAGGAATACACAAAACAGTGCCATCATGAGCACGTATACATACGGTAGAGAGACAACTAAAATGTATGCTAACATAATAGACATTGTTCTGTTGTAGTATATCTCCAGTTTCGAGGATCATCAGTGTGTGTTTCTGTTGTGCTGTTGTTGGTATAACCTGTTTTCCAGGATCGCAAAACCCAGAGCTGATGTGTAACGCCCTCGATGCGGCTATATCTCCCACGTGTCGAAGCACGACTTAGAGGCATAACCGCATTGAAAGCAATGTCGCAAGTAAGGTAATCTTCACACAACCCATGTAATACATAAGGGAAAGAGATACATAGTTGGCTTACAATCGCCACTTCACACAATTACAAGAATAAGCATTACATCATCCAAATACACTCAAGGTCCGACTACAGAACCAAAATAAAAGAAGAACCCCAAATGCGACAAGGTCCCCGATCGACCCCAACTGGGCTCCACTACTGATCAACAAGAACAAAAACAACACAAAGGACAAGGTCGTCATTGAGCTCCTCCTGAGCTTGGTTGCGTCGACTACACGGACTCATCGGCACCTGCAAGCTGGTTTTGGAAGTATCTGTGAGTCACGGGGACTCAGCAATCTCGCACCCTCACAATCAAGACTATTTAAGCTTATGGGTAAGGTAAAGGTATGAGGTGGAGCTGTAGCAAGCGACTAGCATATATGGTGGCATAAGCAAATGAGAGCGAGAAGAGAAGGCAAAGCACGGTCCATAAAAGTATGATCAAGAAGTGATCCTAGAATAATCTACGTCAAACATAACTCCAACACCGTGTTCACTTCCCGGACTCCGCCGGAAAGATACCATCATGGTTACACACGTAGTTGATGCATTTTAATTAAAGTCAATTTCAGGTTTTCTACAACCGGACGTTAACAAATTCCTATCTGCCCATAACCACGGGCACGGCTTTCGAAAGTTCAATCCCTATAGGGGGTCCCAACTTATCCCATGACAAGCTCTCACGATCAACGAAGGAATAGACCTCCTCCCGAGACATTCCGATCAGACTCGGTATCCCGGTTCTACAAGACATCCTCGACAATGGTAAAACAGGTCCAGCAAAGCCGCCCGATGTGCCAACATCCTGATGGGAGCTGCACATATCTCGTTCTCAGGGCAACACCGGATAGGTCAAGCTACGAGTAAAACCAGCCCTCAAGTATCCCCGAGGTGGCCCCGCAGGCTACCCATTTCGGACCAACACTTAGACAAGCACTGGCCCGGGGGGGTTAAAATAAAGATGACCCTTGGGCTGGCCTAACCCAAGGGAAAAAGAGGCTAGGTGGCGAATGGTAAAACCAAGGTTGGGCCTTGCTGGAGGAGTTTCATTCAAAGCGAACTATCAAGGGGTTCCCATTATAACCCAACCGCGTAAGGAATGCAAAATCCGGGAACATAACACCGATATGACGGAAACTAGGGCGGCAAGAGTGGAAAAAAACACCAGGCATAAGGCCGAGCCTTCCACCCTTTACCAAGTATATAGATGCATTAATTAAATAAGGTATATTGTGATATCCCAACAAGTAAACTTGTTCCAACAAGGAACAACATCTCCATGTTCCAACAAGGAACAAACTTCAATCTTCACCTGCAACTAACAACGCTATAAGAGGGACTGAGCGAAGCGGTAACATAGCCAAACAACGGTTTGCTAGGACAAGGTGGGTTAGAGGCTTGGTTCAACAACATGGGAGGCATGATAAGCAAGTGGTAGGTATCGTAGCATAGGCATAGCAAAAGAGCGAGCAACTAGCAAGCAAAGATAGAAGTGATTTCGAGGATATGGTCATCTTGCCTGAAATCCCGCAAGGAAGAAGAACGAGTCCATGAAGAAGACAAACGGACGTAGACGAATGGGTCCTCACGAACGCTACGTTACCGGAACCAACCCGAAGAAGCAAACACCGGAAAGAAGCACACAACATAGTAAACAAACCACACATGAACATGGTATGATATGCGGGATGCGGTATGCGATGCATATGCATGATTTGGCAGGGAATGAATGAACCTGGCCTCAACATGGAAATCCAAGGGTGCCACTTGAAAGGTGAGATGAAATCACTTGAAAACGATATAAAGATCACTGGAATCGGAGTTACGGTTTGGAAATGGCAAGCAATACAAATATGACCACGGTCTGCGATTTACAGCAAGTGACCATCTAAATGCAACAAGATGAACATGCTACAGCACTCAAACATGGCAACAAAATACATGGCAGAGATCCTTGCATAATTCTTAACAAAAAATGAATACTGAGCTACGGCCAATTCATCCATTAACAGGTTCAAACAAGCATGGCAAAAGAGCAAACGGTAAACAGATTTCAGACTTAGTGAAATTAACACTTGTCTGGAATTTCAGATCAGGTAGCACACTTTGGAGCATGAAAATTATAAGCTACAGGAACTTAACATGGCAAAGCAAGGAATGGCATGGAGCTACTCAAAGAGCTTAACAAAAGTCCCTTCGTGACCTAGAGCCAAAAGGGATCAGAAAATACATTTGCAAGCATGTGAACATGGCAAAAACATAATCAGTTCTCAGACTTAGTGAAAAACTGGAGCATGCTGAAACAGATATCAAGTAGGCATGTTTACGAGCTCGATGCACTCACTACAGAGAATGACATGTCAATCTAAGCATACACCCATCAATAATACACATTATGCAAGCTATACATGGCAAGAACAATAACATGGCATGCACGGATCAACTACAACATCATCGGCAAAATCGCTAACAAGTAGACAATCTGCCCAGATTCACGAAATGACAAAAGTAGAGCTCGATTGACTCAAGCTAGGGTGCTCCATAACTGCAAACAAAGACATGGATGGATAGAGCACTACAAGATTAACAAAACATCCTTACTGATCATCCTCAAAAGAGGCACGGATCACTAGGAAACAACATGAACATATGGCATAATGAGATAAACAGACCAAGGACTTGGTGGAAATGCTAAGTCCCTGAAATCAACATTAACAAGTGCACCACTTTGCAAGCTTGTGCTAGTCACCACACACATCAAAAAAATACATGGGTGGCACCACTTCAAATATGACAAAGCATTTAACAAAACATATGTAGGGCTCATGGGCATAACATGCACACAATAATCATGGCAAAAATGACAAATATCTAAATGGAGCAGCAGATCTGACAATTATCTCAACTAGCATACTTCCAACAGCATTTAGGGCATCAAGATGAACTCAACAGAAAATGATGCAATGAGATGAAATGATGTTCTCTCTGAGACGAACATTTTGATATGCTATATGCCCAAAACGGAGCTACGGATGCAAAGTTATAGCACGATGAAGTACGCAAAAATTACTGGAAACGGGGGCAAAAAGTCAACCCAAAATATCCGGATCTGGATCTGAGGCGTGGTTCCCGAGGTTCATCAGGGGATCTTCGCCGGAGTTGGATGGGGAGACCACCGGAGTTCGAGCTCGAGGCCGCCGGGGAAGGGCCGGCCGGGTCTTGGGGAGGCGGACGCCGGCGAGGGGAGCCGCGGCGGCAGTTGGCGTCGAGGGCGGCAGGCGAGCGAAGAGGCGGCGGGCGGCGCGGGGCAGTGAGGAGCGAGGCAGAGCGGGGCGGCGGTGGCCGGCGCCGGCGACGAGGCGCGTCGCGGCGGAGGCGGCAGCCGGCGCGACCTCGGGCGAGTGGCGGCGGAGGCGGGCCGCGGGGGCCGGTCTCGGGCCCGAGCGGGCCGGCGGCGGCGGGAGGTGGCCGGGCCACGTGGCGGCAGGTGGTTGGCCTGGGGTGTCGGCGGCGGGTGTCCGGCGTGGCGGATCTGGGATTTTTAGGGTTTCGAGGAGGGGATCCGAGATTTGGAATGAGGGGTCTATATATAGGCATAGAGGGAGCTAGGAGTGTCCAAATGAGGTGCAGTTTTCGGCCACGCGATCGTGATCGAACGACCGAGATGATGGAGAGGGTTTTGGTGGGTTTTGGGCCAAAATGGAGGGGTGTTGGGCTGCAAAACACACGAGGCCTTTTCGGTCCCTCGGTTAACCGTTGGAGCATCAAACGAAGTCCAAATGGTACGAAACTTGACAGGCGGTCTACCGGTAGTAAACCAAGGCCGCTTGGAAAGTCTCGTTCGTCCAATCCGGAATGTTTAATCCCCACACACGAAAGAAAGGTAGAAACTGACCACCGGAGGAGAACGAGCGCCGAATGCAAAACGACAACGGGGAAAATGCTCGAATGCATGAGATGAACAAGTATGCAAATGAAATGCACATGATGACATGATATGCGATGCATGACACGCACGCAATGACAAGGAAACAATAACGAATAACTGGAGGACACCTGGCACATCGGTCTCGGGGCGTTACAACACTCCACCACTACGAGAGGATCTCATCCCGAGATCTAGAATGGCACCGGAGGGAAAACGGAAGAGAAAAGAGAAGAGGTAAAACTAAGTTGCTTCTTTGACAAACGAGTGAGACCAAAGAACCTTGAAAAGGTTGCGCAAAATGAAAGAAAGAAAGCAACGGAGAAGAACAAAGTTGAAAGCACTCCCCATTAAGAAAGAGGAATAAGAAAGAACCGATTCAGGTAGCACTTCGGTTGAAAAGAGATGAAGACTTGATGAAATGAGAGAACTTGAGCAAAAGGGCCACAACACTCCGGTTAAATGGATAAGCCAAGAAAAGAACATGATCTTAGATGAAATGAGATGATGGTTGAAGAAAAACAACATCGCAATGCCTCCAGAACAAAAGTAAGAATGGAAATGGATGAACGAAGGAAAACAAGATCTCGAGGTAGCACACTTACAACAAAAGCTAGAACGGAGTTGTTGGAAAACCAAAAACGAAAAGAATACGCTTGATATGGTCTTATGGAATATATCTCAAATTATGAGGTGACAATTCTGCCACTAACGAAAACAATAGATTGGATTGATATGAACTAGGAGGCGAGAAACTTATTTCACCGGGAAGATAAATCAAGGACTTGGGTCATTTATAAGCACCATAATAGCAACAATCCTTAGGGAAGGCTTTAGGTGAAATAACCCAAGATAGCTCCAATAACGAGATTGATGGATTTAAAATATCCCAATCTTGACAACATGTGAATCATGAAAACATGAACTCAAATTATCAAGAATGACATAATACCACCTTCAATGATATGGAAGAAAGAATTGCACTCCGGATTGCAAGATGAAGAAACTTAAGCTCCTTAGAAAAGAATCTTGATGAACGCTTCGAGAAGGAAATAAATCCTTGATGAACCATCATGTATAGCCTCCAAGAAGAAACTCCGGTAACAAAAGAATAAAAAGAAAGAGAAATTGAAAACACAAGGTGAATCCTTGCAATGATTTAGATGGATCTTCATGATGATGAAAGCTTGGAACTCCGGGAAAAAAGAAAAGATGAACCAATTGAAACCGAGAATTTGATGAACCTCCGGAATAATTGAATTTACTCGATGAAACAAGAATAAGAATTACATTATGCTTATCCTTCACCAATTTAAATTGATGACAAGCAACGGATTTGGCATACTACTTATTCTCGTAGAAAGGATTAAGATAGATGTAGCGTAAACTTGAGAAGGTCTTCGACGAACCACCGGTAGGGTTGAAACAATGAATAAATTGATATGATAACGAAGGAAGAGAAATCTTGAACAAACCACCGTAAGAATTAAAATGACCGAGGAAAAGATAAGGACAACACCGGCAAGAATTAGCAAATGAACGAAGAAGCTTGAGAGAACGGATAAGATATGGAGGTAAGGCTCTTCTTTGGTCTTCAAATGATGAGAAAGATGATGAGAAACACCACCGTGAATTGTTGAGACACTCCGGAATAGAGAAGAATAGAAAAGTTGAACCAATGATGAAAAGAATTTGGAAGATCTTGGAGAAAGACATTTGACTGATGATAAATCATTCTTACGTCAAGCTTCGAAAAGAAATTTGAGGATACCTCCGGGAAATAAGAAGAGTCAGGTAAGATCCTGGGAAAAGACCTGTGGGTTAGGGCCCACTCAAAATAAAACACCGTTGAATGATTTGAAAGAGAGGTTGCACCAGTTGAATTAAAAGGCTTAAATGATATAACATCCTGAAAAGAGTTTGCACGAAAGCAGAGTGGTAACATGAATCATCAAGATATCTTGAGCACTCCGGAACAATTGAGTTGCAAGAAGTGAATGAATATGAGGAGCACCGGCATGAGAAGGTATTTGAAACGAGGAAAAAGGATATGATTAACACCAAAAGCTTGAATTGAATTCATCGGATAAAAGAGAACAAAGAATGATGAACTAGAAGCTCCGTTAGAATCTTCATGAGCATCACCGGATACGAACATTGACTGAAAAGAACGAAGAGACTTCACATGAATAAAATGGATATTTGATTAAGAATTCCGAGACCTCGAAGAAAACAAGGGAGGGAGGGGAGGGAAAACAAAGGCAACTTGGAGACGGATGAAACAAACACCGTTGAGAAGGCTAAGATTGAATCTTGCGGATATTGCAAATGAATGGATCCGCCTGAAGAGAAACACACCGATTGAAAAGGATTGACATGACACTCCTGATGATCAAGAAGGATTGGTATTCACATCGGAGTATGAAAACACCATTTGGGGAAGGTATGGAATCAACATTTGACTTCGAAGCAACTCGAATACCACAACTCAAAACAAACAAAGGATTGGCTTGCAGAATAAGCCGGAACAAACATATGATAGAGATTTCGTCCGAAGTTTTCGTGGTGGGGCCTACACGGGCTCGGTCGTATAGCACCATCATGCACAAGGCAGTGCACAAGACATACGAAGCATCCCCGAGTCGGCATAGCCAAGGACTCTTTAAGACACAACGAGACCACTTTAAAACCGACCGTGGATAGGCGGACCACTAGACGTTGAACCCCAATTTCATATCATACATCTATCGGAAAGATATCCTAAGAGCTACTTGAATTCCCACTTATAAACTCCCGAAATTTTCCGGTTATGCAATCAGGTGTTGGGGATACAGGGGAAGCACAATATCTCACCCAAACTAGCAAATCCTACATCCAGCTGTATCCATCCTTCAACACATAACCAAGAAAACTTCGGAAATCGTCTACCTCAACCTTCGAAAAGCATCCGTTATACAAGTTATGGCAATACTCCCGAACTCCCGCCCCAGTACTGGGTGGCGTCGAGGTTATCTCACCAACGAACTGCATAAAAGAGGTTTTCGATGTTGGCGAACTAAACTCAGGTATTCCAGAACTGCAACGATAAAATTGTGACGACAACACCTCGGAGCTCAACTCCCCGGGAACAGGAGGCACCAAGAACAATGTTCTCGTCACAAAACCATCGGAACGATTCCAAGATACCCGCGTGATCCTAAATTTTTTTTTAGTGAAATTTAAGGAGAGAAGAGTCAAAACTCTACGTCAGGAAGCCTCACCAGAGCGATGAAGGGACTGGGGAGTAAAAAGAATTCCTAAACTCTCCGATATATAATTCCTAAATGACTCAAAACATTTTTCTAGACTCAACTTGGCCGCTAATGACGATCAAGCAATGGGGCTCCTAAGGTCGGGAAGGCTCTGATTACCAACTTGTAACGCCCTCGATGCGGCTATATCTCCCACGTGTCGAAGCACGACTTAGAGGCATAACCACATTGAAAGCAATGTCTCAAGTAAGGTAATCTTCACACAACCCATGTAATACATAAGGGAAAGAGATACATAGTTGGCTTACAATCGCCACTTCACATAATTACAATAATAAGCATTACATCATCCAAATACACTCAAGGTCCGACTACGGAACCAAAATAAAAGAAGAACCCCAAATGCGACAAGGTCCCCGATCGACCCCAACTGGGCTCCACTACTGATCAACTAGAACGAAAACAACACAAAGGACAAGGTCGTCATCGAGCTCCTCCTGAGCTTGGTTGCGTCGACTGCACGGACTCATCGGCACCTACAAGCTGGTTTTGGAAGTATCTGTGAGTCACGGGGACTCAGCAATCTCGCACCCTCGCGATCAAGACTATTTAAGCTTATGGGTAAGGTAAAGGTATGAGGTGGAGCTGCAGCAAGCGACTAGCATATATGGTGGATAACATACGCAAATGAGAGCGAGAAGAGAAGGCAAAGCACGGTCCATAAAAGTATGATCAAGAAGTGATCCTAGAATAACCTACGTCAAACATAACTCCAACACTGTATTCACTTCCCGGACTCCATCGGAAAGAGACCATCACGGTTACACACGCGGTTGATGCATTTTAATTAAAGTCAATTTCAGGTTTTCTACAACCGGACGTTAACGAATTCCCATCTGCCTATAACCGCGGGCACGGCTTTCGAAAGTTCAATCCCTGCAGGGGGTCCCAACTTAGCCCATGACAAGCTCTCACGGTCAACGAAGGAATATACCTCCTCCCGAGACATTCCGATCAGACTCGGTATCCCGGTTCTACAAGACATCCTCGACAATGGTAAAACAGGTCCAGCAAAGCCGCCCGATGTGCCAACATCCTGATGGGAGCTGCACATATCTCGTTCTCAGGGCAACACCGGATAGGTCAAGCTACGAGTAAAACCAGCCCTCAAGTATCCCCGAGGTGGCCCCGCAGGCTCCCATTTCGGACCAACACTTAGACAAGCACTGGCCCGGGGGGGTTAAAATAAAGATGACCCTTGGGCTGGCCTAACCCAAGGGAAAAAGAGGCTAGGTGGCGAATGGTAAAACCAAGGTTGGGCCTTGCTGGAGGAGTTTCATTCAAAGCGAACTATCAAGGGGTTCCCATTATAACCCAACCGCGTAAGGAACGCAAAATCCGGGAACATAACACCGATATGACGGAAACTAGGGCGGCAAGAGTGGAAAAAAACACCAGGCATAAGGCCGAGCCTTCCACCCTTTACCAAGTATATAGATGCATTAATTAAATAAGGTATATTGTGATATCCCAACAAGTAAACTTGTTCCAACAAGGAACAACATCTCCATGTTCCAACAAGGAACAAACTTCAATCTTCACCTGCAACTAACAACGCTATAAGAGGGACTGAGCGAAGCGGTAACATAGCCAAACAACGGTTTGCTAGGACAAGGTGGGTTAGAGGCTTGGTTCAACAACATGGGAGGCATGATAAGCAAGTGGTAGGTATTGTAGCATAGGCATAGCAAAAGAGCGAGCAACTAGCAAGCAAAGATAGAAGTGATTTCGAGGGTATGGTCATCTTGCCTGAAATACTGCAAGGAAGAAGAACGAGTCCATGAAGAAGACAAACGGACATAGACGAACGGGTCCTCACAAATGCGACGTTACCGGAACCAACCCGAAGAAGCAAACACCGGAAAGAAGCACACAACATAGTAAACAAACCACACATGAACATGGTATGATATGCGGGATGCGGTATGCGATGCATATGCATGATTTGGCAAGGAATGAATGAACCTGGCCTCAACTTGGAAATCCAAGGGTGCCACTGGAAAGGTGAGATGAAATCGCTTGAAAACGATATAAAGATACCGGAATCGGAGTTACGGTTTGGAAATGGCAAGCAATACAAATATGACCATGGTCTGCGATTTACAGAAAGTGACCATCTAAATGCAACAAGATGAACATGCTATAGCACTCAAACATGGCAACAAAATACATGGCAGGGATCCTTGCATGATGCTTAACAAAAGATGAACACTGAGCTACGGCCAATTCATCCATTAACAGGTTCAAACAAGCATGTCAAAAGAGCAAACGGTAAACAGATTTCAGACAGTGAAATTAACACTTGTCTGGAATTTCAGATCAAGTAGAACACTTTGGAGCATGAAAACTACAAGCTACAGGAACTTAACATGGCAAAGAAAGGCATGGCATGGAGCTACTCAAAAAGCTTAACAAAAGTCCCTTAGTGACCTTGAGCCAAAAGGGACCAGAAAATACATTTGCAAGCATGTGAACATGGCAAGAACAATAACATGGCATGCACGGATCAACTACAACATCATCGGCAAAATCGCTAACAAGTAGACAATCTACCCAGATTCACGAAATGACAAAAGTAGAGCTCGATTGACTCAAGCTAGGGTGCTCCATAATTGCAAACAAAGACATGGATGGATAAAGCACTACAAGATTAACAAAACATCGTTACTGATCATCCTCCAAAGAGGCACGGATCACTAGGAAACAACATGAACATATGGCATAATGAGATAAACAGACCAAGGACAGTGGAAATGCTAAGTCCCTGAAATCAGCATTAACAAGTGCACCACTTTGCAAGCTTGTGCTAGTCACCACACACATCACAAAAATACATGGGTGGCACCACTTGAAAGATGACAAAGTATTTAACAAAACATATGTAGGGCTCATGGGCATAACATGCACACAATAATCATGGCAAAAATGACAAATATCTAAATGGAGCAGCAGATCTGACAATTATCTCAACTAGCATATTTCCAACAGCATTTCGGGCATCAAGATGAACTCAAAAGAAAATGATGCAGTGAGATGATATGATGTACTCTCTGAGACGAACATTTTGATAAGCTATATGCCCAAAACGGAGCTACGGATGCAAAGTTATAGCACGATGAAGTATGCAAAAATTACTGGAAACGGGGGCAAAAAGTCAACCCAAAATATCCGGATCTGGATCTGAGGCGTGGTTCCCGAGGTTCGTCGGGGGATCTTCGCCGGAGTTGGACGGGGAGACCACCGGAGTTTGAGCTCGAGGCCGCCGGGGAAGGGCCGGCCGGGTCTTGGGGAGGCGGACGCCGGTGAGGTGAGCCGCGGCGGCGGTCGGCGTCGAGGGCGGCGGGCGAGCGAAGAGGCGGCGGGCGGCACGGGTCAGTGAGGAGCGAGGCGGAGCGGGCGGCGGTGGCCGGCGCCGGCAAAAAGGCGCGTCGCGGCGGAGGCGGCAGCCGGCTCAGGCGGCACGGCGAGGGAGGCGTGACCTCGAGCGAGTGGCGGCGGAGGCGGGCCGCGGGGGCCGGTCTCGGGCCCGAGCGGGCCGGCGGCGGCGGGAAGTGGCCGGGCCATGTGGTGGCAGGCGGTTGGCCGCGGGCGTCGGCGGCGGGGTGTCCGGCGCGGACGGACAATGTCCGGCGCGGCGGATCTGGGATTTTTAGGGTTTCGAGGAGGGGCTCCGAGATTTGGAATGAGGGGTCTATATATAGGCATAGAGGGAGCTAGGAGTGTGCAAATGAGGTGCGGTTTTCGGCCACGCGATCGTGATCGAACGACCGAGATGATGGAGAGGGTTTTGGTGGGTTTTGGGCCAAAATGGAGGGGTGTTGGGCTGCAACACACACGAGGCCTTTTCGGTCCCTCGGTTAACCGTTGGAGCATCAAACGAAGTCCAAATGGTACGAAACTTGACAGGCAGTTTACCGGTAGTATACCAAGGGCGCTTGGTAAGTCTCGGTCCAATCCGGAATTGTTTAATCCCCACACACGAAAGAAAGGTAGAACTGACCACCAGAGGAGAACGAAGCGCCAGAATGCAAAACAGACAACGGGGAAAATGCTCGAATGCATGAGATGAACAAGTATGCAAATGAAATGCACATGATGACATGATATGCAATGCATGACACGCACGCAATGACAAGGCAACAACAACGAATAACTGGAGGACACCTGGCACATCGGTCTTGGGGCGTTACATGATGATTATTTCAAATCCATCAATGTCAATGATGCGTACCAGACTAACGAGCTTTCTATTTTGGCAAATCAAAGCAACACATATATTTTTCTTCGAAGACACATTTATACGTAGCAATAACTAGAGAGTATTGCAAAGGTTTGTGCAGAGGAATTCGTTTAATGAAGTTGCACAACAAGATGATGCTTAAAGTGCTCCTGATGTACAAGATTCCACAGATGTTCCTAATATCTTTGAGAATCATCACGTCAATGATGCTGGCGAAAAGATTGTTTGTCGTGTTGTGGACATCGAAGAGTTGATCAAGAAGAAGCCAACGTTCGAGGACATTGATGATGAAGAAGAAGATGATGACACTCCGGGGAATAATGATTCAGACTGATACACATGGTGAAGATGTTTACGCTGCTGTTGCGGATGATGATTAGATTGCTTTTGTCGTATTTTTCTGTCAGAAGACGCTTTTTATCTACTATGTGAATTTGTGTTTGCTATGACAACTGAAACCTGATGAACGTGTTGTTTAGTATTTTGCTGTGAGAACATCAATTGTTATGTATGTTGATTTGTGTTTGGTGATTGTAGGACGACTAAAACATGATGACATTGTTGTTTAGTTGTACTCATATTTGGTTGTGAAACTTGAATTTAATTACATAGTTTGATGTTGGACTGCAATTTGCTCGACGTATTCGAATGGGAACAAAGCTGACCCGACAGGGCCTCTTCTAATTTATTTATTTATTACCAAAATGGCCTCTCCTATTTATTTATTTATGAGCAAAAGGGGATACCCCCCGATTTCCGTTAATATAAATCATTATATGTTCACAACACTAGCCCAGCCGGCTACACAGGTTTCATTCATTACTAGTTTCAGCAAAGTGCTCATGTCATAGCCGCTGAATACATCACGAGTTCTACATACACTGCAAATAAAGAGACAATCATCCTACGGATCACATCAATTTTGCCCATTATCTTCACAAGCTCTTTCATCTCTTCATTGTTGTCAAGGCCGTTCAGCAGCTATTTCTTGGCCATGACCAAAGGATCTGCATCTTTGACCTTCTGCTCTGCATCTTCCTCTTCTCCCATTCCTTCAGGTACTTGTCCAACACCCCAACCAGCTAGTATTGGGATTCCTCGGCTAACGAAATAATCAGCGTAGTTGCATTCCCCCACATTAGTAACTTCCCAGAAATACAAATCACACGAATCTTCCCTTTTCTGCACGAATCAAATTGGAAGACCATCAACCAAACTATTAAAAAATCAGCAACTAAAAGCAGCAGAACAACACTTAAACTTATTATTACCCCATGATTCGGGCATTTGTAGAAGACTTGGCCAAGATTGAGGATTGTGGTTGAGACGCGATGGATGACTCTACGTGATTTGCAGCAGTGGCACCACACCAACTGCAGCGGGTTGCAGTGAGCAACCGGCTGCGGTGCATGTGACGGCGGGGTGTGATGAGACCCACAGGGGATGGTACGGGTGCTGACTTGGCGCAAATCTGGTTGTTGCCTGCTAAAGAGTAGGTGGACGAGCAGCCGGCGGACATGATTGCTGCGGCCAGAGCTTCTGATGCTAGGCGGAGTATGTAGAGAACAGGACAAGCGAACGTTGGATATGTCAGTTTCATTACTTGTAGAGTAGCATAGCACCATATATATTCATAGTCTAGGTTTGGATTCCAACCAGCTACAAGAGCACATCTCTTTTTTTTTCTCAAACTCAGCAACGTCTCTTTAATGGTACACTAGCTTGTTATGTATGCCTTCTTGATACGTCTCCAACGTATCTATAATTTTTTTATAGTTCCATGCTATTAGATTACCTGTTTTGGATGTTTAATGGGATTTAATATACCTTTTTATATTATTTTTGGGACTAACCTACTAATCAAAGGCCTAGTGCAAATTGTTGTTTTTTTGCCTATTTCAGTGTTTCACCGAAAAGGAATATCAAACGGAATCCAAACGGAATGAAACCTTCGGGAGCGTTATTTTTGGAACAAACATGATCCAGGAGACTTGGAGTATACGTCAAGAAAGAAGCGAGGAGGCCACAAGGCAGGGAGGCGCGCCCAGGGGGTAGGCGCGTCCCCCACCCTCGTGGGCCCCTCACAGCTCCACCGACGTACTTCTTCCTCCTATATATACCCATATACCCCGAAAACATCTCGGAGCACCACGAAACCCTATTTCCACCGCCGCAACCTTCTGTACCCGTGAGATCCCATCTTGGGGCCTTTTTCAACGCTCCGCCGGAGGGGGAATCGATCATGGAGGGCTTCTACATCAACACCATAGCCTCTCCGATGATGTGTGAGTAGTTTACCACAGACCTTCGGGTCCATAGTTATTAGCTAGATGGCTTCTCTCTCTTTGGATCTCAATACAAAGTTCTCCTCGATTCTCTTGGAGATCTATTCGATGTAATTGTTTTTGCGGTGTGTTTGTCAAGATCCGATGAATTGTGGGTTTATGATAAAGATTATCTATGAAAAATATTTGATTCTTCTCTGAAATCTTGTATGCTTGATTTAAATATCTTTTCAAGTCTCTTCGAATTATCAGTTTGGGTTGGCCTACTAGATTGATCGTTCTTGCAATGGGAGCAGTGCTTAGCTTTGGGTTCAATCTTGCGGTGTCCTTTCCCAGTGACAGCAGGGGAAGAAAGGCACGTATTGTATTGTTGCCATCGAGGATAAAAAGATGGGGTTTATATCATATTGCTTGAGTTTATCCTTCTACATCATGTCATCTTGCCTAATGCGTTACTATGTTCTTATGAACTTAGTACTCTAGATGCATGCTGGATAGCGATCGATGTGTGGAGTAATAGTACTAGATGCAGAATCGTTTCGGTCTACTTGTCGCGGACGTGATGCCTATATACATGATCATGCCTAGATATTCCCATAACTATGCGCTTTTCTATCAATTGCTCGACAGTAATTTGTTCACCAACCATAGAATTTGCTATCTTGAGAGAAGCCACTAGTGAAACCTATGGCCCCCGAGTCTATCTTCCATCATATTATTTTCTTATCAACATCCTATTTCTATTTTGCAATCTTTATTTTCCAATCTATACAAAAAATACCAAAAATATTTATCTTATTATCTCTATCAGATCTCACTTTCATAAGTGACCGTGAAGGGATTGACAACCCCTTTATCACGTTGGTTGCGAGGTTCTTGTTTGTTTGTGCAGGTACTAGGGGACTTGTGTGTTACCTCCTACTGGACTGATACCATGGTTCTCAAAACTGAGGGAAATACTTGCGCTACTGTGTTGCATCACCCTTTCCTTTTCAGGGGAAAACCAATGCAAGGTCAAGAGGTAGCAAGAAGGATTTCGGGCGCCGTTGCCGGGGAGGTTTACACCAAGTCAAGTCAAGCTTTGATCTCCCACCAATGTGTGGATTTCTGGCGCCGATACCAAGTACCCATCACAAACTCTTATCCCTCGCATTACATTATTTGCCATTTGACCTCTCGTTTTCCTCTCCCCACTTCACCCTTTCCGTTTTATTCGCCCTTTTTTCCATCCGTCTCTTCTTGCTTGCTTCTCGTGTGTCCGTGTGGTTTGCTATTAAGTCTAGTCCTTCTATTATTGTTAGTACTCCCGATCATGAAGTTCTCAATTTAAACAAAGGGAGGGAGAAAGTTTAAATGATGCTTGGTATAGAATTTGCAATGCTCAAAATAGATCCACTAGGAAGCAATCCACTTTCATTCTTCTTCGCAATTTTTATGTAGGCATCACCCTTGGAATAGATATATTCTTGATGAAATTACCGACGGGAATTTCTTGGGTAGCCATACTTTTGATTCTTATAATGCTATGATAGATTTCTTTGGGCAACCACCCCTCTTGGTTAATGGAACTATTTTACCTTTGGAACGTGTGATGCAAAGGCTTGAAACTATTGAAAATAAAGTTGCCACTGTAGAGTTGATTGAGAATTTGGATAAAAAGATCCACAACCATATTACCCAATATGGATCTAAGGTGGGAGTTACTCTGAATTTTTTAAAGAAAAAGAACCCATAGTTAACGAAAAGATAGATCAAGATTCCACAAGGATTGATAAACTTGAGGATATTATTACCAACTTAGTGTCAGCCTTTTCTTCAGTGAAAAATACTCCAAATCATCCTACCACTAGAGTTGCCAAGTTTATGTATGTGCCTAAAAATAAAAAGGGAGAATCTTCTAGTAAGGAAAATGCGGACCTCAAAGCAATAAGTGTTCATCCCAACTTTTTCACTATCATTAAGGAACCTTTTGCTACAATAGATTTTCTTGATTTCTTGCCTAGGAGTTTGATTATTAATAAAAAGAAACTCCTAAGGGATATAAGTGTTCTATTGAAGAATTGCCTACCAAAGATGACGATAGCGCTTGTTGGGAGGCAACCCAATTTTATTTTTGTTTCTTGCTTTTTGGTTCTTTTTAGTAATAAATAATTCATATAGCTTCTATTTAGATGTGGTGTTATGCTTTTAATTAGTGTTTCTGCCAAGTAGAACCTTTGGGAAGACTTGGGGGAAGTCTTTGTGATCTTGCTGTAAAAAAAGATACTCTAGCGCTCACGAGATTTGCTACCATTTTTTACTGGAGAGTGAGATTAGGTTGATTATTTTTTCAGATGATTAATAGACAAATTCCTCACGACCACCAATTTATTTCAGAATTTTTGGGCTTACAGAAGTATTCTAAACCTACAAATTACTACAGACTGTTCTGTTTTTGACAGATTCTGTTTTTCGTGTGTTGTTTGCTTATTTTGATGAATCTATGGCTAGTATCGGGGGGTATGAACCATAGAGAAGTTGGAATACAGTAGGTTTAACACCAATATAAATAAAGAATGAGTTCATTACAGTACCTTGAAGTGGTGGTTTGTTTTCTTATACTAACAGAGCTCATGAGATTTTCTGTTGAATTTTGTGTTGTGATGTTTTAAAGTTTTGGGTAAAGATTTGATGGATTTTGGAACAAGGAGTGGCAAGATCCTAAGCTTGGGTATGACCAAGGTGCCTCAAGGTAAAATTCATGGACAATAAAAAGCCTAAGCTTGAGGATGCCTCTGAAGGCATCCCTCTTTCGTCTTCGTCCATCTGTAACTTTACTTGAGGCTATATTTTTATTCACCACATGATATGTGTTTTGCTTCGAGTGTCTTGTATGATTTGAGTCTTTTATTTTTAGTTCACCACAATCATTCTTGTTGTACACACCTTTTGGGACAGGCAAACATGAATCAGAATTTATTAAGAATACTCTATGTGCTTAACTTATATCTTTTGAGCTAGATAATTTTGCTCTAGTGCTTCACTTATATCTTTTTAGAGCACGGTGGTGGTTTTATTTTATAGAAACTGTTGATCTGTCATGCTTCACTTATATAATTTTGAGATTCCTCTCGAACAGCATGGTAATTTGTTTTGGCTATAAAATTAGTCCTAATATAATAGGCACCCAAGATGGGTATAATAAAAACTATCATAAAAAGTGCATTAAATACTATGAGAAGTTTGATACTTGATGATTGTTTTGAGATATGAAGATGGTGATATTAGAGTCATGCTATTTGAGTAGTTGTGAATTTGAAAAATACTTGTGCTAAAGTTTGTGATTCTCGTAGCATGCACGTATGGTGAGCCGTTATGTGATGAAGTCCGAGAATGATTTATTTACTGATTGTCTTCCTTGTGAGTGGTGGTCGGGGATGAGCGATGGTCTTTTCCTACCAATCTATCCCCCTAGGAGCATGCGCATAGTACTTTGTTTCAGTAATTAATAGATTTTTTCAATAAGTATGTGAGTTCTTTTTGACTAATGTTGAGTCCATGGATTGTACGCACTCTCACCCTTCCACATTTACTAGCCTATCAATTACCGCGCACTTTTCACCGGTATCATACACCCACCATATACCTTCCTCAAACCAGCCACCATACCTTCCTATTATAGCATTTCCATAGCCATTCCAAGATATATTGCCATGCAACTTTCCACCGTTCCGTTTCTTATGACACGCTTCATCATTGTCATATTTCCATGCATGATCATGTAGTTGACATCTTATTTGTGGCAAAGCCACCTTTCATAATGTTTTCATACATGTCACTCTTGATTCATTGCTTATCCCGGTACACCGCCGGAGGCATTCACATAGAGTCATATTTTGTTCTCAGTATTGAGTTGTAATTCTTGAGTTGTAAGTAAAAAAGAAGTGTGATGATCATCATTATTAGAGCATTGTCCCAGTGAGCAAAAGATGATGGAGACTATGATTCCCCCACAAGTCCGGATGAGACTCCAGACGAAAAAAAAGAGGCCAAAAAAGAAAGAAAGAAAGAAGGCCCAAATAAAAAAATGAGAGAAGGGACAATGTTACTATCCTTTTGCACACTTGTGCTTCAAAGTAGCACCATGATCTTCATGATAGAGAGTCTCCTACATTGTCACTTTCATAAACTAGTGGGAATTTTACATTATAGAACTTGTCTTGTATATTCCAAGGATGGGCTTCCTCAAATTGCCCTAGGTCTTCGTGAGCAAGCAAGTTGGATGCACACCCACTTAGTTTCTTTTGTTGAGCTTTCATACACTTATAGCTGTAGTGCATCTGTTGCATGGCAATCCCTACTCACTCACATTGATATCTATTGATGGGCATCTCCATAGCCCGTTGATACGCCTAGTTGATGTGAGACTATCTTCTCCTTTTTGTCTTCTCCACAACCACCATTCCAATACTGCTTTGTTGAATCTTGTTATGAAAGATCAATTTGCCGGCCTTCCTAGCGAAGATGCCGCTACTCATCTAAATAGCTTCGTTGATTTATGTGATATGCAAAAGAAAAAATATGTCAATAATGATGTCGTTAAATTGAAGCTATTTCCTTTTTCGCTAAGAGATCGTGCTAAAGCTTGGTTTTCGTCTTTGCCTAAGAATAGTATTGATTCATGGAACAAATGCAAAGATGCTTTTATCTCTAAGTATTTTCCTCCCGCTAAGATTATCTCTCTTAGAAATGATATAATGAACTTTAAACAACTTGATCATGAACATGTTGCACAAGCTTGGGAGAGAATGAAATTAATGATACGTAATTGCCCTACTCATGGTTTGAATTTGTGGATGATTATACAAAAATTTTATGCCGGATTGAATTTTGCTTCTAGAAATCTTTTAGATTCGGCCACGGGTGGCACTTTTATGGAAATCACTTTAGGAGATGCTACTAAACTCCTAGATAATATTATGGTTAATTATTCTCAATGGCATACTGAAAGAACTTCTAATGAAAAAGTGCATGCGATAGAAGAAATTAATGTGTTGAGTGGAAAGATGGATGAGCTTATGAAATTATTTGCTACAAAGAGTGTTTATTATGATCCTAATGATATGCCATTGTCTACTTTGATTGAGAATAATAATGAATCTATGGATGTGAATTTTGTTGGTAGGAATAATTTTGGCAACAACTCTTATAGAGGGAATTTTAATCCTAGGCCATATCCTAGTAATCCTTCTAATAATTATGGGAATTCCTACAACAACTCTTATGGAAATTATAATAAGATGCCCTCTGATTTTGAATCTAATATTAAAGAATTTATTTCTTCGCAAAAGAATTTTAATGCTATGATTGAAGAAAAATTGCTTAAGATTGATGATTTGGCTAGGAACGTTGATAGAATTGCTCTTGATGTTGATTCTTTGAAACTTAGATCTATTCCACCTAAGCATGATATTAATGAGTCTCTAAAAGCCATGAGAATTTGAATTGATGAGTGTAAAGAAAGAACCGCTAGGATGCGTGCTTCCAAAGATGCCTTTATTAAAGCGTGTTCTTCCAATTCCTATGAAAATCAAGATGAAGATCTGAAAGTTATTGATGTGTCTCCAATTAAATCTTTATTTTGCAATATGAATCTTGATGAAACTGAATATGATATTCCTTTACCTAGAAGGCGTTCTAAAAATTCGGAGTGTTTAGATCTTAATGATGAAATTGATGAAAGTGGGATTGAAAGAAATAAAAATCTAGATGTTGCTAAACCCACTATATTGGATTTCAAGGAATTTAATTATGAAAGTTTCTCTTTGATTGATTGTATTTCCTTGTTGCAATCCGTGTTAAATTCTCCACATGCTTATAGTCGAAATAAAGCCTTCACCGAACATATTGTTGATGCCTTGATGCAATCTTATGAAGAAAGACTTGAGTTGAAAGTTTCTATCCCTAGAAAACTCTATGATGAGTGGGAACCAACTATTAAAATTAAAATTAAAGATCATGAGTTTTATGCTTTGTGTGATTTGGGTGCTAGTGTCTCTACTATTCCCAAGACTTTGTGTGATTTACTAGATTTCCGTAATTTTGATGATTGCTCTCTAAACTTGCATCTTGCGGATTCCATTATTAAGAAACCTATGGGAAGAATTAATGATGTTCTTATTGTTGCAAATAGGAATTATGTGCCCATAGATTTCATTGTTCTTGATATAGATTGCAATCCTTCTTGCCCTATTATTCTTGGTAGAACTTTCCTTAGAACGGTTGGTGCGATTATTGATATGAAGGAAGGGAATATTAGATTTCAATTTCCATTAAAAAAGGGCATGGAACACTTTCCAAGAAAGAAAATAAAATTACCATATGAAACTATCATGAGAGCCACTTATGGATTGCCTACCAAAGATGGCAATACCTAGATCTATTCTTGCTCGTTATGCCTAGCTAGGGGCGTTAAACGATAGCGCTTGTTGGGAGGAAACCCAATTTTATTTTTATTCCTTGATTTTTGATTATGTTTAGTAATCAATAAATTATTTAGCCTCTGTTTTGGTTTTTTTGTGTTTAATTAGTGTTTGTGCCAAGTAGAACCGTTGGGAAGACTTGGGGAAAGCCATGTTGAACTTGCTGTAAAAAAAAAACTTTAGCGCTCACGAGAACTGCTGTCATTTTTATTTGAAGAGTGATATTTAGTTAATTATTTTTTCAGATGATTAATAGATAAATTCCTCACTTCCAGCAATTTATTTTAGAATTTTTGGGGTTCCCTATCTTCCGCTAGCTACAGATTACTACAGACTGTTCTGTTTTTGACAGATTCTGTTTTTCGTGTGTTGTTTGCTTATTTTGATGAATCTATGGCTAGTAAAATTGTTTATAATCCATAGAGAAGTTTGAATACAGTAGGTTCAACACAAATATAAATAAAGAATGAGTTCATTACAGTACCTTGAAGTGGTCTTTTGTTTTCTTTCGCTAACGGAGGTCACAAGTTTTCTATTTTTTGTGTTGTGAAGTTTTCAAGTTTTGTGTAAGAATTTGATGGATTATGGAACAAGGAGTGGCAAGAGCCTAAGCTTGGGGATGCCCCGGAAGGCATCCCCTCTTTCGTCCACTTCCATCGGTAATTTACTTGGAGCTATATTTTTATTCACCAACATGATATGTGTTTTGCTTGGAGTGTCTTGTATTATTTGTGTCTTTGTTTGTTAGTATGCCACAATCATCCTTTCTGTACACACCTTTTGAGAGAGCCATACATGAATTAAAATCTGATAGAATCCTCTATGTGCTTCACTTATATCTTTTGAGCTAGATAATTTTGCTCTATGTGCTTCACTTATATCCTTTGAGCTAGATAATAATGCTCTATGTGCTTCACTTATATCCTTTGAGCAAGACAATTTTGCTCTATGTGCTTCACTTAGATCTTTTAGAGCACGGTGGTGGATTTGTTTTAAAGAAACTATTGATCTCTCATGCTTCACTTAAATTAATTTGAGAGTCTCTTAATAGCATGGTAATTTCCCTAATAATAATATGATTGGTATTCAAGATTTGTAAAATTTCTTTTGAGTGTGTTGAATACTAAGAAAAGATTGAAGCATGATAATTGTTTTGAGATATGGAGGTGACAATATTAAAGTCATGCTAGTTGAGTAGTTGTGAATTTAAAGAATACTTGTGTTGAAGTTTGTGATTCCCGTAGCATGCACGTATGGTGAACCGTTATGTGATGAAGTCAGAGCATGATTTATTTATTGATTGTCTTTCTTATGAGTGGCAGTCGGGGACAAGCGATAGTCTTTTCCTACCAATCTATCCCCCTAGGAGCATGTGCGTAATACTTTGCTTTGATAACTTCTAAATTTTTGCAATAAGTATATGAGTTCTTTACGACTAATGTTGAGTCCATGGATTATACGCACTCTCGCCCTTCCACCATTGCTAGCCTCTCTGGTACCGCGCAACTTTCGCCGGTGCCATAAACCCACCATATACCTTCCTCAAAACAGCCACCATACCTACCTATTATGGCATTTCCATAGCCATACCAAGATATATTGTCATGCAACTTACGTCCGTTCCGTTTATTATGACACGCTTCATCATTGTCATATTGCTTTGCATGATCATGTAGTTGACATTGTATTTGTGGCAAAGTCACTGTTCATAATTCTTTCATACATGTCACTCATGAGTCATTGCACATCCCGGTACACCGCCGGAGGCATTCACATAGAGTCATATTTTGTTCTAAGTATCGAGTTCTAATTTTTTCGAGTTGTAAGTAAATAAAAGTGTGATGATCATCATTATTAGAGCATTGTCCCATGTAAGGAAAGGATGATGGAGACGATGATTCCCCCACAAGTCGGGATGAGACTCCGGACGAAAATAAAAAGGGGAAAGGCCATAAAAAGAAAAGGCCCAAAAAAAGAGAAAAGAAAAAAATGAGAGAAAAAGAGAGAAGGGACAATGCTACTATCCTTTTACCACACTTGTGATTCAAAATAGCACCGTGATCTTCATGATAGAGAGAGTCTCCTATGTTGTCACTTTCATATACTAGTGGGAATTTTACATTATAGAACTTGGATTGTATATTCCAATGATGGGCTTCCTCAAAATGCCTTAGGTCTTCGTGAGCAAGCAAGTTGGATGCACACCCACTTAGTTTCTTTTTGAGCTTTCATACACTTATAGCTCTAGTGCATTCGTTGCATGGCAATCCCTACTTACTCACATTGACATCTATTGATGGGCATCTCCATAGCCCGTTGATACGCCTAGTTGATGTGAGACTATCATCTCCTTTTTGACTTCTCCACAACCACCATTCTATTACACCTATAGTGCTATATCCATGGCTCACGCTCATGTATTGCATGAAGATTGAAAAAGTTTGAGAACATCAAAAGTATGAAACAATTGCTTGGCTTGTCATCGGGGTTGTGCATGATTTAAATATTTTGTGTGGTGAAGATGGAGCATAGCCAGACTATATGATTTTGTAGGGATAACTCTCTTAGGCCACGTTATTTTGAGAAGACATGTTTTCTTAGTTAGTATGCTTGAAGTATTATTATTTTTATGTCAATATTAAACTTTTGTCTTGAATCTTTCGGATCTAAACATTCATGCCACAATAAAGAAAATTACATTGAGAATTATGCTAGGTAGAATTCCACATCAAAAATTCTGTTTTTATCATTTACCTACTCGAGGAGGAGCAGGAATTAAGCTTGGGGATGCTTGATACGTATCCAACGTATCTATAATTTTTTATTGTTCCATGCTATTATATTACCTATTTTGGATGTTTAATGGGCTTTAATATACCTTTTTATAATGTTTTTGGGACTAACCAACTAACCGAAGGCCTAGTCCAAATTGTTGTTTTTTACCTATTTCAGTGTTTCGTAGAAAAGGAATATCAAACGGAATCCGAACGGAATGAAACCTTCGGGAGAGTTATTTTTGGAGCAAACGTGATCCAGGAGACTTGGAGTCTACGTCAAGAAAGAATCGAGGAGGCAACGAGGCAGGGAGGCGCGCCCAGGGGGTAGGTGCGCCCCCACGCTCGTGGGCCCCTTGCAGCTCCACCGACGCACTTCTTCCTCCTATATATACCCATATACCCTGAAAACATCCAGGAGTGCCACAAACCCCTATTCCACCGCTGCAACCTTCTGTACCCGTGAGATCCCATCTTGGGGCCTTTTCCGGTGCTCTGCCGGAGGGGGAATCAATCACGGAGGGCTTCTGCATCAACACCATAGCCTCTCCGATGATGTGTGAGTAGTTTACCACAGACCTTTGGGTCCATAGTTATTAGCTAGATGGCTTCTTCTCTCTCTTTGGATCTCAATAAAAAGTTCTCCTCGATTCTCTTGGAGATCTATTCGATGTAATTGTTTTTGCGGTGTGTTTGTCGAGATCCGATGAATTGTGGGTTTATGATAAAGATTATCTATGAAAAATATTTGATTCTTCTCTGAAATCTTGTATGCTTGATTTAAATATCTTTTCAAGTCTCTTCGAATTATCAGTTTGGGTTGGCCTACTAGATTGATCGTTCTTGCAATGGGAGTAGTGCTTAGCTTTGGGTTCAATCTTGCGGTGTCCTCTCCCAGTGACAGCAGGGGAAGAAAGGCACATATTGTATTGTTGCCATCGAGGATAAAAAGATGGGGTTTATATCATATTGCTTGAGTTTATCCCTCTACATCATGTCATCTTGCCTAATGCGTTACTCTGTTCTTATGAACTTAATACTCTAGATGCATGCTGGATAGGGGTCGATGTGTGGAGTAATAGTACTAGATGCAGAATTGTTTCGGTCTACTTGTCGCAGATGTGATGCCTATATACATGATCATGCCTAGATATTCTCATAACTATGCGCTTTTCTATCAATTGCTCGACAGTAATTTGTTCACCAACCGTAGAATTTGCTATCTTGAGAGAAGCCACTAGTGAAACCTATGGCCCACGAGTCTATCTTCCATCATATTATTTTCTTATCAACATGCTATTTCTATTTTGCAATCTTTATTTTCCAATCTATACAACAAAAATACCAAAAATATTTATCTTATTATCTCTATCAGATTACACTTTCGTAAGTGACCGTGAAGGGATTTACAACCCCTTTATCGCGTTTGTTGCGAGGTTCTTGTTTGTTTGTGTAGGTACTAGGGGACTTGTGTGTTACATCCTACTGGATTGATACCTTGGTTCTCAAAACTAAGGGAAATACTCATGCTACTGTGCTGCATCACCCTTTCCTCTTGAAGGGAAAACCAACGCAAGCTCAAGAGGTAGCACTTCTCAAGTCTTTGATTTTCTTTCTTTTTTTGGCGAGGAATGAAGGAGGACAAAATTTAGATTTCCTGGGACTCGAACCCAAGACCTCTCGGTTGAAAACCAAGGGTACTAGTCACTTATGTGGTGGACGTTCCTTGGGAGGAGGTCGGCAGACAAACACATTTTCCTCGCAGTTTTAGTTGTGATGCAAGATCGAACAGTCGCAGTTTCGGGAATGTTATCAGGCGAACGAGCCCAGTTTTTCTGTTCTTCCTATATATAAAAAAGTATGCTACTTGGTGTCGGCTTAGTCAACAAACGATTGTGCCAACCTTGACCATTGGATTGACATTCAACATTTGTCGTGTTTCTTCAGTCTCTTCTTCCTCCAACCACCAAAGCCAAACTAGCGTCGGTGGGACCGCCTGCTCCCGCCTCCCACGGTAGGTTGTGTTGCCGCGCATGCATCGTGGCCACATCGAACCCTAAAACTTTGCTCGTCTTCCCCGGCTCCTGTTCGTTCCTGTCCGAGGCCTCCACATCGTCCTCCGCCTTGGTTTGCTCGCCGCGACGCCGCCCTCCGGTGTTGTCAACATGGTCAACAACCGAGAGGAATAAGGAGATGAATGTACATGGTGGGGATGACAGTAGGGACCCAGCAGTGCGCACAGTAATTTTGTTTTTTCGGGACGAAGAAGGATATCAACTGGGTTGTGTGGGAGCTGTGGCCCGTCTAGCCTAGGCTTTTATTTCATATGTTTACCACATGACCAGCCCAGTTTTTTTCCTTTCTGAAAATGGCTAGCCCAGCTATTTTGTTTTTTGTAGAGGCCTACTTGCTTTTCTATGCCCTATTGGATTTCAAGGAATTTAATTATGATAATTTCTCTTTGATAGATTGTATTTCCTTGTTGCAATCCGTGCCAAATTCTCCTCATGCTTATAGTCAAAATAAAGCTTTTAATAAACATATCGTTGATGCTTTGATGCAATCTTATGAAGAAAACTTGAGTTGGAAGTTTCTATCCCTAGAAAACTTTATGATGAGTGGGAACCTACTATTAAAATTAAAATTAAAGATCATGAATGCTATGCTTTGTGTGATTTGGGTGCTAGTGTTTCCATGATTCCAAAGACTTTGTGTGATTTGCTAGGTTTCCGTGATTTTGATGATTGTTCTTTAAATTTGCACCTGGCGGACTCCACTATTAAGAAACCTGTGGGAAGAATGAATGATTTTCTTATTGTTGCAAATAGGAATTATGTGCCCATAGATTTTATTGTTCTTGATATAGATTGCAATCCTTCATGTCCTATTATTCTTGGTAGACCTTTCCTTAGAACGATTGGTGCAACTATTGATATGAAGGAAGGGAATATTAGATTCCAATTTCCGTTAGGGAAAGGCATGGAACACTTCCCTAGATAGAAAATGAAATTACCATGTTCCTAAAATCACTATTAAATTACCATGTTATAACTATGCTCAATTCTGTCAATTGCTCAACAGTAATTTGTTTACCCACCATAATACTTATGCTCTCGAGAGAAGCCACTAGTGAAACCTATGGCCCCTGGGTCTATTTTCCATCATATTAATCTCCCGTCAACAAGCTATTTCTTGCGCCATTTTTATTTTTCTTTATTTACTTTGTATCTTTATCATAAAACTACCAAAAATATTATCTTATCATATCTTTCAGATCTCACTTTCGTAAGTGACCGTTAAGGGATTGACAACCCCTTTATTGCGTTGGTTGCGAGGATTTTATTTGTTTGTATAGGTGCGGGGGACTCGTGTGTGGATTGATACCTTGGTTCTCAAAAACCAACGCAGTGCTCAAGAGGTAACAGAGGGGTGTGGCATACCGCAAAACGGGACACCACGGGATACTGTTCATCTCCACCGTCGAGCTCCTCCAGCCTCCACGGGCTACTGTTCATCCACTGTCGACCTCCTCCAGTCTGCAACCTCCACCTACGACTATTCATCCACGGGCTCCTATTCATCCAGCCTCCACTGCTCCTCCACCGGCTACTGTTCAACCAGCCCTCCACGGGGTCATGTTCATCCAGACCTCCACGGGGTCCTGTTCAACCACCCCTCCACGGGCTACTGTTCATCCAGCCCTCCACCGGCTACTGTTCAACCAGCCCTCCATGAGGTCCTGTTCATCCATCCCTCCACGGGGTCCTGTTCATCCACCCCCAACCGGCTCGATCGGGGTCATGTTCATCCAACGGCAACAGCCTCTAGTACCACGGGGTCCTATTCATCCAACCCCTCCACCCATCTGCAACTGTTCATCCACCCCCCCCCCAACAACGCTCACTATTCATCAAGAGGCAGCATCGATCGGCTTCAGTTAGTAGCAATAGCGAAGGAATTACTCGGATTCAGTTAACAGTAAGGGATCGATCGGGGTTCAGTAACATAGCTAGTGCAATCGCTCGGGTTCAGTTAGAGTCCAACGCCTCGCTCGGGTTCAGTTAGAGCACAATGCCTCGCACACACGCGTGTACGTGTATGAGAGAAACGCGCAAACCTCCGTGCATCGCTCAGCCTTGACCACCCACCGTAACAGAGAACTCCCCAATATTTTCCTCGCCCTCAGTTCTACCACAATTTTTTCCGTCATGGATAGCCCAAAGAATGTCATGCAGTTGTGTCTCCGGCCCGCCCAGGACGAAAAGCCCATTTTCTATCATGATTTTTTCATGGAAGTAGGAGCCCACCTCATCTATGATGATACCGGGTTTTCTCATAATTATCGTCAAAGAAGTGTCATAAGCATGACAGCAAAAAATTCGTTTAGCCCAAAATGTTAGGGATGTGTCTTTTTTATAGTGTGGATAAGCACTGTGCGCATGCGTCGTGCTAGCTCATGCTTCCTTCTCTACTACGTTTTCTAAATAGGCTATAGTGTCTCGCCACTCCTCTCATCGGTTTCCCGCCTCTTCTCCCATCGTTTTCCCGCTACCAATGCCAGTGATCATTGAAGGCTAGCGGCGACACATCGGCCATGTAAATATCCCACACAGTTTCTAAAAGCACAAATGTGTGTGATAGGAGGGAGTAGGTCCCATAGGGTGACCAGAGTGAAACGCCTTAATGCCAATGAGGCAATTCCTATCAGCAAGGGGCGGTTTCATTTAAATGCCATGACACAGTCATTATAGAGATATATTATAAACCTTGGGATCCTTGTTTTGCTAATTTGTAGAATATTTTTTATGGGTTATTTTTGCTGTAAAAAATTAAAGAATGATTGGCTTGACCTGTCATGGCGATTATGTAAACCTTTTTCAGGTCGCAGGGTATAGGGGCAGGGTGTTCTTATCGAGCAAGTCACCCTTGTGCGGCTTATAGACGTGGCACATATCTATGGGATCCCCGAGGTATATATACTATCCTTTACCGACAATTAGGGGGCACACAATCTATCCCTTAGATCCAACAACGGAAAGGGTTTGACCATGATGGTTTCCTATTGATACTAGTAATGTGCACGTGCATTGAACACATGAGATTCGTAACCAAATTATGAATAAATACCACACTATAGCATGTAAGCTTTGAGTCATATATGCATGATGTAGATGTTCGTTTAATTCTTATAGTTCATCTCATCCGAAATCAATTAGTTTTATAGAAAAAATCTATTTTAAGATTCATGGAATTGTGCATTGTAAACCATAAAGTAAAAACAAAAAGTGAAAATTCTTTTAGAAAGAAAAAGTTTGGGAAATTAAGATATGGAAGATTCTACAACGAACGAGAAGGGCTTGTGTTTTGTGGTTTGTGCATTATGCTTAAGTTCAACCAAGGAGTCTTCTAGATTGTACATGTGGCAAAATCTGGTGGAATGTAGATGATATCCAATAGCTAGTAGTGCTCAGATTTGCCATCTCTGTACCATCGGATTGGCTTCATCCAACGACCAACTTTAAAAGTTATCCACACACTATATAGGGGTATAGATGTGTCCCATGCTAGACCAAATAAAGTATGAGCGCATACATGGGATGAGCCCCCCCCCCCGCCGCCGCCTCGAAGTTGGGAAACCGACATCGTACGTATTGAACTAGGCTTGGAGTCGGGTATGGTGTTCGGTTTGTAATGTAGTTGGTGGTCCATCGAAGTTGCGCATTCTGGATTTAAACACATCACACACCACCGTACCCATACATATTTTCGGGCCACATGAAGTGTATACAGGGTCTTCTGATTGACCACGTCTCCCTTGTGCGGTTTTTTGTGATGACACGCATATCTGTGGGCTCCTCGAGTGTATATATATATATATATATCATCCCTTTGACCGATAACGAGGGGTATGTGTTGGCCATGAATGGATTCCTCCTAGTTCATGTTAGGGTCGGTCAACATCACATGTCGCTCAACCAAAGCTCGAGCTCATGCGTTGTCAGGATTCCCTCCCACATGCTCAGATTGCTGGGGTCGACCTACATCATTCCCTGCGTATCTCATCCTTAAATACCTTACCTTCATGGTTGTTGTCTATATCGAGAGGTAGGCACCCCATCTAAATTGTACATTATTCTGTATTGAAAAACACATCACCCCTTCCCAACATACATCATTTTGGGCTGCATGCAAGAGGTGCTGGTTTTGTGGTCCCTCTCATTCGATTTATGATGGTTCAATCTATTGTCCCAAGCGGTTTATCAATAACAACAGCCGTCGTTTGACCAAACAATACATTCATTGGTCCGTCTTATGGTAGGTCATGGCGACATGCATGTATGACCAAAGTATCGATCATTACGTGCATCTGCCCCGCTGACACGAAGTGGGAGGTGGTAGGCCAAGCATCCTAGCTACCTATGACATTATGTCATTATAGATATATCCAAGGTGCTTTCAGGTTTGTGAGGCAGGTGCCACCAAAGTTATATATGCATTGTGTATTTAAAGTTTTAACCATCACACCAAATATTCCTACATATATTTGGCCACTTCCAGGTGGTTCTTGACTTCTGGCTGCTCTCATCGATCTTCAACGAAGCTCCCAACCATGGGCCCACGCGGTAAAAGTTGTGCATTGGAAATTTGAGCATCACAGACCACCCTTTTCACTCATATATATTTGGGCCACATGCTGGTGTGGCTGTCTTTTGACCCTCTCTAATATTTTGTTTGCTGAAAGACTCTGATGAAGCTCAATGGACATGGGTATAATATCTTAAACGTGTGCGATGCAAGTGCATTGTGAATCACGACGACTGCGCAAGCGCGAGCCAAGGTGGAGGTACTGGCTCAACCGTGTGCGATGCAAGTGCGCTGCAAAATCACCATGACTGCGCAAGCGCAAGCAAAGAGTGGAGGTACTGGCTTAACCGTGTGTGATGCAAGTGCGCTGTAAAATTACCACATGCGCAAGCTAAAGGCGGGTAAGTTTATTTGGAAATTAGGACGAACCACGTGTGATAGACCAGCTTCTCACCTTGAGCGTTGCACAAATCGGCGGTTCCGACACTTTTCCTTATTATCCTACACACATATTGTTATTGGACCGTGTGCGATCTTGGGCACTCCCGCCACGCATCAATTGCTTTACCCAGATTTTAGTAGCCGTCGTACTTCAACCATCACCCAGACTCCTCCAGCACCGACCTTATAGTAAAATTGAAGTAGCCGAGGCATTTGAACCGTCGCCGTCACTCGTCCACCACCATCTCCACCCACCATTACTAAAATTTTCGGTCGCCGCGGTGTATCCTCAAACACCCCCCATCCACAGTCCCCCCCCCACCCGGCCAACTCCCCCCTCGAACCCTAGCTTGCGGCTACCGCCGCCGCCGCCAACCCCTGTCGGTCCGCCCGTTCCTTCTAGCTTAGAAAATAAAGTTCAAGTTGCCCGGTGATTCCAATACCGTCGCCCCACTCCCCTGATTTTTTGATGAGGCCTGCGGTGTCCCTCCCTGCTAGATCCACATCCCCTGCTCCAGAATGTCACAGCCTAAGCTCGACACGTATGCCAGGGAGCCCGACGAGCATTCGGCCAAGAAGAGGTTTATGATGGCCTCTCCACCGGACGTTGGTGAGGTGGCTGCCGATCGCCCCGACCTGTCGATCCCGGAGCAACACATTCCCGCGGAAGCCGGCGGAGACGTTGACTATGTTGCCATGCCGAAGGCTTCATGCCAACGGACTAGCGTATTTCTGTATCTCGAGAAAGTTGGCTATGACATCAAGCTCGTCCATAGCGATGGCTTCACGTGGGCCATGTCACAGGTTAAGTACTCCATCCCCAACCCCTCTGGTTCAACTGTCGTCGATCTCTTCGACGACCCTACCGCTAATATCCTAGGCCAAGAGGTCAAGGATTTGCGATCCTTATACGCCATCGAGCCCATTTTGTCATTTCTGAAGGACACTTTCTACGGCGGTGGCTTGGGATCCTCAATTTCCATGTCAGATCTCATCGACCACGACCACGAGGAGGGGACCCATGAAGGGTCTTCCAAGGAGAAACAACCCATCTGTGACATCAGAGAGTGCACCATGGATCTGTGCTCTTCCAACTAGAAGGATCCCATCCATGAAATGTGAGGCAACATCCTATCAGCAAATCTTACCTTTTCTAGCTTGCTAACTTGTACCCTTTGCTGTAGTAGCATTTGTCGTGTGGTGCTTTAACTGTGCCGTGTTTAATTATTTCAGTTATGCAAAAATGTATTGTTCAATAGGGCTATGTGATGTTTAAGTATGAATTGTCCACTTCAGTTTCCCAAATAGCTATATTTGGTTGTTTATAGTGAGTAGATCCCTTGTTTATCTGTATTTGTTTGTTAGGTTCACTACTAGGGAAAAGCCTAGTAGTAGCGTGAGTTTCATGTCTATTAGTAGCGCGGGGAACCCCGCTACTAGTAAGGCGCTACAGCTATTACTTAGCAGTCGCGCATGCGACACACGCTACTGCTAAGACATATAGCCGCAGCGCGTGTTTACCCCGGCGCTACTACTAATCTAACTAGTAGTAGCGTGTTTCCTGTCCATCGCTACTAGTATTATTTTTTCATTTTTTCATTTTAGTGTATTTATATGCCGTTATACAAATTTTGGTATAATACCAATTATGAGGTTGTTATATGAATATGTCCATAACAGTGTGTCATATGAAGGTGGATTAAGTTCAAGTGGAGGCAACATGTCGTGCATGTCAAAAGTATACTGCTAATCCAAACTTGATCTAGTTTGGACTAGTAGTACTTTCGATGTGCACCACATGTTGCCTCCACTTGAATCTAATCCGCCAACACAAGCTATTTAATCATCATCATCATCATAGTCATTGCCACCAACAATAGCTATTTAATCATCATAGTCATAGTGTAGCACACATCATCATCTTCAAACTCATTCTAGCTAGCTAATCACCACCAACACTAGCTGCAGTAGCTATATCTAATCACCACCAACACTAGCTAATAATAATCATCATAGTCATTATCACCAACACTAGCTATTTGATCATCATAACTCATTTCTAGCTAGCTAATCACTCCTGCTGCTCTCTCTCAGGTAAAATAGCATAAAACATGTGTAGCACTCCTGCTTCATCAAGTCGGAGCATGCAGATGAACCTGTCTCCTAATCGTGGGCTACGCTTCTGATTGCTGCCCCCTAGTACTTCTCTGCGACCGTTCACAATTTTGCTCCAGTCTTTAACTATTAAGCATTCCTCGCTATTAGAAATCCTGAATGCACTAAAGTGCATTGTAGGATGTCTTGGTCGTAAGCTAACAATTCTCATGCAACCTTTAGTCTCGATCCAATGAGGCACAACATTATCGGGAGACCCTGTTGAAGAACATCGTATAGTAACATACTTAGCAATGAATTTAACTTCAAAATAATGTATGTAAAAGATGCACTGAGGACAAATAGTAAAAATCTTACCATCTTTCTTAAATAGATGTGACCATAGTTCAGTACAAACACTATTGGTCGCACGTTTTGAGTACTAATATTTTTAAGTCCAGAAAAATAATTTGTCTTGATAGTATGAAGATCATCAATCCATGAAACATAATGACTTATCTCCTCACAGTTTAGTTCAGTCCCGGGACAGTAGTAGGTCCTATCTACCAAGCGCTGGACATGTTTGCTTGAACGGAAATAAGCTGTCAATAGAAATTAGTTGTCAACTATTTTTGCAAACAATATCGAAGACATAAATATGGTTGAGAAACTCACATAATGGTATAACTGGAGGCCTCCGCACATCAACCTAGGTGTCGATATTACCTTCAATATCATCTTCCGGATGAATATCAAAGGTGATAACCATATCAGGCTCAAGTGCATAAGTCTTGCATAGTGCTTGCCAAGTTCTGCATTCAAAATAGGTGTAGGTGTCTGTGTTGTGTAATTTTGCATGGAAAGTATAATCATGCTTGGTCTTCAAGTAAACTCTCTTTACCTCCATAGTAATTTTCATAGGACTGGAACCTATCTTATCCAAGACAAAAACTCTTGCATGGTATGGGATATGCTAGTACAATAGTAAAAAATTTAAATTATATGTTGAAGCAAATGGAGCAGACGTCATGCTTAATTATGAAAAAAGACTTGTCATTGTGACTTACTATATCCACTTCAAAGTTCTCGTCTAGCTTGATGCTGAAGCGCCTATCATCATCTAGGAAGATTCTGTCGCACATGCCGCGCTCGTCTTCGCAGTATTCGCAAATACCGAAATCCTTTTTGTCATCAGACATTTCCTATGTTCATAGTTGAAACATTAATTCAAAATCGATCGAAGGCAACTACCAGGATATTCAACACACAAATCCGGGGCACTCGATATTTCCTACATAGTCTGGCCAAGTCATGCCAAAATTCACGAAAAAATCCGGCATGACCTTTGCTGAAATAGGACATATCGAGCGCCTGAAATTTGCCGAAACGGAAATGAATCAACACTCTAGCAAAACATAGGCCACTCGGAGGTGTAACCTTCAAACATGACCGGCCACTTGGGCAAGCACATATCCTATTTGAGCAACACAAGATATACATTTCAAAATATCTTATAGGACTCATATTGACATGAGCGTTCAATAAGCAAAACCAAATCGTAAAATAAATAAGTATTCAAATTGGCATGCATTCAATAAGAAAAAGTAAATCATCTCATGCATCTGTACATCATCGAATATTTCCACTAATACATCCCGAGTAGTATCATACATATAACATCACTAATACAACTAAAACCCTAGCGCACGATGGGTATCGGCGCGGGTGGTGGACACCCAAAGAGAAGGAACCATCACAGGATCATAGCTCCAGTGAGATCCTTGGAGAACCTGCCAGGTATTGGAGAACCTGTGCTCCAACGCAAACAAGTAGAGACGGACGTGCACGTCCTTCTCCCTGACACGGTGACGTACCACCTCCACGGGGTCCCCAAGCCTCTACACCGTCACTGGCCCACGCGACCGCCACCAAAGAAGGTAGCGCCTCTAGTACCAGCCCGGCGAAGCCCAGTCCCAGACACGGCCCATCTGGTCAAGCAGGTGTCCTCCACCGAGTCGACGACGAGGGTGTGGGATAGGCATCATCGACGTCGATGCGGGAATAATTGCTTTAACTAAAAAAATAACAACAATTTGACATGTTCAACTAGTTGTATTAATTCAACTAGTTCTTATAAACTTACTATAAATAAAATTAAACTAGTACCTAACAAGTACCTAGTTCTTACTAACTAAGTAGTACCTAGGAACTACTCCCCTAGATACCATCTAATTTGATGAACCTAGGGGTGGAAAGTGGTAGCGGATAATCCGAAATATCAGACATTCGTATTCGATCAGATATTCCAATTATCCAACTTAAAAGTCAAATAAGTTGTCAAATTTTACTCGTTTTATGATTAATCTTAGAAATTATTATGCATTACAATAGTGTTTATTCATAAAACTATTTATCAAGAAAACATCCAATTCGTTTCCACCCGTAGATGAACCCTAACTATTTTGATTCAACTACAATTTGAAGAACCCTAGGTAGAGGTAGGGGAGGGGGAGGAGCAGGCCTGCTCACCTTGGGTGCCTGCGGCGAGGTCGGGGTAGGCGGCGTCGAGGTCGGAGTCGGGGCTTGAGCGCGCGGCAGAGGGCGGTGTCGAGGTCGGGGTCAGGGGCGGCGGCGAATCCATGGTCGGAGGCGGCGTCGAGGGTGTGCGGCGCGCGGTGGCCGATGGGCGACGGCGGCGGTGACAGCGCGGAGGAGTTTGGATTTGGGGGAAGTGGCCATGGGGAGGAACGAACCACGCGGTTAAGTCAAAAGTAGCAGTAGCGTGTTCTGGGAAGTGCGCTACTACTAAGTTGGCTATAGCATGTTTCCGGATATGCACTGCTGCTATTCCTTTCTCTTTTTTCCCTTTTTCCATTTATTTTTATTTACATTTTTTTCTTTTTCTTTCTCCTTTTTCTATTTCCTTCATTTTCATTTACTTTTATATTTGATTTTCATTTAATTTTATTCCCTTTAGCAGTAGCGCCTTTCTGCGTAAAGGCGCTGCTTCAAACCAACTAGCAGTAGCGCTGTTCATAGTAGATCGCTACTACTATGTGTAGCCTATCGGCTTGGAAGTGGGAATTTTAGTAGTAGCGCTTTTATCTTCAGGCGCGCTACTGCTAAAATTGTATATGTAGCGCCGTTTGCGCCAACACGCTACTGCTACTTAGCACTAGCGTGCTTTTTTAACATGCCTTGCTGCTAAAGTTCTGTGTATAAGGTTTTCCCTAGTAGTGGTTGGTTGTAGTGAGCATTTTTCCAGTTATCGAGCAGATTCCTTTTTAATATGTATTTGGTTCTTAGTTTGGTTGCAGTGAGCATTTGTCCAGTTATCAAGCAGATGCCTTGTTTATCTGTATTTGGTTGTCAGGTTGCTTTTTTAGCATTTGTCCAGTTTTCAAGCAGATGCCTTGTTTATCTATATCTGCTTGTTAGGTTGGTTGCAGTGAGCATTTGTCCGGTTTTCAAGCATATGCCATGTTTATCTGTATTTGCTTGTAAGGTTGGTTGTAGTGAGACTCTGTCCAGTTTTCAATGGCTATATTTGGTTGTTATACTGATCATTTATGCTTTGTTTATTTCAGTCATTCACAATGTGTTGTTCATTATGTGCAAATCGGAACTGTGCCACTCGACTGCATCAATACCAGTTTGAACGGCTATATTTGGTTCTAGTTATGCCTAGTGCAGTCAACACATGCCCTTTATTTCAGTTTTACACATTTATCCAGTGTGATGTTTAAGCATTACCTACGTTCTATTCATTTTCAACAATACCAGTTTGAATTGCAATATTTGATGGCTGTTAATCCTGTTGTCAGTAACATTGCATTCTATTTTATATCTGCTTTAACAGCATGCTGAAACCAACACATTCAAGCTATCATTTGGAGATGATGTTGTTTACCTTTGTTATATTTGTTTGATGTTAAGGTTGTTGTACTTATCATGCCACGGGAGTGGCCACCATTTTCCGCCGAGGATTGCTTCATCCCACGGCTTGTACTCCCCCCATCATTCCATAATGTAGAGTATATAGATCCAGGCCTGGACACTTGTTAGCTTCTCATATTGGCTTGTTGCTTGTAGGTACATATGCCCTTGGCAAGGATCCATGCATCAACCCTTTTTGCGTATGGGGCAAGGAGATATTCATGAAAAAGCATCAACTGAGGAAACTGATAAGGATTATTAGCAAAAAGATACGAATGGAGGCAAGAAAATTATTTTTTATGCTCTATCCAACACAATAATGAGTTGTAGGATGTTAACTACAAACTCTGCAGCCTTCTATTTTTACTGCCCATAATGAGTTGTTAGACAACAATGTCTGAATCTATTTCGTTCGCAGTGGTTCCCGAAGCAGTTCACTCAAGATTACGTCGCAAAGTACATGATTGGTGGACATGCAATGAAGGTTAAAGTATTGCATCCAGACTACAATGAGCATAGAGAAGTCGTAATGAAGACAGTGAAAATTGGACGGGCAGCCATCACAAGGGGTTGGCCTAGAGTCGTGCGCGCATTACACATGGATGAGGGTACAATATCGGCATTCCGCTTCACCTTCTCTAGAAACCACAATGTCTTTCGCCTCTCTCTTTACAGTCTTTAGTACAACTCAATACTAGAAAAAGGCCTATTACTGGCGCACCTATTATGGCCATTAATGGCGCACTATAGATGCGCCACTATTACCACTCCACTAGTAATAAATACTAATGGTGCACCTCTGGTGTGCCATTAGTATACCAGATAATAGTGGCGCACCTGGAAGTGCGCCATTACTATGTCCAATAGTGCGTCATTACTATGCCTCCTAGGGGGCCATATTTACCTTCACGTATGCCCCAAGTGCGCCATTACTATGCCCCGTAATGCGCCAGTGGTATTTAGCCCTGGTGCGCCACTAATGCTCAACAAGGTGCGCCACTACTATGAATATTAGGATTTTTTTTGATTTTCTGATATTTGCACACGTTACAAAATACATTACAGCATAGAATATAAATAGCACAACATATAAACAACAGATTTATCGAATACAATAGAAGATTAGTCTCTGAATACAATTCATCATATTAGTCTTTGAATTCAAAATACTGAACAAAGTTAGAACACTACAAGTCTCGAGACTGCGAGTAGCGAGTTTGTCGTCACATTACAAAGTCAATATCGATCATCTAAACTACCATCACATAAAAGAGAGGTGCGGTCACGATGAGCAACATCGTGGTGTACCCTTTGTAATTGTTACCGCTAAAATGGTGAAACTGTCTCCTACACTCCTCCCAGTCGTTGTAGACTCCGGGAACCTTACCCTTGTACACGACATACGATGACATCTCTATGCACTAGACAAACAAAAAGTTAGTAGCAATTCACAGACAATATATAATCAATATATAAGTATGCAAAAAAAGGATCGGAAGAGAAAAGCAACACATTAATAGCACGATTCATGGTCCTACTAATAAATAGCATCGAGTACATATAAGTTGAATGACTGTCCAAACTAAAGAGACATACAAGTTCATTAAAGTTTAATTACAACATGAGCTAATCGATATTTCAGAACTACATAGCATCACTACTTTCGACTCGACTCAGGGACAGGAGCGTGGATGAAGCCGCCGTCTTTCGTGATGGTCATGAAATCGCGATTGTTGTCAGCCTACATTCGTAGCGTTGTTTCTATTTCACTGTTGGACGGTTGATATTTGAGGTAGAACTGCCCTGAGGTACGAAGGACATCTTGATGGATGATTTCCGCAAACTCCGACTGGATGCGAAATAATTCTTGTTCGAGGTCTGCGTCCTGGATTGCCAACAAGCGTGCGGCCCAATCTTTGAGACTATTTGGTAGCAGAAGGTGATTATGGTCCCGTACGATCGCCCGCATGTGATGGAGGGTGTAGTAGGCATCCTTCTGACCGCTAGGCGGCTGCTTGACGCAGGGGAACATCGTTACATGGGTGAACACGTGCTTGTCGTACCTAAAAATTGGCCTCCTGAAGGTGCCTCCAGATTTGGCGTAGCCGGGGAAAACATCATCAAGAACTTTCTTGATATTTCTCTAGTCTTTCTTTGACTGATGGTTCGAGTCGAAATACATGGCCATGGAATAGTTCGGGCTTAAGAGGATGAGTGTGCAATGTGTGTCACTACACAAAACATGGAATGTTAGAAGAAAACAACGACCGAAATCTAAGAAATCATATGTTACGGGGCGGTGAGGGGATGACTTACTCGGGGAAGTAAGGCACGAGGAAGTTATCCTTATCTGGGTTCGCCAGAATGACGCTTCGAGGTATGAACTCGCGACTTGCCGGTCCCCAGCGCTGCCCAAGATCTTGGCACGCATGTAGAAGGGGTCAACTATCACGATGTCCAGGGTCTCGTCTCTAATGATCTGCATCTCCATACTGAGCGAAAATAGCCGAATGAAGGTGTAGTGCAGGGGATGAAGGTTAAACATAGCGAAGATGTCATCAAACCGCAGGACGATCATACCCCCGATGGTGGTATCGACAAAGCCCTTGCCCTCTGGTACCTTGGCCACGAAAACCAGGTATGCCACATCATTCTCGGAGAGATGCCGCTTCTCCAAAGAAAGAACACTGTCATGCAGACTCCGCATAGCACCGGTTGCAGCATTGAGCAGATTAGTCGATAGCATCGGCCTACCCGCCACATGCACCCTCCTCGAGATATCCTTAGGTGAAGGTGGCCCGTCCTGAGCACGGATCGTACTCGGTGGTGGCTGGCTCGCACCCTTGTTATTCTATCTTTTCCATCCCTTCTTCTGATGTAATGGGATCGAGTTCTGCTCAGAGACCACCTTCTTGAGTGTGTTGGGGCTGATAATATTTCGCACCTTGGCTATCTGAGGCTTGGTGAAGGCGGCAGCTGGAGGCGTCTCCTGAGAACTGAACACCAGACGACGCCTGTTGCAATTGGGTTTCTCCGTGGTACCAGCTAGATCATGGTCGTCTTTTGCAGGGTTGGGTTCTTGAGAAGGAGACCCCAAGAATTCGTCACCGTACCCATGTTTCTTCAAATACTTATCAACCCTAGTAAATGTACCATCGTCGTCGTCTGGATCCTGTGGCATATGCATGTCCGGATCAGCTGACGGCGGTAGCGTTGCGGTGGTCTTGCCATGGCTTGGCGCCGGCACGACTGGCGGTGTTGTCTGTGGGGTGATGTCCCCCGCCCCCAAACGAATCTAACTCTTCGGCCAAAGCATTGACCAGCTTTTGCAGGCGCTGAGGGTCATCACATCATCTTCGTTGGCCCCAGGGGGTCGATACGGAGGTAACAAGTCCTCACAGCCCCGCAGCACCCGAACCAGTTGAACGCTATACACGGTGGGTGGCATCGGATTACCGTGGAACACGTGGTAACCCGGTTGAACGATTCTGGCCTTCGTGACATAGATCAACTCGCCGTCCACGAAGTGCAGGAGAGTGCATGGAACGTCGGTGGCACCCTGCGAAAACATGTAGGGCGTTAGGGATGCCCAGTCAAAGGCAAGGAGATGAAGTCATTGGCCGAGAGGCTTAGTTACCGTGATAGCGTCGAGCTCGGCTAATGTCGAGGCACTACCAACGGCGGGCGTGCAAGTGACGGAGGGGCCACTTGCTGCCGAGGTGCCGGCCGGTGTATTCTTCCCACACCCGGGTGCATTAAGCTCCAATGCCGGCGCCAACGCCGGAGACACCAATGGCGCCGCCGGCGCGTTGTGCGAGTTGCTGCCCGTGAAGCTGCGAATCGGGGGCGGCCCCTGTTGGCCTCTCGCAATCCATGCCTGCAACCCCTCAAGCAAGGTAGGCATAATGGCGGTGATCGTTGCTCCCAGTTGGTCTCGCACTTGCTCTTCGACTATCTCCAGAATCCGCGTCACTTGTGCCTTGAGTTCTTGAACCTCGCGCTCATGGCTTTCCGAGCTCGTCTTTCTCTCCTTTCGCCCAACGTTATAGTATTCTGACCATTCCGTGGACAAGCCTTTGTCGGCCACACGACCAGCTGACGACGGCTTACTGAACTTATCCTTGTGTTTCATTACGTTCAACGCCCTATTTAAAGTGGTGTCCCAAGGGGAGCTCTGAGACGACCCCGCGCTACTGCTTTCAGTTTCCTGTGGAAGGAACATGAACCACTTAGAAATTTGGCGTCATTAATTAGAATGCAACCATATGGAGGTAATTACTCGGGGGTGTATTCCTTACCAGAACAAGCTCAAGTGCCTTGGTCTTCGGATCCGTGGTAAGCTCCTTTGTTACCGGGTCCACCTTGTACCGGGCCCTGACATAGTTCCTGGTCTGCTTGTCACGGTATTTATCAAAGAGGGGCAGTAGGCCTTGCTCGGCACGCTCCGCGTCCTCCTTGTCCCATATAGGTTCCAACACTCTGTAACCGCCGGGACCAAGTTTGTGGACCCCTAAGTTCAAGTCCCGCATATCTTTCCCCCACTGACTTGATTCCGCAGTTGCTTTGCTCTCGCACTTGATCTTGAACTCCAGGTAGTCAGCTTCGCTGATCGAAGGATTTGTCTCCTTGATCTTCTCATAACTATCACCTCTTAGAATCCTTCTCTTCACCGCGGCTCTCCAAGTAGCTAGGGCCGTGCTCATCTTCGTGAGGGCGGCACTGTTCACTTTATTCCCTGACAGGCGTGTGTTTGCAAAGTCACCGGGGAACTTGTATCGTTCGTGCAGCTTCATGAAGAGGAGGTTGCGCAAATTCCCTTGGTCACGATGCCTTAGGTTCTCGGTGTTGATCGAGACGGTGCTCCGGAGAATGCACCCAAGTTGTCCCGCGTACCCACTGACTAATTCTTTGGGTGCCGTTGGATGCCCATTGGAGGACACTTCAGTAAATTCCTCCTTGACAGTGCCGAGCACGTTCGGGCGCCGGTCCTTCCGTTGCCTCTTCGGTTGGCTGCCATTTGTGTGTGCGCTGTCATCATCAGTGGTGGCATCCTCGGCGGCACCATCAGTGGTGTCATCCCGGATGCCACTATGGGTTGTGTAGTCGGGATCGGTGTCTTCCGCGGCGTCCTCATAGCGGTGAGGTTCTTCCTCCATCTCCTTGGATAGCTCCCAGAATGCCTTGCCTGAACTGCCGGCCTCATCGTTGTGGGCCATGTTCGCTCTAAATAGGAAAAAAATTTGGTCACAAAGTTGATTATTGTCAAGGAACAAGATCTCTAAGTTGACCAAATAACCTAATTCTCGATGAATGTCGCCAAAAAGTTCGTTATTGTCAAGGAACAATTGAGAGATGTTTGTGATATTGCCTAGGTGTTTTGGTATGGAACCTGTTAGTGTGTTGTTGCTAAGGTCCAAGTCCACGTTCTCAAGGTAACCTAGATCTTGAGGGATGTGTCCAGAAAGTTGGTTGCTGCAAAGATACAATGATGTGAGTTTGGTCAAATTGCCTATGTTGTTTGTGATATTGCCTTGGATCTTGAAGGCACTGTTGCATGATGCAGTGGTACAACCAGCATGGGACCTCATCTTTGCATGCTAATTTTCTAGCTTGTAACACTGGGATTAGTAGCTTAATTAATCGACTAGTCGGTCGTATGGTGGTGTAATTAACTTTTTTTAATACTGGCCAGTCATGTGGAGTATACTAGCTCACTGGGTGCCCCTAAAGATACCCCGGCCGTATCATTTGATTAATTAGTAAGTAAGCAATTGATCTAGCTAGAATTTCCATGCCATGCATCCACCTTTACCAAGTGCAAGCAACTTATATGATATAGATACAGATAGATACCGACAATTAGTTATTGTTATCATCAAAGATAATTTAATCAGGGAAGTGGCAGTGGATTTGTGCACAAGCTAAGCTAGCTAAGACAGTAGCTTCCTTGCAACCCACAAAAGACAAAGGAAAAGGGGTGAAAAGGGGGAGATGGTTTGCTTTGATGAGCAGGCAGCATCTTCCTAACCCCCTACTTCTTGTCTCCTCTCACGATCTCTCTCACACACATGGCAAGCAAGGTGTCTGAGTGTGTGAAAAAATACTAAAGTAATCCAACCACTAAAGCACTAGATCACTGCTATTGTATAATCTTTTTATAGCTTTGTATATATGTATGGCTCCTATGGGTGCCACTGCCATGCATCCCTCTCCTATCATTTAATCATGATTAGCCCATCATTTTGACCAGAGATTAGTTTTGGTTAATTAATTAACTAGTGTGTACCAGAGCAGAGCACAGATCTCCATCTAGCTAGTAGGAGTAGCTTTCCAAGGCCTCTTTCCAAAGCCACAACTCCTCTAAGTTCTCAAGATAACCTATTTGTCGAGGGATGTGTCCAAAAAGTTGGTTGATGTCAAGATACATGCTGATTAATTTTTGTTTCGGTTGAGAATCGGGCACCTTCTAGGTCATGAAAATTGGGTATGACCTTTGCTAATTTTCTTGACCTAGGAGTGCCCCATTCTCAACCGAAACAGAAATTAATCAACATTTCAGGAGAAAGGGGTCATTTCAGAAGATCACAAGTAGCAGCAGCATGCTACGTCTTGAGATTGTGTTTGTTTTCCCCGAAGATGAAGGGATGATGCAACAGAGTATCGTAAGTATTTCCCTCAGTTTTTGAGAACCAAGGTATCAATCCAGTAGGAGCCCACGCTCAAGTCCCTCGTACCTGCACAAAGCGATAGCTACTCGCAACCAACGCGATTAGGGGTTGTCAAGCCCTTCACGGTCACTTACGAGAGTGAGATCTGATAGATAGAATATTTTTGGTATTTTTGATATAAAGATGCAAAGTAAAAAGTAAAAGCAAAGTAAATAGCAAAACAATATAAAAGTGATGGAGATTGATATGATGAGAATAGACCCGGGGGCCATAGGTTTCACTAGTGGCTTCTCTCAAGAGCATAAGTATTCTACGGTGGGTGAACAAATTACTGTTGAGCAATTGATAGAATTGAGCATAATTATGAGAATATCTAGGCATGATCATGTATATAGGCATCACGTCCGTGACAAGTAGATCGAAACGATTCTGCATCTACTAGTCTTACTCCACTCATCGACCGCTATCCAGCATGCATCTAGAGTATTAAGTTAAAAATAGAGTAACGCCTTAAGCAAGATGACAAGATGTACAGAGATAAATTCATGCAATATGAAATAATCCCCATCTTGTTATCCTCGATGGCAATGATACAATACGTGCCTTGCTGCCCCTTTTTTCACTGGGTAAGGACACCGCAAGATTGAACCCAAAGCTAAGCACTTCTCCCATGGAAAGAACTACCAATCTAGTTGGCCAAACCAAACGGATAATTCGAAGAGACTTGCAAAGATAACCAATCATGCATAAAAGAATTCAGAGAAGATTCAAATATCATTCATAGATACACTTGATCATAAACCCACAATTCATCGATCTCAACAAACACACCGCAAAAAGAAGATTACATCGAATAGATCTCCACAAGAGAGGGGTAGAACTTTGTATTGAGATTCAAAGAGAGAGAAGAAGCCATCTAGCTACTAACTATGGACCCGAAGGTCTGAGGTAAACTACTCACACTTCATCAGAGGGGCTAGGATGATGTAGAAGCCCTCCGTGATGACGGCCCTCTTCCGGCAGAGCTCCAGAACAGGCCCCAAGATGGGATCTCGTGGATACAGAAAGTTGCGGCGGTGGAATTGGGTTTTTGGCTCCTGTTCTGATCGTTTGGGGTACGTGTATATATATAGGAGGAAGGAGTACGTCGGTGGAGCACCGAGGGGCCCACGAGGCAGGGGGCGCGCCCTAGGTGGGGCGCACCCTCCACCCTCGTGACCACCTCTTTGATCCCTTTCAGTAGGGTCCAAGTCTCCTGGATCACGTTCGGTGAGAAAATCACGTTTCCGAAGATTTTATTCCGTTTGGACTCCGTTTGATATTCTGTTTATCCGAAACACTGAAATAGGCAAAAAAAACAGCAATTCTGGGCTGGGCCTCCGGTTAATAGGTTAGTCCCAAAAATAATATAAAAGTGGATAATATAGCATGGAGCAATCAAAAACAGCAATTTTTGATTGTTCCATGCTATTATATTATCAACCTTGGATGTTTTATATGCATTTATATGCTATTTTATATGATTTTTGGGACTAACCTATTAACCCAGAGCCCAGTGCCAGTTTCTATTTTTTCCTTCTTTTAGAGTATCGCAGAAAAGGAAAATCAAATGGAGTCCAATTGACCTGAAACTTCACGGAACTTATTTTTGGAAGAGAAGAAGCCCAGAAGACTTGGAGTGCACGTCAGGGGATCTACGAGGAGGCCACGAGGAAGGGGGCGTGCCCACCCCCCTGGGTGCGCCCTCCACCCTAGTGGGTCCCTCGTGGCCCCCTGACGTACTTCTTCCGCCTATATATCTCTATATACCCTAAAAACATCCGGGAGCACAATAGATCGGGAGTTCCGCCGCCAGAATCCTCCGTAGCCATTGAAAGCCAATCTAGACCCGTTCTGGCACCCTGCCGGATGGGGAATCCCTCTCCGGTGGCCATCTTCATCATCCCGGTGCTCTCCATGATGAGGAGGGAGTAGTTCTCCCTCGGGGCTGAGGGTATGTACCAGTAGCTATGTGTTTGATCTCTCTCTCTCTCGTGTTCTTGAGGTGATACGACCTTGATGTATCACGAGCTTTGCTATTATATTTGGATCCTATGATGTTTCGTACCCCCTCCACTCTCTTGTAATGGATTGAGTTTCCCCTTTGAAGTTATCATATCGGATTGAGTCTTTAAAGATTTGAGAACACTTGATGTATGTCTTGCCATGCGTATCTGTGGTGACAAAGGCATACCACGTGATTCACTTGATGTATGTTTTGGTGATCAACTTGCGGTTCCGCCCATGAACCTATGCATAGGGGTTGGCACACGTTTTCGTCATGATTCTCCGGTAGAAACTTTGTGGCACTTTTTGAGGTTCTATGTGTTGGTTGAATAGATGAATCTAAGATTGTGTGATGCATATCGTATAATCATACACACGGATACTTGAGGTGACATTGGAGTATCTAGGTGACATTGGGGTTTTGATTGATTTGTGTCTTAAGGTGTTATTCTAGTACGAACTCTAGGGCTGTTTGTGACACTTATAGGAATAGACCAACGGATTGATTGGAAAGAATATCTTTGAGGTGGTTTTGTACCCTACCATAATCTCTTCGTTGGTTCTCCGTTATTAGTGACTTTGGAATGACTCTTTGTTTCATGTTGAGGGATAGTTATGTGATCCAATTATGTTATTATTGTTGAGGGAACTTGCACTAGTGAAAGTATGAACCCTAGGCCTTGTTTCAACGCATTGCAATACCGTTTACGCTCACTTTTATCATTAGTTACCTTGCTGTTTTTATAATTTCAGATTACAAAAATCTTTATCTACTATCCATATACCCCTTGTATCACCATCTCTTCGCCGAACTAGTGCACCTATAGAATTTACCATTGTATTGGGTGTGTTGGGGACACAAGAGACTCTTTGTTATTTGGTTGCAGGGTTGCTTGAGAGAGACCATCTTCATCCTACGCCTCCTACGGATTGATAAACCTTAGGTCATCCACTTGAGGGAAATTTGCTACTGTCTTACAAACCTCTGCACTTGGAGGCCCAACAACGTCTACAAAAAGAAGGTTGTGTAGTAGACATCAATCTCTTTTCTGGCGCTGTTGCCGGGGAGGTTAGCACTTGAAGGTATATGTTTAGATCTTGCAATCGATTCTTTTAGTTTCTTGTTTTATCACTAGTTTAGTTTATAAAATAAAACTATAAAAAATGGAATTGAGTTTGTCTCATACGCTTCACCTTTTTAATATCTTTTGTAAGTATGATGGAAAGGAAAATTGTGCCCAAATGCTAGAAGAAGAATTATATAGAATGCTTGGCCAAAAATATGTGAATGATGAGCATGATTGCAATGTTGTTAGTACGAATTCTTTGAATATCCATAATACTAATGATGATTGCACTAGTTATGATGAAAATGTCTCCTATAAACATGTCAATTTTTGTGTAATGCATTGGGTTTGTAAGTACACACCAAATAGGGAAGATAGATATTGCAAGAGGCATAAGTACTCAGAAACTAAATTGTTGCAAGAAAGTCTTGATGATTGTGCTGAAAATTTCAATATTTTTCGTACCCCTTGTGAACTTTGCAATGAACATGGTCATTTAAATCTCCAATGCAAATTGTTTCATGACCGAATCGTATGCAAAAATTGTGATAATTTGATTACCCTTGAGCATCATAAAGAGCTTAGTCTTCTTTTGGGGTATGAGGAAATGAAACGTATAACTGAGGGTATTCCAAAGTTTAATATTGATAGATTTCTTGATTTTGATCTAGAGAAAATTTATATGTATTGTGCGGTGAATTGTATTGAAAATCCTTATATTGCCAACTACATGAAGAAAAGAAAACAAATAGAAGATAAAGAGAATCCTAATGAAAGGGAAGAGGCTTCCCAATACCCTCCTATTATTTCTTATGATGAATCAGGTAACGAGGAGGAGCCTCCTATTCAACCAATCTCATTAGTAAGGAGCTCTAAAAAGAGGACTGAACCCACACATGATGTGGTGAAGAAGATGAAAAGAAAAAGGAAGAGAGGTAAGAAGATATCTCTCCCAAATAATGTTGATCCTATTACTATTGTGCCTCATGAAAATATAATTGTGGAAGATAATGATACTTCTTATGATCTTGAAAATCTTTTTGGCACTTTCTTGGAAGAATATGATAATTCCTATACTATTGGTGCTATCTATACTATTAATGATGAGAGTGATTGTGCTTATGATATGAAAAGGCCCAAGCTTGGGGAAGCTACGTTTGATGAAGATGATGTTTTTGAGAATATATTTGCTGTTATTAATGTTTGTCCCAAGCTTGGGGATGCTATGTTTGATGAAGATGATATTTTTAGTCTCCCATGTTTTGATATGCAAATTTATAATGATGATATCATGCCTCCTACTTATGATGATTATTGTGATGATACTTATGCTATAAAAAGTAGTGATTATATTTATAAAAGTTGTCATGATTATGGTAACCCATTTTCTGAACATTACTCTTTTAATGTAGAAACAATTTATAGTATTCGAGTCTCTTATGATACTCCCACTATTCCGAATGAGAAGAATCTTGCTTATGTGGAGAGTAGTAAATTTTCTATGCTTGTAGATCATGAAAAGAATGCTTTAGGTGCTGGTTATATTGTTGAATTTATTCATGATTCTACTGAAAATTATTATGAGGGAGGAACATATGCTTGTAGGAATTGCAATAATATCAAATTTCCTCTCTATGTGCTTACAATTTTGAAGTTATGCTTGTTTTACCTTCCTATGCAAGTTGATTCTTGTTCCCACAAGTTGTTTTCTCACAAAATCCCTATGCATAGGAATTATGTTAGACTTAAATGTGCTAGTAATATTCTTAGTGATGCTCTCTTTATGTTTCAATTCTTATCTTTTATGTGAGCATCGTTGAAATCATCATGCCTAGCTAGGGGCGCTAAATGATAGCGTTTGTTGGGAGGCAACCCAATTTTACTTTAGTTCCTTTCTGTTTGATATTGTTTGGTAATAAATAATTTATATAGCCTCTTTTATGATTGAGTTTTTATGTTTCAATTAGTGTTTGTGCCAAGTAGAACCGTTGGGAAGACTTGGGGGAAGTCTTTGCGATCATGCTGTAAAAACAGAAACTTTAGCGCTCACGAGAATTGCTGCCATTTTTATTTGAAGAGTGCTATTTAGTTAATTATTTTTGCAGATGATTAATAGATAAATTCCTCAGGTCCAGCAATTTTTTTTAGAATTTTATGAGTTCCAGAAGTATACGTTTGATCCAGATTACTACAGACTGTTCTGTTTTGATAGATTCTGTTTTCATTGTGTTGTTTGCTTATTTTGATGAATCTATGAGTAGTATCGGAGGGTATGAACCATAGAGAAGTTGGAATACAGTAGATATTACACCAATATAAATAAAGAATGAGTTCATTACATACCTTGAAGTGGTGTTTTGTTTTCTTTCGCTAACGGAGCTCACGAGTTTTCTGTTAAGTTTTGTGTTGTGAAGTTTTCAAGTTTTGGGTAAAGATTCGATGGACTATGAAATAAGGACAACCAAAAGCCTAAGCTTGGGCATGCCCCGGAAGGCATCCTCTCTTTCGTATTCGTTCATCGGTAACTTTACTTGGAGCTATATTTTTATTTACCACATGATATGTGTTTTGCTTGGAGCGTCATTTTATGTTCTTTTGTTTTGCTTGTTGTTTGAATAAAATACCAAGATCAGAAATTCTTAAATGTTAGAGAGTCTTCACATAGTCTTATAATTATTCGACTACTCATTTAGCTTCACTTATATCTTTCGGAGTAGTTTGTTGTTGCTCCAGTGCTTCACTTATATCTTTTTAGAGCACGGTGGTGGTTTTATTTTATAGAAATAGATAAACTCTTGTGCTTCACTTATATCATTTTGAGAGTCTTTAGAACAGCATGGTAGTTTGGTTTGGTTATGAAACTAGTCCTAATATGATGGGCATCCAATATGGGTATAATAAAAACTTTCATATAATGTGCATTGAATACTATGAGAAGTTTGATACTTGATGATTGTTTTGAGATATGAAGATGGTGATATTAGAGTCATGCTAGTTGAGTAGTTGTGAATTTGAGAAATACTTGTGCTAAAGTTTGTGATTCCCGTAGCATGCACGTTTGGTGAACCGTTATGTGATGAAGTCAGAGCATGATTTATTTATTCATTGTCTTCCTTATGAGTGGCGGTCGGGGACGAGCGATGGTCTTTTCCTACCAATCTGCCCCCCCCCCCCCAGGAGCATGCGCGTAGTACTTTGTTTCAATAACTAATAGATTTTTGCAATAAGTATGTGAGTTCTTTGTGACTAATGTTGAGTCCATGGATTATACGCACTCTCACCCTTCCACCATTTCTAGCCTCTCTAGTACCGCGCAACTTTCGTCGGTACCATAAACCCACCATATACTTTCCTCAAAACAGCCACCATACCTACCTATTATGTCAATTCCATAGCCATTCCGAGATATATTGCCATGCAACTTTCCACCGTTCCATTTATTATGACACGCTTCATCATTGTCATATTGCTTTGCATGTTCATGTAGTTGACATTGTATTTGTGGCAAAGCCACCGTTCATAATTCTTTCATACATGTCACTCATTAATCATTGCACATCCCGGTACTCTGCCGGAGGCATTCATATAGATTCATATCTTGTTCTAAGTATCGAGTTGTAATTCTTGAGTTGTAAGTAGATAAAAGTGTGATGATCATCATTATTAGAGCATTGTCCCAGTGAGGAAAGGATGATGGAGACTATGATTCCCCCACAAGTCGGGATGAGACTCCGGACGAAAATAAATAAATAAAAGAGGCCAAAGAAGCCCAAATAAAAAATAAAAGAGGCAATAAAAAAGAGAAGGCGCAAATAAAAAAATAAAAAGAGAGAGAAAAAGAGAGAAGGGGCAATGCTACTATCCTTTTACCACACTTGTGCTTCAAACTAGCACCATGATCTTCATGATAGAGAGTCTCCTATATTGTCACTTTCATATACTAGTGGGAATCTTTCATTATAGAACTTGGCTTGTATATTCCAATGATGGGCTTCCTCAAAATGGCCTAGGTCTTCGTGAGCAAGCGAGTTGGATGCACACCCACTAGTTTCTTTTGTTGAGATTTCATACATTTATAGCTCTAGTGCATCCGCTGCATGGCAATCCCTACTCACTCACATTGATATCTATTAATGGGCATCTCCATAGCCCGTTGATACGCCTAGTTGATGTGAGACTATCTTCTCCTTTTTGTCTTCTCCACAACCACCATTCTATTCCACCTATAGTGCTATATCCATGGCTCATGCTCATGTATTGCGTGAAGATTGAAAAAGTTTGAGAACATCAAAAGTATGAAACAATTGCTTGGCTTGTCATCGGGGTTGTGCATGATTTAAATATTTTTTGTGGTTAAGATGGAGCATAGCCAGACTATATGATTTTCTAGGGATAGCTTTCTTCGGCCATGTTATTTTGGGAAGACATGACTGCTTGGTTAGTATGCTTGAAGTGTTATTATTTTTATGTCAATATTAAACTTTTGTCTTGAATCTTATGGATCTGAATATTCTTGCTACAATAAAGAGAAATACATGATGAATATGTTAGGTAGCATTCCACATCAAAAATTCTGTTTTTATCATTTACCTACTCGAGGACGAGCAGGAATTAAACTTGGGGATGCTGATACGTCTCCAACGTATCTATAATTTTTTGATTGTTCCATGCTATTATATTATCAACCTTGGATGTTTTATATGCATTTATATGCTATTTTATATGATTTTTGGGACTAACCTATTAACCCAGAGCCTAGTGCCAGTTTCTATTTTTTCCCTTCTTTTAGAGTATCACAGAAAAGGAAAATCAAACGGAGTCCCATTGACCTGAAACTTCACGGAACTTATTTTTGGAAGAGAAGAAGCCCAGAAGACTTGGAGTGCACGTCAGGGGATCTATGAGGAGGCCACGAGGCAGGGGGAGCGCCCACCCCCTGGGTGCGCCCTCCACCCTCGTGGGCCCCTCGTGCCCCCTGACGTACTTCTTCCGCCTATATATATCTCCATATACACTAAAAACATCCGGGGGCACAATAGATCGGGAGTTCCGCCGCCAGAAGCCTCTGTGGCCACCGAAAGCCAATCTAGACCGGTTCCGGCACCCTGCCGGAGGGGGAATCCCTCTTCGGTGGCCATCTTCATCATCCCGGTGCTCTCCATATTCATGAGTTCAAAAAATATTAACAAATTCAATACTTTTTCTGAGTTAAAAATTCAATACCAGAATAAACCTAAATAATAATTGGTATACCAATGGCGCACCTCCTAGGGGTGCGCCATAAGTACCTTGATAGCAATGGCGCACCTTCTCCTGGTGCGCCATTAGTAACTTTTTTTTGGATTTTAGTTGCATTCATTTGTGAATTGGTAAAACATTTATGAATATGGAAAAATATCATCAAATTTGAAAAAATATTCATGAATTCAAAAGGTGCCCATGAAATTTAAAAATATTCATGAGTTCAAAAAATATTAACAAATTCAATACTTTTTGTGAGTTAGAAATTCAATACCAGAATAAACATAAATAAAAATTGGTATACCAGAATAAACATAAATACCAGAATAAACATAAATAAATATTCATGAGGACTAGAACAGAAGAAATGTCATTTCCATATGTCGAAATACAATCGAGAAATGAAGACTACAATTTAAATACAATCGATCTTAGCTAGCTATCATTTCACAATCTTCTTGCCCTTCTTTTTCGCAAATGGAGTTCTTCTCTTGAACGGACGTCCTTTAGGTATGGCACTTCATCGTCGTCGCCGTCATGTTCCATCTTCGGGTCACCGTACTTGTTGAAGTCTTGCTCCTTGGTGACTCAATCCATTCCGATGATCTTCCTTTTGCCTCTCCTCACGACACCACGACTGGGCTTTGACGGGTCGGTAATGAAGAGGCATTGGTCCACTTGGGAAGCCAGTACCCATGGCTCATTTTTCATGGTGACGTTTGCGCCCGCGGTCTTGGATTTGGCTTCGGGTATAACCATGGTGGTGAAATACCGGTCTTCTTTTAGGACGCTCTTGGCCCATCTACACGGAACATCAGGACCTTCTCTCTAGCGTAGCTCAGCTCCCAGATCTCCTCGATCCTTCCGTAGTATCTGTCCTTGTCATTACCGGTGTAGGATTCCATCGTTACCCCGGAGTTCTGATAACCATCGCTCTTCATGTCCTTCTCCTCGGTCTAGAATGTGTAGTTGTTGATATCGTACGTGTCATAGGTCATCAGGTTGTGCACGGCACCCTGTGACAAGGCGAATATGAGTTTTTCTTCCACGGAAGAATCCTCATGTAAAGGGTACGCCAGAAGCTTCTCCTTGAACCAACGCGTGAAATATGAGTTGTGCTCTTTGATTATATCTCCGCCCGTCCTCTGTTGGCCTCGGTCATTGTATGTATTCTCAATAAAGGTTTTGTGCTCTACCACCCAAGGATCGACCACGTCTATGTGTTGTAGTGCGACTAGGTTTGCTCTTTCAAAGTCGGCGAGTTGACACTCGAAGTTGACATGTATTTCACGGCGACCCTCACGGTGACCCCATCCAGGGAGCCTGCCGAGGTGCCCGTTGACGGGAAGACCAACGGGGTTCTCGATGCGTAGATAATTCATGCAGTAGGACATGCAACTTTCGGTCAGAAAGTCCTTGGCTATGCTTCCCTCTAGACGTGACATGTTGCGAACGTATCCTTTGATGACACCATTCATCCTTTCGAACGGCATCATGCTGCGCAAGAATGTCGGCCCGAGTTGGATGATATACTCCACGATATGGACCAGCAGATGCACCATAACGTCGAAGAATGCGGGCGGGAAGTACATCTCAAGCTCGCATAGTATCACCATGATCTCTTTCTGTAGCCTTCTGAATTGCCTCACGCCAACCGACTTCCGAGAGATGACGTCGAAAAAGTTGCATAGGCCAAAAAGAATTTCACGGACGTGCGCATCCATGATCCCACAGATTGCAACTGGAAGTATCTGCATCATCAGCACATGACATTCGTGAGACTTCATCCCGCTGAACTTCTGCTTTGCTGAGTCTAGGTATCTGCTTATCTTCCCCGCGTAACCGTAAGGAAGTTTTACTCCTACGAGGCAGGTGAAAAACTGCTCGATCTCCTCCTGACTTAGAGTGAAGCTCCTCCCTAATGCCCATTAATTTCAAGTCTTCCCTTGCTTTCGGCCCATCTTTGGTCCTCTCTTTCATGTTGAGCAGGGTACCAAGCAGACTCTCGCACACGTTCTTCGTGATATGTATGACATCAAGGCTGTGAGGCACACGGAGGATCTTCCAGTACGGCAAGTCCCAGAAAAGAGGCCTCATTTTCCATACCTTCAGCAGTGGCTCTGGCGCCTTTCGCTTCTTTCCTAGCTCTGGCGCCTTCCGCTTCTTTCCCGGCTGTGGGCAATCTTTCCAATTTTTCAACAGCTCGTCTATTTCCTCGCCGCTCCTCGTACGCGGGCGTCTTCGGGGTTCGGTTTCACCATCGAACAGATCCTTGCGTTTTCTCCATGAGTCATCGTCATGAAGCCACCTTCGATGTCCCATGAACACAGTTTTCAAAGACACCGGATCTCTATCTAGCTGGCGATACATTGTGTCATCCATGCACCTGACGCATCCAGAAAATCCGTGGACCACCTGCCCCGCGACATATCCGTAACCGAGATAGTCGTGCACCGTCGTGAACAGTGTGGCTCTCATAGGGAAATATTCTTTCTCTGTGGCGTCCCACTTATTGGATGGCGTTTTCCACAGTGTGTCTAGCTCCTCTTTCAGCAGCCCCAGATACAGATTGATGTCATTCCCTGGTTGTTTCGACCCTTCAATTAGCATACTCATGTGAATGTACTTCGTCTTCATGCACAACCAGGGGGGAGGTTGTACATCCACACAAACACATGCCAGGTTCTATGTGTGCTTCTCTGGCTGCCAAATGGATTGACTCCATCGGTGCTTGTGCCCAGCACGATGTTCCTTGGATCGTCCCCAAATTCTGGGTGTTCGAAGTTCAACGCTTGCCACTGGCTCACATCCTTAGGGTGACTCAGCATCTTGTCATTTTTATTTATCTCCGGATCATTTCCGTCATCTTATGGCTTCTTCTCCTCCGTATCTGCATGCCAACGCAGGAGCTTTGCTAGCTTAGGGTCTGCGAAATACCGCTGCAGACGAGGAGTGATCAGAAATTACCACACCACTTTTCGAGGAGCTTTCTTCCTCTTCTTCTATCGAGTGACACCACACACCAGACATATGGTAGACTCCACATGCTCGTCCTGATAAATGATCCAATTGTTCATGCACACATGGTATTTCACGTGCGGTAAATCCAGAGGACACACAATTTTCTTCGCCTCCGGAAACTAGTCGGGCACTTGTTCCCCTTGGGAAGACGTTCGTGCCAGAATGACATGTACTCGTCGAAGCATGCGTCGGTCATTTTGTGTTTTACCTTCATCTCCAGAGCCATGAGCGTTACTTTCAGGCAGGCATCCTCGGGCCTGCATCCTTCATACAATGGAGTAACCGTGTCTATCACTAGTTGATCCAGCTTGGCTTTCTCTCGGGCGGCAGCTTCTGCGTTATCCGTCTGCTTGAGAAGCAGCTCTTGAATATGGGGTCCTGCACCTAGCCCATCGATGGTCCATCATCGCCTGCTCTGGCATCTTCATCTTCATGATCATGCCCTTCGTCTTGATCTTCCTGATCATCATGTCCGACATCTTTTACATGATGACTGTATACTGCATCTACTTCGTGATCATGTCCTGGAGATTCTTCGTCTTCTCGCCCGCCCTCGCCGTGGTTGTCTTGTTGCCCTTCCTCATTTCTTGCCCGGCCCCCATGGACGACTTCATAGTCATCTTCATCACCTTGCCACCGATAGCCATCCATGAAACCACGCAAGAGCAGGTGGTCCTGCACCTATACGGAATTCGGGTCCATAAGGCTCTTCAGCTTGCTTCTTCGACACGGACATATTATCTCCGTCTCGTTCTTTTGAAGCATCTCGGCCTTCGTGAAGCTCAAAAACCTATTCATGATGCCTTCGCTCATTGTGCGGACCATGGTCACCTGCGGGGTATAGCAAAACGATATTTTAGAACCAAAAAAATTTGGCATGACTTTGCCTAAAAATAGGACCAAAAAGAATGCATAGTGCCAAATTCTCGCCGAAACGGAAATGAATGAACATTCCAGTAAAATATTGGCAACTAACGCATTTCAAATACCAGTACCTGCAAACACAAACATATGCAACACCACAAACATACGTAGATCTAGGCCATAAAAAGTGTGTACGTTGTTGGAGGGAGAAAAAAGTAGATCTAGAACATAAAGAAAGCTTTCCCCTTACTTACCTATCAAAAAAAGAAAATTTAACCACTTAATTTGGGTGAATCTATGGTGCAAATGAGGTGAGGAGGAGGAGGAGACAGCCGAGACCAAGCTTGGGAGAGGTGGAGAGAATGAAGTGGGGAAAGTGAGTGTAGTAGGTGGCTGTCGAAAATATCTAGCTGCTCCCAGGTTACCAATGGCGCACCACCTATGAATTCGCCATTAGTAACCAGGGTTACTAACGGCGCAGATGATAGTAGTGGCGCACCAGTGGACAGTGCGCCATTACTAGTTAAAACTAGTAATGGCGCACTATCCCTTGGTGTGCCACTGCTAACAATTTTTTTTATCTTTTTTTTCAAAACTAGTAATGGTGCACCACACACCAAGTGCACCATTAGTAATGAGGAAATTAATGGCATGCCTGTATCTGGTGCGCCACTGCTATATAGCAGTGGCGCACCACATACATGGTGCACCATTAATGTCCATATTAGCTATAGCCGTTTTCCTAGTAGTGATTGTGGTCCATCATTATTTACTTGGTGCTGCTGTACTTCTTCAGTATATATGCCTGTGCATCAATTATGCATTCGTGGTTGAACCTATATCTGTAATAAACATGGTTGGATATGAAATAACTAATTGTCGACTTTCAAATTCAAAAGATGTGATTTTTAAATTAGGGATTAATTAGGGATTACACTGCACACGATTTGCGAAAGCGAAACTCCTGCGATAGACGTGGAGATCAAACATGTTTCTAGGATCCACTACTTGTGCAATCAATCTCAACTGCACACACGACATGCTCTTGAAAACTGTTTGCGTTAGGCCACGTTGCGCAAACGTTTACCACATAAAAATTGTGTGTGATGGACAGCCTTTGCCACATAGTTTCTTCTACGCATCATGTGTGATGCGTTCAATAACGCCAATGATAAAATTCTTAATATCGTGTCCATTGGCAATGCTATCACAAATGATTTAATGGGGAAAATTGAGTGTGATGTACCTGCAAACAGAAATGTTTTCCTTCGAGCGACTGTGTGGGATGTACATACGAATGGAAACGCTTAGCGAGGACAGACTGTGTGGGATGTTGATACGTCTCCAACGTATCTATAATTTATGAAGTATTCATGCCAATATATTATCATTCTTGGATGTTTTACAATCATTTTATAGAAACTTTATATCATTTTTGGGGACTAACCTATTAACCTAGTGCCAAATGCTAGTTGTTGTTTTTTGCTTGTTTTTACATCGCAGAAAATCAATATCAAACGAAGTTCAAACACCGCGGAACTTTTTGGAGATTTTTTTTGGACCAAAAGGAACCCAATGGGCTAGAGCTGCACCCGTGGGTGCCCCGAGGGGGGCACAACCCACCAGGGCACGCCAGGGCTGTCGTGGGAGTAAGTCTGACATTAGAATAGGGGGTACATAGGAGAACGCTAGATCCTAGCTACGGTGAGACTGTGCACTCAAGATTTACGAGTTCAGTCCCTTCTCGGAGGAAGTAACAGCCCTACGTCTTGGCGCCTGGAGGCCTGGTTGACTGGATTATGTGTGAAGTTACAGGGGGTGCGAACCCTTGTCTCAATGGAGGAGGGTGGCTTATATAGAGTGCGCCAAGACCCCAGCCAGCCCATGTTATAAGGGGTTCAATGTACATTTAGGTGGGACGTTACTAGTAACGCCAACAATAAACACATATAAATGATCAATAGAACTACGGAGTGAACGTCTGACCATTCCCATCCTAAGTGACTTTAGATCTTCTGTACTCCATGTAGTTCCTGGTTTGGTCGAATGATTATGTCCTGGTCGAATGGAATTGGATTATCCGAGTGGAATTGTTGGTCGAGTGGGTTGCACTCTAAGGTGTTTTCAGTCGGTAGATGCTGTTGTACTTTGAATGTATTTGACTCTAGGGCAGTGTCCTTGGAAAGGGTGTCTAGGTCAGGCCTATTACCCTACCCTAGGTACATGTCATCGTCATTAGCCCCCGAATTGATCGAGGTCCGAGTGGAGATGGGGTTAAAGATGGACCCGACCCGACGTTTATGCTTCGGAGGCATTTTACTTGGGTCGGCAAACCATGCTGAACCTTTTCTTCATTTTCAGTCACCTTGATTTATTCATAGTTTGTTGAGTGAACTTATACTGATATGCTTCGAGTATTGGAATGGTATGAAATCTCGGGTGCGATTGGTTTTTCTACGGTTTCCGGATCTCACGGGATTCAAAATTTGGAGAAGTGCACGGGACGCAGAGCGCTGCAATAAACGGAGAGGATAAGACAGAGACGCCTCTATTCTTGAGGCACCTTTATCGCCACGTATCGAGCGGGCGACTGTTGCGGGATTTGACTGGATTGCTCGGGCCGACACGTCAGCTACTCGAAAGTGATCCCATAAAAGGTGTTGAGGCTGATGCGTTTGCACAGTGACTCTCATTGCCCTTCTTCCTCCTCCGCTTCTCCACCGTGCCCTTCTCCACTCCCGATGCCGCTGCTCCGCACATGAGCAATCCGCGACGATGGGGAAGGACAAGAAAGCGGCCCTTGTAGTGATCCGACATCAGACGGTCAAATCTCTATGCATAAGTGTCATCCCTGGATCGGTAATACTGAAACACACAGTACTCGAGGATTTATAACAGAGTTCAATCACACACTTATTACATCAAATGTCTTAAAAGAGAACTTATTACAATAATATGGCTGAAGGCCATCTAAATAAGATAACAGCGGATGCTTCGAAGGTAAATCAGTCCATCAACTCCAATGGCATAGCTTAGTGCATGACAACGACCTAGCACACCTTATTCTTCGTCTGAAAACTCTGCAACATAATACGTTGCAGCTTGTGTAGGTCAGCACATGGAATATGCTGCCAAGATAGCACTATAGAGCAATGAGCAAGTAACATCTATAACTATATGCATATTTGGCTGGTGGAGGCTCTACGGTTATCATTTGCATAAAGCTAGTTTTTCCCTACAACAAAGTAATATATTTTATTCAATTACAAAGTTTGTTGAAATATTGAGAAGGTTCCTCCAACTCAATCCCAAAATAATAATTATCAACGCAACAAATTAATTAAGTAGAGTGATGAGATCAAATCAATAATTCAAGTACCAGATACTCAAGATGTCCATAACCGGGGAGACAGCTAATCATGATTAGTTTGTACACTCTCCAGAGGTTTGTGCACTTTTCCCCACAAGACTCGATCTCCTCTTTTTGATTTCTCGCACTGCATGATGTTTGAGAATCGGACGACCGAGACACAATCCTTCCGAAGAGGTCCCCTTAACAAATAGATAGGCCAGTACACCTACAATCCCCTACATCTGCTAGCCCATCATGGAAAAGTTTCCCACAACTTACTCAACAATGCTAGAGCCCATAATGTCTTGTGGCTGCACACGGAAGTTTCTAGCATGAATAATCTTATGATCCCTTTGAGCCTGGGTGGCAAACCATGGGATGATCACACGGGTACTCCGGGATATCCTAGGAAAACACTGGATTCTCCAGGTGCCCGCAACCAATCCACCCAGATGTGTATTAAAGTAGCCGCCTTAAGTTTAACCATTAATTAATGATAACTCTCACATCTTTCATGGATCACTCAAACCAATCCACGTCTACGAGCATAGCATGGCAGTATAAGCATAACGTAGTAACACCCAGGGTTTGAAATAAAGACAATAGGTTCTACCTCATCAACTAATTCCCAAACACCCACATGTTATCAAGTCCTAACCATGCAATGTTTGAGGATTGATACTAATTCATAAAAACTGGGTAATAAGGGGTATGATCAAAGTGTTACTTGCCTTGCTGACGACCTGCAAACCCTATTGACTCGCAGTAGCACACTTCGCACTCCGAAAACTCTCTCGTAAACAAACAATAGCATACATAAGCACACAAGCATAATATGCAAGGGTAAAAGTCAAGAGAAAACATCTAAACTGAAATTTCAACAAAAGAGCTTCGATTTGCAAAAAGAATCGATCGAATAAGAGTTACGAAACTCATACTGCGATCAAAAGAAGTTTGAATTCACATTTGCTTTAAACCAATTATTAATTTGTCAAAACCATGTTCAAGTTGTTTATCTGGAAGCAGGGGAACAACACTAAGACTTTGGCGTTGGTTTCACTGGATTTGGACAACCGAGTAAAAAGTAGCGAGGGTTTGAAGATCAGGCACTAATCTATGATAAAAATATTCGTGGATAGGTCCCTGGCCGAAAATAAAATGAAAAAAATCCAACGAACGAACATTGGCTAACAGAACTGAATGAATGAAAACTGTTCGTTAACAGAAGTTAACCGGTGAACGTTCGCTAAATAAACTACAACTAAAATGAACAACCTATCTAAAACAAAACCGAAAAAAACCGCAAAGAAAACCGGAGAACCGGAACTGTTTTTACCGGTAAACGGTCTCGGCTGGCAGTGGTCAACGGCGAACGGAGAGGCGACAAAGAGATGGAGGCGGCACACGGCAGCGGGCGGCGACAGCGCGGCGCACGGCAGCGGCTGCGGCTGCAGGGAGGCGGCGGTGGCGGCGGCTGCGGGGAGGCGGCGGCGACGGTGATGAGGAGGAGGGGGGCGGGGCAGCTTATAAAGGCCGGAGGAGGGGCTTCTTGCGGGAGGGGCGGCGAAGGGGAATCCGAGCCAGACTCCCTCAGCAACGGCGGCGGTGGGGACTCCTCTCGCCCGGGAGGAAGGCGACGCGGGGCTGGGCTTGGCCCGGCTTGGCTGGGCTTACGGCCTTGTCGGGCGACGAAGTTTTAAAAAAAAAATTTCACCGGATAGAAAAATCCTAAAAATATATTAAAAAAATCTAAAAACACCAGAAATAATTTTCACCGCCCAAACCTAATATTTAGGACAAGATGAACATTTTTCTGGCCTAAGAATGTAGTTTTCAAAAATGCATATTTTTCTAATTCAAATAAAATAGCAAATAAAATGCAAATAAAATATTAATTTGATTTTAAAATTTCTCCTCCAATATTCCTCTCTTTTGAAGAAGTCATTTTATCTTCTCTCTTTTATTTTTACTATTGGAAATAATTGGAGGGAAAAATATTAAGATCAAATTTATGCTCTTTTCAAATTTGAAAAAAAATTCAAATATGAAAATATGTGAAACCTCCAACTCTATCCTTGGGTCCTTGAGTTGCTTAAGATTTCTAGGATCACAACCAAAATGCAAAGAAAATATGATATGCATATGATGACCTATGTATAACATCCAAATTGAAAATTGGGATGATACAAACCTACCCCCTTAAGATGAATCTCGCTTTCGAGATTCGGGTTGGCTAGAAAATAGGTGTGGGTGGTCTTTCCATAGGTCTTCCTCTCGCTCCCAGGTGGCTTCATCCTCGGTATGGTGGCTCCACTGAACTTCACAATACTTGATAACCTTTTTGCGTGTAACTCGGCTAGCAAACTCGAGAATCTTGACGGGTTTGTCCTCGTAGGTTAGATCACTCTCCAACTGATTTGCTTCCAGGGGCACTGTATCTCTCAGAGGAATATCAGCAATCTCATCATGGCACTTTTCAACTGGGAAATATGAAACACATCGTGAACTCTTGACAACCCTTCGGGTAACTCCAACTTGTAGGCAACTTCTCCCATACGTTCCAGAACTCGGTACAGTCCTACAAATCTCGGGGCTAAATTTCCCTTAACTCTGAATCTTTTAACTCCTCGCAGAGGTGATACACGAAGATATGCTCTGTCTCCAATCGCAGAGACTACCTCCTTGCATTTAGTATCGGCATAACTCTTCTGCCTAGACTAAGCTACCTTCAGTCTATCACGAAACAACTTAAACTTCTCTTCAGATTCTTTGATCAAATCTGGTCCAAACAACTGACGGTCTCCAACTTTATCCCACATTAATGGTGTCCTACACCTTCTTCCATACAAAGCTTCGAAAGGGGCCATCTTCAAACTAACCTGATAACTACTGTTGTATGAAAACTCTGCGTAGGGCAAATTATCGTCCGAACTAGATCCATAATCAAGCGCACAAGCTCTCAGCATGTCCTCTAGAATCTGATTGACTATTTCGGTCTGTCCATCTGTCTGCGGATGAAAGGCTGTACTAAACTCCAGCCTAGTACCCAAACTCTGGTGCAACTGATTCCAAAACTTCGAGGTAAATTGTGTTCCTCTATCTGATACAATGGTCCTCGAAACTCCATGCAGACACACGATCCTGGTCATATATATCTTGGCCAACTTCGCGATTGTATAAGTAGTTTTCATTGGGATAAAGTGAGCCACTTTGGTCAAGCGATCAACTACTACCCAGATGGAATCATATCCTGATCGTGTCCTGGGTAACCCGGTGATGAAATCCATGCCAAGCTTGTCCTACTTCCATTTGGGTATCGGCATAGGCTATAATAATCCGGCTAGCTTCTGATGTTCTGCCTTTACTTTCTGGCATACATCACATACTACTACATACTCGGCAATATCCTTCTTCATACCTGTCCACCAGAAACGTTCCTTCAAATCCAAATACATCTTAGTGTTTCCGGGGTGAATCGAGTATGGCGACTCATGTGCTTCCTGAAGTATTAACTTCCTTATCTCCGCATTACTGCGCACATATACACGATCCTCAAACCATAAAGTTTTGTTATCATCCTCATGAAAACCCTTGGCTTTTCCTTTGCTCACCTTTTCCTTTATCTCGGCAACTTCCTTATCATCCTTCTAAGCTTCTCGAATCTTTCCCAATAATGTGGACTGGACCTCCATTGCTGCAACAAAACCTCTTGGAACTATCTCCAAACAAAGTTCCTTGAGATCATCGACTAACTCCTGCAGTAATCCTCCGCTTACAAGGGTATTGACATAACTCTTGCGGCTCAAAGCGTCCGCTACGACATTGCCTTTCTTGGATGATAATGCAACTTCATATCATAATCCTTTATGAGCACCAACCATCTCTTCTGCCTGAGGTTTCACTCCTACGTGAAAATATACCTCAAACTCTTGTGATCCGTGTACACATCACATCGGTTTCCAATAAGAAAATGTCTCCAGGTCTTGAGCGCATGCACTATGGCTGCTAACTCCAAATCATGCGTGGCATAATTCAACTCATGAGGTCGAAGCTGCCGTGAGGCATATGAAACAACTCTTCCGTCCTGCATAAGTACTCCTCCAAGTCCCAGGCGAGAAGCGTCACAATAAACTTGGAAATCCTTGCATATATCCGGAAGAATTAGCACTGGGGCTGTAACCAAATGTTTCTTCAACTCCTGAAAGCTGGCCTCACAATCCTCGGTCCATTTGAATTTGGTGTCCTTCTTCAACAACTCCGTCATGGGTTTCGCAATTTTGGAAAAATTCTCAATGAATCCCCTATAATATCCTGTGAGTCCCACAAAACTGCGGATCTCTCCAACTAAGGTGGGTGCCAACCACTCAGTGACAGACTGAACCTTGGTAGGATCTACTGCCATACCCTCTCCCGATATAACGTGTCCAAGAAATCCAACTTCCTTCAACCAAAATTCACATTTGCTGAACTTGGCATATAGCTGATGTTCTCTGACCTTCGCGAGAACTAATCGCAAATGCTCCTTGTGCACCTCTTCATTCTTCGAGTACACATTTACGTCATCAATGAACACCACAACAAACTTATCCAAGAACTCCATGAACACCTTATTCATCATACTCATAAAATAGGCAAGGGCGTTAGTCAATCCAAATGACATGACTGTGTACTCATATAGCCCATACCTTGTGGTAAAATTTGTCCTAGGTATATCATGTTCTCGAATCTTCAGCTGGTGGTATCCTGATCGAAGATCGATCTTGGAGAATACTTTAGCTCCCTGCAGGTGGTCAAATAGATCATTGATCATCGGTAGTGGGTACCTGTTCTTGATCGCCACTTCATTCAATGCTCGATAATCAACAACCATTCTCAAGGATCCATCCTTCTTCTCAACTAGGAGCACTGGGGCTCCCGACGGTGATGAACTTGGTCGGATGTAACCTTTCTCCAATAACTCCTTAATCTGCTTCTTAATTTCCTCTAGATCATTTGCGGGCATCCCATACGGTCTGTTTGATATTGGTCTGGTGCCTGGCAACAGCTCTATAAAAAATTCTATGTCTCGATCTTGTGGCATGCCTGGTAATTCCTCTAGAAATACATTAGGGTATTCCTTCACAACTGGTACTTCCTCCTGAACAACTCCCGGGAGTGAATTTACTTGAGTCCTCCTTGGCGCATGCCGGGACACATATTTGATCCATTTACCCTCTGGGGTGGTTAGTAGAATTGACTTACTAGCACAATCGATATTTACACCATACATCGATAGCCAATCCATGCCTAGTATCACATCCAATCCTTGTGACTCCAAAATTATTAGGTCTGAGGGGAAAACATGCCTACCTATGGTCAATGGCATCTGAAAACTTCCTCTGCTTGCCATATACTCCGCTCCTGGCGAGCTTACTAACATAGGTGTCTTAAGAACTTTGGTGGGAAACTTATACTTATCCACAAATCCCCTCGATATGTATGAATGTGATGCACCAGTATCAAAAGAACAGTAGCAGTCAATGAATTAATCAAAAACTTACCGATAACTGCATCTGGCTGCTCTTCAACTTCATCCATGTTAACGTGGTTCACCTGTCCTCTGGTGAAAGGGTTGGGCTTCTTCCCAAAACTCCCATTGCCATTTCCGTTCTTTGCTTTAGGACACTCGGTGGCATAGTGTCCAGTCTTCCCACACTTGAAACAAGTAATGTGACTTAGATCCTTCTTGGCGGGTATAGTGGGGTTGTAACAATTCTGACCATTGTTTCCTCCATTCCCATTACCGTTCTTGGGGCCACTATGGTTATGTGAGCTTCCTCCATTGTGAATGTGGCCTCCATGGTTATGATGGGTATGTCCTCCCGAGTTCGGGGTAAAACGAGGCTTCTGTTGGGCCCCAGAATTGTACTTCCCCTGTCCATACTTCCTTTTCCGGCTCTCCATCTGTTGTTGCTTGCCTTCGATCATAAGTGCCCTATCTACCAACTCTTGGGAGTTAGTGAATGTTTCCACCATCAACTGCATACTCAGCTCATCATCCAGCCCTTCCATAAACTTCTCCTACTTTGCAGCATCTGTGGCCACATCATCTGGGGCATAGCGGGCTAACTTGCTGAACTCATCCACGTACTGCCCCACAGGACGATTTCCCTGGCGTAAGTTGCGAAACTCACGCTTCTTCATGCTCATAGCTCCAGTTGATACGTGTGTTGTGCAAAATGCTTGCTGAAACTGATCCCAAGTGACATTGGCTATGGGGAAAGTGGCGGTGTAATTCTCCCACCATGAGGCTGCAGGCCCATCCAATTGATGTGCGGCAAAGCACACCTTCTCAGCATTTGTGCAACCTACGGTGGTCATCTCCCTTCCAATCCTGCAGAGCCAGTCATCAACAAAAATCGGCTCGGTGCTACTGGAAAACACCGGCGGATTCAACCTCAGAAAACGGTCTAAGTTATCAATTGGAGGCGGTGGCAGTGGGTTGTTGTTGTTGTTGTTGTTGTTGTTGCCTTGGTTCTGGACTAGCAGCTGCATCAAGGCATTCTGCTGTTGGATCAACTGAGTGAGCTCCGGTGGGAAGACAAATCCGGGGTCACGTCTCAGAGGCATCTGATAGGTTTAGAGGGGTGAGAATAGAATAGAGTGAGGTCTAAAGGGAAATCGCTACGCATATGCACATGAGATAAACACATTCATTTCACACCACTCAATTCAAACAAGGTCATACAATCGATCTAATCTACCATCACAAAATACTCGGACTATTACTTTATACATGGGGGAAATACTACTGATAATGTGGTGGTCGACTAGAAATTTTGGTCGGAGGAAGACTCCATGATATCTACTCCAGCTTCGTCTTCATAATCATCATCACTGTCGGGGTCGGAGTCGGTGTCGTCGATGATGATGTAGTCTTCGGAGTGGTTGTCCTCCTCAGGTGCGGGATCTCCCATGAATATTCCTAGCTTCTTCTTCAGGTCTTCATTCTTCTCCAGTAGTACTGCAATTTTCTCTTCATATCCATTGTGTGTATACTTGAGTTCCTCTTCTAGCTCCATGTTCCGGTCATCACCTTCTTCATGTCTATCATGCTGGCGCACATCTGGTTCTCCTGACGACGAATGTGCTAGTTCAACTCCTGGATGTAGGATGCAATGGACTTGTCCCTCCTGGTGCAAATCATCTCCCATTGCTCATCTCGGCTTCCACATATCTGGTAGATGGTGTCCTTAAGATCCTTGTGGTATACTTCGCCGATGGGTCCCATGGTGATTTGTGCTGCCATGCTCTTTCCTAGACTCCAGGTTGGTGCATCAAAAGAAAACTCTATTGGCTCAGTAACTGGTGTGAATGTCCTTCCTGGAACATGTACTCGAATTTTCCAACTCTCTTCTTTAGTTAGAGTGGCGGTGTAGGTCCCCGTAAAGCTTGGTATACCGATGCTCAGGTATCTAGTGGCTTCCTTCAAGTGTCGTCCAAAAGGAGTGTCTTCATTTGGTTGAGCAAACTTGTTCCTTGGGTCCACCATCTATAGAGTAGAAAATGGAGAAGAGACATAAATGAGTAGAGAAGAGGGTCCTATGGCTCATCTTAGTGGTCACGTCCTACAGTCAACGTGTGCTCTGATACCATCTTGTAGCGATCCGACCTCAGACGGTCAAATCTCTATGCATAAGTGTCATCCCTGGATCGGTAATGTTGACACACATAGTACTCGAGGATTTATAATAGAGTTCAATCACACACTTATTACATCAAATGTCTCAAAAGAGAACTTATTACAATAATATGGCTGAAGGCCATCTAAATAAGATAACAGTGGAAGCTTCGAAGGTAAATCAGTCCATCAACTCCAATGGCATAGCTTAGTGCATGACAACGACCTAGCACACCTTATTCTTCGTCTGAAAACTCTGCAACATAATACGTTGCAGCTTGTGTAGGTCAGCACATGGAATATGCTGGCAAGATAACACTATAGAGCAATGAACAAGTAACATCTATAACTATATGCATATTTGGCTGGTGGAGGCTCTACGGTTATCATTTGCATAAAGCTAGTTTTTCCCTACAACAAAGTAATATATTTTATTCAATTACAAAGTTTGTTGAAATATTGAGAAGGTTCCTCCAACTCAATCCCAAAATAATAATTATCAACGCAACAAATTAATTAAGTAGAGTGATGAGATCAAATCAATAATTCAAGTACCAGATACTCAAGATGTCCATAACCGGGGAGACAGCTAATCATGATTAGTTTGTACACTCTCCAGAGGTTTGTGCACTTTTCCCCACAAGACTCGATCTCCTCTTTTTGATTTCTCGCACTGCATGATGTTTGAGAATCGGACGACCGAGACACAGTCCTTCCGAAGAGGTCCCCTTAACAAATAGATAGGCCAGTACACCTACAATCCCCTACATCTGCTAGCCCATCATGGAAAAGTTTCCCACAACTTACTCAACAATGCTAGAGCCCATAATGTCTTGTGGCTGCACACGGAAGTTTCTAGCATGAATAATCTTATGATCCCTTTGAGCCTGGGTGGCAAACCATGGGATGATCACACGGGTACTCCGGGATATCCTAGGAAAACACTGGATTCTCCAGGTGCCCGCAACCAATCCACCCAGATGTGTATTAAAGTAGCTACCTTAAGTTTAACCATTAATTAATGATAACTCTCACATCTGTCATGGATCACTCAAACCAATCCACGTCTATGAGCATAGCATGGCAGTATAAGCATAACGTAGTAACACCCAGGGTTTGAAATACAGACAATAGGTTCTACCTCATCAATTAATTCCTAAACACCCACATGTTATCAAGTCCTAACCATGCAATGTTTGAGTATTGAGACTAATGCATAAAAACTGGGTAATAAGGGGTATGATAAAAGTGTTACTTGCCTTGCTAATGATCTGCAAACCCTATTGACTCATAGTAGCACACTTCGCACTCCGGAAACTCTATCGTAAACAAACAATAGCATACACAAGCACTCAAGCATAAGATGCCAGGGTAAAACTCAAGAGAAAACATGTAAACTGAAAGTTCAACTAAAGAGCTTCGATTTGCAAAAAGAATCAATCGAATCGGAGTTATGAAACTCAAACTGGGATCAAAAGAAGTTTGAATTCAAATCTGCTGGAAACAAAATTTTAATTTGTCAAAACCATGTACAAGTTATTTATCTGGAAAGAGGGGAACAAGACGAAGATTTTGGCGTTGGTTTCACTGGATTTGGACAAAAGAGTTAAAAGTAGCAAGGGTTTGAAGATCAGGGACTAACCTGTGATAAAAATTATTCGTGGATAGGTACCTGGCCAAAAATAAAAAGAAAAAATATAATGAACAAACGTTCGCTAACAGAACTAATCGAACGAAAACTGTTCGGTAACAGAAGTTAACCGGTGAACGTTTGCTAAATAAACTACAAGTAAAACGAAAAACCGATCTAAAACAAAACCGACAAGACCGAAAAAACCGCAAAGAAAACCGGCAAACTGGAACAGGTTTTACCGGTTAAGAGTCTCGGCCGGTGGCGGTCAACGGCGAACGGCGAGACGACGGCGGTAAACGGCGAACGGCGAGGCGACGGCGGCACACGGCAGCGGGCGGCGACTGCGTGGCGCATGGCAGCGGCGATGAGCGGCGGTGGCTGCGGCGGCGGTGATGAGGAGGAGGGGGGCCGAGGCAGCTTATAAAGGCCAGAGGGGGGCTTCTTGCAGGAGGGGCGGCAAAGGGGAGTCCGAGCCGGACTCCCTCGGCGACGGCGGCTGCGAGGACTCCTCCCGCCCTGGAGGAAGGCGGCGCGGGGCCGGGCTTTGCCCAGCTCGGTTGGGCCTTCGGCCTAGTCGGGCGACGATGTTTTTTTCTTTAAAAAAAATTTCGCCCGAAAAAAGAATCCTAATAAAATATAAAAAAATTCTAAAAATACCATAAATAATTTTCGCCACCCAAACCTAATATTTAGGACAAGATGAACATTTTTCTGGCCCAAGAATGCAGTTTCCAAAAATGCATATTTTTCTAATTTAATTAAAATTGCAAATAAAATATTAATTTGATTTTAATATTTCTGCTCCAATATTCCTCTCTTTTAAAGAAGTCATTTTATCATCTCTCTTTTATTTTTATTATTGGAAATAATTGGAGGGAAAATATTAAGATCAAATTTATCCTCTTTTCAAATTTAAAAAAAATCAAATATGAAAATATGTGACACCTCCAACTCTCTCCTTGGGTCCTTGAGTTGCTTTAGATTTTTAGGATCACAACCAAAATGCAATGCAAATATGATAGGCATATGATGACCTATGTATAATATCCAAATTGTAAATTGGGATGTTACAGCCCTGGAGCGCCCCAAGAAGGCGACGGCGACGACGAAGTCAAAGGGCAAGAAGACTAGTCGGGGGTCATCATCAAGGTCCGGATTGCCGGCCAACTGAATCCAGGGAGACTGGATCTGGTCAACAATCTGGCAGGAAGATTTGGATGATCTGGCTGCAAGGGGCTTGATTGCCATTGTATCTGGGAGGCTGCCGGGAAACGAACTCGAGCCGCAGCCACAGGAGGGTGAGTGAGTCCTCCTCGCCACTCATGTCGACCATGGTTTCTCTCTGCCTCCTCATCTTTTTTTGTGAGGTTTCTTGAACTTTTTCGGAGCCCAACTTCACCACTTTTCCCCCAAGACAATCACATATCTTGCTGCGTATGTCTCTTTGTGTGAAAACTTCTTGGGTTGCCGACCGCACTGAGGTCTTTTCAAGCACATTTTTACCTGCCGCTCTCAGTCTATGAAGAAGGCCAGTCCAACTGACGATAAGACCCGGGTGATCCAAATGTGTGGGGGTTTAGGGATTCAGACAAGAGGTAGGAGTGCTTTTCTTGCCATGACTCTTCCTGACTCGGTTAGGGAATGGCAGCCGACTTGGTTTACTGCAAGGATGTTCCGACTCATGGTCAGACAACCGGTGTTCCTCCCTTCACCATGGATCGATTCCACCAACCCCCTTCATTGCTCGAGACCCTAGAGGAAAAAGCTGAGGTGCTGATGTTAGTCGACCGGGTAGTTTAGCTAGTCCGTGACGACGTGACTTGTATGGACTTGTTGGAGGTGTTCCTTAGTCGACGCATCCAACCACTCCAGGCCCGTGACCATCCGATGTGGATGTACTCGGGCTCGAACGACACCGCTCGGATCAACCCGGAGGAGGTCACCGAGGAGACGATGGAGCAGTGGTTGCAGAGCATCACTTGAAATAAGGACAACCCCAGGGGGTCCAGAAGAGTTGCGCCATTCGACTCCGAACATGAACCGGAGAAGGTCTGACATTTGTTACCGAGTGTCTTCTAATTCTGACTTGCAATTCTCCTCGATTTTGATTTACGTCTATTCGACTCTTGTCTTGTAGATATACACTGAAATGTACTCAATGCCGAACGGGGATCTGGCCTAGGAAGGAGAAGCGAGTGTGAACAAAAGCGCTCAATGGCAATCAGGGGACTCGGACGAAGAGGAGAGTGGCGACTCAAGCAGCAGCGAAGAAGTTGAGTCACCACCCCGCTCTGAAAGACGTTCCAAGCAGGTGGACGGGGCAAAGAAGTTGCATCAAGTATGCAAGCCCCGAAGCGCACTCGGACATCCACTCCCGACCCGACCGAGAAGGCTCCAAAGGAGCCCAAAGTTGCGCCTGCAAAGCCTCGGAAGGCTCTGCCTAAAATAAAGGTGGATGCTCCCGTTGCCTCTACTTAAGTATTTTACTTTATTTCTTTGCTCTTGTATTGTTCGAAAACTTCTGTATTCCAGTTGACTCATTCTCCAACTTGACTAAGTGAGTCCTGGAACTTGGAGTGCTGCTACTTCTGGGAGTTTCATTTACAAGGACAAAGATAACGAGGAGATGGAAGATGCAGTCACTTCCAAAGCAGGTATGACTCCTGCCATCTTGCCTTCATTCTGTCAGTTGAATTATCGGTCGACTGAACTCTTGTGGTCGAGTCTTTTGCAGCGCCACAGAATGTTATTGAACTTCCATGACGATGAAGATATGCCCCACAAGCCTACATGAAGGAGGGGCAGGACCTCAGGCAGGAGGGTGCCAGCCAGCAAGGTGCCGCCGTAGACTCCAGTGCCAGAACCGGTGACCCAGCAGTCTGGAGACCTTAACCGGGCCTCTGTTACTTTTGCTGATCCTGTGTCGACTGCACATCTTTCGGCGTCGACTACTCAAGTCCCTGCTTCGTCCGCGCAACTCCATGCCTCCAATCCTATGGCTGCTATAACTGCCCCATCAAGTCCTCTTTTCATTACCCATCATGTCACAGAGGATCCAATGAGCGCTACTAGGGAAGATATACTCCAAGCAGGCCTTATGATGGAGCGGATGGAGATGGTGCACGAGGCTAGTCAAGCTGCTTATGATGCCAGCTCAGCTCTCCAGACCAACATCCAGGTTAGTTGATTTCTGACTGATCTTTAGCTTGCCACTTGTTATGTTAGGATATGCTACCCGAAAACCTTTAATGTGCATCTAGTGTCAATCTGCATCTTGCATCTGTACACCCACTGGGTCTTTCAATTTTTGCTGAGTAGTCTTTCCACTTGAGTCGACTAGGTGTATCTTTGAACTAGTGGGGGGACGCAGAGTGCACCCACTGGGTGTAGTCCCCGAGACCGCTGTCAAATGTTTGATTCGGTGGGGGTCTTAGAACTTGTTTGTCTGCAACATATCCACTCGGCATTGGACGGATCGCGTCGAGTGAACTGTTGAATCAGTGGGTGATAACCCACAAGTATAGGGGATCGCAACAGTTTTCGAGGGTAGAGTATTCAACCCAAATTTATTGATTCGACACAAGGGGAGCCAAAGAATATTCTCAAGTATTAGAAGCTGAGTTGTCAATTCCACCACACCTGGAAACTTAGTATCTGCAGCAAGGTATTTAGTAGCAAAGTAATATGATAGTAGTGGTAACGGTAGGAAAATGTAACGGTAGCAAAATTAATATTTTTGGGTTTTGTAGTGATTGTAACAGTAGCAGCGGAAAAGTAAATAAGCGAAGAACAATATAAGAAAAGCTCATAGGCATTGGATCGATGATGGAGAATTATGCTGGATGCGATCGATCATGTAATAGTCATAACATAGGTTGACACAGAACTAGCTCTAGTTCATCAATGTAATGTAGGCATGTATTCTGAATATAGTCATACGTGCTTATGGAAAAGAACTTGCATGACATCTTTTGTCCTACCCTCCTATGGCAGCGGGGTCCTATTGGAAACTAAGGGATATTAAGGCATCCTTTTAATAGAGTACCGGACCAAAGCATTAACACATAGTGAATACATGAACTCCTCAAACTACGGTCATCACCGGTAGTGGTCCCGATTATTGTCACTTCGGGGTTAACGGATCATAACATATAATAGGTGACTATAGACTTGCAAGATAGGATCAATAACTCTCATATATTGATGAGAACATAATAGGTTCAGATCTGAAATCATGGCACTCGGGCCCTAGTGACAAGCATTAAGCATAGCAAATTCATAGCAACATCAATCTCAGAACATAGTGGATACTAGGGATCAAACCCTAAAAAAACTAACTCGATTACATGATAAATCTCATCCAACCCATCACCGTCTAGCAAGCCTACGATGGAATCACTCACGCATGGCGGTGAGCATCATGAAATTGGTGATGGAGGAAGGTTGATGATGATCAAGGCGACGGATTCCCCTCTCCAGAGCCCCGAACGGACTCCAGATCATCCCTCCCGAGAGAGTTTAGGGCTTGACGGCGGCTCCATATCATAAAACGCGATGAATCCTTCTCTCTGTTTTTTTCCTCCCTGAACACAAATATATGGAGTTGGAGTTGAGGACGATGGAGCGTCAGGGGGCCCATGAGGCAGGGGGCGCGCCCAGGGGGTAGGGTGTGCCCCCACCCTTGTGGACAGGGTGTGGGCCCCCTGACGTGGATCTTTCTTCCAGTATTTTTTATATATTCCAAAAATAATCTCCGTTGATTTTCAGGTCATTCCGAGAATTTCTGCACAAAAATAACACCATGGCAATTCTGCTGAAAACAGCGTCAGTCCGGGTTAGTTCCATTCAAATCTTGCAAGTTAGAGTCCAAAACAAGGGCAAAAGTGTTTGGAAAATTAGATACGACAGAGACGTATCAACTCCCCCAAGCTTACACCTTTGCTTGTCCTCAAGCAATTTAGTTGATAAACTGAAAGTGATAAAGAAAAAAACTTTTACAAACTCTGTTTGCTCATGTTGTTGTAAATATGTAAAGCCAGCATTCAGGTTTTCAACAAAGATTATGAACTAACCTTATTTACAATAACATTTAGGTCTCATGTTTACTTATGTCAATGGCAAAATCAACTAGCGAGCAATAATAATAAATCTTGGATGACAACACTTTCTCGAAACAATCATAATATGATATAACAAGATGGTATCTTGCTAGCCCTTTCTAAGACCGCAAAACATAAATGCAGAGCACCTTTAAAGATCAAGGACTGACTAGACATTGTAATTCATGGTAAAAGAGATCCAGTCAAGTCATACTCAATGTAAACTAAAAGTAATGGATGCAAATGACAGCGGTGCTCTCCAATTGGTGCTTTTTAATAGGAGGATGATGACGACTCAACATAAAAGTAAATAGATAGGCCCTTCACCGAGGGAAGCAGGGATTTGTAGAGATGCCAGAACTCGGTTTTGAAATAGATATGAATAATATTTTGAGAGGTATACTTTCATTGTCAACATAACAACCGAGGGATCTCGATATCTTCCATGCTACACACATTATAGGCGGTTCCCAAACAAAATGGTAAAGTTTATACTCCCCCTCCACCAACAAGCATCAATCCATGGCTTGCTTGAAACAATGAGTGCCTCCAACTTACAAGAGTCCCGGGGAAGTTTTGTTTGTAGTTATTTTTTATTTGTGCATAAAGCATGGGACTGGGCATCCCGGTGACCAGCCATTTTCTCATGAGTGAGGAGCGGAGTCCACTCCTCTTGAGAATAACCCGCCTAGCATGGAAGATACAGACAACCCTAGTTGATACATGAGCTATTCGAGAATACAAAACAGAATGTTTATTTGAAGGTTTAGAGTTTGGCACATACAAATTTACTTGGAATGGCAGGTAGATACCGTGTATAGGTAGGTATGGTGGACTCAGATGGAATAACTTTGGGGTTTATGGAATTGGATGCACAAGCAGTATTCCGCTTACTACAAGTGAAAGCTAGAAGAAAGACTGGGAAGCGACCAGCTAGAGAGCGACAACAGTAATGAACATGCATTAAAATTAATCAACACTGAATGCAAGCATGAGTAGGATATAATGCACCATGAACATAAATATCGTAGAGGCTATGTTGATTTTGTTTCAACTACATGCGTTAACATGGGCCAAGTCAAGCCACTCGAATCATTCAAAAGAGAATACCACCCTATCATACCACATCACAACCATTTTAATAGCATGTTGGCACGCAAGGTAAACCATTATAAACTCCTAGCTAATTAACCATGGCATAAGCACAATCTCTAATTGTCATTGCAAATATGTCCCTTTCATAATAGGTTGAATCAAGAACGATGAACTAATCATATTTACAAAAACAAGAGAGGTCGAGTTCGTACCAGCTTTTCTCATCTCAATCAATTCATCATATAACCATCATTATTGCCTTTCACTTGCACGACCAAATAGTGTGGATAATAATAATAGTGCACATGCATTGGACTAAGCTGGAATCTGCAAGTATTCAATTCAAGAGATAAGACAAGGTAATATGGGCTCTTTGTTAGATCAACAATAATGCATATGAGAGCCACTCAACATTTTCATTATGGTCTTCTCCTCTCGACCCCCAAAGAACAAGAAAAGAAATAAAACTAATTACATGGGAAAGCTCCCAACAAGCAAAAGAAGAACGAGAAATATTTTTGGGTTTTCTTTTTAATTACTACCACTACACGCATGGAAAGTAAACTAACTAAAAGCTACAACTATTTTTTTTGGTTTTTTCTAAGGTTTATCAAACACACAAGAAGAAAGCATAAAAGGGAAATAAACTAGCATGGATATTTCAATGAAAAAGTACGTGCACTGACAACTAGCATGAGTGTGTGAACAGGAATGTAATGTCGGTGAGAGATACATACTCCCCCAAGCTTAGGCTTTTGGCCTAAGTTGGTCTATGGCCATGGCTGGCCTGGCGGATATCCAAAGTTATAGTTGGGGTCGTACTGAGAAGGATCCCCCTAGTGCCACTGGTTGGCGATCTCTTCCGGATTCCACTGATAAGCAGACTGCCGGTAAGGGTCAAATTGTTGTTCTGGCTCAGGCTCTGTAGCTGGTGTGGGGTTTCAGTAGGCATGAATGGCCTCTGGCGGAACAAGGTACTTGCATGTAGATAAGTCAAACAAGGAAGGAGCAGGCAAAGTAATAGTCTCAGGGTGATTTTTATCAAATATCAGCTTCTACTTGAGCATCTTTTCCTTATTCTTAACGATAAAATCATGTGCTACCATACTCTTATAGTCCAGAAAAACAGGAGGCAGCAACTTCTCTTCCTTCTCATAATGCCTAATAGGTATGTTAAAGTGTGCAGCGAGGCGCAAGGCAAAGATACCTCCCAAGATGGGGCCCTTAGTACGGTCATCACGGAAGAAAGCATGGCACAAAATAATAATATCAGGGGCACTAAGGTTGCCACAGTTTCCGCGACCAATTAAGCATGTACTAGCAAATATTGCAAAGTAACGTAAAACAGGAAAATGTATGCTAGTGATTCTTGCATCGGAAACTTTCCTCGTTTCCCCTACAGCAATTGTATCAATAAACCCTTCCACATCATCACGATGTGGTTCCTCTACACTACCCTCAAAAGGGATCAAACAAACCCGACAAAAATCACGAAGTGACATCTCCTTATACTCATCATATAAATAAAATTCCACCGAAGTTGGTGAGCTCCTAGCACGGAAATGAAAGTTTTGCACAAAGATATTGGTGAGTAAGAGATACTGTTCGCGTTGGTCGTGGAGGAAGGAGGTGAGGCCTGCATCTCAGCCAACTCATAGAAATCATCATAAATCTCGGCTGCTCTCAAGAAATCATCACAAGGCCATTCACAAGGCTGAACCTCCCGCGGTGCGAGGGAGATTATACTTGGGCTTATTGTTCTCTTCACATTGTTTATCCTTCGAGCTTCGGGTCGATGAGCCCCTCGAAAATCTCTTCATCTTTTTCTGAATTTTTTAGCAACTAAAAAATAAAAGTGAACCAAACTCAACACTATTGATAGCAACTACTCCTACAAGTGCCTAGAGGTAATATCATGCACTAAAACTACTTTTGACCACATAAATTTGACATGCAAGCTCAAGAACAGGGTCGCCTAAGTAGGAAAAGTTTTCAATGAATAAAGCACTAGAACAAAAACTAATTGGACCATTGGAGGAGTCACATACCAAAGAACAATCCCACAAAGCAGTTTTGTGAATGGAGCCTTGAGCTAGGAGATCGAAAATGGCAGCAAGATGAGCTAGAACTCGTGCTTGAGCTGGTTAGTGATTTTTTGGGAGGAAGAAGGAGCGTGTGGTGGCTGGAATTAGTGGAGGGGAGCCACCATGGGCCCACGTGGCAGGGGGGCACCCTGGACCCTCGTGGCCAGGTGCTTGCTCCCCTGGTGTGTTCTCAATGCCAGATATTCTCAAATATTCTAGAAAAAATCATATTTAATTTTCAGGGCATTTGGAGAACTTTTATTTTTGGGGTATTTTTTTATTGCATGGATAATTCAGAAAATAGACAGAAAACACTATTTTTGCTTTATTTAATATAAATAACAGAAAGTAAAAAGAGGGTACAGAGAGTTGTGTTTTCTAAATTCATCCATTTCATGTTCATCAAAAGGAATCCACTAACAAGGTTAATCAGGTCTTGTTAACAAACTCATTTCGAATAACATGACACCGGAGAATTTCCGAATAACACTAGGTTACCTCAACTGGGATATGCACATCCCCAACAACAGGAATATCATATTTCTTCTTGACAGTAGGAAGAGGAAATTCAAAACCTCCAATAGTGATTGTCGAAATTTTTTCAATAGAATTGGTACTGTGGACTTGAGGTTGTTTCCTCGGAAAATGTACGGTATGCTCATTACCATTGACATGAAAAGTGACATTGCCTTTGTTGCAATCAATAACAGCCCCTGCACTATTCAAAAAGGGTCTTCCAAGAATAATAGACATACTATCGTCCTCGGGAATATAAAGAATAAGAAAGTCCGTTAAAATAGTAACGTTTGCAACCACAACAGGCACATCCTCACAAATACCGACAGGTATAGCAGTTGATTTATCAGCCATTTGCAATGATATTTCAGGAGGTGTCAACTTATTCAAATCAAGTCTACGATATAAAGAGAGAGGCATAACACTAAGACCAGCTCCAAGATCACATAAAGTAGTTTTAACATAGTTTTTTTAATGCAGCATGGTATAGCTGGTACTCCGGGATCTCCAAGTTTCTTTGGTATTTCACCCTTAAAAGTATCATTAGCAAGCATGGTGGAAATTTAAGCTTCTGGTATCTTTCTTTTATTAGTAACTATTTCCTTCATATATTTAGCATAAGGATTCATTTTAGGCATGTCAATCAAATGCATACGCAAAAAGATAGGTCTAATCATTTCAGCAAAGCGCTCAAAATCCTCATCATCCTTTTTCTTGGATGGTTTAGGAGAAAAAGGCATGGGTTTCTGAACCCATGGTTCTCTTTCTTTACCGTGCTTCCTAGCAACAAAGTCTCTCTTATCATAACATTGATTCTTTGATTCTGGGTTATCAAGAGCAACAGCAGGTTCAATTTCTACATCATTATTATTGCTAGGTTGAGCATCAACATGAACATTCATCATTAACATTATCACTAGGTTCATGTTCATTACCAGATTGTGTTTCAGCATCAGAATAGAAATATCATTGGGATTCTCAGGTGTGTCACAACAGGTTCACTAGAAGCATGCAAAGTCCTATCATTTTTCTTTTTCTTCCTTTAGAAGGAGACTAGGTGCATCAACATTATTTCTCTGAGAATCTTGCTCAATTCTCTTAGGGTGGCCCTCAGGATACAAAGGTTCCTGAGTCACTTTACCCTCTAGATTGCAACTCTAACAGCAAAGTCATTATTTTCTTACTATTCAATTCATTGAGCAAATCATTCTGAGCTTTAAGTACTTGTTCTACTTGAGTGGTAACCATAGAAGCATGTTTACTAATAAGTTTAAGTTCACCTTTAACATTAGCCATATAATCACTCAAGTGTTCAATCATATAAGCATTATGTATCAATTGTCTACCAACATAAGCATTGAAGTTTTCTTGTTTAACAATAAAATTATCAAACTCATCTAAGCAATGGCTAGCAGACTTATTACGAGGAATATCACCTTCATCAAATCTATAGAGAGAGTTTACCTTTACTACCTGTGTCGGGTTATCGAGACCGTGTGTTCCTTCAATAGGTGATGAATTAAGACCATATATTTCTTCAGTAGGCGGTAAATTCTTAACATCTTTAGCTTTTATACCTTTTTCTTTCATAGATTTCTTTGCCTCTTGCATATCTTCAGGACTGAGAAATAGAATACCCCTTTTCTTCGGAGTTGGCTTAGGAGTTGGTTCAGGAAGTGTCCAATTATTTTCATTGGTCAACATATTATTCAACAGAATTTCGGTTCGATCAATTGTTCTTTCCCTGAAAACACAACCAGCAAACAGCTATGACCATGATTACGCCAAGCTATTTAGGTGAGACTATAGAATACTCAAGCTTGCATGCCTGCAGGTCGACTCTAGAGGATCAGGCAAAGCATTAAGTAATTGGAGAAGCCTTCCCCAAGCTTGTGGGAGCCTCTCTTCTTCAATTTGCACAAAATTATATATTTCCCTTAAAGTAGCTTGTTTCTTATGAGCGGGGAAATATTTAGCAGAGAAGTAGTAAATCATATCCTGGGGACTACGCACACAACCAGGATAAAGAGAATTAAACCATATCTTAGCATCACCCTTTAATGAGAACGGAAATAATTTAAGGATATAATAATAGCGATTTTTCTCATCATGGGTGAATAGGGTAGCTATATCATTTAATTAAGTAAGATGTGCCACAACAGTTTTAGATTCATAGCCATAGAAAGGATCAGATTCAACCAAAGTAGTTATATCAGGATCAACAGAGAAATCATAATCCTTATCAGTAATAAAGATAGGTGAAGTAGCATAAGTAGGGTCATATTTCATTGTAGCATTCAAAGACTTTTCTTTAAGCTTGGCTATTAATTTCTTAAGATCGGATCTATCATTGCAGGCAAGAAAGTCTCTAGCAGTTTCTTCATCCATAACATAACCCTCAGGCACAACATGCAATTCATATCTAGGGGGAGAATCTTCATCAGCACTTTCATCAATATTATCAGTTTCAATAATTTCATTCTCTCTATCCCTAGCAAGTTTTTCATCAAGAAATTGACCTAATGGGACAGTAGTATCAAGCATAGAAGTAGTTTCATCATAAATATCATGTATAGCAGAAGTGGCATCATCAATAACATGTGACCTATCAGAATCAATAGCATGTGTAGGTTTAGGTGTTGCAAGCTTACTCAAACAGAAGCCAAATCAAGTGCAGAGCTAGATGGCAGTTCCTTACCTCCCCTCGTAGTTGAGGGAAAAATCTTGGTTCTTTGAACTTTCAAGTTCTTCATAGTGATAAGCAGATATAAATCCCAAGTAACTCAAAGAATAGAGCTATGATCCCCGACAACGGCACCAGAAAATGTTCTTGGTAACCCACAAGTATAGGGTATCGCAACAGTTTTCGAGGGTAGAGTACTCAACCAAAATTAATTGATTCGACACAAGGGGAGCCAAAGAATATTCTCAATTATTAGCAGCTGAGTTGTCAATTCAACTACACCTAGAAACTTAGTATCTGCAGCAATGTATTTAGTAGCAAAGTAATATGATAGTAGTGGTAACGGTAGCAAAAGTAATATTTTTGGGTTGTGTAGTGATTGTAACAGTAGCAGCGAAAAAGTAAATAAGCGAAGAACAATATATGAAAAGCTCGTAGGCATTGGATCGGTGATGGAGAATTCTGCCGGATGCGATCAATCATGTAATAGTCATAACATAGGGTGACATAGAACTACCTCCACTTCATCAATGTAATGTAGGCATGTATTACGAATATAATCATACGTGCTTATGGAAAAGAACTTGCATGACATCTTTTGTCCTACCCTCCCGTGGCAGCGGGGTCCTATTGGAAACTAAGGGATATTAAGGCCTCCTTTTAATGGAGTACTGGACCAAAGCATTAACACATAGTGAATACATGAACTCCTCAAACTACGGTCATCACCTGTAGTGGTCCCGATTATTGTCACTTCGGGGTTAACGGATCATAACACATAATAGGTGACTATAGACTTGCAAGATAGGATCAAGAACTCTCATATATTGATGAAAACATAATAGGTTCAGATCTGAAATCATGGCACTCGGGCCCTAGTGACAAGCATTAAGCATAGCAAAGTCATAGCAACATCAATTTCAGAACATAGTGGATACTAGGGATCAAACCCTAACAAAACTAACTCAATTACATGATAAATCTCATCCAACCCATCACCGTCCAGCAAGCCTACGATGGAATCACTCACGCACGGCAGTGAGCATCATGAAATTGGTGATGGAGGAAGGTTGATGATGATGATGGCAACGGATTACCCTCTCCAGAGCCCCGAACGGACTCCTGATCAATCCTCCTGAGAGAGTTTGGGGCTTCGACGACTCTGTATAGTAAAACGTGATGAATCCTTCTCTCTGATTTTTTTTCTCCCCGAACACGAATATATGGAGTTGGAGTTGAGGTCGGTGGAGCGTCAAGGGGCCCACGAGGCAGGGGGTGCGCCCAGGGGTGTAGGGTGCGCCCGCCACCCTCGTGGACAGGGTGTGGGCCCCGTGACATGGATCTTTCTTCCAGTACTTTTTATATATTCCAAAAATAATCTCCGTTGATTTTCAGGTCATTCCGAGAACTTTTATTTCTGCAAAAAAATAACACCATGGCAATTCTGCTGAAAACAGCATCAGTCCGGGTTAGTTCCATTCAAATCATGCAAGTTAGAGTCCAAAACAAGGGCAAAAGTGTTTGAAAAAGTAGATAAGACGGAGACGTATCAGTGGGGGCATGCCAAGTGCACCCACTGGGTGTAGTCCCCGAGACCACGGTCGACTGCCAGCATTCGGCGATGGTCTGAGAATCAATGTTGTCGTTGCTGTTTTTTTATCCGACTGGACGGACCAAGTTGAGTACTAAGCCGAACCAGTTGGGGCACGCCAAGTGCACCCACTGGGTGTAGTCCCCGAGACTACTGGTGAATGTTTTATTCAGTAGTAGTCTTAGAAATCATTTTCCTGTAATGATCTTAACTTGCGTTTTATCGCTCGGAAGAGACAATCTCTATTCCTGTCGACTAACTGTCCGTTGACTGCAGATATCCTACGAACTAGGGGCCAGGTTTGCTGACTTGGATCAGAAACAAATGCAACTCAATCTTGACGTGGAGTTGGCCAAGGAGAACTTGAAGAAGGCTCAGGATGAAAACTGCTCGTATGGGAGGTAAAAAACATGCCGACTGACTCCTTTGCCATCTTTCCCTTCCTCCTTCTGTTCCAAGTGTTATTTATTTTAGAAAAAATGAGGCAGGCTCTGGACTAGAAGTACTTTGACCTTGCGGTAGCATAAAAAATGGCGTAGGAGAAATCAGCACTTGTCAACAAGAAGTTGGCTTCAGTCGGTAAGCTAGAAGAAGATAACACCAAACTAAAGATCGCTCTTGATGAAGCCAACAAGGAAGTGACGCGACTAAAGAAGGACAAGGTGGCTCTAATTGACAAAGTTGGCGATATCGCTCGGAAGAGAGACGAGCTGGAGGTTTATACGGGAGGACTCGCCAAGAAGCTGCTCCTTATGCTTGAAGGTATTCTCCCCTGTCTGACTGACTTGCTGCTATCGACTCTTCATATGGATGTCGACTCATCAATTCTCTCTATGTGTAGAATTCTGGCAAAACTTCGAGGAAGAAACCGGGGACATTGAGACTGAGGTGGACTCTATTAACTCCCCCATCAAGGATGAAGCTGCAATGAACGTGTTGCACCTGGAATCTCGCCTCGCTAGCGTCACCAACTATCTGGCTCGGCTGAAGGTGGTGGTATCACGGATCGATGCAGAGCTCTGGCCAAGGGAGACATTCCAGAATGACCTCGAGTCTCTGATGACTCGACTCCACGAGATCCCTGGTCGAGTGCAGGCATGGAAGAAGTCATCTGCCCAGTGCGGTGCTGACATAGCTCTGTCTCTGGTCCGCAACCATTGCAAGGAGGTTAAAGAAGAAAAGATTGTGCTCTCAAGGTTTCCAATACCAAGCAACATAACTTCTAGTCCTTCATGGAAACCTTCCTCAATGTTGCGACTCGTATTGCTGATGGAATCGACTTGGACGAGTTTGTCGAGCCAGCTAGCCCTCCTCCTGCCGAGTGAGCAAACTTTAAGCCTCACTTTTATTTGCCTCGGGATGCTGAGTGATTTGTAATCGTTAAACTCCTTCGGGCCTGATGCTCGAGCACTTTTATCTACGGTTCTGAACCTTGCGACATTTATCTGAACTTGGCTTTTCTCTGAATATGCTTGCCTTTGTCTTTGCTGTTTTTTATTCCCTTGAGTCTGAGTGAAACTTGATTCTTCACTTGGAATATACAGTGTGTTTTTGATGCAGCTCCAACGAGAGGGCCGTGGACATGAACACTCGATGCTGCGCACGACCTGCACCTCGTCGTCCTTGCGGATTAGGATGGAGCGAACATTGTACTTGTGTCGAAGCATTCACGAGAGGGTCGCGGACATGAACACTAGATGTTGCGCATGAACTGCACCCCATCGTCCTTGCGGATCAGGATGGAGCGGACGTTGTACTTGTGTCCTAATTTTCGAGTGAGAATGTTGTTCTTCACTAGGAATTTGTTTTGAAACTTAGGCGAGTATGGGACTGCAGATAAGCCTCAGAGTGAGGGAGTTCCTCTTCACTCGACAGGATTTTTGAAACTTAGGAGAGTACGGAACTGCAGCCAAGCCCCCGAGTGAGAGGATTGCTTTTCACTCGGTAGGATTTTGAAAACTTAGGCGAGTACGGAACTGCAGCTAAGCCCCCGAGTGAGAGGATTTCTCTTCACTCGGTAGGATTTTAAAACTTAGGCGAGTACGGAACTGCAGCTAAGCTCCCAAGTGAGAGGATTGCTCTTCACTCGGTAGGATTTTTATAACTTAGGCGAGTACGGAACTGCATCTAAGCCTCCGAGTGAGAGGGTTGCTCTTCACTCGGTAGGATTTTTGAAACTTAGGTGAATCGGGTTCGCGGCTAAGCCCCGAGTGAGAGGATTGCTCTCCACTCGGAGTGATTTTGAAACGCAGGCGAATCGTGTTCGCAGCTAAGCCTCCGAGTGAGAGGGTTGCTCTTCACTCGGGAGGATTTTTGAAACTTAGGCGAATCGGGTTCGCACCTAAGCCCCCCAAGTGGGAGGATTGCTCTCCACTCGCAGTGATTTTGAAACTCAGGCGAATAGGGTTCGCAACTAAGCCACCCACTGGGGGATTTAAACACATGTATTGATGGGACAACAATCATTAAGATACTACAAAACTCATGTCTTTGATAAGCAAACTGAACGATTCTTATTACAACTCGTCGACTTGAGCGTTTAAGTGTAAAAACGGCGGAGCAGATCCACGTTCCACGCGCATGGCTCGTCTTTCTGTTGCTCCACATTATAGAGGTGATATGCTCCATTGTGGAGCACCTTGGTGATGATGAAGGGACCTTCCCAAGCAGGAGCAAGCTTGTGAGGTCTTGCTGATCCACTCAGAGCACAAGGTCTCCTTCCCGAAATGCTCGACCTCTTACGCTTCTGGCATGGAATCGACGGAGATCTCGCTGATAATTGGTTGACCGGATCAAGGCCATCTCTCTTTCCTCTTCCAGAAGATCAACGGCATCTTGTCGAGCTTGATCTGCTTCGTCTTTTGAGAAAAGTTCCACTCTGGGCGCGTTGTGAAGCAAATCACTCGGCGGCACGGCTTTAGCCCCATAGACCATGAAGAAGGGAGTCCGACCATTCGATCGATTTGGTGTTGTTTTCAATCCCCAAAGGACTGACGGCAACTCATCCACCCAAGCACCTGCCGCATGCTTGAGGTCACGCATCAATCGGGGTTCAACCCCTAGAGGATCAAAGCATTTGCTCTATCGTCTTGTCCATTCGACTGTGGGTGGGCAACTGAAGCGTAATCGACCCGAGTGCCTTGGGAAGCGCAGAAAGCCTTGAACTCATATGAATCAAAGGTTGAACCATTCTCCGTGATGATGCTATGCGGAACCCCATATCTGAATGTTAACTCTCTGATGAAGTTGACGGTTGTACTTGAGTCGTGATTTTTGATGGGTTTGGCTTCAATCCATTTAGTGAACTTGCCAACTGCTACGAGCAGATGGGTGAAGCCGCTCCTGCTGGTCCTCAGAGGACCAACTATATCTAATCCCCAAACGACAAATGGCCAGACGAGTAGAATGTTCTTCAAGGCTGATGCAGGTTTGTGGGACATGTTGGAGTAGAACTGACAGCCCTCACACTTGTCGACTATGTCTTTTGCCATTTCATTTGCTCGCGGCCAGTAAAAACCCGCTCGGTATGCTTTGGCCACAATGGTCCGAGAGGACGCATGGTGACCACAAGTCCCCGAGTGGATATCATTGAGGATCATTTGACCTTCTTTTGGTGTGATACATCGTTGGGCGACTCCAGTAACACTCTCTCCGTCAAGTTGTCCTCCTATCACGGTAAAGGCTTTGGATCGACAGACAATCTGACGGGCCTCATCTTCATCCTCCGGAAGTCTAGAGTTTTCACTAAAACCTCCATGATCAGGTCGACCACGGCTGGGATTTCGACCTCAGTCGAATCAATAGAACTTTTCGGTTGCGTGGGCTCTTTTGTGAAAGGATCCTCTTGAACTTATGAGGTGTGGAGATGCTCCAAGAACACATTGCTGGGAATAGGCTCGCGCTTGGAACCTATCTTCGCCAGGTCATCAGCTGCTTGATTCTTGACTCGGGGTATGTAGTGGAGCTCTAAACCTTCGAACTTCTTTTCCAACTTTCTCACTGCATTGCAATAACCGGTCATGGCCGAACTCCTGATGTCCCACTCCGGCATCACTTGATTCACCACTAAATCTGAGTCGCCGTAAACCATTAGGCAACGGACGCCAAGTGAAATGGCCATACGCAACCCGTATAGAAGTGCCTCATATTTGGCTTCATTGTTGGAGGAATCAAAATGAATTTGGAGAACATAACTGAGTTTGTCGCCTCGCGGGGATACCAGGACTACTCCAGCACCAGAACCATTCAGCATCTTGGACCCATCAAAGAACATTGTCCAATGTTCCGAGTGAATCTAAGTCAGTTGTTGCTATTCAATCCACTCGGCGAGGAAATCTGCAATTGCCTGGGACTTGATTGCTTTCCTTACCTAGAACTTGATATCGAACGGAAGGAGTTCAATCGCCAACTTTGCCACTCGACTGGTTGCATCTCTGTTGTTCAGAATTTTTTATAATGGAGTGTCACTGACCACTGAATCTGAGTAGTCAGAGAAATAGTATCCAACTTTCTTCGTGGTAAAATAAATTCCATAAACAATCTTTTGATAATGCGGATATCTCTGCTTGGATGGAGTCAAGACTTCGGAAATATAGTACACTGGGCACTGAACTTTGTAGGCTTTGCCTTCTTCTTCCCACTCGACCGTGAGCATAGTGCTAACAACTTGTCCCGTGGCCGCAATATACAGAAGTAGAGGCTCTTTGCTGACTGGGGCAGCAAGCACCGGCTGGGTGGAAAGCAGGGCTTTGAGCTCTACAAATGCTGCTTCAGCTTCAGGAGTCCACTCGAACTTGTCTGACTTTTTCATCAGTCGGTAAAGAGGCAATGCCTTTTCACCGGGACGAGAAATGAATCGAGTCAAAGCCGCCAAACAACCAATAAGCTTCTAAACATCGTGCACATGCACAGGGCGTTTCATTAAGAGGATTGCACCAACCTTCTCTGGGTTCGTGTCGATTCCCCGTTCGGAAACAAGGAAACCGAGAAACTTTCCGCCTGGGACTCTAAATTTGCACTTGGACGGATTAAGCTTGATATCATATCTTCTTAGGTTGGCAAAGGTTTCAGCAAGGTCAGTCAGCAGGTCAGAACCTTTGCGAGACTTGACCACGATGTCATCCATGTATGCTTCCACATTCCAACTGATCTAAGGGAGCAAGCACATCTGAGACCAAAAGGCATGGTAACATAGCAAAAACACCCGAATGGGGTGATGAAAGTTGTTTTTATTTCGTTGGGACCATACAGTCGGATATGATGGTAGTCGAAATAAGCGTCCAAAAAGGACAAACGATCACATTCCGCGGTCGAGTCAATGATTCGATTGATGCGGGGTAGAGGGAAGTGATCTTTCAAGCAGGCCCTATTGATATGCTTGAAATCAATGCACATGCGAAGTGAATCATCTTTCTTGGGAACCATGACAACATTGGTGAGCCACTTGGAGTGGTATATCTCGCGGATGAACTCAGCTGCTAGAAGCCTAGCCGCGTCTTTGCCAATTGCCTTCCTCTTCTCCACGGGGGATTCACGGAGATGCTCTTTGATAGGTTTTTCTTTTGGGTCATCTTGCAAATGGTGCTTAGCCAGTCCCCTGGGTACACCTGGCATGTCAGAAGGCTTCCATGCAAAAATGTCCCAGTTCTCATGGAGGAACTGGTTGAGCGCTCATTCCTATTTGATGTCGAGTGTTGTTGAGATATGAGTCGGAGCAGCATTGGGTTCGGTCGGGTGAATGTGAACTTCCTTTGTTTCTCCGGACGACTAAAATGCAGACTCTGAAGCAGACTTCTTGGCACACAATAAGTCACCCGGATCTACGTTCTTCTGATATTCCTGCATTTCTACAGCTGCCATCTGTTCATATGCAATCTTTGAGCCCTTCTGGAGGCACTCTTCTGCTCTCTGCTGATTACCAGTGACTGTGATCACGCCCTTGGGACCAGGCATCTTCAGCTTGAGGTACACGTAACACGGTCGAGCCATGAAACGAGCATACGCAGTCCTGCACAAAATAGCATGATAGGCACTGTGAAAGTCCACGACCTCAAATGTCAACATCTCCTTGCAGTAATTCTTGGAATCACCAAAAACCACGTCCAAGGTAATTTGGCCGAGTGAATCAGCCTTCTTCCCCGGAATGACTCCGTGGAAATGCATGTTGCTTTCGGCGAGTTTGGACATCGGAATGCCCATCCCTCGGAGGGTCTCAGCATACAAAATGTTCAGGCCACTGCCACCATCCATCAGAACCTTGGTCAGTCGAGTGCCCCCAATGACTGGATCGACCACCAACGCTTGTCGCCCTGAGGTAGCAACATGCGCTGGGTGATCAGACTGGTCGAATGTGATAGGAGTCTTGGACCACTTCAGATATGTCGTTGTCGCCGGAGCGACCATGTTCACTTCTCTTTGATAAGTTCCAGTCGACTTTTGCTCTCTAGATCAGCAAAAATCAATAAGGCGGCATTGACATTAGGGTAACCACCAACCTCCTCTTTGTCCTCATCCTTATCAGATTCTTTCTCTTTCTCACTGGGCTAGCCCTCTCGGAACTGCTGGATAAGGAGTGGACACTGTCGAGTGGTATGCTTGGGATAAATCAGGTTTCCCTCTTCATCCTTCTTGGTGTGTACTTGACACGGTAAATCTAGCACATCATTTCCCGCATGATCTCTCACTTTCTTGGGTATCCATGGCCCTTTAGGCTTCCCATTGAATTTTCCTTGGGTCACAACTGTAGTCTGCCCAGGTGCTGCGGGCTCGGCTTTGCACTTCTGCTTCCAACTGGAATTTCCTCCTCCGGTGTCCTGGGCGACTGGTTTGTTCTTGCCACTGCGGAGTCGGTCTTCTTCCTTGCCGTTAGCGTACTGAGTAGCTATTTCCATCATTCGGGTTAGGGCCATATCTCCTGTCCTACCGAATTTCAGGTTGAGCTCTCTATACCGAACACCCTCCTTGAAGGCGCAAACTGCTTGGTGTGGCGATACATTCTCCACTGTGTGATACAAAGTGGTCCACCTCTGGATGTATTCTCTCAAGGTTTCGTTGGGTTTCTGGACATAATGTTGTAACTCAGCCAGCCCTACCGATCGTTTACAAGTGCCCTCAAATGTTCTAACAAACACCCGAGCCAACTCTTCCCAACTGAATATACTGCCGGGAGCTAACTGATTCAACCAGGCTCTAGCTGAGCCTTCCAACATCAGGGGGATGTGCTGCATGGCTACATCATCATTATCGCCGCCAATCAGCACTGCCACTTAGTAGTCTTCTAGCCAAGTGTTGGGCTTCGAATCACCGGTGAACTTACTTACTCCAGTCGCCAACCTAAAGTTGGGAGGGATTTCTGTGGCCCTGATGGCTCTACTGAAACTCTCAGGCCCAGAAACATGCACTCTACTGCCAGTCGGACGATCTTTGTCTTGTCCATCTCTATGGGCATTGTTCCGGTCGACCAGACCCTGTACCGAAATTGACATTGCATCAAATCCGGGTTCTCTGGGGTCGACTAGATGTCTTCGCTCGTCACCATATGAACGCCTGTCATCGTATTGCCAGGGTGCATATGATCCGCCCTCGGAGGGGCCGTAGGCACTCGACGGCGGTCTTCACGGCCGAACCGATGATCATATTGCTCGTGGTTCCGACCCAGGTACAGCTCTTCATGGTGCTCTCGACCCTCACGCTGCAGAGGCGACCTTGGGCTGTGAGCCGACTGGACGGTGTCTGCTACCACAGATCTGCCATGGATGCTGTTGTGCGACTGGGAAACTGTTGTGTTCTGCTCTCCTACTGCCCGGAGCAATGCTCAAATCTGCATTAAACCTCTTCCAGCCTCTGATTGGGACGGCTGGCTTGACTCTGCTACACGGGCCACAGTAGTATGATTCTGAATCGGAATATGGTATACGTGAGGTTTAGGCGGTAACAATTGTCGCTGTCGTCGACTGGATTCAGGGATCTGTCGTCGAGCATGTTCGTTGACTGAATATTGAAGGTTCTCCAACCGCGCACGCTTAGCCAGAGTGGCCAGGCGCGCAGCCTCCAAGGCCCGAGCCTCAGAGGTCTCCCCGATGATGGGAGTATGGAGTGCCTCCATGTTGTGATGATGCAGCTCCTCTCTCTACTGTGAAGTGAGGGCTTGAGGATGATATTCTTCATGAAGATGTGACGGATCGCCGCCACCATCGCCGTCATCGCTGCGACGGAAACCAGGCGGGTTGCATGGCGTGTCGACCATCATGACTTTTTCCACAGGGTCGCTGTTGTCGCACTCGTACAGGGTCTCAAGGAACTAGTCGACAGGTCGAACAGCCCGTAGAGAGATTCGTCGGGCTCGATTGCCGCGACTTGAGGGGTGGTCGACTGACGAGCCACCACATGCTTTACCCACCGCTGAAGCCGCGATCGACCGGATCGCTTGCGACGGTGAGCAGCGGGGAGAAAAAAGGTTGCGGGAGCGGACCGATACTGGGTCGACGGCTGCCGCAGAAGGACGTCACGGACGCATGCGCGGAAGTGCGTCGCCCCACAGACGAGGAGTGTCTCGATGTCTACAGGGCCTCTTGGAGCCAAGCGAAGTCGTCAGCGATGAAAACGAGCGCGCCGAGATGGATCTCGCGGCCCTCAGCCAAACCGCCGCTGGAAACCATGATGATGGGGATCGGAAAATATCGCAACCTCACCGGAAGTCGCTAAGACACCAGCCCCATGGTGGGCGCCAACTGTCGTGGGAGTAAGTTTGACAGTAGAATAGGGGGTACATAGGAGGAGGCAAGATCCTAGCTACGGTGAGGTTGTGCACACAAGATTTACGAGTTCAGGCCCTTCTCGGAGGAAGTAACAACCCTACGTCTCGGTGCTCGGAGGCCTGGTCGACTGGATTATGCGTGAAGTTACAGGGGGTGTGAACCCTTGTCTTAGTGGAGGGGTGATGACCCACAAGTATAGGGGATCTATCTTAGTCCTTTCGATAAGTAAGAGTGTCAAACACAACGAGGAGCGGAAGGAAATGATAAGCGGTTTCCAGCAAGGTATTCTCTGCAAGTACTGAAATAAGTGGTAACGGATAGTTTTGTGATAAGATAATTTGTAACAAGCAACAAGTAACAAAAGTAAATAAGGTGCAGCAAGGTGGCCCAATCCTTTTTGTAGCAAAGGACAAGCCTGGGCAAACTCTTATATGATGTAAAGCGCTCCCGAGGACACATGGGAATATCGTCAAGCTAGTTTTCATCACACTCATATGATTCGCGTTCGGTACTTTGATAATTTTGTATATGGGTGGACCGGTGCTTGGGTGCTGCCCTTACTTGGACAAACATCCCACTTATGATTAACCTTTATTGCAAGCATCCGCAAATACAACAAAAGTATTAAGGTAAACGTAACCATAGCATGAAACATATGGATCCAATTCAGCCCCTTACGAAGCAACGCATAAACTAGGGTTTAAGCTTCTGTCACTCTAGCAACCCATCATATACTTATTACTTCCCAATGCCTTCCTCTAGGCCCAAACAATGGTGAAGTGTCATGTAGTCGACGTTCACATAACACCACTAGAGGAGAGACAGCATACATCTCATCAAAATATTGAACGAATACCAAATTCACATGACTACTAATAGCAAGACTTCTCCCATGTCCTCGGGAACAAAAGTAACTACTCACAAAGCAAAAACATGTTCACAATCAAAGGGGTATTAATGTGCATATAGGATCTGAACATATGATCTTCCACCAATTAAACCAACTAGCATCAACTACAAGGAGTAATTAACACTACTAGCAACCTACTAGCACCAATCCCGGACTTGGAGACAAGAATTGGATACAAGAGATGAACTAGGGTTTTGAGATGAGATGGTTCTGATGAAGATGTTGATGGAGATTTCCCTCTCCCGATGAGAGGAGCGTTGATGATGACGATGGCGATGATTTCCCCCTCCGGAGGGAAGTTTCCCCGGCAGAATAGCCCCGCCAGAACCCTAGATTGGCTCCGCCAAGGTTCCGCCTCGTGGCGGCGGAGTTTCGTCCGAGAAGATGGCTTATGATTTTTTTTCCCATCGAAAGAGTCCATATAGTAGAAGATGGTCACCGGAGGGCCACCAGGGGGCCCACGAGGTAGGGGGCGTGCCCAGGGGGTAGGGCACGCCCCCCACCCTCGTGGGTAGGGTGTGGCCCCCCTGGTGAAGTTCTTGTACTCAATGTTTTTTATATATTTGGAAAACATCATCCGTGAAGTTTCAGGACTTTTGGAGCTGTGCAGAATAGGTCTCTAATATTTGCTCCTTTTCCAGCCAGAATCCCAGCTGTCGGCATTCTCCCTCTTTATGTAAACCTTGTAAAATAAGATAGAATAGGGATAAGTATTGTGACATAATGTGTAATAAAAGCCCATAATGCAATAAATATTGATATAAAAGCATGATGCAAAATGGACGTATCAATGGGTGGCTTATATAGAGTGCGCCAAGACCCCAGCCAGCCCACGTTACAAGAGGTTCAATGTACATTTAGGTGGGACATTACTGGCAATACCAACAATAAAGACATATAAATGATCATTAAAACTACGGAGTGAACGCTTGACTGTTGCCATCTTGAGTGACTTTAGATCTTCTGTACTCCGAGTGGTTCCTGGTTTAGTCGAATGATTATGTCCTAGTCGAATGGAATTGGATTATCCAAGTGGAATTGTTGGTCGAGTGGGTTGCACTCTGAGGAGTTTTCATTCGGTAGATGCTGCTATACTTTGAATGTCTTTGACTCTAGTGCAGTGTCCTTGGGAAGGGTGTCTAGGTCAGGCCTATTACCCTACCCTAGGTACATGTCATCGTCAAGGGCCCCCTGGCGCACCCAGGTGGGTTGTGCCAACCTTGGTGGCCTTCCGCACCCCCTCTTTCCAGTATAAATTCCCAAATACTCCGAAACCCATCAGGGTTAACCTAGATCAGAAGTTTCACCGCCGCAGGGCTCCGTAGCCACTGAAAACCAATCTAGACCCGTTCCGGCACCCTGCAGGGGGGAATCATCTCCAGTGGCCATCTTCCTCATCAAGGCGGCCACCACGATGAGGAGGGAGTAGTCCACCCTCGGGGCTGAGGGTTTGTACCAGTAGCTATGTGTTTAATCTCTCTCTCTCTCTCTCTCTCATGCTCTTGAGATGTCATGATCTTGATGTATCGCAGGCTTTGTTAATATAGTCGGATCATATGGTGTTTTCGCCTCTCTATCTTGTTGTGATGAATTGAGTTTTCCCTTTGAGATTTCGTGGTTATCAGATTGAATACTTTTATGGATTTGAGAACACTTGATATATGTCTTGCAATTGAATACTCGTGGTGACAACGGGGTATCGTATTGATTCACTTGATATATGTTTTGGCACTCAACTTGCGGATTCTCGCGGTGACATTGGGGTAATCTATGGATAGGGGTTGTTGCATGTTCTTGTCCTTGTTTCTCCGGTATAAATCTTGGGGCTATCTTGTAGTTCTTTGTGTGGATTGAGTATTATGAATATGAATATGCTTTGGTGTTATTCTAGTACGACTCTAGGATAGATCAAACAGAAAAAATAGCTTTGCGTTATTTTAGTACGAACTCTTGAATAGATCGAATGGAAAGAATAGCTTTGAGGTGGTTTAGTACCCTACAAACAATTCCTATCTTTTGTTCTCCGCTAATAGGAACTCGGGACTGATTCTTTATTGTACTTTGAGGGATAATCATATGATCCAACTATGTTAGCACTGTTGAGAGATTGCACTAGCAAAAGTACGGACCCTAGGCCTCATTTTCAAGCATTGCAATACCGTTTTTGTGCCCATTTACTATTTGATACCTTGCTGTTTTTATTTATTCAGATTATAAAAATATATTTCTACCATCAATATTACACTTTTATCACCATCTCTTCACCGAACTAGTGCACCTATACAATTTTCCATTGTATTGGGTGTGTTGGGGACACAAGAGATTTCTTGTATTTGGTTGCAGAGTCGTTTGAGAGAGAGCATCTTCATCCTACACCTCTCACGGATTGATAAACCTTAGGTCATCGACTTGAGGGAAAATTTCAACTGTCCTACAAAACTCTGAGCTTGGAGGCCCAACACATGTCTACAAGAATAAAGTTGCGTAGTAGACATCAAGCTCTTTTCTAGCGCTGTTGCCGGGGAGGTGAGTGCATGAAGGTATATCTTTAGATCTTGCAATTGAATCTTTTAGTTCCTTGTTTTATCACTAGTTTGGTTTATAAAAGAAAACTACAAAAAAAAGGAATTTAGGTTGCACCATATTATTGATCATCTTTATAATATCTTTCTTGAAAATGATGGTTCGGAAAGTTGTGCTCAATTGTTAGAAGAAGTCAATAAAATGCTTGGCACAAAATATTTGAATGATGAGCATGATTGCAATGTTGTTAGTGTGCATTCTTTGAATATCCAAAATGCTAATGATGATTGCACAAGTCATGAAAAAAAATGTTTGTTATAAGCATGCCACTTTTTGCGGAGTGAATTGGGAGTGCCTTTGCACACCGAAAAGGGAAGATAGATTTTGTAAGAAGCATAAATATTTAGAAACAAAATTGCAAGAGAGGCTAGATGATTGTGCTGAAAGATGTAATTTTTTTGGTCATCCTTGAGAACTTTGCAATGAACGTGGTCATTTAAATCTCCAATGCAAATTATTTCATGATCAAATCATGTCCAAAAATTGTGATAACTTGATTACCATTGAGCATCATCAAGAGCTTCGTCTTCTTTTGGAGTATGAAGAAATGAAACGTATAACTAAGGGTTTTCCAAATCCCAAGAGGTTTCTTGGTTTTGATCTAGAAGAAATTTATATGTTTTGTATGGTAAATTGCATTGAGAATACTTATATTGCCAACTATCTAAAGACAAGAAAACAAATAGAATATGAAGAGAGTACTAATGAAAGGGAAAATATTTCCTGATACCCTTCTAGTGTTTATTATGATGAATCAGGTAATGAGGAGGAGCTTCCTATCCAATCAATCTCTTCAACAAGAAGCTTTAAAGAATTAATTAAACCCACACATGGTGTGGTGAAGAATAAGAAAAGAAGAAAGAATAGAGGTAAAAAGGTATCTCTCCCAAATAATGTTGCTCCCATCACCATCATGCCTCATGAAAGTTAATCAAATATGTTGATGGAGGATTATGATATTGATGATTATTTTGTTATGCCTATTGCTTGTTGTGATGATTGTGATTGGGAAGACAAAGATATCCCTTATGATCTTAAAAATCTTTTTAGCACTTTCTTGGAAGAATATGATAATAATGTTTGCTATACTATTGGTGCCATTCGTGCTATTGATAAGAATGATTGTGATGATATGGAAAACCACAAGCTTCAGGATGCTATGTTTGATGAGTATGCAATGTTTGAAGATTTATTTGCTGGAAATAATGCTTGTCCTAAGCTTGGGGATGCTTTGCTTAGTGAATATGATCCTTTGATTCCTTCTACTTTCGATAAGGAAATTTATTATGATGATAGCATGCCTCCTATTTATGATGATTACATTGATAAAAGTGGGTTTGGAAGAGTGTCAACTTTATGTAGTAGTGATCCCACTATTTTGTAGGGTGTTAAATCTTATTACAATATTGATGAAAGTGGATTTGGAGAGGTCATGACTTTATTTAGTAATACATCCACTATTTTGGAAGAGGTTCCAATTGATTATGACAATGAAGTTGCCATCTATGATGATTGTTATGATGAAATCTATGCCATAAAGAGTGATAAATCTTCTATGCTTGTGCATCATGAAAAGAGTCATGTATGTGATGGTTATATTGTTGAATTCATTCATGATGCCCCTGAAAATTATTATGAGAAAGGAACTTATGCCCTTACATATCTAAATTATATCAAGTTTCTTCTCTATGTGTTGATTGTTTTGAAGTTACACTTGGTTTGCCTTCCTATGCTAGTTGGTTCTTGTTCCCATAAGTTGTTTTCTCACAAAATCCATATGCATACGAAGTGCATTAGACCTAAATGTGCTAGTCATATGTTTCATGATGCTCTTGTCATGTTTCAATTCTTATCTTTTATGCAAGCATCATTGAAATTATCATGCCTAACTTAAAAGGAATTAACGAAAAGCGCTTGTTGTGAGACAACCCAACACTTTTACCTACTTTTTTGTGTGTTCACATGATTAGGCTACTGTAGTAATCATGTTTTATTGATTTTGTTTCAATAAAGTGCCAAGTAAGACCTCTAGGTTGGCTTACGGTGATAGTTGATTTGATCTTGCTGAAAAATAGAAACTTTTGCGCTCACGAAAATAATTCTAGTTTTCAATAGAAGAGTGCTATGGAGTTGATTCTTTTTGCAAAATATTAATATACAAATTTCTCATGTGGTCCTAATTTTTCAGAAGTTTTGGAGTGGCAGAAGTATGGTTTGAGTACAGATTACTACATACTGTTCTGTTTTTGATAGATTCTGTTTTCAATGCATAGTTTGCTTGTTTTTTAGTTTCTATGGCTTATATTGCTCAATATAAATTGTAGAAATTATATGCTACAGTAGGCATTGTATGATAAGAATTATAAATCTTGTCTTTGGCAGTACCAAAAGTGGAATGGTTTGCTCTTTATCATACTAACCTATCTCACAAAGTTCCGTTAAGTTTTGCGTGATTGAAGTTTTCAAGTTTTGGGTGAGATATCGATATAAGGAGAATAAGGAGTGACAAGAACCTAAGCTTGGGGATGCCTAAGTCAGCCCCAAGTAAATATTCAAGGAAGATCCAAGCAACCAATCTTGGGGATGCCCCGGAAGGCATCCCCTCTTTCGTCTCCAACATTATCAGTAACCTCACTTGATATGTGTTTTTCTTGGAGCTTCAATTTATTTTTTTAGGATTTGCTCGATTTTATTTAGAATAATTTTTTGCATCTTTTATTTCAATAAAAGTGGCATGTATAGCCTTTACTATGCTTATTTTGCAAGTATATATGTTGCTGTTTGTAAACAGAAAGTTTACCGTAGTTGCAAAAATTCCCTAGATAATTTAGAACGTGATAAAATGTTGAAACTTTTTGAAAAATGAGCTCTGATAAATTTTCTACAGTGTGGTAAATTTTCATAATTTTTGGAGTTAGGGAAGTATTTACACTCTTGCATTCTTTACAGACTGTACTGTTTTGGCAGATTATTGTTATGTTTGCATATGTTTGCTTGTTTAATGATTCTATTTGAGGATAGGAGTATTAAATATGCAGAGGAATTTAGTATGCAATGTTGAATAATAATTTTAGTGATTTTCTACAGTAGAGATTGCCAAGGTTTTTGCATTGGTTTATGCTAACTTATCTCACGAGTTCTTGTTGAGTTTTGTGTGGATGAAGCTTTTGAGATTTAGGAAAACCGTGATATGAGAGGAATTAAGGAGACACAAAAGCTCAAGCTTGGGGATGCCCAAGGCACCCCAAGATAATATTTCAAGAGGTCTCAAGCATCTAAGCTTGGGGATGCCCCGGTAGGCATCCTACCTTTATTCTTCAACAATTATCGGTTAGTATCGCTTGAGCCTAAGTTTTTGCTTCTTCACATGATATGTGCTATTCTTGGAATGTCATTTTATTTTGTTTTGCTTGCTGTTTTAATAAAGTACTTTGATCTGAAAGTCTTTAAATAAAATAGAGTCCTCAAATAGTTACCAGGGAGGCTAAGTAAGCGGTATTTACATCCCGTCAACGAAGCTCTTTTCTGTGAAATTTATCTTGTGCTTCACTTATATCCTATGAGTAAATTGTTGAATGAAATGAATATCATGAAGTTTAAATCATATCATGCCTAGTGGTATCTTCACATTGGGTTTAGAAAATGAAATCTTTTGAGGCATGACAATCACAATATTGGTCATACAAGCAGTTCATGAATAATTAGTATAAGGAAGAGAAATTTCACATGCAAATAAATTATCATGGAAATCTTTTGTGATTGTGAGCCCCCATCAAAATATTATATGCCAAAAAATTTGACGCTGGACAAGGAAGACAATGTAATGGTTTATGTTTGTTCCTATTCACATAGAAGTTATATTGTCGTAGATCCTTCAACATGTGGTTCTTGCCCCCATCTTTGCTAGCCAAAAATTCCGCACCAAGTAGAGATACTACTTGTGCATCCAAAAACCCTTAAACCCAAATCTCATTTTCAAGAGTCCACCATACCTACCTATATGCGTCATTATTTTGCCATTCTAAGAAAATTTGTATGTGCCATCTCTAATTTTCAAATTAAATTTCTCTTTTGTGTGCTCGTACCGCTCGCGAGACAGTGAGGGGTGGCCAATATTTTCCATTCTAGATGTGTTATTCTCATGATGAGTGTTTATTCACTTGTCATTGCACGAGAGTAAGACAAAGGTATTAGGGATGCCTAGTCCCGAAATGAAAAATGAATTTACTTTATGTTGTCAAATAATAAATTCCTTGGAAAGTGTTGGTATGGAGGGCACCCGTGGATACGGTTAGCCATGGAAAGCGAAAGTATGGTGGAAAAATGAATAAACTTTATTTTCTGTTTGTGAACCGCCTATGATATATCTAGCATGGAAAGTGTTGGGAGCTCTAAGTCGTTTTCGTTGGTGGGAAAAGTATGCCTCTCAAAATGTTTTTATCTCACAATTTTCGCTTTGAGCTCTGGCACCTCTACATATCCCTACTTCCCTCTGCGAAGGGCCTATCTTTTACTTTTCAGTATTTACTTTTATGCAAGAGTCAAAGTTTTTCTCTGTATTCCTTTTCATTTTTCTCTTTTGGCAAGCATCATGTGGTGAAGAAAGATCTAGGCACATATGTCTAGTTGAATATGGGTAGCATGACTTATTATTGTTGACATCACCCTTGAGGTGAATACATTGGGAGGTGAAATTATAAGCCCCTATCTTTCTATGTGTCCGGTTGAAACGTTTTGCCCATGTGTACAAGGTGAGTGTTAGAAATCATAGAAGACTATATGATGGCTGAGTATGTGGAGCTCTTACTTAAACTCCGTTGAATTGCAATTGCTTGGTGATTAAGAACATACGTTGTTGGGTTTCAAGAGAATTCATTGTTTGAACCTTAACATGTGAATTGGTTGCCACTATAACATGAGAAGTTTCATAAGAAAGAATTGATGTTATGATCCTAGGAAAAGTAACTGAAATTATCATTGATCAAACTTATGCACTTTGCTAGCAACGACACTTCATAAATTATTTCTTTTTACATTTACCTACTCGAGGACGAGTAGGAATTAAGCTTGGGGATGCTGATACGTCTCCAATGTATCTATAATTTATGAAGTTTTCATGCCAATATATTATCATTCTTGAATGTTTTACAATCATTTTATATCAATTTTATATCATTTTTTGGGAGTAACCTATTGACCCAGTGCCAAGTGCCAGTTGTTGTTTTTTGCTTATTTTTTACATCATAGAAAATCAATATCAAACGGAGTCCAAACACCGCGAAAATTTTTGGAGAATTTTTTTGGACCAGAAGGAACCCAATGGGCCAGAGCTGCACTTGGGGGGTGGTGCCCCGAGGGGGGCACAACTCACTAGGGCGCGTCAGGGCCCCCTTGCACGCCTAGGTGGGTTGTGCTCACCTCGTGGCCTTCCGCACCCCCTCTTTGCAATATAAATTCCAAAATATTCTAAAACCCATCGGGGTTAACATAGATCAGAAGTTCTGCTGCCGCAGGGCTGCCTAGCCACCGAAAACCAATCTAGACCCACTCCGACACCCTGCCGGAGGGGGGAATCATCTCCCGTGGCCATCTTCATCATCCCGACGGCCACCACGATGAGGAGGGAGTAGTCCACCCTTGGGGCTGAGAGTTTGTACCAGTAGCTATGTGTTTAATCTCTCTCTCTCTCTCGTGTTCTTGAGATGTCATGATCTTGATGTATCGTGGGCTTTGTTAATATATTCAGATCATATGGTGTTTCCCCTCTCTATCTTGTTGTGATGAATTGAGTTTTTCCATTTGAGATTTCATGGTTATCAGATTGAATAGTTTTATGGATTTGAGAACACTTGATATATGTCTTGCAATTGAATACTCGTGGTGACAATGGGGTATCGTATTGATTCACTTGATATATGTTTTGGAACTTGGGGACTCTCGCGGTGACATTGGGGTAATCTATGCATATGGGTTGAGGCACGTTCTTGTCCTTGTTTCTCCAGTATAAATCTTGGGGCACTCTTGTAGTTCTTTGTGTGGATTGAGTATTATGAATATGAATATTCTTTGGTGTTATTCTAGTACGAACTCTAGGATATATCGAACGGAAAAATAGCTTTGCGTCATTTTAGTACGAACTCTTGAATAGATCGAACGAAAATAATAGCTTTGAGGTGGTTTAGTGCCCTACAAACAATTCATAACTTTTGTTATACGCTAATAGGAACTCGGGAGTGATTATTTATTGTACTTTGAGGGATAATCATATGATTCAACTATGTTAGCACTACTGAGAGATTGCACTAGCGAAAGTACGGACTCTAGGCCTCATTTTCAAGCATTGCAATACCGTTTTTGTGCCCGTTTACTATTTGCTACCTTGCTGTTTTTATTTATTTAGAATATAAAAATATATTTCTACCATCCATATTACACTTTGATTACCATCTCTTCGCCGAACTAGTGCATCTTTACAATTTGCCATTGTATTGGTTGTGTTGGGGCACAAGAGATTTCTGGTATTTTGTTGCAGGGTCATTTGAGAGAGACCATCTTCATCCTACACCTCTCACGGATTGATAAACATTAGGTCATCCACTTGAGGGAAAATCGCTATTGTCCTACAAAACTCTGCGCTTGGAGGCCCAACACGCGTCTGCAAGAGTAAAGTTGTGTAGTAGACATCAGATGTACTTGCGACCAGAAACAATTTTGCCTGTATAGTTGTATTTTTTAGCTCTACTGTACGTATAACCCTATTTGAGCGCAAGCCGGTCGCACACGACCTCATTTTGCCAAGCGTGTGTGCCAGGAGGGCATATCCCCGACAGTTTCCGGGTTGTGTGGGAAGGACCACCCTATCGGCCACACTCACTTGGCGACGGTTCCAAACACCATCGCAGAAAGGGGTTAAAAACCGTTTGTATACCACTGACGCGTACCAGTGAGGGGAGAGGCGGCAGCCCTAGGTCGCCCCCAAGTGGCCGGCGACTGCCCTAGAGGCCTGCCTAGCCACCCCCCCTTCCATATTTGGACACGGGGGAAAGGAAAGAGGGGTTGGTTGCCTTAGGGTACCTCCCCCTTCCTTTCCCTCCCTACTTGGTGCGTGTGGGCAGGAGTGGAGGGGCGCGCCAGCCCCCTTGTGGGCTGGTGTGCTTCCCCCCCCATTTAACAATAATTCCCACCCTTGCTGGTGACCTCCCAGAACCCCTTCCGGTACTCCGGTAAATAGACGGTTCTTGCGAAACCTTTCCAGTGATCAAATACTACCGTCCTATATATCAATCTTACCTCTGGAGCATTCCTGAGCTCCTCGTCATGTCCGTGATCTAATCCGGGACTCCGAACAACATTCGGTGATCAACTCACGTAACTCATATAATACCATATCATCAACGGACATTAAGCGTGCGGACCCTACGGGTTCGAGAATGATGTAGACATGACCGAGACGCCTCTCCAATCAATAACCAATAGCGGGACCCAGATGCCCAGATTGGTTCCTACATATTCTAAAAAGATCTTTATCGGTCGAACCTTTATGACAACATATGTAATTCCCTTTGTCTGTCAGTACGTTACCTGCCTGAGATTCAATCGTCGGTATCTTCATACCTAGTTCAATATCGTTACCAGCAAGTCACTTTACTCGTCCCATAATACATCGTCTTTCAACTAACTCCTTCGTCACTTTACTTGCAAGCTTCTTCTTGCGGTAGGGGCCACCGCGGATGGGGCGACCTCAGCAATGGAGGAAAGTGTGCGGCGACCGCTCGGCTACCACAACCGTGCTCCCATTCAGCCGACGCATCTCAATAATTCATCGTGTGGTCGGGGAAGCCAGCGGGCATCTGGTTCCAGCTTCCGCGCTTCTTCGTGAGCGCTCTACCGGCTGGAGGGCCTGGTGGCCTCTGGTTGTAGGCCGACGGTTGCAATATCAGGGCCTCATGGGTGGATGTTGAAGTCACCGCCGCTGGCAACGTGTTCCTGAACCGCGGGTGGCAGCCATTTGCCCGCACATCCAGCCTGCATGGGAGGTGCACCCTCCACTTCAGGTATGACGTTGTAACATCCCAAAATTCTAAATTTTGGAATGTTATAATAAATAGATTGTTTTGATTGTTTGCTTGATTGCTTGTGTGCAATTCGAAACTTTTTGAAAGTTAAATGCGAGGGAATAAAAGGACTTTCCCAAACTTTCATTTTTACATTTATGATCTCCATGAATTCAACTTCTTTTCAAATACAAAACCGTAGAGAGAAGATGACATGACTTCTTCCATTTATTTAAATGAAAAGGGTTTCAAAAAGATTTGAATTTTATTTGGAAATATTTCCAAATTCATAAACTTCAAGCAACTCAATGATTTTCATCAGAGAAGATAAAATGACTTCTTCAAATTATATGAAATATAAGTTGGGAGTTTTAAAGAATCAAATTTAGAGTCCTTTCAGAAATTATTTTCAATTTGGAGTTATTTGGGTTTTATTTAAATTATTTTTTTCTGAAAATAAAACATATGGAAAATACGGTAAAATGATTCCCTGCAACAAAAAATTGGAGAGAAATAAATTTGAAATCATTTTTGTATTTTTAAAATGATTTTTATTTGATTTTATTAGACCAGTAGCACTCCTTGCTTTATATAAATTTTTGTGGATTTTATTTAACGCTAGAAAAATGTTCACATCGTAGAAAATCTTTTTCTAGAAATTTTGACATATAATATTCCTATATAAAATTTTATTTTATTTTTCGTTATTCGGTTTCCTTTCTGTTTCTACTAAAAAACTGCCTATAATATGCCTAAAATATGCCTGGAACTAACTGTCGCCTACGAGCGCAACATAGTGTCACCGGGCGCCCCATCATTTTATTTGTTTCTCTTCTCTCCTACATGGGCCAGGCCTAGCCAGTTTTTTTTGACCGAATTTGTTTTGAAAAAAACTATAGTGCGCGGCCGGGGCCTAACTTTTAGCGCATGATTTTTTCAAATTTCATCTACGTACGTATATGTTTTGTACCACATTGCCTAGCCTTTGACCCTTAAACCTCTTTTCCACCTATAAATATAGACCCATAGAGCCTCCAAAAATCATCCGATTCGGGTTAAATCAATATTTTGGTTTGACTAGATTCATTAAAAAAATATTCCTCTTCGGCGTGATTTCTGGAAATTGTCTCCTCTCTCCGAAATCGTCTTTTCTCTGCTCATAAAGGTATCTTTCTTTGTTTTTTTCTTTTTATACTTTCGTAGTATATTATTTCTAGACTAGTACGGTAGTATAATTAGATTATCAATTAGTCTATGTATTTTTTGTGACACCCCAAAAATTTGGCCTTGTTTTAATGAATTAAAAATTCTGCCAGGTATTAAAACTTTGAATATCTGAGCTCCATTTTGATTTTTAAATCATTTCCTTCCCTGTTATGATGAGTTTTTCCCAAAGAGAAAACTTTTCAAATATGTCATTGGACATATTTAATCTCTCAAGAGAAATTTTTCCTTATTTAATATAACTAATTAAATAATTAAGTTGCTTGATCTTTACTTTCTTGAAAATGGTTTTTCAAGGTTAAATGGCCATATTTGAACTACAACCATTTGATAAATTCACTTAAAATTCTCACAAAAATTTGGAGAGGTCATGTAATGTTATTCAATAACTTTTGTGCAAAAACATCTTTATTTTATGAAATATTTTGAGCTCTACACTCAATTTTCCTTCTCTGGTCCATAGTGCAATTTGCACTACAACCCATTTAAATATTTCTTTCTAGCCTCCACCAAAATTATGGGATGATGGTAATGGCCTAAGATTCCACATTATGCAAAAACCTTGTGCTGTCCTTTGAAAAATTTGAGTGAATCAACCTCATTTTCATTTTGGACCAACTTGATGGTTTGTACAGCAACCATATTTTTGCTTGCTCTTTAACCCTTGATTATTTCTCCTACTTGTAGTCCTCCATGTTAAACCCTTAAGTCCAGGAGCATGCACCTTTTGGATCATTTTTGGTTCATGAAATAATGCTATTTATTTCCTGTCCAGAATTGAAGTTTTGTAAATCTTGCACTAACAAGTTGCTGCATTTGACCAACTAACCCCACCACCCTCTTGTACATCTGAAGAGACCCCAATCTGGAAGTTTTGGACACCCCAAGAGTTGCCTAGGTGCATATGGCATTCTATCGAGCACCCTGTAGGCATGACCAGTTTTGACATGAGTTTTGGCATTTCACTGTGAGCTTGCACCTCTGATCAAACTAGCATGTCCACTAGACTCCCAGTTGCTCCTAACCTCGATCTGGTAAACCCCAACCTCACCTGCGACCTGTAGCATGCCGCGGCATTGTGTCGAACATCTCCCATGCGTGCACTGGACGCGCCCAGAGCGCGCGTATTGCACGATGCCGCGCCCGAGCCGACACGCTGGCCCCCCTGGCTTTGGCCCACACGGCAGCACCTCGCCACGCACTCCCCGCCTCGCAGCATCGCGCCAAGCCACCCTGGCACGCTACAGCGCCGCCGCCAGGGCATTCTTGGCGGCACACCGGCGTCCGCAGTGGCTCCAGCCACGGGCAGCGCGGCTCAAGCCCCTGCCGCTCGCCACCTGGCCCCTGGAGCAGCGCGAACTCATCCGCAGCCATGTCCACTAGCGCTCGTCGCCGCCACGATGCCCTGCAGCTACAGAAAGACGGTCGCCGACGAGCTCATCCGCGTCCGCCGCTGAACCGCCTTGCCTCGCCTATTTATGGAGCCCCGAGCTCGTCTCCGCACGAAGGTAGCCTCTAGCGGTCTCCAGGAAGCCCCATTGGCAGCCAATCGACCCGGGGAGGTTTCCTTCATCATCTCCGGCAACTGCAGCCGCCGCCACTACCCCGGCCAATTCGGCACCACCAGGACCTCCCACTCTCTGTTCTCTCCACCAAGAACTTCCCCTTCCCTCCGTGAACACATCCCCCTACTCGATTTCGATCGGGGCTCACTACGGGAGAAATATCACTTTGCCCGACGGTCTCCATCCGCCGCGAAGCTCGCCGCCGGCAGCTCCGTCCATCCCCGAGACCATATCGACCACCGGAATGACCGTCTTGATCCCCTGAGCACACCGATGGCCTCCGTTCCTCGAACGGTGCCGTCATTCGCCGGCGAGCCTCGCCGGAGCTCCGCCCCTGTTCGGTCAAGGGGAGACGACGCGCGCGTGGACTGGTCAAACCTGACCAGTGGGCCAGGCAGGCCCACTGTCAGTGAGACGTGCGCCGTCCACGCTGGAGTAAGTGGAGGCGTAATACCCGTAATACGTCTTCTCTGGACGAAAGCGTAATCACTTCGAAACGTTTTCTTTTCTGTTTTAATTTAAATAACAGATTTGACCAAATCTTTGACTGGCTATAACTTTTTAAGTATAACTCCAAATGAATTGATTCTTTTTCCTACATCTCTCAAATATTGTCTAGTTTATTTTAAGATTTATTTGAAAATTTTCCAAACAACTTTTTTGTACTGTTTTTGAAATGTGTGTTAATTCAAATATATTTTTAAATAGGATTTTTGGAGAGAGAGAAGAAACTTTCAAAAAATTTGGAGAGCACCCCCACCCCTCCACAACTTAAAGGCAAGCATTCTGAACCCTGGCATAATGTTTTTGGTGTGTTATTTGACACGTTTATAACACCACCTTATTTCGAAGGACTTGTTATTTCATGTGACATGATCATTAGCATGGAAGCATGTTAGTGATTTCCTTGCTGTTGGGAATGAATATTATTGTGATGGTAATCATCCTCATGTGCCTTGCATGCATGCCAGAAAGGAATCCGGGAAAGCCTCGGCCTTGGGTAGGCGTGAGCTTGTCGCCGGTCCCCGTCGGGACGGTTATGTCCGGTATGGCATGGTAAGGTATATTGAGTGGTGATTTTGTTGATTGAAATATATTTGTTACAGGTCATGCAAGGAATTTATAAACCTCCTGAGTCGACCATAGACCGAGTCTTGTTTCCAGTAACCCCCATACTTGCTATGTACTACCACTTGTCCCTGCCGCAGGTAGGGTATGGTTCAGTAAGTCGTCAACCCCTTTCAAGCACACACCGTACAGAGAGACCATGGTGGAAGATATCGGTTGTAGCCGGTAGGCATGCCACCTGGTCCGGGGGCATGGGTGTTTCCGGTTGAGACCGAGAGGGGAGGCCACCCCTTAGAGCGCGCGATATAAATTTGATCCCATGCTACGCGAGGTTGTAGCCTCCCCACTTAGAGTTCTGCTTAACAGGTGTCGTGGGTGATTCCAGACACCGGTGAGTTAAGCTGGTGTGTGCAAGTTAGGTGTGTTTTCAACTAAAAGACCGTAGACGGAATTAGTCCCGATGGACTAAAGGAATCCGTTACTCGTGGGTAAAGAGTACACCCTCTGCAGAGATTAAAACCTATTCGAATAGTCGTGTCCATGGTTAAGGATTACAGTCTGGGATGGGTCAAGTGTTGGTCTGAGTGTCGGTCTTCGGAGGAGAGATTTGTTACACCAGAACTTGGACCGTGACTTGTGACTTGTGAGAACCAGGATTATTATTTTATGATGGACTAACCCGTTGCATTATTGTATTGTCGAGTATCCCTGGGACAGTTCTACCTCCTGGATATTCATTGTGATTATTTATTCTCAAGCCCTTTATGTGGTGTCGCTCAGACGCCCGACTGTGGCATTTCTTTTAAAGCCCTTTATGTGGTGTCACTCAGACGCCCGACTGTGGCATTTCTTTTAAAGCCCTTTATGTGGTGTCGCTCAGACGCCCGACCGTGGCATTTCTTTTAAAGCCCTTTATGTGGTGTCGCTCAGACGCTCGACTGTGGCATTTGTTTTAAATCCCTCTATGTGGTGTCGCTCAGACGCCCGACTGTGGCATTTCTTTTAAAGCCCTTTACGTGGTGTCGCTCAGACGCCCGACTGCGGTATTTTATTCCCACTCTATTATTGCTTATTCATGTTGCATGAAAATAACCTGCTTGCATGCATAAAAGATATTTTTATTTATGACTGACGATGTGATCATAGAATTTTTCCGTGCATGATTATCAATTATATTATACCTGTGTTCCTAATGTTTGCGAGTACATTCAAAGTACTCACTGGCTTGTCCCTGGCTATTGTCTTGGCCAGATTTCTTGCTTGGAGAGGAGCGTGGCAATTGACAGCCTCGAGAACTAAGCAACCGTGATAGCAGCCTCGCGAAGATAGGAGTTAACCTGGTCAGCTGTTCCCGTGGGAAATGGAGTCCCATACACTGATGATTCACAAACCGCTTCCGCCATCGACCACTAGAAAACCATTTGTTGTACTCACAGGCTAGAATGGTCTTGTGCTACATATGTTGTACTTTGCTTGGAATTTCTGTATCAAGTGGAGCCTTATCACCTAACAGTAATCCTGGGGCTGATGAGCACGACGGTCTTTTTTTCTGGAAATTTATGTCCGGAGAACCGGTCGTGACATTTTTACATTAGATCTAGATTTTTTTAGCCGTAGCTATTTTTCTTCCGTAAAACAGCTTGGACCTGATTTTTCAAATAGCCATAACTTTTTACTCGTTCATCCTAATTAGATGAAACCGGAGCCTATAGTTTTGTCGTGTTTTCACCTATCGAGTGAACCTGTCACATCAACATTTTGAAATTTTCAAATTTCGAAATTTGTTCACATTCATATTCAAACTTCTTTTGATCATAACTTGAGTTTTATAACTCCGATTTAATTGGTTGTTTTTGCAAATCGAAGCTTTTGACCTAACTTTCTGATAAGGCCAAATTCACATAATTTTGGTACTGTTAGAATTTTTTAGGTTGCAAGAGTTATTTGCTTGGTTTTGATGTTTTCGGAACTGTCTTCTTCGTTCTTCCCGATCTTTTGAGTGATTGCTTATGTGTGGTTACTATTGCTTGCTCACGATAGATTGGTCGGAGTGTGACCAGTAGAACTATCAAGAGTTATGAGTGCGAATCATCTTCATCAACTATATAAGGCAAGTTCACACTTTGATCATACCCCTTTCATACCCAGTTTTTATGCATTAGTTTCAACCCTCGAATACTGCATGGTTAAGACTTGATAACATGTGGGTACTGGGAAGTAGTTGATCAGGTAGGAACCTATTGTCCAGCATTCAAACCCCTTGGAGTTACTTCTACGTTACGCTCATACTTGAAAATGCTAGTGATCGACTAGAGGGGGGTGAATAGGCGATTTTTATGAAAGTCTTCCAAACATGGAAGTTTCGAAGACGAACGATAAAATAAACCTATTACCATGCAGTGGAAGGTAGACTACACTAAGCAAGCCATAGTTAAGTATTCATTGAAATGAAAGCACAAAGACTAATAGCAGCTAGGCAGTATAGATCAGGATGGAAGATAGTATGAAGCTAATCAGAACAAGCAGTCACACAGTGAAGACAAATAGATAATGGAAAAAGGCAATGACTTCACAAGGACCAATCTGCAAATAAAGAGATGGGAAGGATAGAACCAGTGGCTCGTTGAAGACAATGATTTGTTAGACCAGTTCCAGTTGTTGTGAAAACTGTACGTCTGGTTAGGGAGGCTGAGATTCAACTCAGAAGACCGCGTCTTCACCTTATTCCCCTTGAGCTAAGAACACCCAGTCCTCGCCCAATTACTCTGGTAAGTCTTCAAGGTAGACTTCCAAACCTTCACAGACTTCGTTCACCGGCGATCCACAATGATTCTTGGATGCTCAGAACGCGACGCCTAACCAGCTGGAGGATTCACAGTCCTCAAGTGTAATAAGTCTTCAGATCACATAGACAGGAAGACTTCAGTGATGCCTAACACTCTTAGCTCTGGGTGTTTAGGGCTTTGTCCTCGTAAGGATTTCTCTCTCAAAGACTTCGAGGTGGGTGGCTCTCAAACGACAAAAGCCGTGCACTAACTCTGAGCAACCAACAAATTTATGGTGTAGGGGATGGGCTATTTATAGCCACTAGGCAACCCGACCTGATTTGTCCGAAATGAGCCTGGGTCACTAAGGAACTGACACGTGTTCCAACGGTCAGATTTTCAAACACACACGGCAACTTTACTTGAGCTACAAGCAAAGCTGACTTATCCAGCTCTGGATAAGATTTGCTCTCATTGTCTTCGCTCGAAGACATAGGATTTTGGTTAAGCATCACTTCAGTCATTCTGACTGGTTCACTTGGACCCCACTTAACAGTACGGCGGTTCCTATGACTCAACAAAGAAGAAAAAGAACGACGAAACAACTAAGCTTCGCGCTCCATAGTCTTCACGCGATGTCTTCTCTTCTCAAAGTCTTCAATGTGAATGTCTTCACATACCACCTTTGACTTCAATGTCTTCATACATTTTTAGGGGTCATCTCCGGTAGGAAAACCGAATCAATCAGGGACTTCTACCTGTGTTATCCTGCAATTCTCACAAACACATTAGTCCCTCAACCAGGTTTGTCGTCAATACTCCAAAACCAACTAGGGGTGGCACTAGATGCACTTACAATCTCCCCCTTTTTGGTGATTGACGACAAACTGGTTGAAGTTTTCAATGGGATAGAAATATGTGAAATTGTAAAGGATTTAAGTATTGTCTTCGTAAGTAGCAGAAAGGCTCCCCCTGAAGATGTGCATATAAGTATTTTGCTTTTGAATGCAAATGCACATGGTAGGTTGTACCTGCGGAGCTCCTCTTCTACTTATGAAGACAGTTCATCATGCATGAAATGATATAATGAAGATAGTGACATGCATAATGAAAAATGGACGTCTGCAAAATGACTTCGTGCGAAATTTATCGTCGCACATGCGGAATTTATCATCGCATCACATAGTGTCGAAAAAGGTAGCAGACGACCATCAAGTTTAAGTGTTACAACTCAAAACGAACCAAATGTTTCAAAAGCGAGAGTTGTAAGCACTTGGCAAAAGTAGCAAAAAGTAAAGCAACCACCCATATGGACCCGCTTGAAGACTATCAACTCGTATGCTTCTCCCCCTTTTGTCAATAATGACCAAAAAGGTTTGAAGATATAGAGCTTCTACTCGTTCCCATGAGGTGCAGGCGAAGCAACAGGGTCGTCGTTGAGGTCCGGTGGTGCAGAAGAACTTGGTGCAGTGTCGAGACGCGCTGAAGGTGGAGGCGGTGAAGTGGCATCATCTTGATCATCGATAACTCTGGCATTCACCGTGGCAGCTGAGGAAGAATAGTCAGAGTCTTCAAGGGTGGGAGTCTGACGCAAGTGAGCATTCCTTGGAGGAGTGGAGTCAAACTTGAATCTTTCTGTGAAGCCATCATCTTGAAGATCTTCTTCAGCAGTGAGAAAGGTCAAACTCTTCCAAGACCTCCGACAGGTTTCATGTGTGACAAAGGCATTCTTGGTGGCAAGATTGCGAATGCGATTGACGTCCACCAAGAGGCTTTGCATATGACGCTTAAGCCAGTCATGATGCTTAACCTGTTTCTGATGTAGCACGACGAGAAGCTCTCGGTCATTGAGAACACGAGATCGCTTCTGAGGCCTTTGGGCAATGGTGCTCCCCGTGGCGTCAGTTTGGGCGCGAGGAGCACGTGTGTTACCAGCCAAGGGATAAACACGAGAGACTGCCTGAACTCCTTCAATGGGTTGGGTGAAGCTTTGACAGGCACCCCAGGCTTTACACTTTATGCTTCCGGCTCGTATGTTGTGTGGAATTGTGAGCGGATAACAATTTCACACAGGAAACAGCTATGACCATGATTACGCCAAGCTATTTAGGTGAGACTATAGAATACTCAAGCTTGATAAGATGCATTACCCATGGAGCATAGAACTTCAGACCAAAAATGTCGGAGCCAGATGTAGCCAACTGCCTGATGAAGAAGTCTTGAGCATTGAAGCTTATGCCATTGAAGATATAGAAAACCAAAGTCTTCATTTCTCCTTCAAGCTTCGTTGTAGATGAATGTCCTTTGACAGGCCATAGAGTTTTTCTGATGATATCGTAAATGGTGCGGGGCAGATACTCGAGGTCTTCAACAAAGAATTCCGTTGGGTATTCAGCGTCGTGTGGCAGAGGCTTCATCATGCTTAGCATTTGGCTCCTGTTGGGTTCTGGCTTCTGAAAAATGCTCTCCAAAGCATTCTGGTGTTGTAGACAACCTGGTTCATAGTATTCACCAGGAGTGGGCAGGGCTGTGAGCTCAATGATGTCTTGAGCTTAAGCTTCATGATGAACATCTCCTGTCATCCACTCAAGGATCCAAGTCTTCAGATCCCTGTTGTATCCACGAATGTGGAGAGTAGCATAGAACTGAAGCAGAAGTTCTTCATTCCAGTGTTCCTTGTCAGTCACAAAATTAAGCAGACCCGCATCACGGAAGCAGTCAAGGGCTTCTTCAAGGCATGGCAGTCCAGCAATGGCTTCACAATCAAGATTCATGTGAGGGAAGATGCGTCCCTGATTGTACAAGATGCATGAATAATAGCTTCGCTGCTGATAACTCCAGAATCGGTCCGAAGAGATTCTTGGCCTTGTGTAGGGGTTCTTGGCACTATTGAAGAATGTGTTGTGTGCCTTGAATCCATTCAGATTAAAGGATCCTGGTGAAGTTGTAGTACTTGGAAACCATGGTAGCCTTGGCTTTGGCTTCTGGACCTGAGGCCTGTGCTCCACATGATAGGCAAACTGAGGTCCGGGAGCAGGCGGAGGAACCAGGATTGGCCAGCGGACAGTAACAAGCTGTCCACGATCATATGCTTGCTCGATGGTGTGTGGCCTTGGAGGAGGTACAGGAGCAGAGGCATTGGCTTCAGGCAGTGGATTTGCTTCGGGTGCTGCATTGGCTTCAGGTGCATTCACTTCTGGCACCACATTAGCTTCAGGCGCCACATTAGCTTCAGCCATGACAACATCATTGGCTTCAGTGTTGATGTTGGTGGCCGCCTCAATATTAGTAACATCCACTTCATGAGCTGGAGGGTCGGACACGTTCTCCTCGAGAACAACTTCAGGGTTGGACGGGGGTGTAGCAACTCTTTCTTCATCACGTGGTTCTTCTTCTTCATCGGCTGATGTAGCCGGAATATCTTCAGCCGCTTTGGCTTCAGATTCAGGGATGTTCACAGTAGGAGAGGCTTAAGGAAAGACTTCACGTGAGACGGATTGGCGCTCTTCTCCTTCGGGAACACTTGACAATGTGACATGTGACCTAGGTCCTTTGTGAAGCCTACGGAGATGGAGTTGATTGGGCCTCAAAGTCTTCACTGTCAATCACCGGAGTGGTGACCTGTGGTGGGGGAGTGACTGGTGTTTCTTCAACACGAGGGGATTCTTGAGGGTGATCATCCCATGAGTCATCCTGAGCAATTGGCCTCAATGGACGACTAATGCTGATGAGTTCGTTGTTCGTGAGAATAGGCGATGATACCAAATTGTGCTCGATCTGAGGAAGGACTTCATCTTCAACATTGTCGTGATGACCAATGTCTTTAGCTGTGGTGGGGTCACCAGCTGGATTCTCTTCAGATTCAGGAGCCTCTGTGGAAGCAGGCTCATGAACTACCAGATGACGTTCACGATGTTCAGACGCAGGACGAGCGACAGAAATTGGCTCGACAAGAAGGGGATCTGTGGAAGCAGCCCGGTCTCTCTTCTTTGTTTTCCTTTTCTTGGTTGGGGGAGCATCATCAGTCATGTCTTTGGTCTTGCGCTTTCTGGCTTCGGCTTCAGCCACTCTAGTTTTCTTGAATTCTGAAGCCACTGTGGGGACCTTAGGCTTCGAGCCTGTCATACTGGCTGGGAAGACAATACGAGGTTCTTCCTGCCTTGATGCTTCTGGTTCGGCCACAGCTGGCTTCTTCTTCTTCTTGGCAGCCATTCTGGGGTCGATGCCTGGTCGCCCCAAAGCCTTGCGCTTTTCAGCTTCATTGTAGCCTTGAACACATTTGGCAGCAAGATTCTTCATGCGCTCATGAGAACCTTTTGCTTCTTCTCGTTTCTTGTGGAATGCCTCCTTGATCTCATGCATCATGACCTTGAAGTTTTGAATGTCTTCAACATTGAGCTTGGCCATGTGCTTCTTGAACTAAGCCTTTTCGTAATCGATCTTATGCTTCAGCTCAACAATTTTCTGAGAAGAGCCAGCTCAGGAGCAATGGCTCCATGGAAGGAGACGCTGAGGCCAATTAGAAGCTGAAGATCATCAAAACTGACATCTGGGCTGTCAAACCACTCATCAATAAACTTGTATAAGATTTCCACATCAAAGAGGGGAAGATCATTGAAGATTTCTGCCTCTTGCTTGCTCTTTATCAACTGCTCAAGAGCATCATCGCCAAGATCGTCATCACTGGACAGATCAATGGCGTCATTCTCGTTTCTCAAAACAGCAGCAAGGATCAGTGCTTGACCAGTGGGTTCCATGGGCTTTTTCAACTTGGCAGACTTGGAGATGCGTGAGAGATCTTCAAACTGCACACTGGCTTCAGGAGGTGCAGTGGCTAGAGGCTTCACCTGTGAGACCTTTGGTGTAGAGGGGGGCTTTGAAGCCTTTGGTTTGTGTTGCTTCACAGGCTTCGGAGGTGCAGGCGCTTCATCAGAATTAGAGTCATCAGCAGAGTGGTCCACGGCTGCCCCTTGAACCTGAATGTGAGTGATGAGACCTTCTAAGTTGTAGAAGGGCCCAATAAGATTGGGTTCAGCTTCGCGTGTGCCATCAGCTCCTGGTGCAAAGGGGCCTGGGTTGAAGTCTAATCCAAAAGACTTCTTGTTTTCCTTGGCCGAGTTCTTTGCAGCTTGATAGTTGCGCTTGAACAAATTGTCTTCACGACACCATAACAGAGAAGATGGGTCGGCATTAGCAGGCTGAGGTCCACGAATCATGCAGGGGTAGAAGCCTTGAGCAATAGCTTCGGACTTCGACTTGGGATGAAGACCTTTGTATATTATATCTCCCCAGGGACCCTTTAAGGCATTCTTCTCAGCATACTCCTTGGTGACGAATCTGTACCTAAACCATTCCTCTTCCCAATGTCTTCGAATCCATTGGATTCGGTTCTTGCGTTCTCCATAGGTTTCTTCTGGATCTGACTTGTATAACTCATAGAGATCTGGTGGCAGGTCCTTAGCAGTATTTCCACGGCGTTGTCTGCCGCCCTTCCTGACTGATTTTTGAGTTGTCATGAAGTTTAGACTGAAAGGCTTCAACATCGGCGAAGTCTTTCGTCTACTGGTCAGACAGGAACTGGCTTCAGGAGAATATATGTGACGCTGTAAGAACTCTGCAAATGAATGCAGACTATGAGAACCAAGGGATTCTCCCACGGACATGTACCTGTGACAACATTAGAGATGCGAGGGAAGGGGAAGAGGTCATATGCATTATCAGAAGATTTTGAAGATAAATCAGTTTAGAAGACATTGACCTCATAGTGCGAAGACATTCACTCATATGTAGAGAGTTGGTTCCAGATTTGTACAAATCCACGAATAAGTACAAGTGAGGAATCTAACTACTTTGTGAAGCATAAGTGAACATACTAGGCATACTATGAGATGCAGAATGAGATAGATCCAACTTGTAGGAACAGAAACCACTTGTGGTTGAGAAGGATGAATCTATCGGATCAAAAAGACTGTAAAAAGAGGTTTTATTTACCACACAAGGAACTGCTAAACGGAGTGGGAGAGGAGGCCGAGCAGTTCGATCTTCCGTGCCCTAACTTGGCGACGGAGGACACCTACGGCGACGGCAGAGAAGACGATGTCCGCGGCCAGCATGGGGACGGCGTCGGTGAGGTCGCGGCAGCTAAGCGCTTCGTCGCCGGCGTCATCAAGGGCTAGTGGTGGCGCTAGGGTTTGTGCGAGAGTGGAAGAAGAGATAATGACTGGGGTGAGGCGTGTATTTATAGGGATAGGGACGGCACAGTGTTATTACACAGGTGCCCCTGGCGGTTCACATCTGAAGGACACGTGGCGATCATGCAACACCTTGGAGGTTGTTCCACGTTCCCATGCACGCCTGGATTGTCGGGTGGTCGTTCCCACTTCTCTGGGTTTTAGGTAAAAAGGATTGAGCATTGAAAACAGATTAATGTTTGTCTCTGTGTCTTCTGCTGACAAGGACGCAGCGAAGACATTCGACGGTTTCAATAGAATTGCTTATGATTTGGATAGATAGACTTAAGACAGGAGCATAGAAAGGTCAGGGTCCGACCACATTCACTTAGTTCAAAAGATTCAACTGGAAGACATATCTATAAGTGAATGCTGTAGAGGATAGAAACCAAATTAGTACATTGAAGATAAACATGAAGCCATGTTAATAATGAAGACAAACAAAATGCAAAGACTTTGAAAATGTAATGCCAATAGAAGGTACTCCAAACAAATATTAGACCTAGACATGGCGCACAATTATCATGGCGCTCCGAAGTCAAATTCCGCGTTGATGTATTCACACTTAGAGTGTAAGTCTTCATTTGTTGAAGATATACGTTGCTTCGTGTGTTTGCACATCTAAGTCATCAACATGCATAAGTGTTAGGATGTGTGCATGATCACAGGACATTTGAGGATTCCAAGATATTTAGCTCACACCGCAACTTGCAAAACCTTTTCTCATCCAAGGGCTTTGTGAAGATATCTGCCAGTTGCTCTTCAGTGCTGACGTGAATGATATCAATATCTTCCTTCATGACATGATCTCTAAGAAAGTGATGACGGATCTGAATGTGCTTTGTCTTCGAGTGCTGAACTGGGTTGTTGGCGATCTTAATGGCGCTTTCATTGTCGCAGTAGAGTGGCACTTGCCTCAGATGAATGACATAGTCTTTCAGTGTTTGCTTCATCCATATAAGCTGAGCGCAGCAAGATCCAGCAGCAATGTATTCAGATTCAGCAGTGGAGAGAGATACACAATTCTACTTCTTTGAAGACCAACACACAAGTGATCGTCCTAGAAAGTGACATGTGCCTGATGTAGACTTGCGATCCACCTTGTCACCAGCATAATCAGCATCCGAGAATCCAACTAGATCAAACTCTGAGCCCTTTGGATACCATAATCCTAGTGTTGGGGTGTGAGCCAAATATCGAAGAATTCGCTTCACAGCTAAGTGATGCGATTCCTTTGGTGCCGCTTGGAATCGGGCACACATGCAAATACTAAGCATGATATCTGGCCTAGATGCACATAAATAAAGCAAAGAACCAATCATGGAGTGGTATACCTTTTGATCGAACTCTTTACCATTGGCGTCAGAGTCTAGATGACTCTTGGTAGGCATTGGCGTCATGTAACCTTTGCAGTCTTGCATTCCAAACTTCTTCAGGCAATCCTTGAGGTATTTCTCTTGAGATATGAAGATGCCGTTGCATTGCTGTCGTATTTGAAGACCAAGGAAGAACTTCAGCTCACCCATCATGGACATCTGATTTGCTCTCGCATCATGTATCCAAACTCATCACTATATTTCTGATTAGTGGAGCCAAAGATAATGTCATCCACATATATTTGGCACACAAACAGTTCACCATCATATGTCTTCGTGAAGAGCGTGGGATCCAGGGAACCAGGTTTGAAGCCTTTGCTCTTCAGGAAGTCCTTGAGTGTGTCATACCAAGCACGAGGGGCTTGTTTGAGGCCATACAGTGCCCTGTTGAGCTTGTAAACCATGTCAGGATGTTTTGGATCTTCAAAGCCAGGCGGTTGTGCAACATACACTTCTTCTTCAATCTTGCCATTGAGAAACGCACTCTTCACATCCATTTGACACAGAAGAATGTTATGATGATTTGCATAGGCCAGCAGTATGTGTATAGCTTCAAGCCTAGCCACAGGAGCAAATGTTTCATCGAAGTCGATTCCTTCAACTTGAGTGTATCCTTGAGAAACGAGACGAGCCTTGTTTCTGACAACTTGACCATGCTCATCTTGCTTGTTGCGATATATCCATTTAGTGCCTATGATATTGTGCTTACGAGGATCAGGACGCTTGACCAGTTCCCATACATTATTCATCTCAAACTGTTGAAGCTCTTCTTGCGTAGCTTGAATCCATTCAGGTTCCATGAAGGCTTCATCAACTTTCTTAGGTTCAGATATTGAGACAAATGAGAAGTGTCCACAGAAATTTGCTAGTTGTGTTGCCCTTGAACGAGTGAGTGGACCAGGTGCATTGATTCTATCAATTATTTTCTCAATATGTACTTCATTTGCAACACGAGGATGAATAGGACGAAGATTTTTCTCTTGCTGATCATTGTCATCGCTAGAAGGATTGTCTTTAGGCTGAGTATTGTCTTCAGGTTGATCAGGTGCAGAGATGATGAGTTCCTCGTCGGGTTGTGCTTCAGACGGTATGATTTCTCCAGTTCCCATAAGCTTGATGGATTCACTGGATGGAACTTCATCTAGCACATTTGGCAGGTGCTCTCTTTGCGAGCCATTAGTCTCATCGAACCGCACATCCACAGTTTCAACCACTTTATAGTGAAAGAGGTTGAAGACTCTGTAGGAGTGCGAATCCTTTCCGTATCCAAGCATAAAACCTTCATGTGCTTTCGGTGCAAATTTTGAAGTATGATGTGGATCCTTGATCCAGCACCTGGCACCAAATACTCTGAAGTAACTGACATTTGGCTTCTTACCAGTGAGGAGCTCATAGGATGTTTTGTTCAGAAGCTTTTGAAGATAAACACGGTTGATGACATGGCATGCAGTATCAATGGCTTCAGGCCAGAACTTTCTTGGAGTCTTGTATTCATCGAGCATCGTCCGGGCCATCTCAATGAGTGTTCTGTTCTTGCATTCCATGATGCCATTCTGTTGCGGCGTGTACGGAGCTGAGAACTCATGAGTGATTCCCAAAGTATCAAGATAAGTGTCGAGGCCGGTGTTCTTGAATTCAGTGCCATTGTCACTTCTGATGTGCTTGATCATGACGCCATGGTTTTTCATGGCTCGATTGGCAAAGCGTCTGAAGACATCCTGCACTTCAGCCTTGTAGAGGATTATATGCACCGATGTATATCTTCAATAATCGTCAACAATAACGAAGCCATAGAGACAAGCAGTAGTAGTAAGACTTGAGTAGTGAGTGGGACCAAAGAGGTCCATGTGTAGCAGTTCGAAGGGTTGAGTCGTTGTCATGATTGTCTTCGAGGGATGCTTGGCCCTCGTCATCTTTCCAGCTTCGCAGACACCGCATAAGTGATCCTTCTTGAACTTGATGCCCTCGATGCCTATGACGTGCTTCTTCTTTGCAAGAGTATGCAAGTTCCTCATGCCAGCATGCCCTAGCCTTCGATGCCAGAGCCAGCATTCTGAAGCTTTTGCAAGAAGACATACGGCAAGTTGTGGTCCTGCTGAGAAATCTACCATGTACAAATCATCTTTCCGATACCCTTCAAAGACTAGAGACTTGTCAGATTCCATTAGAACAAGGCAACGATATTTTCCAAACATCATAATCATATTCAAATCGCAAAGCATTGAGACAGACATTAATTTGAAACCAAGGGATACAACAAGCATCACTTTATCCATGTGTTGATCCCTTGACATTGCAACTCTACCTAGACCCAATACCTTGCTTTTACCAGTATCAGCAAATGTGATGTGACGCTTGTCGGATGAATGTAAGGTTCAGTCCATGAGAAGACTTCGCTTGCCAGTCATGTGATTAGTACATCCACTGTCAATAATCCATTCTGAAGCAGCTGGTGTCATACCCTACAGTGCAGTTAGGGGGATAGGCTTCACGAAGAGAATTGTGAAGCATAAACATTTGACGAGCAAGTGGATTATGAAAGCTTAAATCGAGGTTAGGACTGATAGGGAAAGTAGCAAGCGACTCAGGAAACAAAATACATAATAAGACCATTTGGGCATTTGATCTTGCGCCCTACAAGATGTTTAAGGTCCCCAGCAATAGCTTCAGACGCATTTGATTTTTGGCTGAAGACCCTTCCCTGCAAAAGAGAGTTAAGCTTTCTTAGCCACCCACATCTTCAAGGGTGGCTTCGAAGCAATGAGTCTAAGTGCAGCATCTGAGAACTTTGGCTTTGGAGCCCTAGCAAATAGTCTTGCAGGTGGACAATATTACTCATAAGAATAAGCAGAGTAGTTCTAGGTCTTATGAACATGGCGGTTTGATGAAACGCGCTCATATTCATAGGCCTGAGTATGGTTTCCCTGCAAAACATTTGCGTTAGTGCGACTCAGGTGAGTCTTCTGTCTGTATGAAGCCTTTGGACCATATGAAGCCCGTGGTCTGGGGTTTTTGTCTTCTTCACTTGTGGTGTCATGACGACATACACGGGAAGATTTTCCAGACACTTTTTCAGCGCCCAGACTTTCTTCATAGGTGGCCCATTCCTGCAGTTAGTACCAATATACCTGGCAAACACTTCACCATTCTGATTCTTAAACAGTTTATAGTTTGCATCAAAAGATTCGTCAATAACAATGGGATTAGCACAAGTGAAGCCAGATAGGGTGGAGGGATCCACTGAAGGTTCCTTTGCAGCAACCCATGTGGTTTTGGGGTACTGCTCAGGTTTCCAGTAAGAGCCATCAGCATTCATTTTCCTTTCGAACCCAGCACCCTCTTTCCTAGGGTTTTGGTTCAGGATCTGCCTTTTGAGGACATCACATAGTGTCTGATGCCCTTTGAGACTTTTGTACATCCCTGTTTCAAGCAATGTCTTCAACCTAGCATTTTCATCAGCAATAACAGTGGCATCCTCAGCAGAGGGTTTAGTTACCACATCAACAGTTGAAGATATTGCAACATTAGCAGCAGTAGAACTTCCATCAACAAAAGTACCGTTATCACGCTCAATGCATTTAAGACATGGTGGTTCAAATCCTTCATGAGCGGAACTGATCTGTTTGGTGCGAAGTGACTCGTTTTCCTTTTGACGATCTTCATGAGCCGCTCTCAATTTATCAAGATCTTGCTTCCTTTAAAGATAATCATAGGAAAGCTTTTCATGAGTTGTTGAGAGTGTCTCATGACGACTTTCAAGTTCCTCATACTTAACATGAAGATTTTTTATGTCTTCTATTAAGGACTGAGATCGAGTCATTTCAGCGTCTAACAGATCATTGCTTTTGTCTAACAGTTTATGAATATGTTCCATAGCTTTCCGTTGTTCAGTTGCAATTTTAGCAAGTGTTTTGTAGCTGGGTTTGGAACCACAATCAGATTCATCTTCACTGGATGTTTGATAGTGAGTAGTGCGTGAGTTTACCTTGGCACCGCGTGCCATGAAGCAGTAGGTGGGAGCGGCTTTGTCCTTGTCATTAGCATCGACGTCGGTGATGAAGTCATTGTCTTCAGTGTTGAAGATGGACTTGGCAACGTAGGTTGTAGCCAGACTTGCAACGCCAGAGTCGGACCCATCCTCAGACTCCACCTCCGCCTCCTCAGAAGCAGACTCCTCCTCAGAATCCATTTCCTTGCCAACAAAAGCACGAGCCTTGCCAGATGAGCTCTTCTTGTGTGATGAAGACTTTGATGAAGACTTGGAAGAAGACTTTGAGTATTTCTTCTTCTTCTTGTCGTCAGAATCATATTCCTGGCTCTTCTTCTTCTTGTTGTTCTCATTGTCCCTCTGCGGACACTCAGAGATGTAGTGACCAGGTTTCTTGCACTTGTGGCATGTTCTCTTCTTGTAGTCATGAGCAGAAGCTTCATCATTCCTTGAGCTGGATCGTGAGGACTTTCTGAAGCCTCTCTTGGTGAATTTCTGGAACTTCTTCAGAAGCATAGCAAGCTCCTTTCCAATGTCTTCAGGATCATCAGAACTACAATCAGATTCTTCTTCAGATGAGGAAACAACTTTTGCCTTCAAAGCACGAGTTCGCCCATAGTTGGGACTGTAGATGTCTCTTTTCTCAGAAAGCTGAAACTCATGTGTGTTGAGCCTTTCAAGTATGTCAGACGAATCGAGTGTCTTGAAGTCAGGGCGTTCTTGAATCATCAGGCCTAGGGTGTCAAACGAGCTATCAAATGATCTCAGGAGTGTCTTGACGACTTCATGCTTGGTGATCTCAGTAGTGCGGAGAGCTTGAAGCTCACTTGTGATGTCAGTGAGTCGATCAAACGTGAGTTGAACATTCTCATTGTCGTTTCTCTTGAAGCGGTTGAAAAGGTTGCGAAGGACACTGATTCTTTAATCTCTCTGGGTTGAGACACCTTCGTTAACCTTGGATAGCCAGTCCCAGACTAGCTTGGATGTTTCCAGAGCACTCACACGGCCATATTGTCCTTTGGTAAGATGACCACAAATGATGTTCTTGGCAGTGGAATCCAGTTGAATGAACTTCTTGACATCAGCAGCGGTGACACCTTCACCAGCCTTGGGGACGCCATTCTTGACGACATACCAGAGGTCGACATCAATGGCTTCCAGATGCATGCACATCTTATTCTTCCAGTAGGGATATTCAGTTGCATCAAAGACTGGCCACGCAGCGGAGACTTTGATTATCCCTGCAGTCGACATAGCTAAAACTCCAGGTGGTTAAACCGAATCACACAGAACAAGGGAGTACCTTGCTTTGATACCAATTGAAAGTGCTAGTGATCGACTAGAGGGGGGGTGAATAGGCGATTTTTATGAAAGTCTTCAAAACATGGAAGTTTCGAAGACGAATGATAGAAATAAACCTATTACCATGCAACCGAAGGTAGACTACACTAAGCAAGCCATAGTTAAGTATTCATTGAAATGAAAGCACAAAGACTAATAGCAGCTAGGCAGTATAGATCAGGATGGAAGATAGTATGAAGCTAATCAGAACAAGCAGTCACACAGTGAAGACAAATAGATAATGCAAACAGGCAATGACTTCACAAGGACCAATCTAAATAAAGAGATGGTAAGGATAGAACCAGTGGCTCGTTGAAGACAATGATTTGTTAGACCACTTCCAGTTGCTGTGACAACTGTATGTCTGGTTAGGGAGGCTGAGATTCAACTCAGAAGACCGGGTCTTCACCTTATTCCCCTTGAGCTAAGGACACCCAGTCCTCGCCCAGTTACTCTGGTAAGTCTTCAAGGTAGACTTCCAAACCTTCATAGACTTCGTTCACCGGCGATCCACAATGACTCTTGGATGCTCAAAACGCGACGCCTAACCGGCTGGAGGATCCATAGTCCTCAAGTGTAATAAGTCTTCATATCACACAGATAGGAAGACTTCAGTGATGCCTAACACTCTTAGCTCTGGGTGTTTAGGGCTTTGTCCTCGCAAGGATTTCTCTCTCAAAGACTTCGAGGAGGGTTGCTCTCAAACGACAAAAGCCGTGCACTAACTCTGAGCAGCCAACCAATTTATGGTGTAGGGGGTGGGCTATTTATAGCCACTAGGCAACCCGGCCTGATTTTTCCGAAATGAGCCTGGGTCACTAAGGAACTGACACGTGTTCCAACAGTCAGATTTTCAAACACAGGGCAACTTTACTTGAGCTAAAAGCAAAGATGACTTATCCAGCTCTGGATAAGATTTGCTCTCATTGTCTTCGCTCGAAGACATAGGATTTTGGTTAAGCATCACTTCAGTCATTCTGACTGGTTCACTTGGACCCCACTTAATAGTACAGTGGTTCCTATGACTCAACAAAGAAGAAAAAGAACGACAAAACAACTAAGTCTTCGCGCTCCATAGTCTTCGCGCGATGTCTTCTCTTGTCATAGTCTTCAATGTGAATGTTTTCACATACCACCTTTGACTTCAATGTCTTCATACATTTTTAGGGGTCATCTCCGGTAGGAAAACCGAATTAATGAGGGACTTCTACCTGTGTTATCCTGCAATCTCACAAACACATTAGTCCCTCAACCAGGTTTGTCGTCAATACTCCAAAACCAACTAGGGTGGCACTAGATGCACTTACAATATTGCTCTGCTAAGCTCGTAGACGTGGATTGTCTGAGTGATTCATGACAGATGTGAGAGTTATTATTTAATGGTTAACTTCAGGTGGATACTTTAATACACATTTGGGTGGAATGGTAGGGGCACCCTGGAGCACCAAGTGGTCTGCCCGGGCACCTGGAAAACCCAGTGCTTGCCCAAGGGGATCCCGGAGGACCCGTGTGATCACCCTATGGAATTCCACCCAGACTCAAAGGGATCATAAGATTATTCATGCTAGAAACTTTCGTGTGCAACCACAAGCTATTATGGGCTCTAGCATAGTTGAAGATGTTGCATGACCTCTTTCATTGGTGGGCTAGCAGATGTAGGGGAAAGTAGGTGTAACTGTCCACCCAGAGTAAAGAGTTAATATTTCTGAAAGACTGTGTCTCGGTCATCCTTTTCTCAAACACCATGTAGTGCGAGGAATCCAACGGAGGAGATCATGTCTTGTGGTGGAAAAGTGCGCAAACCTTTGCAGAGTGTACATACTAATCATGATTAGCCGTGTCCCCGGTTATGGACATCTTGAGTATCTCGTTCTTGGATTATCATATGGATCTCATCACTTTAAATTAATTTGTTGGGTTGTTAAGTTTTAATTGGGATTGAGTTGGAGGAACCTTCTCAATAATTTTTCAACCAACTTGGTAGTTAAATAAAATTTATTCCTTTGAGGTAGGGAAAATTGGCATTATGCAAAAATAAACTTAGAGCTTTCCACCAGCGAAATATGCATGTAGTGATAGTTATTATTCAACATTGTCCTATGATGTGAATTTCCCAGTACATTCAATTTACTGACCCTTTGTGGATGCAACATCTCATGTTGCAGGATATCTTACGACGAGTAAGTGATACGTTAGGGTTATGATTTCTACACTCAACTTTGCCGTTGGTGTTGATGGGAATCCACAACCTTGTTGTTACTTCCGCTATTTGGATTGAGGTAATAGTATTTACGTTAATTTATACATGTGATTTACCTCTGTTATAAACCCTCGAATACTATGTGTGTCAGCATACCGATCCAAGGATGACACTTAAGCACAGAGACTTGACCGTCTGAGGTCGGGTCGCTACAAGATGGTATCAGAGCACACGTTGACTATAGGACGTGACCCTAGAAACTGGCAAGCCCATAGGAAATATTTTCTCAAAAAACCTTCTTTTCAAAAAGATCTTTTACCTCTCTTCTCTTTTGAGCTTATTCAAATATTCCCTTTTAGTGAGACCATACCGCTTTTTCCCTTTTGACCACTCGAAAATTTGACTGATGAGACCACAACAAGAAGTACAAGATATCGGACAACTAAGACCACTTTGGAATAAAGAGGATTTTATCAAGCATTACAATTATGGAAACTATAACGGTTGAAGACTCCGAAGACTAGGAGAAGAAGGCTCTGAAGAATTTCCAGATTGGTATGACCTAGGAAGGCTACCCTTATGGAACTTATCAGACTATTGAAGTTGTCAATACTCGAGATCAAGGTGTGTCGGAGAAAGACTGGAACATGGAGTGTTAAAAGTCAAAGTTTTGTCAAAAAACACTAAGGCAGGAGATATCAACTATGGACTGATAACTCATGGCAGAGACATGGGCATAGACATGGCTATCCATGATGTTATCTCCCGCTTATGCTATTTGTCACCGTGCTGAGTTAAGCATGCATTTCTTCGGAAGGATTGGATGACAAAAGGGTGAATGGAGCACCTATCAGCAAAAGATGAAGCTTTAAACTTAGCTGGTGTATCATCAAGATCTGGAGTAGTACATCAAGAATTTTAAGATGGAGCTCCAGGAAGCCGTAGTAGACAAGGAAGCATTTCGTGAAGAACTCGGGACCCAGAAGCTGAAAGTAGCCAATCGGGAGGAGCAAAACCTCGAGATACCTGAGATTCATCAGTAACTGAAGGATAATGGGACCAAGGTTCATGCCAAGGATGTTGAAACCCAGAAGTTTGAAATGCAACTCCAGAATATTAAAGGACATCATGAGAGACTTCGCGTCAACAAAAAACGACCTGGCAAAAGAACTTGAGAAGGACAAGCATGATCGGAAGAAGTCATCGGAGACATGAGCAAGACCTGAAGAGTTTGGCAACGTTGAAGATTTATTAACCTTTAGAAGACCAAACCCCTGTTACATACATATGTTAGATGTGACGATTGTGAGCTGTCATTTGTTTGATGTTTTTTTCCGACAGCCACATAATAAAAATCTGTCTCTTCAAAACTATTGTTTGTATTGTGTGTACCCCTCTCTATATCTCTTATCTTACCCCCAAAACCCATGGACCCAATAAAGGATGAATGGAGATGAACTCATATTTCCGGGACCGATAAGTCAATTGGAGACGGACCGATGGATTCAGAATATGGAAGGTCACATGAAGAGTGACACTATAGCCAAAAAGGATGCGGTCCAGCATGCTCTTTAGTGCTTTGACAGAGATGCTGCTACTTGGTGGAGGATGTACCAAACCATCAATGGATGGCAAGGAGTAACCACTTGGAAAGAATTTAAGTTGACTTTGCCAAAGTCTCGGTTTGGGTCCTAGAAATTGAAGCCTGATGTAAGTGATATGAAGAAACCTTGTGCATGCAAGCTTTGTGGAGAAATAGCCACAACCATAAAGAACACAAGGATGAATGCCCTAATTGTCAAGGAAGTCACCCAGCTGAAGAATGCCCAACTAGGCAGATTACTTGTTTCTTGTGTGAAGGAACTACCCACTACCCTGCTTAGTGTCACATTTACCCCATGGTACAAAGAACCGTATAGCAGAAGAAAGAAGAAATGAAAGGATCCCTCATGGAAATTTTAGAAGAACCTGTGGTGAAGGAAGAGGTGGAGGACACACCCAAAGAAGACCCAATTAAACCATGCACTAAGTCATGCTCTTCATGTGGAGAAGAAGGACACATCTCCCAGAATTGTCTGAATGGGGATCTAGTAGAATTCCCGACAGAGGAAGTAGAGTATGACCCACAGGAAATAGAAGCCCTGATTGGAATGGAGAAGTCCAGGAAGATAAATAGATTGGATTCTAGGAAGGACCTGAGTCATATCACCTATTTCAGGTGCAAGGAGTCGGGGCACTACTTCAGCAGTTGCCCAAAAAGGAAACCTCGAAACTTGTCAGAAGGAATATGTTTTCGTTGTAATAAAGCATGGCACTTTGCCAGAGATTGTCCCAAGGAGAAGAGACTTGTGATAATTAGTTGTGTCTGTGAGAAATATAGTAGTAGTAGTGGGAACAATTCTTTTATATTGAGCTGTTGAGTTGAGGCCTGTAATGGAAAGGCAGGAGATTGTAGTAATTGGAGAATCAATAAAGTTAGCATCATTGGTAAAGATTTTGATTTTATGAGCAGTGACTGTATGAAGGAAGATTTTGACCATTTTCGAGGATATGAGAAATGTGGTCTATGGAATATTTGTTCATTTTAAGGGTGGTAGTACCCTGCGAGGAAACTTGACCCCTGGAAAAGATAATGATATTCCAGGGAGTGGACCTTGGACAAAATAAGTACGAGTTTTATCTCGATATGTTGGATACCCCAAGAAGTATGAAGGGATGAAGTATATTGGATATAAAGGAGGTATAATGTTGACAATATGGAGCAATTGTAATTCCATGAGGAGTTTGAGTAATCACCATCTTAGATTGGCACCAATAGAAGGAAGGGAGACGGTACAATTGGATGTATCTAAGAATGCTAGAAGTTGGATGTTGGAATAATGATCAGTTGCCCCGATGATGAGTTCAAGGTTTACAAGTGATGAGATGGGCCATAACCCATAGACCCCAGGACCTGCCAAGAAGCAAGCACATTCTTGCTGAAGGAAAAACCCTAGAAGAAGTTACGATTTTATCAACAGACGATCTTATAGGAGTTTACGCAAAACCCGAGAGTTGTGAGGAAATGATAGATGTTTGTTTGGCTTGGAGAATCCATGGATTTATCCGAACTTGGTTCATCGACAAGAGAAATTCTGCAATGCTGGTGAGGATGGCTGAGTGTTAAAATGCAAGATTCGCTAAACCATATACAGGGTAATGATTTGTGTGCGGGATGGATTGATCACCATACCGACTTACTCTTATTATTCGCCTTGCTATATGGGATGGTAAATCTGAGTGACTTACCTATAGTAGAGAGACGACAATCAAAACCTTGTTTAAACCTTATAATGGTAGGAAAATTTTCCCTTGAACAAGGCAGCTATTGCCAATCATAGGTCATATGGTGAGAATTAAGCCCAAACCCATTTCCTGCAGGAGAAACCATAAATTGTTGACCACCATGAGATATCGATAGTTAGTATTGGCGCCAGACCCGTCAGCTATGAAGACCGAGTCCTGGAATAACCTTACCAAGATGAAAGGACAGAAGAATGGCAGTAAAGGTTATGCCACTACCAGAAGAGCCTAGGGAAGGAACTTTCCCGAGAATCTGAGAAGACCGACACTGTCAACAATAAGGATGGAGTATATGAGTTTTGATGGGACCGTAACAATGCTTCTAAGAGTGGTAGCACCCGAGACACCGGAAACAATCGATGGATTTTGAGAAGACCCCCAAACCTAACCTATTTCTTTCTAGCCTCTCTGAATCTCGAGGACGAGATTCATTTTAAGGGTGGTAGGTTCGTAATATCCTAAAATTCTAAATTTTGGAATGTTATAATAAATAGATAGTTTTGATTTTTTGCTTGATTGCTTGTGTGAAATTGAGTGAAATTCGAAACTTTTTGAAAGTTAAATTAGAGGGAATAAAAGGACTTTCCCAAACTTTCATTTTTACATTTATGATCTCCATGAATTCAAATTCTTTTCAAATACAAAACCCTAGAGAGAAGATCACATGACTTCTTCCATTTATTTAAATGAAAAGGGTTTCGAAAAGATTTTGAATTTTATTTGGAAATATTTTCAAATTCAGAAACTTTAAGCAACTCAATGATTTTCATGAGAGAAGATAAAATGACTTCTTCAAATTATATGAAATATGAGTTGGTTGTTTCAAAGAATCAAATTTAGAGTCCTTTTAGATATTATTTTCAATTTGGAGTTATTTGGATTTTATTTAAATTAGTTTTCTCCAAAAATAAAACATATGGAAAATAGGGTAAAATGATTCCCTACAACAAAAAATTGAAGAGAAATAAATTTGAAATCATTTTGGTACTTTAAACTGATTTTTATTTGATTTTATTAGAGGAGTAGCACTCCTTGCTTTATATAAATTTTTGTGGATTTTATTTAACGCTAGAAAAATTTCACGTGGTAGAAAATCTTTTTCTGAAAATTTTGATATATAATATGCCTATATAAAATTTTATTTTATTTTCCGTTATTCGGTTTTTCTTTCTGTTTCTATTAAAAAAACTGCGCGTGCGCATGGAACTAACTGTCACCTTCGAGCGCAGCATAGTGGCATCGGGCACCCCATCATTTTATTTTTTCTCTTCTCTCCTACATGGGCCAGGCCCAGCCAGCCTTTTTTTATTTGACCGAATTTGTTTAAATAAACTACAGTGCGCGGCCGGGGCCTAACTTTTAGCCCATGATTTTTTTCAAATTTCATCTACATACGTGTATGTTTAGTCCCACATTGCCTAGCCTTTGGCTCTTAAACCACTTTTCCACCTATAAATATAGATCCATAGAGCCTTCAAAAATCATCCAATTTGGGTTAAATCAATATTTTGGTTTGACTAGATTCATTATAAAAATATATTTTTTCTCTTCGGCGGGACTTCAGGAAATTGTCTCCTCTCTTCGAAATCGTCTTTTCTCAGCCTTGTAAAGGTATCTTTCTTCTTTTTTTCTCTTTATACTTCCGTAGTTTATTATTTCTATACTAGTACGGTAGAATAATTAGATAATCAATTAGTCTATGTATTTATACATTAGATCTAGATTTTTTTTAGCCATATCTATTTTTCTTCCGTAAAACAGCTTGGCCCTGATTTTTCAAATAGTCATAACTTTTTACTCACTCATCCAAATTAGATGAAACCGGCGCCTATAGTTTTGTCTTGTTTTCACCTATCCAGTGAACCTGTCACATCAACTTTTTGAAATTTTCAAATTTCGACATTTGTTCAGATTCATATTCAAACTTCTTTTGATCATAACTTGAGTTTTATAACTCCGATTTAGTTGATTCTTTTTGCAAATCGAAGCTCTTGACCTAAACTTTCTGATAAGGAAAAATTCACATGATTTTGGTACTGTTAGAAATTGTTTTATGTTGCAAGAGTTATTTGCTTGGTTTTGATATTTTCCGAACTGTCTTCTTCGTTCTTCCCGATCTTTTGAGTGATTGCTTATGTGTGGCTACTATTGCTTGCTCACGATAGATTGATCGGAGTGTGATGAGTAGAACTATCAAGAGTTATGAGTGTGAATCATCTTCATCAACTATACAAGGCAAGTTCACACTTTGATCATATCCCTTTCATACCCAGTTTTTATGCATTAGTTTCAACCCTCGAATACTGCATAGTTAGGACTTGATAACATGTGGGTACTAGGAAGTAGTTGATGAGGTAGGAACCTATTGTCCTGCATTCAAACCTTGGGAGTTACTTCTACGTTATGCTCATACTGCTCCGCTAAGGTCGTAGACGTGGCTCAGTTGTGTGATTCATGACAGATGTGAGTGTTATTATTTAATGGTTAACTTAAGGTGGATACTTTAATACACATCTGGGTTGAATGGTAGGGGCACCCTGGAGGACCCAGTGGTCTGCCCGGGCACCTGGAGAACCCAATGCTTGCCCAAGGGGATCCCTGAGGACCCGTGTGATTACCCTATGGAATGCCACCCAGACTCAAAGGGATCATAAGATTATTCATGCTAGAAACTTCCGTGCGCAGCCACAAGCTATTATGCGCTCTAGCATAGTTGAGTATGTTGCATGACCTCTTTTAGTGGTGGGCTAGCAGATGTAGGGGAAAAGTAGGTGTAACTGTCCACCCAGAGTAAAGATTTAATGTTTCTGAAAGACTGTGTCTCGGTCATCCGTTTCTCAAACACCATGTTGTGCGAGAAATCCAACGGAGTAGATCGTGTCTTGTGGGGAAAAGTGTGCAAACCTCTGTAGAGTGTACAAACTAATCATGACTAGCCATGTCCCCGGTTATGGACATCTTGAGTATCTGGTTCTTAGATTATCATATGGATCTCATCACTTTAAATTAATTTGTTGGGTTGTTAAGTTTTAATTGGGATTGAGTTGGAGGAACCTTCTCAATAATTTTTCAACCAACTTGGTAGTTAAATAAAATTTATTCCTTTGAGGTAGGGAAAAATTGGCTTTATGCAAAAATAAACTTAGAGCTTTCCACCAGCAAAATATGCATGTAGTGATAGTTATTACTTAGCATTGTCCTATGATGTGAATTTGCTAGTACATTCAATGTACCGGCCCTTTGTGGATGCAACGCCTCATGTTGTAGGATATCTTACGATGAGTAAGTGATACATTAGGGTTACGATTTCTACACTCAACTTTACTGTTGGTGTTGATGGGAATCCACAACCTTGTTGTTACTTCCGCTATTTGGATTGAGGTAATAGTATTTATGTTACTTTATACATGTGATTTACCTCTGTTATAAGTCCTCGAGTATTGTGTGTGTCAGCATACGGATCCAGGGATGACACTTAAGCACAGAGACTTGACCGTCTGAGGTCGGGTCGCTACAGACGTCGTCGCGACCCTCTATGTCAGGGTCTTTGGCAAAGACATCCGGCGCCTGGGTTGCTGTCCAGAGAGCGACATCGACTACGAGGACGATGCACACGGCGGCGTCGCTGGCGGTGAGGCTTGCCCTTGGCGACGACCACGCCGCCTCCAGCAGCGGAGGCTCCTCTTCTAGGCAGAGCACGAGCAATGGCGACTACGATGAGCCGCCATGCCGTCAGGCTTGGACCGAGGAGGGCGATGAGGCTGCATTGCCGGTGCAGCCCGGTGAAGCGGGAGGAAGGCTCTGACTAAACTCGGGCATTGCTAGAGCCGGGCCTCAGGAGCCACTGTAGTCATGTGGCTTGCTTTTGTTTCTTTCTTTCTCCTACATTTAAAAAGGTAGAATGCCCTGTTGGGACATGTAATGAATCATGACGCTTGCGCCATATTCGTGTTTCTACTATGTGCGGTTAGGGTGACTTTGCTCGATGTGCTCGCGGTAGACTCCCATGCTGTGAGGGCATGCCCTTTCAGGGGCGTCTTCGAAGGGCTTCCTTCTTGAAAACTCGAGGATCGTTGAGCCTCTGAAGGCGTCATGTGGCTTCAGGGTTTGATTAACCTCATGAGGTGCCATACCTCATGCAAGCCCCCAAGCGTGGGGCGGTTGTGGGTAGTATGCCATGTCGCGATGCCCGGAGGCACGGACTTAAGAGGGCGTGCATGCCCATGAGCTCGTTTGAGAGCGTCCCGCGAGGATTAAGGCTCCAAAGGTGGGGCGGCAAGGTTTTGGCAAGGTGTGGTCGTAGGTGAGCCCAGGCGCACACACCGTACCCGGCCCCCGCACGGGGCGCGTGACGAAGAGCGACGGGCAACTGCCCCTCTTCCTAAGACAAGGATTCAAATGGAGAACACTATGGAGAGAGAAAAGGAAGAAATTTTCCAACCCTTGCGAATGAAAGGCACGAAAACTCCAAATTTCATTCAAGAAGTCGAAGACCAGCTATAGAAATCAAGCAAAAGAAAAGCCGCGTCCGGCACCCAGACTAGTCTTATTGTCTTCCCGCCAGCGCGGAACATGGGGCATCCACTAGGACGTGGGTGGGAGCCCCTGTGAGGCCCAAGGGCGGCACTCGGGAGACTCTGGGGCGTGCACATCCCCAACTCATTATTATGTGAGAGTGTCATGAGCGATATCTTCACAGGCACGGGACCTTGGTCGTGGGTAGTACTTTCGGAGATGGTGGATGTTCCAGGCGTTCTGGATGGGGACCCCGTCCTGCGTCTCCTGGCGCGCGGCGCCATGCCTGGAGACATGGGCGATCCTGAACGGGCCCTCCCACATGGGCGAGAGCTCCTACCTCAGGATGAGGTCACCCACCTCGAGACTCTTGGTGCGGACGATGTGGTCGTGATACCACTGTAGCGCCTGCTGGTACCTCGCTCCACAGAGCGAGGCTTGACGACGGCGTTCCTCCCCTAGCAGGAGTGTCGGTGTTCTGGGAACGGGGGTACCTAGACTTGCCTGTTGATAACCCACAAGTATAGGGGATCGCAATAGTTTTCGAAGGTAGAGTATTCAACCCAAATTTATTGATTCGACACAAGGGGAGCCAAAGAATAATCTCAAGTATGAGCAGCTGAGTTATCAATTCAACCACACCTGGAAACTTAATATCTGCAGAAAAGTGTTTAGTAGCAAGGTAATATGATAGTAGCGACAACGGTAGCAAAAGGTAACAATAGTAAAAGTAATGTTTTTGGTATTTTGTAGTGATGGTAGCAATAACACCGGAAAAGTAAATAAGCGGAAAACAATATATGGAAAGCTCATAGGCAATGGATCGGTGCTGGAGAATTATGCCGGATGCGGTTCATCATGTAACATTCATAACCTAGGGTGACACAGAACTAGCTCCAGTTCATTGATATAATGTAGGCATGTATTCCGAATATAGTCATACGTGCTTATGGAAAAGAACTTGCATGACTTCTTTTGTCCTACCCTCCCGTGGCAGCGGGGTCCTTATGGAAACTAAGGGTATTAAGGCCTCCTTTTAATAGAGAACTGGAACAAAGCATTAACACATAGTGAATACATGAACTCCTCAAACTACGGTCATCACCGATAAGTATCCCGATTATTGTCACTTCGGGGTTAACGAATCATAACACATAATAGGTGACTATAGACTTGCAAGATAGGATCAAGAACACTCATATATTGATGAAAACATAACAGGTTCAGATCTGAAATCATGGCACTCGGGCCCTAGTGACAAGCATTAAGCATAGCAAAGTCATAGCAACATCAATCTCAAAACATAATGGATACTAGGGATCAAACCCTAACAAAACTAACTCGATTACATGATAGATCCCATCCAACCCATCACCGTCCAGCAAGCCTACGATGGAATTACTCACGCATGGCGGTGAGCATCATGAAATTGGTGATGGAGGATGGTTGATGATGACGATGGCGACTGATTCCCCTCTCGGAGCCTCGAATGGACTACAGATCAGCCCTCCCGAGAGGTTTTAGGGCTTGGCGGCGGCTCCGTATCGTAAAACGCCATGAATTCTTCTCTCTGATTTTTTTTCTCCCCGAAACACAATATATGGAGTTGGAGTCGGATATGCACCACGGGGCCCACGAGGTAGGGGGGCAGGCGCGATCCCACCCTCGTGGACAGGTGGTGGGCCCCCTGGCCTTCATCTTTTGGAGGTATTTTTTATATTTTCCCAAAAGTTGCTCCGTGAAGTTTCAGGTCATTCCGAGAACGTTTGTTTCTGCACATAAATAACACCATGGTAATTCTGCTAAAAACAGCATTAGTCCGGGTTAGTTCCATTCAAATCATGCAAGTTAGAGTCCAAAACAAGGACAAAAGTGTTTGGAAAAGTAGATATGACGGAGACGTATTACCTGCCTGCGGCCCACGGCGTGGCGTCATCAACGGCCGGGTACATCCCACCTTCAGCATCAACAACTCAAGACCCTCGCGAGGGACCAAGCCTCGCGAGCCGGATGACACCAAGACCTCCACGATGAGCAGCCTCCTTAGGCTGGCTCGTGAGGAGCGGAGATTTCTATGCAAGCCTCACCTCGCGAGGTTCGGATGACGTGAGCCATGACGACCAAGGCCTGGCGGGCGCCAGTGGGCACAGGGCACTAGTTTCCTCTTTGGTGCTAAACAAGCAAGCGCAGGTGCGGAGTCCCGAGGAATCAGCCAAAGGTTTCCATTCCCGTGCAACAAGACGAAGACCACTAGGACGGCAGGATGGAGGTCATCGCCGAGCCCACCACGGCGTGAAGGCCACAGGCTTTTGCAGGCGAAAACTGCTTTTGTCAGTATAGGATGTACTAGTTGTCTCCCTTCGAATTTGGCCGTTGTGGGATCCTTTCCCGCCTTCGTTTGGGAAGAGGACCAAGGCCACTATAAGTAGAGCAACACCACCACCGTAGAAAGGGGGAATCATTCAGATCATTCTCACACCCACCAGCTCACTCGAGCACAAGAACACGCCTCCTCCTAAGGTTGTTCCCCATTGTACTAGTTCATCCTCAGCCCCTCGAGGCCAATGCACCGCAAAGAAGGAGTAGGGTTTTACACCGCAATGTGGCCTGAACCTGGGTAAACTGATGTGTCCCATTTCCTTCCTATTCGTAGAGATAGGTCATGAGATTGGCGAGTAGGCAGACTGGAGAGGTTGAGTTCTCCACACGCACCCCAGAGTTCTAACCTCTCAAGGGTCTGTGGAACCCGAAATCCGACATTTGGCACGCCAGGTTGGGGGGCGTCGGAGCCTCTCTTCCTCCAGTCGATTTGCCATCATTTCTCCATCTCCATGGCTGATGCTCCTCGAGTTCGTGCTGAGCACCGGGCCGCCCTCGCCGCCCACGTCGCCCAGACGGCACCCACTGGCGACGGTGCTCCCCGCCGTTCCCTGTTGCCCGTGGCCAATGCTGCCACCGGCCCCACTGTCCATGAGCAATAGGCTTCATCGATGCGACCCTCCATGCGGTGGGGTGGATGCACCACTACTCCGTCGCTGACCCCGGGGGCCACTTCATCGTTTCATGCTTGTCGCGGGCCGGCGAACGCGCAAGCTGCATTGCTCATGGCATGCAAGCTCCTGCGCTATCGCCCCATCAACGACCTCTACGAGGACTAGCTGGACCGCACCGCCGAGCTCGTCGGCGCCACCGGAGAGTCTCCTGCACTATCTCGCTTCTTTCCTCACCCGCCGCCTGCCATGGGTGACGTAGCACATGGAGCACCTCCTCCACCTTCCAAGCAGGACGCCATCATCGAGCCAAGGGGTGAGCCTCCATGGTGCGACCCGCGACGAAGAAAGCTGCCAGGTGGTCCAACGGCTGCAAGAAGAGGCGTGTGCGCTCCCAACGCGACCACGTCAAGACCGCGTGCCGCCTACGGTGGTGGCGCACGAGCGGCAAGATCAGGCTTTGCCTCCACGGAGGGCTCCCGTGACCACAGATGGATGTCGCCCGTTCACCTTGGTGCTGCGCAGCGTTGTCTTGCCAGGGAAGTCCAAGCCTAACCTGCCTCCATGCTACGAAAGCACCCCCGACCCTGCCGAGTTCCTGCAGCTCTACAAGTTGAGCATCGAGGCGGCCAACAGCGATGAGAAGGTTATGGAGAGCTGGTTTCCCATGGCCCTCAAGGATGAGCTCCTGAACCTCCCTGCGGGATCGATCTCCTCCTAGGACGAGATGCGAGAGCATTTCGTTGCCAACTTCTAGGGCACCCACAAACGCCCACCAACGGTAGGTGACCTGCGACGCATCAAGCAGCAGCCAGGAGAGACCTTGCAGAAGTACATCCAGTGCTTCAACAGTGTCTGCCTCAAGATCCCCAAGGTGTTGGATGAGGCCATCATCTCATCGTTCACTGATGGCGTCCGCGACGTCAAGATGAAGGAGGAGCTCGCCATACACGAGGACCTCTGCACGGCTCTGGAGATGTTCAACATGGCAACAAAGTGTGCGAGAGCTGAGGAGGGATGCCTCTCCCTCCTCGAGCTCCCTGAGGCTGACCGAGAAGAAAAGAAGACCAAGGCCAAGTACGTGAAGCGCAAGGGACCAGCCGTGCTTGCGGCCGAACGGGAGATGAAGCATGGATGAGACCACCCTGAGTCATCCAAAAGCACCCGCCCGTATTGCGTCTTCCATAACGTGCACAACCACAACACCAAAGACTGCCAGGAGCTCAGTGCCATCCGCGGTGGGCGCCTCGATCATCGCCGCGAGCGCAACGATCAAGGCTACGACCGCGGAGGAGGCTGAGGCGGAGGACGCTAGGACGGCCGTGACCCTCGCCAGGAGTGGCGCGATCAGCCTCGTGAGGACCGCTGGCAGGGCTAGTCTCGTGAGGGCACCTGGAAAGATCAGCCTCGTGAGGACCGTTATCAGGGCAATGCTGGCCTTCCCCTGCTGCCACCACCACCAAGAAGGAATGATGACCATCACCAAGACGAGGGGGTTGGGGGCTTTCAGGAGCCTCGTGCCATCGCTTGCAACCTAGGCGGCGCTCAGGCCCCGGCCTTCCATCGCATCTCCAAGCAGTTCGTGCGTGAGGTGAACGCAGCCCTCCCCAAGCTCGAGGCAACACGTCCACTCAGGAGGTCCAGGTACACCATCACCTTCAACTCTTCCGACCAGCTCAAGTGTGAGGCAACTGCCGGTGCCCTCACAATGCTCTGCTCGCCTACCGTCAGCAACGTGCTCGTCATGAAGATACTGATCGACGGCGGTGCGGGGCTCAATGTTCTCTCGAATGAGATGTTCGACCGACTCCGGGTGCACTATGACCAGCTGCAGCCTACCAGGCCTTTCTCAGGAGTGACCGACGGCTCCACCACTCCGATAAGGAAGATCCGCCTCCCAGTCACCTTAGGCAAGGGCGACAACTACCGCACTGAGCTCATCAACTTCGACGTCGCCCACATTCGCCTCCCGTACAATGCCATCCTCGACTACCCGGCCCTGGCCAAGTTCATGGCTGTGACCCACCATGGCTACAATGTCCTCAAGATGCCAGGAAGCTATGGCATCATCACAGTCACCTGCGAGGAGAAGGACACGGTGTGCTCTCTTGAGCGCGCCTACCAAGCTGCAGTGGTCGAGGACGCAGATGACGAGGGAGCTGTCTACCCTCCTGAGGCTGCCCCCAAGAAGAAGAAGCAGCTGCTCCGCCAAGAACCTCAGGAGGGTGGGGTGTCCGGCAGCGCTGCCTCAAGCCCTGCGACCACTGACGGGGCGCGTCCCTCTCTCGCATAGGAAGGCACGCCCAGCGCCCCTCTCAGGCTAGGCTCGGGGGCTCTCCTCTGGAGGGCCTCTGACCTAGCCAGCGTCACGAGGGAGGCGCTCGGGCACCATGTGGAGGCGTGCTTTAACGCGTGCTTCCGTGACGAAAGAGCAGGGCGCGAGGCGCCACGCGCTGAGGAGTTCATCTACAAGGCAATCGAGGAGCTTCAGGAGGCAAGAGCTATGCGAGGCGACCGTCACCCACCACCCGGCATAGTTCACTGCCCCAGGGAGGACAGTGAGCTGCGTGCCTGCGTCAACATCCCTATGCTCAATGGGGCCGCGTCTCAGGAGCTCTTCTGGCCATCCCACGTCGGTCGGTGCAAGCGCCCCCCTCACAGCTATGTTCGCATGCCTTTCGGCTTGCTGAACAAGGCTGTCGTGCATCAGCGCCACATACAGGGCCTCCTGGTGGCTCAGGAGGCCAGGCACCAGGAAATCCTATCAGAGGTGGCGATGGATCCTCGTGAGCCCCCCAGGCCACCAGAGCCTCCCAAGGTTCAGCACCTGGGCGGCTCATGAGGAGCGGCTCCTGCAACACGCGTCTTCAGCTACTCCAACACATCTTCAGCAACGGTGCCAGGTGACACTTTTTTTGGTTTGTCCAATTGGGCCCCCTCGAGCTGCATTATGCCCAAGCTGCATGGGTCCGTCTCGGCGGCATGTATCCTTCTTGCATCTATCAGAATTGGCTCTACCCATTGATCCTGAGTTGCTTTATGATTATCACCTGTCTGGCTGGTGATTCGACGCCATGAATGTTGTACGCCCTTGCAAACCCACCCTCGATCGCCTCATGATTAAGGACTAGCACATCATCTGTGCTCGGGTATGTCCCTGCAGCGTCATTAAACCCAAGTGGCTGAGCTCTGGCTCGTGGGCCAGCTACCGTGCACGTCACATCCCATGGTCATTGGTGCCTTGTTCTCGCATGAGTTAATCGGGGCGGATAAGTTAGGGCGCGCGACCCGGTGCCTCGCCACTGTGAGAGTTGCGCGCCAGTTGTCTTTCTTCAGGATTTTCGCATGAGAAGACTAGGCACGGCATATGTGCTTGGGTCCTTCCCTGCAGCATCGACAAACCCAACGGCTGACCTCTGTCTGGTGGGCCGTCCCCGTTCACGTTACCTCCTGGGGTCGTTGGTGTTTGGCCTTATCATGTGTAACCTTAGGAGATTCACTCGGTGCAGGTTGCCCAACCATCTCACAGGACTATCACAATTGTTCCAAATCAAATTCAGGCGCATCCCGCCTTGAGGTAGGGCCTCGTGAGTCCCGCTCTAGCTCACAAGTGCCCATACACACCTCCTCTAGCCCTGCCGTGCAAGCCACGTGTCAGGACGGGGTTGTACATGCCCCGGAGTCTCCCCTCAGAGGGAGCTCCCACCCATGTAGCAGTGGAAGCACCATGCTCCGCGCTGGTAGTCGACACGATCGAGGAGCGGCTATGCCCATGCAAGAGCGGAAGCGCCATACTCCGCGCTGGTGATAAACAACTAAGGGTGGCCTCACGACTGCATTAACCTCAGACAAGCCACCAGGCCCGGTGCTCAGCCTCCCCGCGCCGCTTTCCGCTCAAGAGAGTTGCACGAGGGGGCTGGGCACGGGGGCTACACTCAGGTCATGCCTGGCGTACGCCAGCTCGCTAGGTCCCCCGGACCTGGTCTTCGCGCCCCCCCCCCCCCCAAGCGAGAGCCCGACGAGGAAAGGTATGGAGGTTTGTTCGTATGTCAAGGGGGGCTCCTGAGCATTGCGACTCAGGAGCCTAATTGGTCACATAGCCCCTCACCCCTCGGTCTCGTCCTGGTGATCCGGACGCCCCAACGGCGGTTGAGGTATGCGCGAGGCCGGGCCCGGCCGACGCGGAATGCTAAGACCTACTCTCGCATCTCCTTCCCAAGGGATGTTTATACGTCAAGGGGGACTCCTGAGCATTGCGCCTCTGGAGCCTAACTGGTCATGTAGCCCCTCACCACTTGGTCTCATCCTGGGGATCCGGACGACCCAACGACGGCTGAGATATGCGCGGGGCCAGGCCCTACCGACGTAGAACACTAAAGCAAACAGAAAGGAAATCGCGGAGCGTTAGCAAATTATTACAAAACATATTGTCTCTTAAAAGTACCAAGCATAAGTTCTCACGCCTCCACGAGGCACGATACATGTTGCAGAACTTAAACAGGAGGAAGCGCCGCCATCAAAGCCTCTTCTTCAGCCATGGACACCACCGACGCCCACTTGGGGAGCCCAGTCGTAGCCGACGTCACCGCCGTCCTTGCCGTCAGCCATGATCACTGGGTCGACAGCGAGGATCTTCCACAGCAGGGCCTCCACCTGATCCTTCATGGCTTCGACAGCACTGGTGTAAAGCTCGGGATCCATGGGCTCAAGCAAGGCGCCAAAGTCAAAGATGGGATCCCGAAGATAGAGGTAGTTGAAGATGTGCGTCGCGGCCAAGGTAGAAAGCGCGCGGACCTCTCCCTCCATCATGGGGCCCACTCCGACGTCGATGCCCTCGAGCGTTGTGACAAGCTTGAGGAGCAGCCCGGCGGGGCCTTCCTCCAGAGTCACCAACGTCTTCTTGTAACCACTCCCGTAGAGATCCTGCAGTGCCTTGCGGGACCTTAGCTCGAGGGAGTCGAAGGGGCGCGTCCCGCGGCGACCGTCTTCTCAGCCGTGACAAGGAGCTTCTCCCTGGCCTCCAGTCGAGCTTTCTCCTCGGAGACGAGCTTGGTGTGGGATGCCTGGGACACCTCCACCTCCTCCTTCAGCTTCTCCAGGTGGCCGTGTTCCGTGGCCTGTTACGGGGCTGCCTGCTCCAGCTAAGTGCCATGGTCGGCGATAGCAGCTTCCCGGGTCTTCAGCTTCTCCTCCTGCTCCTCGAGCTGGCGGGTCCGGTCGGCCTGCTTATCGCGGAGGGTCTTCATATTGGCCTCCGCCCCACGGAAACGCTCCTCAGCGGCCTCTGTGTCCTTTAACGCCGCGTCGTGAGCGGCTGGGGCTATGTCGGCCACCTTCTGGCCCTCTTCTGCGGCCGTCTCGGCCTGGCCCCAGGCTGCCCTAACGGATGAGTCGGCCTGGAGCCACCCTGAGACCAGCTCCAGGCGCCCCGACGCCCTGTGCCGGTCGGGGCCCGGAGCTGGTTCGGCGCAGAGAAGGCCTCCTCCAGAGCACCGGGCACGGCAGAAGAACCACGGCCCGCCGGCACGACGACTGGGGGAGCAAACCGCACTAGCTCCAGGGCTGGTGAAGCAGTAGCAGCAAGGATGGCCGGGGGCTCCGGATCTATCGGGTCATCAGCAGGCATGCTGAGGGCGAGCGCCTCTGGAGTCGACTCGGCCGCAGGGGCTGTCTTCTCCTAAGGCTGGGCCCCTCAGCCTCGGGAGGACAACCCTGCCACGGGTGCACGCGAGGGAGCCTCGTCCTTCTGCACTGGAGTCCTCGCGGCCATAGCAGGCCACTTGGCCTCGGCGGCTCCGGCATCCTCCTTCTTCCTTTTCTCCGCCGACATCAGCCTGGCATCAAGATGAAGATGTTGAGCCCTGCATCAAGATCAAATAGCAAAGGCAAGGAGATACACGTCCTCGACGATGTAGTCCCTCTTCCTGCCCAGGAGCGCGATGCCCGCAAGCTTCCTGGGCAAGGGCATCGCCGCGCTCTTAGGGGTGGACGAGTGTGCGGCCGGCTGCGCGATGGTGGCGGCCGGCGACGAAGTGGAGGCGCCGCCCCGAAGAAGCAATGCCGACCTGTCCTCCCTTGGGGTCCCCTGGTTCGGCTTCCTCAGGGGGGTGCCCCCGGCCCTCGTGGAGACACCGTTGGAGCGCGGCGACTCCCTAACTGGGTGCTCGTCGGCGTCGTCTTCATCAGAAAGGACACGGAGGAGCTCGCTCTGCCGCAGGGGAGAGGTCTCCCCCACCTCCTCCAAAGTCGCCTCTGAGTCCACCTTCTCCTCCTCCTTGGACTCATCGGAGGACACCGGCACAGGGGAGCCAAGGTGTTGGGAAGGCTTCAATGGCACGAGCCCTTGCTCGTTGAAGACAGGCATGGTGGCAGCCACATCCTCCCTGTCGTCATGGAGGTACAGCAGGAGATAGGTTTCTGGGGGGAGGGCCCTAGTCTTTCTCAAGCAAGGTTTGCACGGCCTTGCTTAGTTCCTCGTCACACAGATCATTCGGGGGCATCCGGAGGGCGTCTTCCGCGCCCTTGAAGCTCCACAAAGGGCGCGAGCGCGCTTGGAGTGAAGCCAGGCACTGCGTTAGGAACTCCTTAACAAGCATGGCCCCTGTCAGCTCCTTCGCCTTCAGGTCGGTCATCACCTTCTCCAGAAACTGCTCCGCCCAGGGGTCAGTGAGCTTCTCATGAGCCCATCGATCCAACGGCGTCGGCAGCGCGGTCGGCATCTCTAGCTGAGCGTGGAATGCCGGGCATCCATGAAGATCCACTTATGCTGGAAGACCTCTGCTAGTATGCATCGATGCTATAAAAACGGTTTTTAACCCCTTTCCGTGATGGCATTTGGAACTATCGCCAAGTGAGTGTGGGCGATAGGGGGTCCTTCCCACACGACCCAAAAACCGCCGGGGATATGCCCTCCTGGCACACATGCTCGGCAAAATTAGGTCGTGTGCGACTGGTGAGCGCTCAAATACGGTAATACATACAGTAGAGCTAAAAATACGATTATACAGGAAAAATTGTTTCCGGTCGCAAGTACATCCCACACAGTCAGTCCCTGCTAAATGCCTCCGTTCTTATGTACATCCCACACAGTCGCTCCAAGGAAAAAATTTCCGTTCATAGGTACATCACACACAATTTTCCCCGTTAAATCGTTTGTGATACTGTTGCCATTGCACACAATGTTAACAAATTTATCGTTCGCGTTATTGAATGCATCACACACGGTGTGTAAAATAAACTATGTGGGAAAGGCTGTCCATCACACATAGTTTTTATGTGGTAAATGTTTGCGCAAGGTGGCCTAACGCAAACAGTTTTCAAGAGAAGGTCGTGTGTGATTGTTCATTGATCCAACACGGTATATTCCTATAAACTATGTGCATTTCCTGAGGTCACCGCCCATGGTATTTTCTCAATAACCGTTTGCAATAGAAAAACCCAATTAGAAGGCTAATTGCCCTATTATTAATAATCCATTTATTAATCTAATTGACATTCATATTAAGCACATAATATATTTCATTTCCATATTAAGGAAGTAGGATTGCATAATTGAAATAGACCAGAGTACAACATGATATATCTTTAGCACTCAGCTACCCCATTACACAACTGCATCAGCACCAAGTTTCATATGCAACATGTAGAACCTTTCGAAATTAGCATCATAGATGGTATATAGACAAATGCATCTCATCTAGAAAACTACTGAAGCAGAAGGCGAATATTGAGCCTTCATTCATGTTGAATGTCTTTGCAACTTTAGGCCAGTGCCTGTGGATGATTGATCGTCCGTCCTTCGTCCTCTTTAGGAACACTTCAATATTGAACCGTGGATGTTGTATGAAAACCTTCCTCGCCTCCTGGCCATAGAGGTGGTTTGAGAGGTAATCATCAGTGAACTGCTTTGGAAAGGCCTGAAAACAAGCATGTGCATAAATATCTTTTCTATATTGGAAATGGGGCAAAGGAATAAAAAGGCAAGGTATAATAGTTAGTACCATCTTGGGTGACCTGATGTCTTCTTCATTGTGCAGACAAAGATCTTATTGTTTTGTCGCTAATTTCTTTATGCTAACAATCTTTCTTTGTTTCTTGACTTGATTGATATTCATGGACAACTCATTCCCCATATGCAAAAAGGGTCGAACGGTGGGTCAAAACCTGTGACAGCAGGACCTACATGTGCAAGACCAAATTGTTAAAAATCAAAATATTAGAATGGTTCCTGCAATTGCACAATAATGTGCTATTAGACAAGGGACCATGCACGTGCTAACCTTGATTGTAAACCTCAGTGCTTCCCATTGTTTCCCTGCAACACATATAAGGTAGTTAGTCATTACGTTAAGTAAGGGTTCACATGCTATCAGTAAAATAAGTTGATGAAAAATAAGCACATTGCAGATTCATCAGATTAACTCAATCCACATGGAAAACCTATTTATCCAAACCAAACATGATTAAGTACTGGGAAATATAGCACTTGTATATGTTTCTCATGTATTAAGTGCAGCGAAATTTGATTTATTCCTGACATGCACAACAATACAAAATTCAACCCACGATAATTGGACATCGCATTGCATAATTGAACCAAGCACTTAACTAAACACCACAAAAAATGAACCAAACATTAACTGAGCACCACATTGCACAATATAACATACTCCTAATAGAAGATCAGATAGTTAACCAAACCAAGCATGCTTAACAACTTGGAAATATAGCAATTGTATTTGTTTCTCATATATTTATTACAACCAAATTCAATTTATTCCTCACATGATATACAATAACAAAATGCACCCACAACAATTGAACATTGCATTGCAGAATTGAACCAAACAGTTAACTAAACACCGCAACAAATGAACCAAACATTAACTGAGCACCACATTGCACAATATAATATATTACTAATAGAAGATCAGAGAGTTAACAAAACCAAGCATGCTTAACTACTTGGAAATATAACAACTGTATTTGTTTCTCATGTATTTACTACATCCAAATTCAATTTATTCCTCACATGGTATACAATAACAGAATGCACCCACAACTATTGAACATCGCATTGCAGAATTGAACCAAACAACTAACTAAACACCACAACACAAATGAACAAAACATTAACTAAGCACCACATTGCACAATGTATTACAAAACCAAGCATGCTTAACAACTTGGAAATATAGTAATTGTATTCGTTTCTCATGTATTTTGTAAAGATAAATTTGATTCATTTCTCACATGGAAGACAATACAAAATTGCAACCTGAAGAATTGAACATCACATTTGTAGAATTGAACCAAACAGTTAACTAAAGACGACAACTAATTAACCAAACAGTTAAGAAGTGAGCACCACATTGCACGACATATAGAGCATATACACTAGAGCAACAGATTGCATGGTAAAATTAGCTAGCACAATTCACTAGAATTTGTGAAGCAAAGGCAGGAGCAGCACACGCAACGGGTAAACTGAGCATGCTTAACGGGCGTAGCTAGCAAATGGCAAGGTGCTCCTCCAAGATCTGGGGGTTGGCACGAATGGCAACCATCGTGACCTCATCGGCGCGTGCGGCCGCGATTTGCTTCTCCGGTGCCAAATGCTCCTTGAGCTCCTGGCTATACTGCCTACACCATGGCTTAGGGCGGCGCTTATTTGGTGGAGGGGTCGGTGATTTGGGTGGAAGGTGTCGCGCCGACAGTCGGGGCATGTGGGATGTGGAAGGAGGAGGAGTATGGGGGTCAGGTGTGGATTACCTGCCTAGATAGACGGGGCCGAGTAGCATGAAGGAGGGTCGCCGGCGAGGAGGTGGCGCAGCAAGCAAGCAGTGATGGTTTCAACTTGGAAAGGAAGGCGGAAACACGCGAAATGTGGATTTTGGTAAGGGGAGGGGCGGGGAGGTAGATATTTCCGCGGAAGCCGAAAATTTGGAATCGCTTCAGCAAAAAAATGGCGCGCAAAGTGTCATCAGACACGGTCCCTTATTCAGAACTGTGTATGATATATCACAAACGATTCAGATAGCTTAACCTGTGTGTGATGAGTTTGAACATAAAAAAATTTGGTTCAAATTTCCCTGCTTATAGTGGTCATCCACGTCATTGCATAATTTGGGTACACAAAGGAGACTACAGCACACCCAGACTTCTTAATCAAGCAAGTTTAGCAATTAAACACAGCTAGCTGACCTAAACATTAGTCTAACAAATTAAAGACCAGCGCTCTTAATTAAACCAAAAAAAAGAGTACTACTATGCCCGGTGATCGTCGATCTCCGCCGCCGCCTCCATGTCTAGCTCGCACCCGACGGTCTCCTCGGGAAGGGGCTCCATGGCATCCATCGCACCATACTCGGCATGCATCTCGCCATCCACATCCGCCATCTCTTTGGGAATGGCCGCCACGAGCTAGGCATGGGCGGCCGTGATCTGGGCTTGGACGTGCTCCGTTGTCGCAAGGTATGCGGCGGAGGAACGGACGACTGCTTGAACGCTCTCGGCGATTGCCAACTCTCCGGTCGTGGGTTGCCGACCGTTGTCGGAGAAGCTTCGTTTGATTTGTGCGATGACCGCCATGAGATGGGCGTGGGCGGCCTCGACATGGTTGTGGGCGGCCTCCATCAGGGCAAAGGCCGCCGCTGCGGAACAGACAACTGTTGTGCCGCTCTCGCCAGTTGCTATCCCCAAGGTAGATGTTGATGCCGCCACCTGAGAAGCAACAACAGCCATTTGCGCTACCTTGGCCGCCCGGTTGCAGATTGCGGCCGCACTCATGCACCTTTTTAGCACACGTGTGGCGGCTGCGGTCGCGTTCTCGCCAGAGTGGGATGCCGAAGTTGCCCTCACGACGTGGGTCCATGTACCCATCTTTCACCAGCGATGATTGAACAGTGAAATGATATTTGGGGAGCAAGCTAGTGTGCTTGACATGTCGGCTGTGGACTGTAGCCGACGCACCTTCTCGCGTAAACTATAGGCGTACTATACGCCGACGGTGCTCTAGGATATTTTGTGCTGCATCTCACAAGGTTGGTGATACTAAATTGTGTGGGATCTACTCGATTTTTCAGCTTGATTTGAATTACATAATGGGGTCACAGTGGCAATGGATGGTGTTTGAATTGCTAGACCTTTTATCAGAAGTGAACATGCAACTATATGTGTGTCGTAAAAGAATTGGAATTATTCAGGGTTCGTTTGGACATTTTATACATTAAATTGGTTTTCTAGCCATTTCAGGTGCATAATTCAAAATTAAACTACATGCACATGCTCTGGTGCACCAACATGGGTTCTAAAATGATATATGTGTCCATGGGTTTATGCTTATGTCCCATGCAAGAAATGGGGATGAATTTCGAAAACCACGACACCGTGGCTCTCCGGCAAACGTTAACGTACTTGCTTTTGTAATTCTAGTAAATCCAAAAGTCGTCTGAAATTCATGAAACTCGGCATGCTATCATGGAGCAGCATCAACATGCTATGGTAAATTTTTTGTCTCATTTGGGGCAGGTTTGGGTATAAGCTTCTCATAAACCAGAGCTTCTCACAACAAGTGTGATGGTTTCGGTAGGGAACATTTCAATTTTCTGGACGAAATGATATTCGTTGCCTCTTCTTGATTTCAATTTTTTTCCTAGTGTCAACATAGAACAACATGAGTGTTGTGTCAATTTTTGAGATTTTTCAGGGTTTGCTTGGACATTTTTATACATTAACTGAGTTTTCTATGCATTCATGTGCATAATTCAAATTTGAACTACAGGCACGTGCTCTAATGCATATAAATTAGTTGAAAAATCAAATATGTGTCCTTGGTTGCATGCTTAGGTCCCATGCAAGAAATGGGAATGAATGTCAAACACCCTCCCACCATCACTCGGCCGCAAACATTGAGATACCTAGTTTTAAAATTCTAGTAAATCCAAAGCTCGTCTAAAATTCATGAAACTTGGCATGCTATCATGGAGCGGCATTAACATGTTGTGGTAAATTTTTTGTCCCATTTTGGGCAGGTTTGGGGATATGCTTCTCACAAACCAGAGCTTCTCACAACAAGCCTGATGGTTTTGGTAGAGAACGTTTCACCTTTCTGGACGAAACCATATCCATTGCCTCTTCTTGATTTCAATTTTTTTCTAGTGTCAACATAGAACAACATGAGTGTTGTGTCAATTTTTGGGATTTTTCGAGGTTCGCTTGGACATTTTTATACATTAACTAATTATTTTATGCATTCATGTGCATAATTCATATTTGAACTACAGGCACATGCTCTAATGCATATAAATTGGTTGAAAATTCATATATGTGTCCTTGGTTACGTGCTTAGGTCCCATGCAAGAAATGGGAATAAATGTCAAATACCCTGCCACCATCACTCGGCCGCAAATATTGAGATACTTGGTTTTTAAATTCAAGTAAATCGAAAGCTCTTCTGAAATTCATGAAACTTGGCATGTTGTCATGGAGCAGCATCAACATGTCTTGGTATATTTTTTCTCCCATTTGGGGTAAGTTTGGGTATATGCTTCTCACAAACCAGAGCTTCTCACAACAAGCCTGATGGTTTCGGTAGGGAACGTCCCACCTTTGGGGACGAAGCGATATCCATTGCCTCTTATTACTTTCAAAAAATTTCTTGTGTCAACATAGAACAACAGGAGTGTTGTGTCAATTTTTGTGATTTTTCGGGGTTCGTTAGGACATTTTTATGCATTAACTGAGTTTTCAATGCATTCATGTGCATAATTCAAATTTGAACTACCTGCACATGCTCTAATGGATATAAATTGGTTGAAAATTCAAATCTGTGTTCTTTGTTGCATGCTTAGGTCCCATTCAAGAAATGGGAATGAATGTCAAACACCCTGCCACCGTCACTCGGCCGCAAACATTGACATACCTAGTTTTTAAATTCTAGTAAATCCAAAACTCGTCTGAAGTTCATGAAACCTTGCATGCGATCATGGAGCGGCATCAACATGTCGTGGTAAAAAATTTGTCCCATTTGGGGCAGGTTTGGGTATATGATTCTCACAAACTAGAACTTCTCACAACAAGCATGATGGTTTTGGTAGGGAACGTCCCACCTTTGGGGACGAAACAATATCCATTGCCTCTTATTGCTTCCAAAAAAAATTTCGTGTCAACATAGGACAACAGGAGTGTTGTGTCAATTTTTGGGATTTTTCGGGGTTTCTTCGGACATTTTTATGCATTAATTGAGTTTTCAATGCATTTATGTGCATTATTCAAATTTGAACTACATGCACATGCTCCATTGCATATAAATTGGTTGAAAAATCAAATCTTTTTCCTTGGTTGCATGCTTAGTTCCCATGCAAGAAATGGGAATGAATTTCAAACACCAGGGCACCGTTGATTGCCGGAAAAACGTTGAGATACTTTGTTTTTAAATTCCAGTAAATCCAAAGCTTGTGTGAAATTCATGAAACTTGGCATGCTATCATGGAATGGCACCTGACATGCTGTGGTATTTTTCATGTCCATTTTGAGAGAAGGCGCACTCGAATAGTAGCCAAGAAAGGCATTTTGAAAAAATAGCTGCCACTGTAGTATCTCAAATGTTTGCATAATTCAAATCGTGCGCGTTCTATTAACCATTCACGTAACGCCATGTGTTCTCGTTTTAATGGCTATAGGAGGTGTCGTGCGGACAGCTGCTTGACTGAACGGGAGGCGTGCGAGCGGAGTCCGGTGCACTGGCTGACCGAGAGGCATGCAAGCTGTCCTCCAATGCGCAGACTCACCGGGAAGCGTGCGAGTTGTACTCTGCGCAGGCTCACTGGGAAGCGAGCCCTTTGGCTTCCATGGCCACCCGCCTTCCTCTCCATTAATGGCGCCTGAGCCGCTAATTAATATGGGCGGCCTTAATGTTCACCTCCCATTCCCCTCCCTCCCGCAGACCTCCACCAACGCCATGGCGCAGAAGGATCATCTGCCACTAGTCTTCAAGTTCGGTGAAGTCGACTCCGAGCCAGAGGAGATAAAAAATAAGGAGGAATGGGGCCTCATGGACATGGTCCAGAACGAGCTGGCCGCGGCGGTTGATGCCCCCGCTCCTGTCCCAACTCCCATCCATGCGCCCGCGCCAGCGACCATCCACATAGCATTGATGGGCTGGTCGCCGAGCACTATCACAGAGCTGGAAGCCGTGGGCGTCAGCGAGGTCTCGCGGACCCGCATGAGCTCATGTACATGCCATCGCCAGCGCCCGTGCCCGTGCTTGTGCGCCCCCTCCACCCATCATGGCGCTAGTCCCCGTGCGTTTGGCTGCACCCGTGCCCGTGCGCGCACCCCCCCTCAGCAGCATGGGACGCGGCCGTTGACCGCTACCTCTCAGCGTCGCCAGCTACCGTCCTCCCGCGACCCGCCCTTTGATCGCGCGATGGCATGATGTTTGATTTACAGGTGAAGAACATTCTGTGCTGCATTGAAGACTTCGACAATGGCGTCCCGGAGGACAACAACGACAATGACGGTGCAGCACGCCGCCTCCGCGGCCACTGGAAATAGTTTTTTTCTTGGGTTTAATACTGTATCTTGATTATATGAATATAAATTCACTATATGACTAAATGAAAGATATGGTTTGAGAGAACTTGTGTGTTTCCCTCTTAATGTACAGACTTATCAAAGGGTTTCCTTTTGAAAAAATGTCAATGGTTTTTAAATATAAAACACTCATCGCAAATGTTAGAAGACCCGTATGCAAACCGACAGCTTCCCTAGGAAGCCAAGGGAAAATGTGTGCATCTCTTGATCGCAATCGTTTTAGATAGAACACCCGTATGCAAAGTAAGAGCAGGATTTGTGCATCTCTTCAACGTGAACGGTTCTTTTGGATGACCCGTGTGCAACCACTTACAAACAGTTTGGTAAGATTTGCATCTGTCATATTGGGTATGTTGCCATTTGTCTAACTGGAAAGAATGACATTTGTTGATATAGTAACATTGCCATTTGTCAACCTTGTAACACTGCAATTTGTCAAAATATGAAGCTAAAAATCACTAGTAGTATCTAATTTTTGCAACTAAAATTCAGTAATTAAGCATAGATTTCATTCATAGATTAAGCAGTCGTTATTTATACAAACAGTTCAACTCGACAGCTGAACCAACCAAACTTTTCACCAATTGTTGCCAACCACGTAATGAAATAGCTAGTTCTACTTTATATACTAGCTAATTTTAAGTATGTTGTACAGTTCCACCACATCTATAGTCAGATGAACTGAACAAAATAACCCCTAAATACTACTACTACGGAGGGGCTTTGTACTACTTCCACCTCCCTCTCCTCTATCGAGCGCAGTTAGTAAGAGGTAGAGGAGGAGGAGGAGCCTACCGACGAGCTAGACAACTGCAGCTTTAGCGACGCTCACCTCGAACGCCCTCTGCCGCTCCAGATGACCCCTCTCGAAGCGGTGGTTCTCCTCGTAGATCTCCTGATTCCTCGCCTATGAGGCGGCGTGTGCCGCGGCCACATCGGCGGTAAGGCTCTTTGCATGCTCGACGAGGCGCTTCTCCTCCACCCACAGCAACTCGATGTAGCACACAAGGTCGCTGACGCACATGCGGGCATCCACCTCCGCCTCTGACCTTCGGGCGGCAGTGGCGGAGCAGGTGATGACCCCGGCGGTCGACGGTGGGCTGGCGGCCGCGACGGCCGTTGATGGGGTGGCAGGCACGACCACCACCTCCCGCCTTCAGGCCGTGGTGGCAGAGCGGGTGATGTCCATGGCGGCCTAACGTCTACTACACAACCTTCTTCTTGTAGACATTGTTGGGCCTCCAAGTGCAGAGGTTTGTAGGATAGTAGCAAATTTCCCTCAAGTGGATGACCTAAGGTTTATCAATCCGTGGGAGGCGTAGTATGAAGATGGTCTCTCTCAAACAAACCTGCAACCAAATAGCAAAGAGTCTCTTGTGTCCCCAACACACCCAATACAATGGTAAGTTGTATAGGTGCACTAGTTCGGCGAAGAGATGCTGATACAAGTGCAATATGGATGGTAGATATAGGTTTTTGTAATGATAAAAGTGAGCGAAACAAGGCCTAGGGTTCATAAAAGTGAGCAAAAATGGTATTGCAATGCTAGGAAACAAGGCCTAGGGTTCATACTTTCACTAGTGCAAGTTCTCTCAATAATAATATAATTGAATCATATAACTATCCCTCAACATGCAACAAAGAGTCACTCCAAAGTCACTAATAGCGGAGAACAAACGAAGAGATTATTGTAGGGTACGAAACCACCTCAAAGTTATCCCTTCTGATTGATCTATTCAATAGTCCATAGTAAAATAACACGAAGCTATTCTTTCCATTCGATCTATCCTAGAGTTCGACTAGAATAACACCTTAAGACACAAATCAACCAAAACCCTAATGTCACCTAGATACGCCAACATCAGCTCAAGTATCTGTGGGTATGATTATACGATACGCATCACACAATCTCAGATTCATCTATTCAACTAACACAAAGAACTTCAAAGAATGCCCCAAAGTTTCTACCAGAGAGTCAAGACGAAAACGTGTGCCAACCCCTATGCATAAGTTCATGAGGTCATGGAACCCGCAAGTTGATCACCAAAACATACATCAAGTGGATCATGTGAATATCCCATTGTCACCACAGATAAGCACATGCAAGACATACATCAAGTGTTCTCAAATCCTTAAGGACTCAATCCGATAAGATAACTTCAAAGGGAAAAACTCAATCAATTACAAGAGAGTAGAGGCAGAGAAACATCATAAGATCCAACTATAATAGCAAAGCTCACGATACATCAAGATAGTGCCAAATCAAGAACACGAGAGAGAGAGAGAGAGATCAAACATATAGCTACTGGTACATACCCTCAGCCCCGAGGGTGAACTACTCCCTCCTCATCATGGAGAGCGCCGGGATGATGAAAATGGCCATCGGAGAGGGATTCTCCCTCCCGGCAGTGTGCCAGAACAGGTCTAGATTGGTTTTTGGTGGCTACGGAGGCTTCCAGCGGCAGAACTCCTGATCTAGGTTATTTTCTGGAGGTTTCTGTATTTATAGGAATTTTTGGCGTCGGGAACAAGTCAGGGGGGTCCCCGAGTCGTCCATGAGATAGGGCAGCGCGCCTGGGGGATGATGACCCACAAGTATAGGGGATCTATCGTAGTCCTTTCGACAAGTAAGAGTGTCGAACCAAACGAGGAGCAGAAGGAAATGATAAGCGGTTTCTAGCAAGGTATTCTCTGCAAGTACTGAAATAAGTGGTAACAGATAGTTTTGTGATAAGATAATTTGTAACGAGCAACAAGTAACAAAAGTAAATAAGGTGCAGCAAGGTGGAAAAACTCTTATATGATGTAAAGCGCTCCCGAGGACACATGGGAATATCGTCAAGCCAGTTTTCATCACGCTCATATGATTCACGTTCGGTACTTTGATAATTTGGTATGTGGGTTGACCGGTGCTTGGGTGCTGCCCTCACTTGGACAAGCATCCCACTTATGATTAACCTCTATTGCAAGCATCCGCAAATACAACAAAAGTACTAAGGTAAACCTAACCATAGCATGAAACATATGGATCCAAATCAGCCCCTTACGAAGCAATACATAAACTAGGGTTTAAGCTTCTGTCACTCTAGCAACCCATCATCTACTTATTACTTCCCAATGCCTTCCTCTAGGCCCAAACAATGGTGAAGTGTCATGTAGTCGACGTTCACATAACACCACTAGAGGACAGACAACATACATCTTATCAAAATATCGAACGAATACCAAACTCACATGACTACTAATAGCAAGACTTCTCCCATGTCCTTAGGAACAAAAGTAACTACTCACAAAGCATAAACATGTACATAATCAGAGGGGTATTACTGTGCATATAGGATCTGAACATATGATCTTCCACCAATTAAACCAACTAGCATCAACTACAAGGAGTAATTAACACTACTAGCAACCTACTAGCACCAATCCCGGACTTGGAGACAAGAATTGGATACAAGAGATGAACTAGGGTTTTGTCAGGACCCCGATTCTAAGTCACACCGATCTAGCCTGTAACACCTCGTATCACTTTGCGGCCTCATGCACGGTATTCCCATGGGTGTCGCCTTACCATGGCCCGGGACCGTTTGCGCCTTTTGGCTCACGTATATGATAGTGTCGCTAGCATCCATATGACAGAGAACCCGGGCCGACATGACTAGTCGTGAACCCAAAGTGGCACTAACTTACGGGGGCAGGCATACATGAATCAACATCGAGCATGTCGGTCAGCAGCGTGTGAATCCGGGCTGTAGCACTAGGCTAACAGGACTCCGGGAACCCGGGCTGTAGCAGGCTAGGCAGGACTCCGGATGTCACCACGTGACATTTCCCCGAAGGGACAGACACAAGAATGAAGTGAATCACATGTCGGCTAGTCAAGTGCTCCAGAGCAGTAGTGCTGGGCTATCAGGACTCCGGTGAACCGGGCTATAGCGGACTACTATGGCTCATGGAAGCACAAGACTACATTTCCCCATAAGAGAGGCTACCAAGGATAAACAACTAGGTTGTCGGATCCCACACATACCAAGCATTTCAATCATACACACAATATGCTCGATATGTGTAATTACAACATGGCATCACAACATAACTCTATGACTCAAGTATTATTCATTAGGCTCCGAGGAGTGAGATATACAAACATGGGTCTCATGACCCAACAATCATAGCATACAAATCAAAGCACATGCGGAAGCTTAACATGTCTGAGTACAAACATCTACAAATGAAAAAGGCTAAGAAGCCTGACTATCTACCATATCCTGCCGAGGGCACAAGATCGTAGCTGAGGTATCAAGCTAAACGTTGAAGTCCACGCGGAACTACTAGCGAGACTGAAGTCTCTCTGCAAACATAAATTAGGAAAACGTGAGTACAAATGTACCCAGCAAGACTTACATCAGAACTGACTACATATGCATCGGTATCAACAAAGGGGTAGTGGAGTTTAACTACAGCAAGCCAGCTTTGACTCAGTGGCTAACCTGAACTACGACTGCAAGCAACTCTTTTGAGGTGGTGCACACGAGTCCACATATTCACCATATCAATACACCACTATGGATCCGCTCCCGTCTCCCTACAAGAAGGCCATCCATAGCACTCACGCTTATCTTGCGAGTTTCAGAGTATCCACCTCAAGTTATCTATGAACTCTATAGGCAACCAAGCAGTCCTTTACCGCGGACATGACTATTCAAATAGATGATGTTAACCATGCAGGGGTGTACTTCTTCACACACGCTCTCACCACTTACCGTCGTTTACATGACATATACTCGGCAACCTTCAAGCGGAAGCCCAACGAGGGTGTTGGCCACAGCCTAACTAAACTCTCAAGTCTCTAGTCCAGGTTTATCGCCTATCCAAGTTCCATCCGCATGGAGTCCTGCTGAGGTTTCCACATACGGCCCCGAACGATGTGTACAAGGTTCCAAAACACAAACAAGCGCCCAGCATGCCCGGCCATGGTGTATCTACTGCATCATAGCCCACCCCTAGGGTCAGCTGTAACACCCTCGATGCGACTATAGCTCCCACGTGTCGAGGCACGACTTAGAGACATAATCGCATTGAAGGCATATGTCGCAAGTTAGGCAATCTTCACAAACATCCCATGTAATATAATAATAAAAGGAGAGATAACATAGTTGGCTTACACTCCCCACGTCAATCAAGTACATAAATAACATTACATCATACAAACACTCATGGCCCGACTACGGCGCCAAAATAAAAGATAACCCAACATGCGACACGGTCCCAATCACCCCCAACTGGGCACCACTACTGATCATCGGGAAAGGAAACATAGTAACGTTGAGAGTCTTCGTCGAACTCCCACTTGAGCTCATACGTGTCTCCTGGAGCGGAATCATCAGGCCCTGCATCGGGTGTAATAGTAATCTGTGAGCCACAGGGACTCAGCAATCTCGCACCCTCGCGATCAAGACTATTTAAGCTTGTAGGTAAGGCAAGGTAAAAATATGTGGAGCTGCAGCAAGCGACTAGCAAGTATGGTGGCTAACTTATTCGCAAAAGAGAGCGAGAAGAGGAGGCAAAGCGCGAGCGAGAAGCTAGAGAACAACCTGCGCAAACATTACTCCAACACCGTGTCCACTTCCCGGACTCCGCCGAGAAGAGGCCATCACGGAAATACACTCGGTTGATTCATTTTAATTAATTTAAGGTTCAAGTTATCTACAACCGTACATTAACAAATTCCCATCTGCCATAACCGCGGGCACGGCTTTCGAAAGTTCAAATCCCTGCAGGGGAGTCCCAACTTAGCCCATGACAAGCTCTCACGGTCAATGAAGGAATAGACCTCCTCCCAAGACGTTCCGATCAGACTCGGTATCTTGGTTACTCAAGACACTTCGACAGGTTAAAACAAATCCAGCAACACCGCCCGAATGTGCCGACAAATCCCGATAGGAGCTGCACATATCTCTTTCTCAGGGCACACTCAGATGAACACTACGTACAACTAAAACCAACCCTCAAGTTGCCCCGAGGTGGCGCTGCAAGTGGCTCTATTTGGACCAACACTCAGAGGAGCACTGGCCCGGGAGGGTTAAAACAATGATGACCCTTGAGTCTGCAGAACCCAAGGGAAAGAAAAAGGCTAGGTTGCAAATGGTAAAACCAAGGGTGGGCATTGCTGGAAAAGCTTTAATCGAGGCAAACTATCAAGGGGTTCCCATTATAACCCAACCGCGTAAGGAACGCAAAATCCGGGAACATAACACCGATATGACGGAAACTAGGGCGGCAAGAGTGGAACAAAACACTAGGCGAGAGGCCGAGCCTTCCACCCTTTACCAAGTATATAGATGCATTAAGATAACATAGCAATATAATGATATCCCAACAAGTAAATAAATGTTCCAACGAGGAACGGGCTCCAATCTTCACCTGCAACTAGCAACGCTATAAGAGGGGCTGAGCAAAGCGGTAACATAGCCAATCAACGGTTTGCTAGGACTTGGTGGGTTAGAGATTTAACATGGCAATTTGGGAGGCTTGAAAGCAAATGGTAGGCATCATAGCATTGGCATAGCAAAAGAGCGAGCAAACTAGCATCGCAAAGATAGTGGTGATTTCGAGGGTATGATCATCTTGCCTGCACAGTTGTCAGAGTTGACTGGATCCTCGAAAGCAAACTCAACGGGCTCCTCATTAGCGAAATCGTCTCCCGGCTCTACCCAAACAAAACAAACAAGCAACAAGGATACAATCAACCACGTGCAAGGGTCAAGCAATATGATGCAATGATGATATGCTATGCGGGATGCGATGCGGGATGCAAAATGCAAGATATGACAGGAAATGCATGAACCTGGCCTCAACATGGAAATCCAAGTGTGCCACTGGAAAGATGAGATTAAATCACTTGAAAACGATATAAAGAACGCCGGAATCGGAGTTATGGTTTGGAAATGGCAAGCGATACAAAAATGACACCGGTCTGCGATTTACAGCAAGTAGGCATCTAAATGCAATGAAATGAACATGCTACAGCACCCACACATGACAACAAAATACATGGCAGGGATGCACACAAGATTCTTAGCGAAAGTATAGCACTGAGCTACGGCCAATTCATCCATTAACAGGTTCAAACAAGCATGGCAAAAATGCATATGGCAAACAGATCTCAGACTTGGTGAAATTAACACTTGTCTGGAATTTCAGATCAGGTAGCCCTCTTCGGAGCAACAAAACTACATGCTACAGGATCTGAACATGGCAAAGTAAAGTATGTCATAGAGCTACTCAAAGAGCTTAACAAAAGTCCCTTAGTGACCTTGAGCCAAAGGGGATCAGAAAATACAATTGCAAGCACGTGAACATAGCAAAAACATAATCAGTTTTCAGACTTAGTGAAAACTGAGACATGCTGAAATATAACTCAAGTAGACATGTTTACGAGCTCGATGCACTCACTATGGTGCAAGTCATGGCAAGACAAGCATACACCCATCAAGAAGGCACAAAATGAAAGCTCGAAATGGCAATAACAATAGCATAGCATGCACAGATCAACTACAACATCATCGGCAAAATTGCAAACAAGTTGACAATATGCCCAGATTCACAAAGTAGCAAAAGTAGAGCTCGATTGACTCAAGCTAGGGTGCTCCATAATTGCAAACAAAGACATGGATGGATAGAGCACTACAATATTAACAAAACATCCTTACTGATCATCCTCAAAAGAGCCACGAATCACTAGGAAACAACATGAACATATGGCATCATGAGATAAACAGCTAAAGGACTTGGTGAAATTGCTAAGTACCTGAAAACAGAATTACTAAGTGCACCACTTTGCAAGCTTGCATAAGACACCACACACATCACAAAAATACATGGGTTGCACCTCTGGAAAGATGACAAAACCCTTAACAAAACACATGTAGAGCATCAGGGCATATCATGCACACATTAATCATGGCAAAAATGACAAAAACCTAAACGGAGCAGCAGATCTGACAATTAACTCAAGTAGCCTCCTTCTAACAGCATTTCGGGCATCAAGATGAGCTCAAATGAAAATGATGCAATGGAATGAAATTATGTACTCTCAGAGATGAACATTTTGATATGCTATATGCATGAATCGGAGCTACGGATGAAAAGTTACGGAGCCACGAACAGGGGCATATGGACTGAAAATATCAGGGACTTCGTAGATTTTCGACCTCCGATCTAGGGTTTGCACGGATTTCGAAGTTCGCCAGAGGAAGCACTGTAGTTGGCCGGAAATGGCGTGGTGGCGGCCGGATCTTGGCGAGGGGAGGAGGAGGCGGCCGGATCTCGCCGGATCCGGGCCGGGCGGCGGCGCGCGGCGAGGCGGCGGCGGCGCGGCGCGGTGCGGGCGAGCGGCGGCCGCCGGCGATGGCGCAGGGCGGCGCGGGGCCACCGGAGATGGTGCGCTGCGGCGGGGCAGCCGGGGAGCGGCGCGGGCAGGCGGGAGGCGGCACGGGCAGGCGGGAGATGGAGCCGGGCGGCGGCGGCTCCTGGCCGCGGGGGCCCTCCCTGGGCCTCCCGGGCCGCGCGGTGGGAGGCGGCGGCGAGGCCACGTGGTGGCCCCTCAGTGGCTGCGGGCAGCGGCGGCGCTTGTCCGGCGAGAAACGGACATGTCCGGCGCGCGAGGTGGTATTTTAGGGTTTCGGAGGTAGGAGGAGATCCGAAAATCGGGGGGGGGCCTTTAAATAGGCATAGAGGGAGCTAGGAGAGTCCAAATGAGGTGCGGTTTTCGGCCACGCAATCGTGATCAAACACTCTAGATGATGGAGCAGAGTTAGGTGGGTTTTGGGCCAAATTGGAGGGGTGTTGGGCTGCAACACACACGAGGCCTTTTCGGTCCCTCGGTTAACCGTTGGAGTATCAAACGAAGTCCAAATGGTACGAAACTTGACAGGCGGTCTACCGGTAGTAAACCAAGGCCGCTTGGCAAGTCTCGGTCCAATCCGGAAATGTTTAATCCCCACACATGAAAGAAAGCTAGAAATGACCACCGTAGGAGAACGAAGCGCCGGAATGCAAAACGGACAACGGGGAAAATGCTCGAATGCAAGAGACGAACACGTATGCAAATGCAATGCACATGATGACATGATAAGAGATGCATGACAATGACAACAACACATGGAGACAAAGAAACCAAACCCGAGGAAATAAATTAGCTTAACGCCGGAAACGGCAAGAGTTGGAGTACAAATTGGGAAAGTTACGTCCGGGGTGTTACATCAGCGCTACGCACGGCCGCCAAAACATATCCTATAAACACCAGAAACTAGTTGAAACTCCTGGACAGAGGACTAGAGTGGTTAAGAAGCCGAGAGGGTCCATTGGTTTCGGGCCCAATGCATGGTAGTAGCTGGTTCTTAAATCACATATACAGATCTCGGTGCTTAAGGACGGTTCCGATGAAACAACCCACCATGTACTCCTACATGGCCTCTCATCTATAACTTTACCAAATCGTTTTCAACACACTTAGCTCACACACATTAGGACATGTTCATCACTGTTCCAATTCATCCCCGATGAATCAGACCTGACACAACTCTAAGCATAGCAGGCATGACAAACAAGCATGAATGAGTAGGCACATCAGGGCTCAAACAACTCCTACTCATGCTAGTGGGTTTCATCTATTTACTGCGGCAATGACAGGTCATGCAAAGGATAAAGGGGTTCAGCTACCGCAGCAAGTAACAGATGAATCGTTGTTTTCCTAATTCAGTAAAAGAGAGCAGGAGCGAGAGAGTGGGATTGTATCGGAATGAACAAGGGGGTTTTGCTTGCCTGGCACTTCTGAAGATAGTATAACTCTTCATCGGTGTCATCGATCACATCATCGAAGTAACGTCTACTGAGAGGGGACAATCACCGGCAAACACAAAAGAACCAACATTCACTACAATGCACAATCAAATGAATGCCATGTCATGTTAAGGAACTAAATTGACCTAATGCAGTAGTAAGCCAAGTTAATTGAAGTGGAATTCAAACAGGGTTAAACTCCAACTCCAAATGCTAGTTCATAAATTTCCCTAATCATGATTTATCCTATTCAGTTAGGTTAACTTGTTCAATCATGCATGGGAGTTCCATAAACAGATTCTTCATATTTTTATGATCATTTTTCATATATAATTTATTTCATTCTGAGCTACGGTTGAATTTCTATGATTTTTGGAAGTTTAAAACATTTTCTGGAATTTCCTGAAAAAACATAACTCCAGAAAATGCTTTACTGCGTCAGCATGACATAGGTGTGACGTCAGCAGGTCAACTAGGTCGGCCGGGTCAAACCTGACCAGTGGGACCCACTGGTCAGTGACTCAATCCACTAACTAAGTTAGTTAGTGTTAAACTAACCCTAACCAGGCTGTTAGCAGGGCGAGGCCCACATGTCAGTGACTTGTTTAGTTTTCTAAATTAGTTAGTTCTAATTAATCTAGAGTTAACTAATCAGGGGCTTGGGCCCACACGTCAGGACGCAGGGGAGGTCAAACAGGGGTCAAACCCTGCCGGCGTTGAGTCGCCGGCGAGGCCGAGACGCCGGAGGGGCTCGGATTTTGCCCTCCGGCGACCAAATTAGCGGCCGAGACCACCGGTGCGAAGCCCAGGCTCTCGCGCATCCAATGGAACACGCAGGTGACCGTGGGATGGCCGGAGGCGACGACAGCGTCAAGGTCAGCGGTGGCCGGAGCACGGGCTCGACCGGCGCGACGCTACGGTGTACGGGAGAGAGAGATGAGCAGTGATATGGCTTCCTGGGAGCACGCTGAGCACGATGGAACGCACGTCCGTGAGTTGTAGCGACTATGGCCACGGCGACGCCATGGTTGGCAGGGCGAAGCTCTCGGGCGCGGTGGCTAGGCTAGCTAGGGGAGGCAAACAAGCTTGGGGAGAGAGGGGAAAAACGGCGAGGCTCACTGGGAGGTCGAAGTGCAGCTCAGTGGGCTTGGGTTCGACCTGGAAGCGCCGAATTTGTCGATGGCGTCTGGCGGCCATGCTCGGGGAAGACGACTCGTGGCGGCGATGTGGGGCTCCCGCGGTGGCGTGGCTCGGGGTGGAAGAAAGAGGGGGTCGAGTCGGAGCCTCTGAGCGTGTTGGCGAGGCGAGGCAGTGGCTGTGGCCACGACAACAGCGAGCGGCGGCAACGACGGCGCTCGGCGCAGGTGAGAGAGAGAAGCAGAGGAGGGGAGAGTGCTCGAGGGGGAGAGAGGAGAGGTGCAGGCGGTCGAGGGGGAGTGCGTGGCGCTCGGGAACGACTCCAGCAGCGGCAAGCAGGCAGGAGGTGGCCGTGCGCGTGCCGGCGTGCGGTGGCCACGTGCCTCGGTCCTTCTAGCAGAGGAAGGAGAAGACACGGGAGCCCCTGGTGGGCTGGGCCGCCAGCTGGGCCACTAGGTGGGCTGGAAGGACAGGTAAGTTGGCCCAGGTAGTTCTCTCTCCCTCTCTGGGCCACTAAATCATTTTAATAAATTCTGTAGGTTATTATATGGCTTGCTAAAATATATATAAAGCCACTCACAAACTTCCAGAATTATTGGAGTTATATTTAATATATATATTAAATATAAATCCAAAGCAAATAATTATTGAGTTAATTCAAATGGCCAAAATAAATGTTTCTGAGCTCCTAAAAATATTGGTTGGAATTTTCACTCTGGCCAATATTATTAGAGAAAAACAGGAACATTTTCTTGGGCCAAATTGAAGCAATTTTTATCTTGATATTTTCAAAATGATTCTGAGGCTTTCACAAGTCCCCATTTCATATCACTGGACTTCCACCATCATGTGAACACGATGATAGTATTGGTCAGACCACAAGATGTAATGGTGTATGCTCGAGGGATCAACCACGGGTAAGACAACATTACGAACATCGTTGGTTCTGATTTGACTTGACGATAGCCCATACTCAAGTCAAAGTTTTGACAAGGCAATAAATTCAACAACCGATCACGAGGAACAATCGATGAAGATATCATCTCTCTTCAACACACACACACACACAAGGATATCCCATAGAACGAACTAAGTTAGGCAAGCGTTTATCTTCCAACTCTCCAAGTTGTTGTTTAGCTTAACCAACTAGCTCAGGGTATCCAACACAGATTCTTAGAGAATGGCTGGTTTAGAGAAAAACCAACATGATCACGAACTCAACATAGCGGTTAGGTGACGACCTGGTGATACTTCCGAGAAGATATTCGGAAAACCACAAACCACCGATATGCTATTAAGCTCGAGAACAATCTTGCTTTTCAGAGCAAGACGATATGATCAAATAAGCAAGGGGTTGAATAATCCTAACTCATTGATCGAAAAGTGCACCGGAAATAAGGACTAGGTAGCACGATCAATCCTAGAATAGTGTTTCGATAACCAACATGCTAAGAATGATATTAGTATCCATTAACTACCAAGCAACATGGTTGCTAGCAGTATTGATTTCACACATCATGGTTCACTTGCCGGCATTCCGGTTGCGACAGCATGGGACCGAGGAATGAATGATGATGGTGCGAAGTATCACTACATCAAGAATTCATAAGAGATGGTGCAATTCCCACGATATTCTTGACATAAAGTGGGTAATACTTCAGGGTAGAACAGAATCAAAAGCTTGATTGCATTTGATCTGCGGAATACAACTGCTTTGACCCAATCATAGAAATGGATGAGGTACTGGAGCTTGTTTCTCCTAGTCATTCTGGAATAGAATGGCTTGACGGACCACAAGAATAATAAGCATTGATAAACATGGATGCACAATTACTCCTGACTATCAATTGATAGATGATGGTCGAAATACAAATGAAGAGGAACAACTCAAGGAACATATAATTTTCTGAGTTATGGATGCATGGATTAGCATGTTATTTCTTCCGGATAACCCATGCAGAAATGTTGAAGTGGCAGAGTCACAATATAGAATGGAGAACTCCTCAAGAGTACTCTGTTTGTGATATTTTGGTTCAAGAGAACTCCTGCCATATTGGTTCATGGTATTGGAAGAACGTTGTACCACAGACCTCGAGGACTATCGCAAAGGTTACTAATATCCTAAAGGAACTATCCAACACTATCAACATGAGGTAAGTAGGGTGAATCTCGGGTTCAAGAACCCATGAATAGAATACCTACAACTACATGGCATCACGGGATGCTTTCGAGAATAATGGCCAGAATCACACACTGGGAACACAAAACATGGATAGATTACTAGATGGTTTCATAAGACACCTAGAGTCATAATAGTAGCTCCAACATATACGCCGAGGCAACGGAGTACCTCACAAACCGTGTAGTGTGCTTAATCTGGCCCAAAGGAACATCGAGAACGGGAAGAAGGAATTTACAAATGCATCAGACTATTTAGAAACCTGGGATGACTCGGACAGCATAACGACTGTAAATGCTCAAAAATATTTGAGACATCCTGCAAAATAGTGGCATAACCACTTAACATCACAATATCAAGGTTCTGAGGCCAGCTATGAACATACAAAAGTAATAGAAACTGAACTGAGACTTGAATCCAACAATCCTACAAGTCTACGGATTAGTAACACGTGATCCTGATAGAAAGATGAGAAGCCTAGTTCTTAATCCCCGTAGAAGAGAAGAGGGTGACTCAGATCAGAAGGGCATAAGGTAAAGGAGTAAAAAGAGCCTTATGTTCCCTTCCACAATCAATTCCCTTATATAACTACAGCATTTCTAGACTCAACTTCGACCAGTTTGGCTTGGTAATCCTATAGACAGTCAAGCTCTGATACCAAAGCTGTCAGGACCCCGATTCTAAGTCACACCGATCTAGCCTGTAACACCTCATATCACTTTGCGGCCTCACGCACGGTATTCCCACGGGTGTCGCCTTACCATGGCCCAGGACCGTTTGCGCCTTTTGGCTCATGTATATGATAGTGTCGCTAGCATCCATATGACAGAGCACCCGAGCCGACATGACTAGTCGTGAACCCAAAGTGGCACTAACTTACAGGGACAGGCATACATGAATCAACGTCGAGCATGTCGGTCAGCAGCGTGTGAATCCGGGCTATAGCACTGGGCTAATAGGACTCTGGGAACCCGGGCTGTAGCAGGCTAGGCAGGACTCCGGATGTCACCACGTGACATTTCCCCGAAGGGACAGACACAGGAACGAAGTGAATCACATGTCGGCCAGTCAAGTGCTCCGGAGCAGTAGTGCTGGGCTAGCAGGACTCCGGTGAACCGGGCTATAGCGGACTACTATGGCTCATGGAAGCACAAGACTACATTTCCCCATAAGAGAGGCCACCAAGGATAAACAACTAGGTTGTCGGATCCCACACATACCAAGCATTTCAATCATACACACAATATGCTCGATATGTGTAATTACAACATGGCATCACAACATAACTCTATGACTCAAGTATTATTCATTAGGCTCCGAGGAGCGAGATATACAAACATGGGTCTCATGACCCAACAATCATAGCATACAAATCAAAGCACATGCAGAAGCTTAACATGTCTGAGTATAGACATCTACAAATGAAAAAGGCTAAGAAGCCTGACTATCTACCAGATCCTGCCGAGGGCACAAGATCATAGCTGAGGTATCAAGCTAAATGTCGAAGTCCACGCGGAACTACTAGCAAGACTGAAGTCTGTATGCAAACATAAATTAAGCAAACGTGAGTACAAATGTACCCAGCAAGACTTACATCAGAACTGAATACATATGCATCGGTATCAACAAAGGGGTAGTGGAGTTTAACTACAGCAAGCCAGCTTTGACTCAGTGGCTAACCTGAACTACGACCGCAAGCCACTCTTTTGAGGTGGCGCACACGAGTCCACATATTCACCATATCAATACACCACTATGGATCTGCTCCCGTCTCCCTACGAGAAGGCCATCCATAGCACTCACGCTTATCTTGCGAGTTTTAGAGTATCCACTTCAAGTTATCTATGAACTGTATAGGCAACCAAGCAGTCCTTTAACGCGGACGCGGCTATTCGAATAGATGATGTTAACCCTGCAGGGCTGTACTTCTTCACACACGCTCTCACCACTTACCATCGTTTACACGACATGTACTCGGCAACCTTCAAGCAGAAGCCCAACGAGGGTGTCGGCCATGGCCTACCTAAACACTCAAGTCTCTAGTCCAGGTTTATCGCCTATCCAGGTTCCATCCGCAGGGAGTCCGGCCGAGGTTTCCACATACGGCCCTGAACGATGTGTACAGGGTTCCGAGACACCAAACGGGCGCCCGACATGCCCGGCCACGATGTATCTACCGCATCATAGCCCACCCCTAGGGTCAGCGCTACGCACGGCCGCCAACACATATCCTATAAACACCAGAAACTAGTTGCAACTCCTGGACAGAGGACTAGAGTGGTTAAGAAGCCGAGAGGGTCCATTGGTTTCGGGCCCAATGCATGGTAGTAGCTGGTTCTTAAATCACATATACAGATCTCGGTGCTTAAGGACGGTTCCAATGAAACAACCCACCATGTACTCCTACATGGCCTCTCATCGATACCTTTACAAAATCGTGTTCAACACACTTAGCTCACACACATTAGGACATGTTCATCACTGTTCCAATTCATCCCCGATGAATCAGACCTGACACAACTCTAAGCATAGCAGGCATGACAAACAAGCATGAATGAGTAGGCACATCAGGGCTCAAACAACAACTACTAATGCTAGTGGGTTTCATCTATTTACTGTGGCAATGACAGGTCATGCAAAGGATAAAGGGGTTCAGCTACCGCAGCAAGTAACAGATGAATCGTTGTTGTCCTAATTCAGTAAAAGAGAGTAGGAGCAAGAGACTGGGATTGTTTCAGAATGAACAAGGGGGTTTTTCTTGCCTGGCACTTCTGAAGATAGTATAACTCTTCATCGGTGTCATCGATCACATCATCGAAGTAACGTCTATTGGGAGGGGACAATCACCGGAAAACACAAAAGAACCAACATTCACTGCAATGCACAATCAAATGAATGCCATGTCATGTTAAGGAACTAAATTGACCTAATGCAGTAGTAAGCCAAGTTAATTGAAGTGGAATTCAAACAGGGTTAAACTCCAACTCCAAATGCTAGTTCATAAATTGCCCTAATCATGATTTATCCTATTCACATAGGTTAACTTGTTCAATCATACATCAAAGTGGCATAAGTAGATTCTTCATGTTTTTCTAGTCATTTTTCATATATAATTTATTTCATTCTGAGCTACGGTTGAATTTCTATGATTTTTGGAAGTTTAAAACATTTTATGGAATTTCCTGAAAAAACTTAAATCCAGAAAATGCTTTACTGCGTCATCATGACATAGGTGTGATGTCAGCAGGTCAACTGGGTCCGCCAGGTCAAACCTGACCAGTGGGACCCACTGGTCAGTGACTAAGTCCACTAACTGAGTTAGTTAGTGTTAAACTAACCCTAACCAGGCTGTTAGCAGGGCGGGGCCCACATGTCATTGACTTGTTTAGTTGTCTAAATTAGTTAGTTCTAATTAATCTGGAGTTAACTAATCAGGGGCTTGGGCCCACACGTCAGGACGCAAGGGAGGTTAAACAAGGGTCAAACCCTGCTGGCGTTGAGTCGCCGGCGAGGCCGAGACGGCGGAGGGGCTCGGATTTTGCCCTCCGGCGACCAAATTAGCGGCCGAGACCACCGGTGCGAAGCCCAGGCTCTCACGCATCCAATGGAACACGCAGGAGACCGTGGGATGGCCGGAGGAGACGACGGCGTCAAGGTCAGCGACGGTCGGAGCACGGGCTCGACCGGCGCGACGCTACGGTGTACGGGAGAGAGAGATGAGCAGTGATATGGCTTCCTGGGAGCACGCTGAGCACGATGGAACGCACGTCCGCGAGCTGTAGCGACTATGGCCACGGCGACGCCATGGCCGGCGGGGCGAAGCTCTCGGGCGCGGTGGCTAGGCTAGCTAGGGAAGGCAAATGAGCTTGGGGAGAGAGGGGAAAAACGGCAAGGCTCACTAGGAGGTCGAAGTGCAGCTCAGTGGGCTCGGGGTCGACCTGGAAGCGGCGAATTTGTCGATGGCATCCGGCGGCCGTGCTCAGGGAAGATGACTCGTGGCGGCGATGTGGAGCTCCCGCGGTGGCGTGGCTCAGGGTGGAAGAAAGAGGGGGTCGAGGCAGAGCCTCTAAGCGTGTTGGCGAGGCGAGGCAGTGGTTGTGGCAACGACAACAGCGAGCGGCGGCGACGACGGCGCTCGGCGCAGGTGAGAGAGAGAAGCAGAGGAGGGAGAGTGCTCGAGGGGGAGAGAGGAGAGGTGTGCAGGCGGTCGAGGGGGAGTGTGTGGTGCTCGGGGACACCTCCAGTAGTGGCAAGCAGGCAGGAGGTGGCCGTGCGCGTGCCGGCGTGCGGTGGCCACGCACCTCGGTCCTTCTGGCAGAGGAAGGAGAAGACACGGGAGCCCCTTGTGGGCTGGGCCGCCAGCTGGGCCACCAGGTGGGCTGGAAGGACGGGTAAGTTGGCCCAGGTAGTTCTCTCTCCCTCTCTGATTCCATTTTGTTTTTCTTTTCCTATTTTCTTTTCTTTGTTCTGATTTAGTTTAGCCACTAAATCATTTTAATAAATTCTGTAGGTTATTATATGGCTTGCTAAAATATATAAAAATCCACTCACAAACTTCCAGAATTATTGGAGTTATATTTAATATATATTAAATATAAATCCAAAGCAAATAATTATTGAGTTAATTCAAATGGCCAAAATAAATGTTTCTGAGCTCCTAAAAATATTGGTTGGAATTTTCACTCTGGCCAATATTATTAGAGAAAAACAGGAACATTTTCTTGGGCCAAATTGAAGCAATTTTTATCTTGATCATTTTCAAAATGATTCTGAGGCTTTCACAAGTCCCCATTTAAAATTCATTGAATTTTAAACATGATGCACACATGACTAGCTAGCCCAGAGCAAACCAGAAATAGGGATGTGACAGGTTTTGAGATGAGATGGTGCTGATGAAGATGTTGATGGAGATTGCCCTCTCCCAATGAGAGGAGCGTTGGTGATGACGATGGTGATGATTTCCCCCTCTGGGAGGGAAGTTTCCCCGGCAGAACAGCCCCTCAAGAACCCTAGATTGGTTCCGCCAAGGTTCCACCTTGTGGCGGCGGAGTTTCATCCGAGAAGATGGCTTATGATTTTTTTTCCATCGAAAGAGTCCATATAGTAGAAGATGGTCACCGGAGGGCCACCACGGGGCCCACAAGGTAGGGGGCGCTCCCCCACCCTCGTGGGCGGGGTGTGGCCCCCCTGGTGAAGTTCTTGCGCTCAATGTTTTTCATATATTTGGAAAACATCATCCGTGAAGTTTCAGGACTTTTGGAGCTGTGCAGAATAGGTCTCTAATATTTGCTCCTTTTCCAGCCAGAATCCCAGTTGCCGGCATTCTCCCTCTTTATGTAAACCTTGTAAAATAAGAGAGAATAAGCATAAGTATTGTGACATAATGTGTAATAACAGCCCATAATGCAATAAATATTGATATAAAAGCATGATGCAAAATGGACGTATCAGGGGGGGTAGGGCGCACCCCCCCACCCTCGTGGATGGCCCAGGACTCTATTGGCACAACTCTTTTACTCCCGGAGCTTCTTTTGGTCCATAAAAAATCATCAAAAATTGGCACGTAATTGGACTCCGCTTTGTATTCCTTTTCTATAGAACACAAAAACAAGGAAAAATACAGAAACTGGCACTAGGCTCTAGGTTAATAGGTTAGTCCCAAATATCATATAAAATAGCATATAAATGCATATAAAACATCCAAGATGGGTAATATAATAGCATGGAACAATAAAAAATTATAGATACGTTGGAGACGTATCAAGCATCCCCAAGCTTAATTCCTGCTCGTCCTCAAGTAGGTAAATGATAAAAATAGAATTTTTTTGTTGTGGAATGCTACCTAACATAATTTTCAATGTAATTTTCTTTATTGTGGCATGAATGTTAAGATCCAAAAGATCCAAGACAAAAGTTTAATATTGACATAAAAATAATAATACTTCAAGCATGCTAACCAAGCAATTATGTCCTATCAAAATAACATAGCCAAAGAAAGCTTATCCCTACAAAATCATATAGTTTGGCCATGCTTCATTTTCGTCACACAAAATGCTCTCATCATGCACAACCCCAATGACAAGCCAAGCAATTGTTTCATACTTAGCCTTTTAAAACTCTTTAAACTTTCACGCAATATATGAGCGCGAGCCATGGACATAGCACTGGGTGGAATAGAATGTGATGATGGAGGTTGTGTGAGAAGACAAAAAAGGAGAAAGTCTCACATTGACGCGGCTAATCAACGGGCTATGGAGATGCCCATAAATTAATGTCAATGCAAGGAGTAGGGATTGCCATGCAACGGATACACTAGAGCTATACATATATGAAAGCTCAACAAAAGAAACTAAGTGGGTGTGCATCCAACTTGCTTGCTCACGAAGATCTAGGGCATCTTGAGGAAGCCAATCATTGGAATATACAAGCCAAGTTCTATAATGAAAAATTCCCACTAGTATATGAAAGTGACAAAATAAGAGACTCTATCATGAAGATCATGGTGCTACTTTGAATCACAAGTGTAGAAAAAGGGTAGTAACATTTCCCCTTCTCTCTTTTTCTCTCATTTTTTTATTTGGGCCTTTTTCTCTTTTTTATGGCCTCTTCTTTTCAGCTTCTTTGGCCTCTTTTATATTTTTATATATTTATATTTCGTCCAAAATCTCATCCCGACTTGTGGGGGAATCATAGTTTCCATCATCCTTTCCTCACATGGGACGATGCTCTAATAATGAAAATCATCACACTTTTATTTACTTACAACTCAAGATTTACAACTCGATACTTAGAACAAAATATGACTCTATGTGAATGCCTCTGGCGGTGTACCTGGATGAGCAATGAATCAAGAATAACATGTATGAAGGAATTATGAAGGTGGTTTTGCCACAAATACGATGTCAACTTCATGATCATGCAAAGCAATATGACAATGATGGACCATGTCATAATAAACGGAATGGTGGAAAGCTGCATAGCAATATATCTCGGAATGGCAATGGAAATGTCATAATAGGTAGGTATGGTGGCTATTTTGAGGAAGATAATGGTGGGTGTATATTACCATCGAAAGTTGCGCGACACAAGAGAGGTTAGCAATGGTGGAAGGGTGAGAGTGCATATAATCCATGGACTCAACATTAGTCATAAAGAACTCTCATACTTGCAAAAATCTATTAGTTATCGGAACAAAGTACTACGCGCATGCTCCTAGGGGGATAGAATGGTAGGAAAAGCCCATTGCTCGTCCCCGACCGCCACTCATAAGGAAGAAAATGAAAAAATAAATCATGCTCCGACTTCATCACATAACGGTTCACCATACGTGCATGCTACGGGAATCAAAAACTTTAACACAAGCATCTCTTAAATTCACAACTACTCAACTAGCATGACTCTAATATCATCATCTTCATATTTCAAAACAATCATCAAGTATCAAATTTTTCATAGTATTCAATGCACTTTATATGAAAGTTTTTATTATACCCATCTTGGGTGCCTATCATATTAAGACTAATTTTATAGCCAAAGCAAATTACCATGCTGTTCTAAAAGACACTCAAAATAATATAAGTGAAGCATGATAGTTCATCTATTTCATCAAAATAAAACCACCGCCGTACTCTAAAAAGATATAAGTAAAACACTAGAGCAAATGACAAACTACTCCGAAAGATATAAGTGAAGATTAATGAGTAGTTGAATAATTATGAAACTATGTGAAGACTCTCTAACATTTAATAATTTCAGATCTTGGGATATTATTCAAACAAAAAGCAAAATAAAATAAAATAAAACGACGCTCCAAGCAAAACACATATCATGTGGTGAGTAAAAATATAGCTCCAAGTAAAGTTACGGATAGATGAAGACGAAAGTGGGGATGCCATCCGGGGCATCCCCAAGCTTAGGCTCTTGGTTGTCCTTTAATATTACCTTGGGGTGCCTTGGGTATCCCCAAGCTTAGACTCTTGCCACTCCTTATTACATATTCCATCGAATCTTTATCCAAAACTTGAAAACTTCACAACAGAAAACTCAACAGAAAACTCGTAAGCTCCGTTAGTTTTAGAAAATGAAATCACCACTTTTGGTACTGTTGTGAACTCATTCTTTATTTATATTGGTGTAATATCTACTGTAT